>NC_057417.1:8293486-8963486 GCF_019320065.1 Cervus canadensis | reverse complement strand
CATCTGTCTGTGCCATCTCAAAATTCTGGGGGTGGAGGGGACGGTTGGGCAAAGGGAAGAATTGCATGGATGTTTATCCAAAGAGTAAAAAGCATTTCAGTGAATAAAATGAAGATAGAGTGTTTACCTCACAGTCTAAATAGGTGAACCAGACATCAGGTGCCCAAATGCGTACAGAAGGTCAAACAGGTAACATATATGACTGACCTGACTCAAGACAGTTGAGATGGATGGGGGCTGGGGAGGGCACACACCTTTTCTAAAGGAAGCATCAGCTACTCAGCTCATGAGAGTCTTGCCTTACAAAATACGGTCTCAGTGTGGTTGGATATTTTGGTTTATCAGGAAGAGTCAGAATTAGATATTTAATGTTGGTTTTTCAGCATCAGTAAGTTTTTCATGAATTATTTTAAATGGTGAATGGTTTAAACTTTGTGTACACATGGGCCACTTAGATCCATTGACTTCCTTTTGTCTAAGCAGGGTTAGTTCAGAATTTCTATAAAACGGGCAACAGTAGATACGAATGTGCCCGTTTATAGAATAACCCTCACCCATCAGCAGTGATTGAGGGCCTACTTCATGCTCAGCCCTCTATGAGATTCTGCAAGAGGCTATCAAATTAGCTAGACAGTGTAGAGTCTTCTTAGGTTAATGCATGTGGGGAAATTGTGTTTTGGCAGTTGGCACGTAAGTACCAGATTGTCCTTTTGCATGTCTCTCTGTGATGATGTGTAATTCCAGAAATGTTCCTCTTGTTTTGAGTCCCTGGTGGGAAAAATAACGAGCATAAATACGATGAATTTAAACAGAACGATGAGCTATTGTACTGTGTTTTTAAGTCATTCCGTATCGTTTAAGGAGACAAAGGGATAAGCAATATACATCTTTGTTTAGTTATTTTGTTTCTTCTAAGCCCCACTAGCCCCACCACCATCAAATTGCTGGATTCCACTGGGGATTCTGATGCTGATTCTACCTTACTTGTTTTCACCTGACTCTGCCTTCCAGCCCCTCTCCCTCTCCCCAGACCTCTCTCCCTCCCTCCCTCTGGCTCCATTTGTGGCAGAAAGCTCTTAAGTGAGTCTTTACACTGGAGGTTTGTATGCTCAGCCCATCAGTCTGTGTGCTATTACTGAGTTTTATCCTCTGAGTACATAGCCCGCAGTTGGGTTTGAATATTAAGTGTCAAACTCCAGCGCACTGGTGAGAGATTTGCAGCGGCCAGCAGGTCCCTCCCGAATCCCTAAAAGCTGCTGGGCACTCTCCTCGCTGATAAGCAGGCTCATTTCACACGTGTCAGATTGCCGGGGTGACGCTGCTGATACCCTGCACGATGCTGGTGGGACCATCCGGCCTCCTTCCTGAGATGAGGAGGGGATGGGGGAGCCCCGCTCAGGAGGAGAGCGTGTAGAGCCAGCCGCTCACAAATGTGAAGGTTACTTCCCAGAGCCCTGGGAGCGTTTTGTCAGCTTTGTTTGCACAGAGATAGGGAGTGAAGGATTATGATCCTTGGCACTGATAATGTCCCCTGGGCCACAAGTTAATCCAGCAGGACACCAGATGTAACATAACCATTTTCTCTGCACATTTCTATGTGGTTATTGTGGAGGGTGGGGAGGGAATGAAAAGGCTTAGCTTGGGCGATAGGCATCAAACAGCATTCCTCCCTCTTCTGCAGAGCCCTGGGTCCGCATGCATTGAGTCATGGCAGCAGTCATTCTTTGCACACTGATTGAGTGCCCGCTGTGTGCTGGGCACCTCACAAGATGCTGTGGGCATGGAGGTGAAGCTTCCACTTGACTTCACAGAGATCCCCTCCATGGTTCTAGTCATTCATCCACTCACCAATCACTGGTTGTCAGCTTGGGGCCAAGTACAGTGCTAGATACTCAAATAAGAAAGAGGGCAGGACTTCCCGGGTAGGGGGGCGCTAGTGGTAAAGATCCCACCTGCCAATGCAGGAGACTAAGAGACGTGGGTTCGATCCCTGGGTCAGGAAGATCCCCTGGAGGAGGGCATGGCAACCCTCTCCAGGGTTCTTGCCTGAAGAATCTCATGGACAGAGGAGCCTGGAGGGCTATGGTCCATTGGGTCACAAAGAGTTGGATGTGACTAAAGTGACTTAGCATGCATGCATGACACTTGTGTAAATTTGTCTAAACTCAAAAAGGGGTAAGTTTGATTCTGGAAGCAAAACAGTAGTTTTATCACTAAAAAACTGGGTGGCCGTTTTCTTCAAATCCTCACATTGCTTATCTGGAAAATGGATATTAAAGCAGTTACTGCCTCATAGTTCAAGGCAATGATCAGAGGAGACAATATTTTTTTGAATTTTTAAATTTTGTATTGGGGTATGGCCGATTAACAATGTTGCGATAGTTTCAGGAGGATAGCAGAGTGTCTCAACCATACATATTCATGGATCCATTCTCCCGCAAACTCCCCTCCCATCCAAGCTGCCACATAGCATTGAGCAGAGTTCCCTGTGCTATGTAATAGGTCTTTGCTAGTTACCCATTTTAAATATAGCAGTGTGTACATGATCATTCCAAACTCCTCATCCACCCAGTCGCCCCAGCCTTCCCCACTGGTAACCGTAAGTTTGTTCTCCAAGTCTGTGAGGCTGTTTGTGTTTTGTAACTAAATTCACTTATCTAATTTCTTTTTAGATTCCGCATATAAGGGACATCATGCAGTATTTCTCTGTGTCTGACTTACTTCATTCAGTATGGATGGATGGACAATATCTGGGTCCATCCACGTTGCTGTGAATGACATGATTTCATTTATTTTAATGGTTCAGCAATACTTCATTGTATGTATGTACCACATCTTCTTTATCCATTCCAGAGGAGCCAGTACTTTAAGAATTTTAGCACGCTGAGCAGTGACTGTTAGCCATCAGAGCTCCTTAAATGGACTGCCCAGAAAGCTGAAAGTGAAAGTTGCTCAGTTGTGTCTGACTCTTTGTGACCCCCATGGACTATACAGTCCATGGAATTCTCCAGGCCACAATACTGGAGTGGGTAGCCTATCCCTTCTCCAGCAGATCTTCCCGACCCAGGAATTGAACTGGGGTCGCCTGCACTGCAGACGGATTCTTGGCCATGGGTGAAGCCCATCCTGCCCAGAAGCAGACGACACGTGGGTGACCGCTGACATCATAGGATGGACACCTGTGGATCTGCTGTCCAGTGGTGGCTTACATCCCAGCATCACCACTTCCTGGTGACCTTCCCATTGTGGTGACCTTGGGCATGTTTCGAACTTCTCTGAACCGTGGATTCGTCTTCTGTAAAATGAGAATGATACTGGTGTGCGAGAGCTCAATTCTCCTGCACGGTGTCCTCAGCATAAGCCGTTGCCTGTCACCCTTTACCACCACTAACAGGGCTCAGAGTAACTCTCAGGGTGACCCATGAGCCTCCCATCATTATATACCACAGGTAAACAGCGGATCCCTAACGAGGTAGAAGATAATGATCAATTCAGGTGACAGATTTTCATTTTGCCCTTAGGTTTGCAGAATAATCTGGGCGTGACAGCTGCCAGAGTTTGATGATTTTCTTTTTTTTTTCAAATCAAGTTCAAGGCCGCTGCAAAGTATCTGAACTTTGTCTTTAGCTGAGTGGAGCCTGATGGGTTCAGTTAAGGTAGCACACGCATGTGATTCACCAAGACCTTTTGTTTTTTGTTTTTTGTTTTTTTTTTCCTGGGTTGGTAACAGTACTTATTAAAAAGTAAAGAGACCATTAGTGCTAATGTACCAAGGCGGGTTCAAGATTGACAAGCCATCTTAGGGGAGTGTTTCCCAGAGGTTAGCCGTTGGAAAGGAAACAGATTGCGGTGCTTCCCAGTGTTTGTTGGACGCAAACGCAGTCTGATGTTTGAATGTGTCCCGTTGCCCTTTGGGTGTTTGTGGGAAATCTGCAGTGATAGTCTGGTGTGGTTCCTGGGTGAACCGGGCAACCCCTACATGGTAACTTGGAGCTTAAGAAGCTGAAGAGTGGCACTTGGTAGGCACACGATGGAGTTGGTAGTAGCGAGTGGAAGAGAGCAGGGGGACTTTGACCCACTTCCCTGTTGTCTCGGTTCTCGTCTCTGGCACCACCGCCCCCTCCCCCGAACTGTGTGCCCTGGTGAGGAGCCTTTACCCAGCCACAGTCTGATCTAGAAGCCTCCCGGGTGATGGCTTCGGTGGTGGGAGCTTCAAAAGGGAGGGTTACGCTGAGGACTAATAGCACAAAGAGGAAAATGCAAGTGCCTGAAGCCTTGACATCCTGGGGACTCATCTGAATGGGCTGATCCATTGTCTCTTTTTCCTTCTCAGTGTGTTTTTTTTTTTTTTTAAGGCTATGGTAAGCCAGGCTAACTATTGGGCTTCCCTGATAGCTCAGTTGGTAAAGAAATCCGCCTGCAATGCAGGAGACACCAGTTCGATTCCTGGGTCGGGAAGATTCGCTGGAGAAAGGATAGGCTATGTACTCCAGTCTTCTTGGGCTTCCCTTGTGGCTCAGCTGGTAAAGAATCTGCCTACAATGAGGGAGATTTGGGTTCGATCCCTGGGTTGGGGAGATCTCCTGGAGAAGGGAACAGCTACCCACTCCAGTATTCTGGCCTGGAGAAGTCCATAGACTGTATAGTCCATGGGCTTGCAAAGAGTTGGACACGACTCAGCGACTTTCACACAAGCTAATTAATATCGTTCTTAAGTGGTTTCAATGAACCAGACAGATGTAAAGACTCTAAATACATTAATGCATTCATTCCTAAAACAATTTTCTTGAGAGGAGTGGTATTATTTTGTTGTTGTTCAGTTGTTCAGTCGTGTCTGACTCTTTGTGACTCCATGGACTGCAGCATGCCAGGCTTCCCTGTCCTTCACTATCTCCCAGAATTTGCTCAAACTCATGTCCATTGAGTCAATGATGCCATCCAACCATCTCATCCTCTTCCACCCCCTTCTCCTCCTGCCCTCAATCTTGCCCAGCATCAGGGTCTTTTCCAGTGAGTCGGCTCTTTGCACCAAGAAGCCAAAGTATTGGAGATTCAGCATCAATCCTTCCAATGAATATTCAGGATTGATTTCCTTTAGAATTTACTGGAGATTGGGTTGATCTACTTGCAGTCCAAGGGACTCTCCAGAGTCTTCTCCAGCACCACAATTTGAAAGCATCAGTTCCTCGGTGCTCAGCCTTGTTTATCGTCCAACTCACACATGTGTACATCCCTACTGGAAAAACCATAGCTTTGATTATATGGACCTTTGTTGGCAAAGTGATGTCTCTGATTTTTAATATGCTGTCTAGATGTGTCATAGCTTTTCTTCCAAGGAGCAAGCATTGTTTAATTCCATGGCTGTAGCCACTGTATTACTATGATTCTCATATTACAGATGGAGACCTTGAGGCTCAGAGAGGTTGAGTAACTTGCTTCAAATCACAAAGCCAGCCAGTGATGAAGTGCAAATAATCAGCCAGGTGAAGCAGCTTCAGAGACAGTGTTTTCCAGTAGCTCCCTGAACCTCTGTTTCCATCTCTGTCACTTCAAAGCCCAGGCATGGCCAGATGGTCTCTGAAGATGCAAGTCAGAACACCTCCTCCCCTTCCTCAGACATCCTTCATGGATCCTTCATCGCTACCAGTTGAAGTCTCAGTTCAGTTCGGTTCAGTCGCTCAGTCGTGTCCGACTCTTTGCCACCCCATGGACGGCAGCACACCAGTCCTCTCTGTCCATCACCAACTCCCGGAGTTTACTCAGACTCATGTCCATCGAGTTGGTGATGCCATCTAATCATCTCATCCTCTGTCATCCCCTTCTCCTCCTACCTTCAATCTTTCCCAGCATCAGGGTCTTTTCAAAGTTGAAGTCTTAGCTCATTTATTTACCGTGGCCGAGAGCCTGACCTTTGGGGGCTGATGGGTCTCAGTGAAGGGCACAGACTCTCTGTTTATCACTCAGGTGTCTTTAGTAACCAGGCTCTCTGAAGTCAGTTTCCTGGGCGTAAAGCTGGCATCAGAAGCCCCTGCTTCGCAGAGTTATTAGGGAGCCCCTGCCCTCTGTTAGTCCATGCGCAGCTCCAGGCATAGCGCCTGGTGGTGAGCAATAAGTATCCCTTCCATTGGTGCTGTCATTGGGAATGGCCCAGCCAGCCTCCTCCATCCGGTCTCAGCTTTTCCAGGATCACTCCGCCCACTGACGTTCCCACATTCTGGCCAAGGATGGCTCAGGATCCTTCAAGATGCCATGGAGTGCCGTGCCTCCACCTGGCTAGCCATACTCTGTCTTTACCCTGCGGTATTGCCAAGCCTTCATGCTCCGCCCCTCTGACTGCAGAACAGACAAAACCTAATTCTTCTCCGTGAGCCATCTCAGTTGTCACTTTGCCATGTCTATTTCCCCCCACTGCCGCCCCCGGGGTTCGAACACGTCCCTCCGCCCCTGCTCTGCATGGAGCCTGGTTTTGCTCTTGCTTTTCCATCAGCTGTTATTGATGTGAGCTCGTTTAGAAAATGCAGCATCCCATTCATTTCCGAATCCCGAACTGTACCTGGCCCCATGCTTTGATGGTTTTCGCAGAGCAGGAGCTCAGAAAATGCCGAATGGATTAATGAGTGGATGCACACATTCAAATGAACAAAAATAACTTCCATTATGTTCCCTTTTAAAAACATTTACCTCCTCTGAATTGTCTTTGAAAAAAATCCTTGAGGATTAGAAATAGAACAGGAAACTTTGGGAATGATTTTTTTTTCCCTCCCCTTTTTGCTTCTTTAAGTTGTAGACTTAAGATGCCTGCGTGCATGTGTGCTAAAGTCGCTTCAGTCCTGTCCGACTCTTTGCTGACTCCCTGCACTGTAGTTCACCAGACTCCTCTGTCCATGGGATTCTCCAGGCAAGAATACTGGAGTGGGTTGCCATGCCCTTCTCCAGGGGATTTTATGTATTTTAAATCTGAAGGAAATTCTGCTTACTCAGACTATGGCATTTCAAAGAGTCGGACACAACGGAGTGACTAACAGACACGAAAGCCGTGTGAATAACCTGGAGTTTTGTATGCGTGAATGCTGTATTTTTGATGGCTGTCACGTGGTCTAGAAGAATATGGACCGTAGGTGGAAATTAAATGAATCTTTTATTCCCCCCAACTGCCTGACTAGAAGTTTGCTTTAGGATTAAGGACTATTTTCTTACTAAGTGATACAGCCCTTATTAAATCAAGTACCTGTCTTGACAGGATCCTTTTCTAATTTTTGTGAAATGTTGGAGCACGTTAGGGTAAGTGGGAGCATTCTTTGTGGAGTGAAAGTAACTCACAATTGTTGGAAAGATTCTTCAGTGAAGAGAAATGACAGAGAAAGCTTAAAAGAGGATCTGGAATTTATAGTAAACGTTCTATAAATGCTCCTTCTGAGACCAAAACATGAAGCTTCACATAACAGAAGTTGCTAACATTCACCAGAGAGGTACCTGTGTGCAAGCAGTTTTTTTTTTTTGTTTTTTTTTTTACCATACCACCTGGTATGTGGGATCTTATTCCCCTGACCAGGGATGGAAACTGTGCCCCCTGCATCGGAAGCTCAGCGTCTTCATCACTGGACCACTAGGGAAGTCCCTGCAAGCATCTTGTGGAGTGTTTTCTAGGCACTGTTTCCTTCAGTCCTCAGAGTAGTCCTGGCTTGTCGGTGCTCATCACTTGCCAGGGGATGATGCTGAGGTTCAGAGAGGTCCGTGAATGTCTCAGCATCAAACAGAGAAAAAAAACGGAACCCAAGTTCTGCTTACTTTAGGCCTTGAGTTCTTGCCAATAAATGTTATTGTTGCTCACGACAAAGCCAGAGAAACAAGTAGCTCTGTCTTGAAATGTCCTATATTTCTTGCAGCAGAGTCTACAGTATTTATCACTTGCTTGAAGTCATGCTATAAAGAAAATAACAACCCAAACAAGTTTGGATGAGGTCTCACATTAAACACAGAACTTTTGACGATGACCCGACATGGCCTTCGGAACGTTTACCAAAGTTTTCGTGACTTCGGTCTGATTTTATGGCACCCCCTTGTCCCTCCCGGGGTTGCTGAGTGCTCTATCGATCCACCTTTCCGCCAGGCTGTTTTTCTTGCATTTCATTGTCTTTGTTTTTCTGGAACATTTTGCCAAATCACTCAGTGGTGCTTTGCTGAACCATGGGGAATTTTCTTGTATCTTCTGAAATCCATTGCCTTTCTCTGAAAATTGGATATTCCCTTCTGACTAGATGGGTTTTCTCTATTTTTGTTTAATTTGCGGGGTGGAGGGGGATGGAGTTTCACACCAAGAGGTACACATGATATATTTTATCTCACTGTTGTCTTCTGTTGAGACTTATGTACACCTTTTAAAAATTGAAGTTTAGTTAGTTTAGATGTGCTAATTTCTGCTGTATAGCAAAGTGATTCAGTTACATATGTGTGTGTATATATATATATAGGCTTCGGGAAGATGCCCTGGAGGAGGGCATGGCAACCCACTCCAGTATTTTGCCTGGAGAATCCCATGGACAGAAGAGCCTGATGGGCTGTGGTCCATAGGGTTGCAGAGTCAGACATGACTGAGCATGTGCGTGCGCGCACGCGCGCACACACACACACACACACACACACACACATATCAATATATATTCTTTTTGAAGTATTTTTTCCACTATGGTTTATCACAGGATATTGAGTATAGTTTGCTCTAGGAGCTTATTGTTTATGCATTCTATCAATATATATGCTAGTTTGCATCTTCTAATCCCAAACTCCCCATCCATCCCTCCCCCACCCCCTTCCTCCTTGGTAACCACGAGTTTGTTCTCTGAAGACTTAAAGATACTTTATGGAGGCTTTGCTGGAGCTCTCATTGATTTTCCTTCTCATGAGAATGCATGTGAACCAGATCATCCAGAGAAATTAAAAGAGCGGTTAAAATCCTGAAGGTACAAACCCTTTCTTTTTGCAAATGAGGAAACTGAGGCTCAGAGTTAAGTAGCCTAATCAAGGCCAAACAGCTAGTTAATAGCAAGAATAGGATTAAAAAGCACATACCTCTGTTAGTGACTACTTTAGGAGACAATTTTTTTAAAGCCTATGTTTTTCAGAATACCAGATTTCAGAGTGTGTGTGTGTGGGCGGGGTGGGGGGGGTTAGATGGAAACATTGTAACAATGCATCTTTGAAAAGTAACTTCGGCCACTTGGAAGCAAAAAAATAAATAACAGTATCTCAGCAAAGGCACTTGATGTATTTTCTACAGAGGTCTCTCCCGGACTTGGGAACAGACCCTGCCACAGTGATTCTGTCGGGATCTGATGCTTACGGTTCTTATACATAAAGATAACTGCACCAAGCTTGCCTTGATAGTTTTACCATTTCCTTGAGATTACATCCTTGAGATGATGAGATCAGCTTGAATTTTCAGTGTAGCTGTGAGACCTTTCTTAGGTTGAAATGAATTCTGATAAGCTGATTATCTCTCTGAAGAGAATATGATGTCCACATCCCTCAGCCTAGTTCCTCTCACATTAGTGCATTTTTATTCGGAGACATCTACCCTGGTCTGAATTAAATAAGGTAATAAGGTGCTCTGGAATCCAACACATATTAAATAGATTTTTTTTTTTTTAAATTGAGACTTTCAGAGAAGAGGCTGGGTTTCCTCTGTGGTCCATTTTCTTGCTCGATGTTGAAGTGGACACTGCCAGCTGGTTTCCTTGTCTTTCACAGAGCAGTGAGTTATGGGCCGCCAAAATAAAATGTTCTCAGTGGTGTAAATAAAGTGGCCCATCTGAGCAAATACATCACACCATGTACTGAGGGCTTTTTCCTTGGCTTTTGCTTTGGTTTTGATTGTTTTTGTTTGGTCTCTTTCCCCACCTTCTCCATGACATCTGGTCTCTGCTATGGTTATGGCTGTGTGTTGTTGACACATTAATCTTGGTAATAGAAATGGAAAGCTTCTTTTCACTGAGAAAGAAATTCAGAGTAAAAGGTGATTGATGGCTGAGTAATATTCCAAGGGATTGAAATGTATACACTATTGACGTGTGTGTGCATGCACGTGACTGATTCACTTTGCAGTATAGTAGAAACTATCACAGCATTGCAAAGTAACTGCACTCCAACAGAAATAAAGATGATTAATGAACAAAAGCATCATGTATTTGCAGTGACGTGCTTTGCACCCCAGCTCTGTAAATCTCTGTGTATCTTAGCCTCTTGTGAGCTTTCTGATTGCTGTATCTGTTCTGCATTTACTGTCAATGGTTGATTATTGCAGCCCAGCCCCCAACCTACCAGGTGAACCTACCACATTTGAATCGTGGGGGGATCTTTTTCATGATGCCATGTGCCTGCTGGGGAGGGTTCAAAGGCTCAGGAGCAGTGGTTGTTCTCAGAGGAAGAGACTATTACTTAGAATCACTATGTCTGAGAGACCTGCCTTGGTGGTTGTCAGTGTTGAGTTGCTAAGTCATGTCTGACTCACACCAGGCTCCCCTGGACTTCACTATCTCCCAGAATTTACTCAAACTCATGTCGATTGAGTCAATGTTGCCATCTAACCATCTCAGCCTCTGTCGTCCCCTTCTCCTCCTGCCGTCAGTCTTTCCCAGCATCAGGGTCTTTTCCAATGAGTCAGCTCTTCGCATCAGATGACCATGTACTGGAGCTTCAGCTTCAGCATCAGTCCTTCCAGTGAACCTTCAGGGTTGATTTCCTTTAGGATTGACTGGTTGGATCTCTGTGCAGTCCAAGGGACTCTCAAGAGTCTTCTCCAGCACTGCAATTTTAAAGCATCAGTTCTTCAGACTCCACTAGTTTTGGGCAAAACTGAGATGCACTTTGTCCCCCATAAGCGCTCCCCAAAGCTGCCCAGCCCTCAGTCTGGATCACACTGCTTGGGTACCTTGTCCATGGGCAGACAGCAGCACTTTGCCTGCATGTCTATGCTGTAAATTCCTAAGGGAAGGGTCCTAGTGTCCTTCTGGGGTTTAGGCCTCACCCTCTCCCAGTCCTCTGTCCAGGGACAAGGAAGGTGGGGAGGAGCCAGGCTGGACACCTGCATTCCTGGACAGGTGTCCTTCTTAGAAAAGGGGCTGTGGGTATAGGAGCACAACAAAACACCCCCTTCTTCCTTACTCTTCAGAGACCTTTGAATGAATGAATGAAGTCGCTCAGTCGTGTCCGGCTCTTTGCGACACCATGGACTGTATGTAGCCCACCAGGCTCCTCCGTCTATGGAATTCTCCAAGCAAGAATATTGGAGTGGGTTGCCATTTCTTTCTTCAGGGGATCTTCCCGACCCAGGGATCGAACCCAGGTCTCCCGCATTGCAGGCAGATGCTTTAACCTCTGAGCTGCCTCTATAGCATCTCCAAGTGATGGAGATGCTCACTCAGCACCACGTTCTACTGCCCATAGTGGGTCTGGCCACAGGGCCCAGAGCAGACAGTCTTCTCTGCTTACCCAAGAAGAACCTGGTGATGTTTCTCACCTGATAGGACAGACATCTTTCCCCTCACGCCACACCCAGAAAGTTTTAATTTTGTAGAGATTGCAACAATCAGGTCTCCTGTGTGGATGTCCTTTCACAGAGTTGCTACCACCTGCTTTGAATGCAATGTCCTGTCTTGTGGACTTGGTGGGGAAAAAAATAATAACAATAATATTAATACACCTTGAATTTTCCCTACAGTTCAGCTTCCCTGTTTTATACCCGGTCTCGCTGAAGATTGCAGCAGAATAAAAAGAGCCTCATTGCCTTGCACATGCCCTGTTATCTCTGGTGGGTTCAAATACAGTTTCTCCGAAGAGGCTGTGGTACCCTTGCTCTCCCTGGCCTTGAATCTGAGAGTCTGAGGATTTCTTTGAGTACACACAGCAGCATCTTTTTGACAGACAGTGCAAATTAAAAGATCCGGTGCGGCCTGGGAGCTGGGGACCCACACATGCCCCTGGGGTTTTCATTTACAGTTAGGCAGTGCTGAGACAATTATTGCTGACAGGGAGGCAGAGGCTGGTGGCAGAGTGCGTGTGACAGGAGGCTCATGCCAGCCCATAATTGGGAGGATTACTTTTAATCAGACCATACCCTACAGCCCAAACATTAGAAATCTCCTGTAAGGCCAAGACAGGAAATTAAACACACCAACAATAAGCCTCAAAGCGGGGTGGCGGGCGGGGCGTAATATCCTTAGTCTCTTGAAGGTCCCTGGAGCTTTGAGGAGAAGTTCGATTCCCTGTGGAGGGAGACGGGAAGCGTCTTCTCACGAAGCAGCCGCCGATCCTGTACCTGAACCCTTGCTGGACGGGGTGTGTGCAGCCAAATTAAATCCAGCAGGCAGACTAATTGATGTTTACTGCATGTAAACACTGTGACCAGTCAAATGTAAGCCTTGGAGCAGCAGCCACAATTGTATTTCATCAGTAATGGCAGAGCCACCTTCCTTCCTTAGTTTGGGAAATCTTAAATGACACCTGGGCTTCCCAGCTCGGGCAGCAGTAAAGAATCCGCCTGTCAGTGCTGAAGACACAAGAGACACAGGTTTGATCCCCAGATCGGGAAGATCCCTTGGAGGAGAAAATGACAACCCACTCCAGTATTCTTGCCTGGAAAATCCCATGGACAGAGGAGCCTGGCGGGCAACAGTCCATGGGGTTGGAAAGAGCTGGACACTGCTGAGCCACTGAGCATGCAGAAATGACACCTACTGTGTGCCAGATGCCGTGTTGGCTGTTGAACTGCCTGGGACTGGCTGTCAGAATCTCCTGGACAATCTTACTTATTTGGCAGCATTTTGCAAAGCACGTGTGACGTCGTTTATGGGAAGGGCTGCTCTTGACCAAGTAGGCATCGTTGTTGGGCGTCTGGCTCGATGACCATGTCTTGGCTAGCAGTGCCTGGTAGTGGTGGTGTGTAATCCTCACACAAACCCTCTAAGGAACCAGGTTATTCCCATCCTCCGACAGGTAAGCAAACAGAGGCTCAGCGCGATCGAGAAGTTTGCCCAGAGTTACGTATCTAAATGAACGCGAGAATTGATTTGGAACATGAGTCAGTTTCCCAAATCACCCCTGTGCCATCGCTCATGAATAAGGAGAAGTGAGGCCTGGAGTTGTAAAGTGCTGAGGACCCAGTGAAGGAGAAAGATAAAGCCGCCGATGTCGGTGAGTGATGAGTACTCAGAGGGAGACTGAGAGCAGGAAGTGGGAGCTTGGCAAGGTCTCTGCTGTGTTTGGCAAGGGGTCCCCGAGGATGTGAAGACGAGGTCTCTGTTCCCAAGCAGATGAAGAGAGAACAGATTTTCTGGCAAGGGAACCTGCCAGGGTGAAGGCACAGTGAGGATGCGTTGGGGGGAGGGGGGTGGGGTTATTTATTTATTTTAAAATATGTATTTATTTATTTGGCTGTGCTGGGTCTAGCTGTGGCCTGCAGGATCTGTAGTTGCAGTATGTGGGATCTAGTTCCCTGACCAGGGATTGAACTCGGGCCCCTGCATTGGGAGTGTGGAGTCTTGGCCACTGGACCATCAGGGAAGTCCCCAGAATCCATTTTTGGGGACAATCCACTATTGGCTGTTGGATTTTGTTCTTGTTCAGCTCGAGTGTGAGTGCTGAGTTGCTTTAGTCGTGTCTGACTCTTTGCAACCCCATGGACTGCAGCACGCCAGGATTCCCTGTCCTTCACTGTCTCCCAGAGTTTGCTCAATCATGTCCATTGAGTCAGTGATGCCATCCAACCATCACATCCTCTTCCACCCCCTTCTCCTCCTGCCCTCAATCATTCCCAGCATCAGGGTCTTTTCCAATGAATTGGCTCTTTTCATCATGTGGCCAAAGTAGTGAACCTTCAGCATTAGTCCTTCCAGTGAATATTCAGGACTGATTTCCTTTAGGAATGACTGGTTGGATCGCCTTGCAGTCCAAGGGATGCTCAAGAGTCTTCTCCAACACCACAGTTCAAAAGCATCAAGTCTTCGGCACTCAGCATTCTTTATAGTCCAACTCTCACATCCATACATGACTACTGGAAAAACTGTAGCTTTGACTATTCGGACCTTTGTTGGAAAGTAATGTCTCTACTTTTTAATATTCTGTCTAGGTAGGGACTGCTGAGCAGCTGGGGAAGAGTGCATGCAGTCACCATCATCACTGTGGTCAAGATATAGCTTGTGTATCTGAAGGCTGGGCTGGTGGAGAAGCCCCCCAGCTGGGGGAGATGCCACCCTTTGTGACACATGACTCCTCTGTTGGCAAGTGACAGAGATGCACTCAGAGTGGCTCAGAAAATGGGGACATCCAGTACCCAGCACAGGAGTGAGTCTCATCCCTGAGACGGGAGGTGCGGTCAGTACCAGGAGGGTCGGGTAGGTCCTGAACTGCTAGGTCATCTGGCCACGAGGCCGCCCCTACTCTCTCCCAGAACCCTCCAGCCACGCCTGTTTTCCTCTCTGCTCTGTTCTTCCTGCTCCAGGGGCTTGGTGGCTTCTGTTCTTACTGAGTCTGTAGAGAACAGTGACCCCACAGTACGCGAGTTCTCAGTTCTAGGAGTTGGCAGAAACTTAGCAGGGTAGTCTAGATTCCTGGGAGGAAAGGACCTCGATCAGGTGAGGTTTCACCCCATCAGAGCCCTCATGGAACCAGAGTCAGTTCCATCAGACCTGATTTCTGGACCGAGCTAGGCGGAGATGGGTGGGGAGGAAGGAAGCTCTTAGAGAAGCTGATGGTCACCAGAAGTCTGTCTGGAGTTAGCTGCCAGGTGGGGAAGCCTGTCTTCCTCCCTTTCTCCTTTCCTTCCTCTCTTCTCTCCCCTCTCCACCCCTCTATCCCTCCTCCCTTCCATCCTTCCTTCAGCAAGAGCTTTTCACATGCCATCCATGCCCACTGCAGGGTGGTCAGACCTGGAGTTAGACGGCTGAGCAGACAGACACAGTGACAGTCCCTGCCCTCACGGAGCCCACTCGCCCGGTGACACAGGCCGCCTTGAATGAGGAGAGCATTTTCCTCTCACTGTGAAATGACAGCTGGGAGATGCGCTTTGAAGAAAGGATAATGGACTTGTGAGACCGTGGGGCAGAGGCTTCCATGAGGATATAACGATGAGAGTTAATTGGGTGTTAAGAGCATCCCAGGTCAAAGACACAGCATCCCTGTGGCTGGTGGGGAGTAAGGAGTGACCCAGAACTGGTCAGTCTCTGGGATTGGTACCTGAGGGGGTCTGGAGGGAGGGTGTGCCTGATCGTTGACAAACAGACAAGGCAGGCCTGTGGCCAGGAGCCCACCATGCGGGCCATCAGACCGGGTGCCCTGGGTGTGGGTTTTGTCAGCAATGGAAAAGTCAGCCATCCATACGGAGTTTAAACCATCAAGTAACATGGGCGTATCCATAGCTTGTCAACACTCCTCTGCCTGCTCCCTGGGGGGCTGAGAGGGACAAACGTGGAGACAGGAGATCCTAGGAGCCCATCGTGGTCGCCATGTGTGGGAATCTATGGAGCAGGGGGTGGCTGACTCTCTGGAAGTAGAAGTGATGCCATAGCCAGCCCTATTGAGAGAGTCTGCGTTAGACTTAAACTCCACACTGCCTGCTCAGGGGTCATCAACTCCAGCGTCTTGGAAGTAATTGGTTCGCCGTTCTGTGCATCCATTTGGATGAGCACAGAGGTGACCGCGGCTAATGCATGGAGTGAGCAGCTCTGCCTGACTTTGTTCCGATGTCCTTTCCCTTTCCTTCCCTCTCAGCTCTTTAACTGGGGCATCATCTCAGGGCTGTGAAAATTCCATCCAACTTCACCAGGATCCAAGATTCTCCCTGGTCACAGATCGCTCTTTCCGTCGTTTGCAAGAGTGATTGCAAACTCAGGACAGCCTTAGTTTTGTTTTATTTTAAATTGCATCACTGCTTTGGAACTCTTGGGTCTTTAGATATTCCCTGCTGCCTGGTGCCATTGCTAATGACCATTTCTATTCTCACCTTGTAACAATGGGTTCTCAGCTTTCGTTTTTATAAAACAATCCACCTAAAGGATTTGTCAGATTCTTATTAGTGTCAAGGGTGGGGGAGTATAAAACGCATTTCAACTGCAGGTTGGATTAAAAACAGATATAAAAGCGTGGGCATGAAGCTGACACGGATGTGAGATTAACCTTATCCCTCTGCATGCCACGTAGGGGAGCGCCATAGAAGGCTGTGATGCTCAGAGAAGACCTCTTTCTGTAGTCAAGTTCAGTGCCCCTCCCTTGGGGTTTAGCACCCTGGGTCAATGGGGCAGGGCTTCCTGGACTTTTCCTGTGGTGAGCAGCTGGGGAGAGGCCGAGCACTGTGCCAGGCAGCAGGGCTACTGGGCTGGATAAAACACTGTCCTTGAGGACTTCCTTGGTGGGTCAGTGGTAAAAAAAATCCGCATGCCAATGCAGATGACACGGGGTTGATTCCTGATCCGGGAAGATCCCACATGCCGCGGAGCAACTAAGTGTGTGCCCCGCAGCTACTGACGCCGAGCTCTAGAGCCCCGAAGCTGCAACTGCTGAAGCCTGTGCTCCTCAGCAAGAGAAGCCACCCCAGTGAGAAGCTCACAGACCATGAAAGCACCCCGCACTCACTCAGTTCAGTTCAGTTCAGTCACTCAGTTGTGTCTGACTCTTTGTGACCCCATGGACCTCAGCACGCCAGGCCTCCCTGTCCATCACCAACTCCCGGAGTTTACCCAAACCCATGTCCACTGAGTCGGTGATGCCATCTAATCATCTCATCCTCTGTCGTCCCCTTCTCCTCTCACCTTCAATCTTTCTCAGCATCAAGGTCTTTTCAAATGAGTCAGCTCTTCGCATCAGGTGGCTGAAGTATTAGAGTTTCAGCCTCAACATCATCCTTCCAATGAACATTCAGGACTGATCTCCTTTAGGGTGGACTGGTTGGATCTCCGTGCAGTCCAAGGGTCTCTCAAGAGTCTTCTCCAGCACCACAGTTCAAAAGCATCAATTCTTCGGCGCTCAGCTTTCTGAGCTCAGCCCACTCACTGCAACTAGAGAAAAGCCCAAACAGTGATGAAGACCTAACACAACCAAAAACATATAATTAATTAATTGTCGTCATTGCTTCTGTTGTTCATTTGCTAAGTCATGTCCTACTGTTTGCAAATCCGTGGTCTGCAGCACGCCACACTTCCCTGTCCTTCACTATCTCCTGGATTTTGCTCGAACTCATGTCCATCAAGTCAGTGATGCCATCTAACCATCTCATCCTCTGCCACCCCCTTCTCCTCCTGGCCTCAATCTTGCCCAGCTTCAGGGTCTTTTTCAGTGAGTCGGCGCTTTGCATCAGGTGGTCAAAGTATTGAAGCTTCATCATCAGTCCTTGCAATGAATATTCAAGGTTGATTTCCTTTAGGATTGATGGTTTTGATCTCCTTGCAGTCCAAGGGTCTTTCAAGAGACTTCTCTGGCACCACAGTAGAGGGCATCAATTCCTCAGCCCTCAGCCTTCTTTATTAATTCATTATTATTATTATTTTTTAAATAAATCTTTTCAAACATTGTGCTCGCCCTCCAGGAGTTCACAACCTGGACAGCCCAAGGCTACAGAGGTTAGAAAGAGTGTGTGATTCTTGTTCAGATGAGGTATATGCAAAAGGCCTTGGGACCCTGGGGCGAAAAATCAGTCCAGCTGGATGGGTCAGTCAGACATGGCTACAGAGAGAAGCTTCCATTTATGTGGACTTTGAAGAGTGAGTTCAAGAAGGGCCAGGTGATGACCAGCTCTGGAAGGAAGATGTAGTCAAAGTGTTGCAGGCAGGTAGTGCCTTGCGTCTTTCCAAGTATTTCAGTTTCACTGGATCATAGGATGTGCGAGTGATTGTCTTAGGGAGAAGGGTCCCCAACCTCCAGGATCTAATGCCTGATGATCTGAGGTGGAGCTGATGTAGTAATAATAGAAATAAAGTACACAGTAAATGTAATGCTCTCGAATCATCCAGAAACCATCCCCCAACCCAGGTCCATGGAAAAATTGTCTTCTAAGAAACGGGTCCCTGGTGCCCAAAGGGCTGGGGGCGGGTGCCTTAGGTGAGGGAGGAGGAGACTGGGGAGGAGGCGGGACAGGCTTTAGGAGGGCTGACCTGACCAAAGGACCTGTGATCAGTATATCTATGGATATGTAGTCAGTCTGTCTAGGATCTACTGGTGCTACTATTGCTGTTGTTAGGAGGCAGACACTTCTCCAGCCTAGGCATGCTATGAATTTATAGAAGTTCATCGGTAGCTCTGACTGTTCGTTTCCTCGGTCCTGACTCTCCGCCTCCTTTGGTTGTGTTCTTCTGATCGTTGAGATTTCAGTCTCGTTGCCACCTCCTCAGCACTGCCTTCACCGGTATCCCTGACAAGATCTGTCTTCCCTGCTGGACTGCGGGCCCCAGAATGGCAGTGCTTGGCATTAAAAAAAGGCTTAATGAATAATAACAACATTTTTAATAGCATCAGTTTTGTGCCAGGCACAATGCTAAATGCCTTACAAACGTTAACTTTGATTACTCACCCCTATCCTTTGAGGTATACATATGTTTATTCCCACTTCACTGAGACACAGAAAGGTTAAATGACTTATCTGTGGTCACAAAGCTGGTAGGTAGTGGTGACATGGAGGGGAACGGATAGATGGATGGATGGATGAATTGAATGGAGGAAAGAAGGATGGAAGGGTAGTTGGATGGATGGGGGAAGGGAGGACCAGGAATATGGGTGGGCGCATGGATGGAACGAAGGAAGATGGATGGATTGAATGAAGGAAAGAAGGATGGAAGGGTGACTGAATGGATCTGTTACTGAACCAAACTTTGGTCCACTCTCCCATTCACAGCAAAGCCAATCTTCTGACGCCGGGCTGTGGTGAAGGAAAGTGCAGTATCCATTGTGGGCACCAGACAAGGAATGCGGGGCAGTTAATGATCAAAAAACCCAAACTCCCTTTATGGGAGTTTCAGGAAACATTATGGGTTTCAGGAAAGAGTTTTTAAAGGTAAGGTGAGGCAAAGAAGTCTCAGGGTATGTGATCAGCTTGTGCACAATTCACTAATTGGTTGATGGTGAGGTATCAGGGCTGTGTCACTGGGGTTAACATTATCAATTCTCAGGCTCCAGCTGGTCTAGGGGTGCACACTCATAATCATATGAGTTTGTCCATTTGGTGGGGGTCCATTTGGTGGGGGTCTTAATATCTGTAAAACAACTTAGGAATGGGCATTAGAGATAATTATCTAGGTACTTCAGCGGGGAAGGAAATGGCAACCCACTCCAGTGTTCTTGCCTAGAGAATCCTGTGGACAGAGGAGCCTGGTGGGCTGCCGTCCATAGGGTCGAACAGAGTCGGACATGACTGAAGCGACTTAGCATGCATGCATGCATTAGAGAAGGAAATGGCAACCCACTCCAGTATTGTTGCCTGGAGAATCTCAGGGACGGAGGAGCCTGGTGGGCTGCCATCTATGGGGACGCACAGAGTCTGACATGACTAAAGCGACTTAGCAGCAGCAGGTACTTCAGGGAGGAACTAAAGATTCTGTGACTGCTATATGATTAATTTACTATTTAATTTGCTTATGTCTCCTGGCCCAATTCTACCTTGGTCTCACTATGTTTATATCTTTTCAATCATCAATTCTTTTTTTTTTTTTCCAATCATCAATTCTTAAGCCAAGTTTTTCTGACTCAGGGGCGACTTGGAAGACCAGAGCTTTTCTACAAATGAAAGGCAGGCAGTGAACATGAGGGGTGTCTATCCTTGGAGATCCCACTGAGTCCTTTTCGGTTACAGATGGATAAGCACTGTTCCCACCATCCTCACCCTTCACAGCTGTCTGTACCATCAGAATTCTCCAGACACTGGTCTCTCTCTTTCCAGTATTTCTGATTTATCAACCTCAGTGGGCTCACCAAATGTGAAGTTAAAAAAAATGTTTCATCATATTTCCAAAGGGGAAACATATATTTTAAATATATGTTTGTAAATAGTGTGTATCATTGAGCTCTGAAATGTGTGAATTGCATTGAGTCTGGGTATAAGTTATAGAACTACTTTGCAGGAGTAGTTGAAAGAGCATTGGGTCAGGATTCTAGGACACCGCAAACCAGTCCCACCTCTACTTAAGTTTCTTCCAGAGAGGGGGCAGTTCAGGGCCAGCTCTCTTTTGTATCCGTGCGTGCATGCTAAGTCACTTCAGTTATATCCGACTCTTTGTAGCCTGCCAGGCTCCTCTGTCCATGGGATTCTCCAGGCAAGAATACTGGAGTGGGTTGCTATGACCTACTCCAGGGCAATCTTCCTGACCCAGGGATTGAACCTGTGTCTCTTGTGTCTCCTGCTTTGGCAGGCGGGTTCTTTACCAGTAGTCCCACCTGGGAAGCCCCTCTCTTTGATATAAGGCTCCATATACGTCTTTTAGATCTATTAGTAAATCTTGATTTTTCTGGCTGAAGATGACCTTTTCCCCAACTCACTGAATTATATGATATTATAATGCCATTTTCAGTTCAGGTGATATTTGGCTTATTTAATATTAATGAAAATGAATCTTGCTTCTTCTGATTGGATGATGATAGCCATGTTTATAAAATGTATTATTTATGGGACACCTTATATCAGTTTTCTTCATTATAAAATGAAGTCACTTGGAACCTTTGCTGTCACAGAATTGAGCATTACAGAATCTTTGAGTTCTAAGATTGAAAAGAAATTTAGTGGTGGTTTCATCCTGCCTACTCCAGTGCAGGAAATTCCACAATAAGATCACTAAAAGATCAGCCTCCCATCTTCTCTTGAAGACATTCTGTGACAAAGAGCTCGCTGTGGAGGTTAGGAGCATAGCAGAATGGCTCTAAATTTGTTACCCAGTTTCCCAAGTTCAAATCCAGGCTCCACTACCAGTATGCATACTTTGTACAACTGAGCTGTCTGAGCCTTGGTTTCCTCTTCTGAAATAGAGAAACTGGGAACACCTTCCCAATTGGAGTGTGAAAGCATTCAATGAAAGTAATATTTGAAGCTTTGATCTTTATCCTTTTCATCTTCATCACCATTATCATTGTTAAATTCACAGTAAAATCAAAAACCTATTTTATTGGTTAAACAGGTATTACTATGACCAAGACAGATGCAGACACAATTCAGGAATATGTTCCTTGGTACTAAAGTCTTCCCTTCTCTTTTTCCCTAGGAAACTGCTCGGAGAACTCATGCAAGTGGAACTTACAGCTTCCCTGATCAGACTCAGCATTCAGTAAGTGCAACTGCTTTTGAGCAGTCATTACATAATTCCATCCATTGCTGTGATTGTGTTTGCGATGAAAAGCTCTCTTCTTCAGGCCTGGGGTTCCTACAGACACTTTGCTGCCTGCTTGTGTCTTTCTTTCTTGTACCACTGCATTGGGTTCAGAGGTGAGAAGAGGCTTTTCTGGGCAGAAACTTGGGAAAGAATAGAAGGAATGTCAGAGGAGAGTGTGATGCGTTAAACCTACCATTACTGCCTGGGGGTTAAATTAAATGTGCTTTTGTTTTCTCTTTGTTCCCTAAGTTTTTCTCAATCTTCCTGTCCCAGTCACTGGAACCCTGCAAAGTCAAAAAAAAAAAAATGGCAGGAAGGAGACAAGTTAGTGAGATCATATATTTCGTGAGGCATTTCAGAGCTGTTCTCTTTGCTCTTTCTGAGTCAGAATGCATTCCTCCTGTATAAAAATGACTGCGAAAAAGAAGTTCTGTACTTTAAGATGCTGGGGTATGTTTTGGAAATTTCATTTGTTTTTAGCAAGTAAGCACTTTCTGCCATCCGCCTTTCTCGTTGCGCACAAGGACTTTATTTTTGGTGAAGTTAGCAGTATTTTGTCCAATGCCTCCAACTCTTTTTTTTTTTCTGATACACTAGCATTCGGGGTGGTGGTGGGGGCGATACTGTATTCTCCATAAAGTCTGCCGTCACCCTCTTCTGCCTTGAGTTCTGTCGGCGAGCCACTTGTTTTTGGAAGAAATCTGTGATAATTTAGCCATACATATCAAAATTTAAAAAGGCTTGCTTAAAGAAATATTTATTTTTTTCCAAGATGTAGCTTCCTTCCTAGGTCTCGGAATTTCTTAGTATTTTCTACTTCTGAGAGTGCTGGAGACTAATTTGATACATCAAATATCATAAAGGGGCAGGTAGAAATTGGTGGCTGTGGGACTCCAGGCCTGGAAGAGGCTGATCAAAGAGAATTCTTTCGCCCTCAGTGGTGTTGCAAGACTGTGGCATTTGCATATGCGAAGGGAGCCGGGAAGGAGGAGGAGACAGAAAGAAATAAAAAAGATGATGTATTCGCTGCTCGCTCGCCACATCAGAATGACTAAGTGTAACCCTGATCAGCTAAAGCTTGTATCACACAAGAGATTAGACCCACAGCTTTTGTTCCCAATAAGAAAGGAAATTTCATGTTTAATTCCCTACATGCCACATCTATCCTTTAATGCCTTTGAAGTTCGGGCTACAGCGTCCCTTGAAAACTGGGGAGATTTTGTTAGCGAAACAAGGAGAAGGCTGTTTGGCATGCAGTCTGTCCAGATTTATTTGGTGCCAAGTTAAATATGCGTGTTGCTCTAGCTGTTCCTGTTTTGAGCAGTGTCCTTCTCCTGGGCCTCTTGGTGGTGCTGGAGCAGGCCGGGAGGAGTGGGGGATGGAGGGTGTTGAGGGTGGGTTTTCCAGTGATGCACGCCCCTTCCACCTTTCTCTGTACCTTCTCCACACGATACAAATTACTGCTTCCCAGAAAGAAACCCGTGTTCCTTTCCAAGACTGGGGCTGAAGACTCTGACCTAGGGGAGTCTCTGGTCCCTGAGATAATTAGCACAGTGTTGTAAGAAACTCATGTTAATTTGTCTACGGATATGGTATTTTCATATCTACAATTGCAGTCAGAAGAGGAAAAAAAAATTATTAATTTGCTGCTCCAAACCAGTGTGCAGATATCTGATAATTTTTTTTTTAAATTAAAAAGGAAGAAATGGAAAACTTCTCATCGGGGATGTTTAGAGCTGTGGCCCAACCTCCGTGCCTAATAGATTCTGATGCCTTCCTGTGATCATAGCTTCTCTGGCTCAGTGAATACCTCCGCCAGCTCCCAGGGCCCATAAGTACGTAGGTGGAATTCTGGGAGGTTGCTTGGTTACCAGGAAGGGAGATGATCTGGCATGTCCACTGGGCCACGTGCCTGGTCCTTGGGTCCCCTTCACCAGTCCTGTGTGTGGTATTCCTTGCAGGGGTCAGGAAACCACTCCAGCCTCTCATGGGATTTTACAGGTAGCAGTGACTGCAGTTGGAATTTTCTCAGATCTGACTCTGCGCCTGATCTCAGATGTGCATCTGACTGATGCAGTGGCTAATATCTTACCTTAGGCTGAGACAGGGTTGGATGTCGTTGGCTTCAGAAAATCAGTGTCCATTTCCTGCTTCCGAAGTTTGGTTATCGTTCGTTTATTTTTTCCCAGAATTTCCCATCTGTATTAAGGCCCTTAGGACACAGACTGGCCAATGTATGTGATGCAGGGGGTTAGCTCACATGACCCTGTGTCTATGTAGGCATCTGGTTCCCACATCCCTTTATGAGCGGCATCTAGAAGGAAAGCTGCATAAAGCTGGTTGTAGCACCGTCAGTGGTTGAACTTCAGCCTCCGAGTAATTTCTTACAACTTTTTATTTAAAAAGATACATCTTATTCTTATAAGATATATTCTTATATCTTTTTATTTAAAAGAATTTTAACATTTTATTTTATATTGGAGTATAGCCGATTAACGACAGTGTGACAGTTTCAGGAGAACAGGGAAGGGACTCAGCTATACATATGCATGTATCCATTCTCCCCCAAACCCCGCTCCCATCCAGGCTGCCACGTAACTTTGAGTTTAAATTTAAATTCTGGTAGACGTCTTCCTTTGACCTCTGTCTTCTGTCAGATTGCACTTTAATGGCATGCTGTATCAGAATTAAAACTCATTCATTCATTCATTGAGCAAAAATTAATGTCATGTTTGTCTTTTTCTTCAGTCCAGTGCCATCCAATAGAACTTCCTGTGATGATAGGGATAGTCTTTATCTGTGCCGCGCAGCTTGGTAACCCCCAGCCAAATCTGGCCATTGAGCGCTTCACGTGTGGCCATCGGCACTAGTCACTGGGGAACTGAGTCTGCAATTTTATTTGTTTTTAATCAAATGAATTTTAAGCAGCATGCTGTGGCTAGTAACAGCCTATGATGTTAGATGGGGCGTCTGTAGACCACAGGTCCTCTGAATACAGGGGTGAGGTCTGAGTTGTCCATTCTTACACTCAGGCTGATAATCAGCTGGTATAACTCAGTGTGGATATGGATTGGTAAACTCCTGCTGTCCCAAACTCTTAAGCATCTTTCACCCCTGCAATTCCATATGCCTTATCCCCCCACATGGACCCTTGATCTAGAACTAAATGGTTAATGATTTTCCTGCCTGGTCCCCGGTGTCCTGATATGTGTCCATTCTAACTGGTTGCTGTCTGATTCATGCTGGTCGTTAAATAAAATATGTGTCTGCTAGCTCACTTCAATCGTGTCTAGCTCTTTGCAACCCTATAGATTGTAGCCTGCCAGGCTCCTCTGTCCATGGGGCTTCTCCAGTCAAGAATGCTGGAGTGATGTCAATGTATGGCAAAAACCACTACAATATTGTAAAGTAATTAGCCTTCAATTAAAATAAATTAATTAACTAAGAAAAAAAGAATACTGGAGTGGGTTGCTATGCCCTCCCCCAGGGGATCCTCCTGACCCATGTGTCAAACCCACACCTCTTACATCTCCTGCATTGGCAGGCAGGTTCTTTACCACCAGGGCCACCTGGGAAGTCCAAATAATATATAAGCTCTGATTATATTCACAGTGGTGACTGTAGTAACGGACGTAACAATCAATACTTGTAAGGTATATTGATGGGTGAACACATGGAGTGATGGGGGGATGAATAGACACCATGAGTGCGTCTCATCTTCTGCTGGAGTGTTTTATAAGTGAGGACAACAGAACTGCCCTTAGACCAGAGAACAGTCTGGGTCACCCTGATGCTGTTTTTTGTCCTCACCTTTCACCCAGTGTTCTTCTTCCAAGCTTCTACCTCTGCTTTGTCAGCTGCAGGGCCCAGAACAACTGGCTTCAGATCCGACACTGGGCTCTAGTGCCATATGCAGCACAGACTGCTGTATCTCTCCACTTACTTCTGGCCGTCATTTCTGACTCCAAATTCCCTAGGCGAAAATCAGACCAGATCCCACTCACTCACCTAGGGATACCATTCTCCTCGCAGGGACCCCACTCCCAAGCTTTAGCCATCTCTGACTTTGTCTTCCTCCTCATCCATCACCAAGAGAGAAACGAGTTTTTGATCTGGGCCTTCTAAAAGCCTCACTTCCATACGCTCTTGTCGGCATACACTGCACAAAGTCCTTCTTTACATGGCTGTGAAGTCTTCCTAACTGGTCTTTATGCCAGAAGCCACCTTTCCCTGGGATTCTCTTCTATTTATGGAAGGAATAACATTCCTGAAGCATGAATATCATCTTGTTCAAAAAGCTAGTTCCTACCAAACACCCGGCCTTCTCTCTGAGGATCCCTAGATACCGTCTGTTCCAATTGGGCCAGATGATCTCTTGAGTTCTGAATGTGTTTATTTCTCAACGTCATGCATTTGCAATCCTTGGTCTCTTACCTGTGCTCTTAGTATAGAAACTTCTGTTACAACCTCTGTGAAGACCCTCCTGATGAAGCAAGTTTTCCCGGTGTACTTGAGTTCCTTGATTCCCTTCTGTAGGAGAAAGAAAATATGCAGTCTCTTTTCAGTGTAGAAGCGTGACCCCCATGATCCCATTTTTAGAATTAGGAGCTCAGTGGAGCAGACGAGAGGAGAACACTGCAAGGGTGAACGGGAGGAGAAGGAGAAATGATGGTCACCCGGGGAAGTGGAATTCTTTTGAGTTAAAGACCTCAGCAGCCTGACTGGGGGTGGGAGAGGGCAGGCATCATTGGGAATTCAAGAGGAAAGGAAGAGCAAGAACAGGGACAACATAATAGCATCAATTTCATCCATGTCCAGACCTCGGGTGGGTGTCACGCCGGTTCATTTGGAGTCCCATGGTCTAGAGGGCACAGAAGAGGATGCTCACTGACCTTCTCACTTTCATTGTCACTTGGCCAACCACCTGCTACCACCAGACACCCTTGTTCACACACCCCACATGTGTGTCTCTCATCTCTCTTGAGCTGCTGCCTAGCAGAACCCTGAGGCATTCTTCCTTCTCTCCCTGTCTCCCCTCTGCAGGATCGGGAGTAGGAATTCAGGGGATGTTTTTGGTTTAATGAGTATATGGAAATGAGAGGTGAGAAAGGAGAGTGTAGGGAGGGAACTAGAAGGAGACAAGCATCTCCTTCTGTTCCCTTTTTGTTAGAGCAGGGGAAGATAAAGAATGAAAGTTATAAGGAAGATTCGTGTGAGGGTAGAATTTCAGGACCATGAATAGAGAAGAGAAGCCTCAAGTGGTACCTGGCTTGTGATTCTTCATCATTTCTACCATGGCAGTCATCATGACCCCTGTTATCCTGTTGATCACTTGTGTATTATCTGTCTCCTCCATTGGGCTGGAGGATATAGAAGGTATGGTTTGTGTCTGTCTTACTCACTGCTATATCCTATATCCCTAACACCTCTCAAATAAGAGGCACACAACTATTTTGAAAGAATTATTGAGCTGCCTAGATTGAGGGTGTGAAAGATGATCACGCTATTTGTACTTTGAATCATTCTTCTGTCATTCCTAATCCCTTACAATCCACCTCTACGCCATGTCTCATTCAAGATCAGTCTCTGAAACATCAGGAGAGCTTGGCTCATGTCCCGGCATTGTTAAGCGACTGTGTGAGTCTTCTTTTCCCCCTTGTTGGCTGTGCTGGGTCTTCACTGCTGCATGGGCTTTCTGCAGCTGCAGTGACTGGGAGCTGCTCTCCGGTTCCTCGCTGAGGTGGCTTCTCTGGCTGCGCAGCACGGGCTGCAGATCACAGGCTCAGCAGTCGTGGTGCATGGGCCTAGGTGCTCCGCGGCATGCGGGATCTTCCTGGACGAGGGAGTGAACCCATGTCTCCTGGATTGGTAGGCGGGGTCTCTACCACCGAGCCGCCAGGGAAGTCCCAACCACGTGATTCTTAACAGTACATTTGACCAAATTTAAGTTTCCTCATTAAAAGTTGTAATAATAACAAGGAATTGAATTCCAGTAGTCTGGACCTCGGCTTCCTTGATGCCTCAGACAGTGAAGAATCTGCCTGCAATATGGGAGATCAGGGTTCCATCCCTGGGTCAGGAAGATCCCCTGGAGAAGGGAATGGATACCCACTCCAGTATCGTTGCCTGGAGAACTCCATAGACAGAGGAGCCTGTCTGGCAACAGTCCACGGGATCACAAAGAGTCAGGCATGACTGAGCGACTTTCACTCACTCGTTCAGTCTGTAACTAAGGCCCCTTCCAAGTTGGAATTCAGTGAGCAAACACGGAAGACAGAAACTGGGCCATGGAAGAGAAGGCTGAGGGAGGGTATCATTATCTCAGCAAGGCCAAGATTGTTGAGTTATGACCAGCAGTGGTTCTTCACGCCTCCACCTGTGGGCAGAAATGAGCCCCTTGTCTCCTGGACAAGAAAGAAAATGTACCAGACATGTTGGGGACTAACGCAGTGCTGATATTATGCCTTCTGTTTTCTGTATTAATGAGTTGATAGGGCTTCCCTGGTGGCTCAGATAGTAAAGAATCTGCCTGCAATGCATTAGAACTGGATTCAATCCCTGGGTTGGGAAGATCCCTTGGAGGAGGGCATGGCAGTCCACTCCAGTATTCTTGCCTGGAGAATCCCATGGACAGAGGAGCCTGGCGGGCTATAGTCCATAGGGTCACAAAGAGTCAGACACGACTGAGTGACTAACACACATACACAATAAGTTGATACTGATAAAGTTTGATCCACACGCATAGATTGCTTTAGAGAATTAGAGGAAATAAAAGCAGATTTTGCCTGCAAACTCTCATACTGGCTTGAACATGTTAGAGGCAAAATTGTGGTATTCATCCTGATTATTCATCAGTTCCCAACTGAATGACCAAGGAAAACAATGACTCGGGATTTCTGCTAAATCCCTTCACTTAAACTAAAGATTAGATCTACTTGCTGTTTCTATTTAACTTGTGAAGTAATTAGCCTCCAACTAATAAAAAAAAAAATTAAAAAAAAAAAACCAAAACATTGTAATGTGAGTTTGTTCATATATATATATATATAAAAGACATTGGTGAACCTGTGGCAATGGCTGGAAATTGCAAAGGACAAACAAAAATTTCAGTAAAATGGCTGGTTAGTGAGTTACGCAACAAAGAATTTGGTTTCTCGGAATGGAGGAAGCTACAGATTTTTTCAACTTTTGGCAGGCTCCAAAACAGAAGGATAAACTTTCTCCAAGTGCTGGTAGCCAGAACAGTTTTTTAAACATGTGGCTGGTATCTTTGGAACCCAAGTAATTAATTCCCACAAACGAAGATTCTTGACTCATTGAAAAATTCTGTTTATGTTAAAGAATGTCTGATGGATGTTAGCTTAAAGAAAGTTAAACAGGGATTTCTTCTTTGTGTAGTGGGAATATGGAAACCCCAGCTCTGTGCCTGGCATACAGTCAGCACTAAATAAGTGATAACAGTGAAGTCATCTCCTCTCCCTGACTGACACGTGTGTGTGCCTGAGTATGTGCATGTTGGCAAGTTGGCTAATTCACTGGACCTCAGTCCCCATTTTTAAGGAGGATGAGTCATCTTGGAAAAACTGTATGGTTGTACACTGCAGCTCAGGTCTTAGAAGAATGACATAAAGTTAATACTCACTCTGTAATGTCTTCATTCATTCACTCATGAACAGATAACTATAGAAAATTATTGTGTTGGATTCTTGCTGGGTACTAGGGATATTATAGCAAACAGACAGACATGGGGTCCTGAATTTATGATAAAAGTTAAGTAAGTAAGACATTCCAAGTTCTATTAACTATCCTAAACCATTCAGTCACAGAGAGGCATATATGTTGGGCTCAGAACACAGGGATATGATTAGATTCATCTCAGATGTGGGCAAGGTCAACAGTTATCTCCATTACAGGTAAATTCTTCTCTTCCATCTTCCCAAGCCTTTTTTTTCTTTTTGAGCTGGCTGGTCTTCGTTCTGGCCCTCTCACCCTTCACCTGTAGTGTTCTTGCAGGGCGCTGCCCCCCAGCCCCCTAGAAGTGACCATTTTCACGGAACATGGCTGGGCTCTCCCCACCAAGTCTCTAAGCCTCCCTCTGCAGAGTCATTGCCCATTTCCAGCTGCTAATGCATTAATAACAGAAACGTCCCTGGCCGTGACCTACCTGAGTCATTACACACTAATCATCAGAGGCAATTTCAAGCAGATTGACTAGTGATCGGTGTCCTCCCCGGCGTCCAGGCGGGAGGACACACCGCTGCCTTCACGGCCCCAGAGCAGATGGCCGAGAGCGTGATCGCTCACCACAGCCGGCGCGGTTCTGACTCCGGGAAGGGGACTCGCCATGTCTTGCATGCAAAGCCAGGCTCTCTCACCCAGGGGCTCTGCTCCAAGGGCCTACCTTCTGTTTCCAAACAGATTTCCAGGCTCTCCCTGACCTTCTTTGTGCCCATTTGAAACTCAGTGCTCAAATAACTCTCTGAAGGTGGTGAGGAAACAGGATTGACCTGCACCTCAGTCTTTCTAATAGGCGTGGCTGCCACAAACCAGTCCAATTCCTCTCCCATGATCCAGTGTCATCCCTCGTCCAGATTCGTGGTCCAGCGTGGGCTTGTGAATCAGCGTTCTGATCTCTTCCCTCAAGCTTTAGCTTGAGTGTTTGTTTTCCTGTAGCTCAGCCACTGCCCACGATCATTGTTTTCAGGGTGACACAATATATCCACAGAATGATCTCTTGCTTCCTTATTATGAAATATCTAGGAGGTTCCCATTCTTTTCACGAACACTATTGTTGCCAGAGTTAATGACTCAGGATCTATAGAGTTTTCTTCCTGGGATAACTTCCAGGGGATGTACTCCCGAGGGGAATATGCGCAGTCAAAGGATAAGAGCATCTTTTTCACTTTGGGTGCCTAAGGTCTCTTTTATATATATATACACACACACATATATATATATATATATGTATATACATATATATACACACACAAATGGACACTTAATTTATAACCAGCCCATTGTATTTTAAGTTTTCTACTCTTAACTGCCTATGTTTTATTACCCCATAAAGAAGTCTCAGGGAATTCCCTGGTGGCCTAGTGGCTAAGACTCCAAACTCCCAGTGCAGGAAGCCCGGGATCAATCCCTGGTCAGGGGACTAGATCCCGCCTACCAGAACTAAGAGTTTGTATGTTGCAACTAAAGATCCTGCATGTGACAATGAAGATCAAAGATTCTGTGTGTCACAACTAAGACTCTATGCAGCCAAATAAATGAATTTTTTTTTTTTAAAAAGTACTGTCCCCTAAAAATAAAGAGAATTCAGATTCTATTTAAGAGGAGCTAGGCAATGGAGTGGTAAATGTGAGTCAGATCAAATCTTTACCTTCAAGGTGCTCACAGAGAAGGAAAAGCCAGATTAGGGAATAGCCCACTGCTCCCCGAACAACAAAGCCCTAAGGAAGATGGAGCTTCAGGACCCCTGGATTCTGGCACAAGACACCATTCTGAGACTAGTGTCATTCAAGAGCCTTCCCCTTTGATCTGAGTTGAATGTCGTGCTATTTCTTGACAAGGGTTTACAGACTGAGTGCATTGGGAGTCTCATGCTTCTCCAGTCCCATGTTTGCTGTTTAGTCGCTCAGTCGTGTCTGACTCTTTACAGCCCTGTGGACTGAAGCACGCCAGGCTCCCCGGTCCTTCACTGTCTCCCAAAGTTTGCTCAAATTCTTGTCCTTTGAATTGGTGATGCCATCCAACCATCTCATCCTCTGTCACCCCTTTCTCCTGCCCTCAATCTTTCCCAGCATCAGAATCTTTCCCAATGAGTCAACTCTTCACATCAGGTGGCCAGAGTATTAGAGTTTCAGCTTCAGCATCAGTCCTTCCAATGAATATTCAGGGTTGATTTCCTTTAGGATTGACTGGTTTGGTCTCCTTGCCATCCATGGGACTCTCAAGAGTCTCCTCCAACACCAGTCCCATGTGTCCTTGTTACATCTATAAATTCAGTTATGAGAACTCAGTTGTATGCATTGTGTTCTCAATCTAAGTTTATGAGCCATCCACCACAGTACACTCTGAAAAAGTCTGTTGGTAGAAATTCATAAAAATTGCACACTTCTAGCTAAAGACGCAGTGAGCCTTTTGGCTGTGTGTGCTCAGTAGACACAGTGGGTTACATCTAGTCATCTAGGTTCATTTAGATTCAAGTAAAGGAAGCAGCAGTCCTGGAGGGAAGCACACAGACTTTAAGACAAATAAATGAGGATTCAAATCTTGGCTCTCTATTTATCAGTCCTGCAAGTTTGGGAAAGTTACGTAACTTTTGTCAGCCCCAATGTCCTCTTTGATAATGAGGACAGCAGTCACAGGCCAAAGGTTTCTTGTGAAGATTAAATACAGATTCCTTTTGGGTAGGAGAGGGCATCTGCTTGGGGAAAGCCACTGGGATGGAGAATAGGATGCTGAGAGCAGAACCTAGGCCGCAGTCAGCTCAGCAGAAGAGAGGAGCAAAGACACCGCTCTGTTGGGACTTGCCTGGTGGTCCAGTGGTTGAGACTCTGTGCTACCAAAGGAGGGGGTACAGGTTTGATCCCTGGGCAGGGAACTATGATCCCGCATGCTGCGTGGCATGACCAAAAATCTAAATAAATAAAGCAATAGGAAGAAAAAAAAGTAAATTAAAACAAAAGCATTTCTCTGTTTCAATTGAGGGAGACCTTGCTGTGGTTCTGACAGGCAAGAAGATGGAAGGAGAACTAAGGCAGGGGACAGAACCAAAAAGTGGGTGGGGATGGGACCACATTTGAGGGGAGGACCCTCACGTGGCCCAGACTAAAGGTCAGTTTGAAGTCATTTGTTGTGACAGAATCATTCACTCTGTCTGCCTATTCGCTGACTCCTGAGAGTGAAACTAACCTCTCACTTCAAAACACTTACATTTACAAATGTTTTTGAGGGACTTCCCTGGTAGCCCAGTGGTTAAGACTCCAGACTCCCAATGCAGGGGTCACAGGTTCAATCCCTGGTCAGGGAACTAAGATCCTGCCTACTGCACTGTGCAGCCAAAATTAAAAAAAAAAAAAAAAAGTTTCTGAGAGTGAGCTTTTTATAGACGTTTCCTGAAGTGATGCGCTCCTGTCTAGGTCCAGGCCGAGGAGAACAGATGCTGTCCTCAGTCATTCTGAAGGTGACAACTGAAGTGCAGGACACCTGGTCCCACGCCAGGCCTTGGGCTAAGCTTTGTACATGAAGCGTTGTACCTTCTTTCATCCACAGGAGGACCTGTGAGATGGGTCCTGCTAATTCCTGCAGTTTCACAGATGGGGAAACTGACCCTTGAATGGGTTACATGGGCTGCTCACACTCAGATGGCTGGAAAGTGGTGGGGCTGGGCTGGACTCTGGCTGTCTCAACTCTGGAGTCCACACTCTTGACCACTGTATACTAAGTTCTATCTGCATGTAGGACCCTGGGTCCAAAGTGCCAACAGGGCTGAACATTTTAGTCAGAAATCGTTGCAAGGAATTTTGACTGCAACAGGGGTTGGAGGCTTGTGGTGCCTGAATATCTCAGTAATATCTTACTCTTGTTGTTCCGTTGCTAAGTCGTGTCTGACTCTTTGCGACCTCATGGACTGCAGCACCCCAAGCTTGCCTGTCCTTCACCATCTCCTGGAGCGTCTAGGTTGTTTTAATTCTCTATAGTGTAGGTGACATTGATGACTGATACGATTAAAGATAAAATTTTGTGGAGCTTTCCTTTCTCTTCCTCTCCATGCAAAGAAAGAATGTGGGAGACATGATGTATGCTACACCGTGAACACGGAAACTGAAGCATGGTCTGTGGTTACCAGGGACTTTGCATTGAATGGAGACTCTTGATAGTTGAGTCCACCTAGAGCCACAACCCTAAGTGCTTCTGTTGCTCAACATGCTTGTACTAAGTCCCCTACATACAAACCCTCAAGTTGAGAAATTTCGAAGATATGAACATGTGTCTGGTTCTAGCAAGGAACCAAAACCTGTGCCATCAGCGCCAGGTGTGAGCGGAATTGCAGCTCGCGCTCCGTCTCCTACTGCTGATGATCCTGCAGCTCTCCCATCTCCCACCTTCTCTCCCGGCTCCAGTCAGTACCTCTTCTTGCCCGTTCACTTGCTGCCAGCCCCTGTATCCCAGCTGTTGCACTGTACTACTGTACTTTTCAATGTACTGTCCTGTAAGATCGAAAATGTTTTATTTCTTATGTTTCTTGATGTGCTATTTGTGTGAAAAGTATTATAAACCTACTACAGTACAGTACTATATAGCTGATTGTGTTAGTTGAGTAACCAGGCTCACTTAGTGGACTTACAAGTAAATTTGACTCATGAACATGCTCTTGGAATGGAACTTGTTCATATGGAGGGGATTTACTGTAGACTCAAAGTGGCTTGATTCTCCCATCAATGTTTTCACTGGGTTGCAATTGAAATTCAATGCTGAGAATAACAACAATTAAAAAAAAAAAAAAACAAAGGTGAAGGACTGACTGGCAGGGAAGTAAATTGTCCCTTTGAGATTTTATATGTAGTACTTGTTGTTTTTGTTCAGTCTCTCAGTTACCTTGACTCTTTTCCACTCCATGGGCTGCAGCAGGCCAGGCTTCCCTGTCCTTCACTATCTCCTGGAGTTTGCTCAGACTCATGTGCATTGAGTCAGTGATGCCATCCAGTCATCTCATCCTCTGTCACCTCCTGCCCTCAATCTTTCCCAGCATCAGAGTCTTTTCCAATGAATTGGCTTTTATACAATCATATTCTTGCCTGGGAAATCCCATGGACAGAGGACCCGGCCAGGCTAATAGTCCATGGGGTCGCAAGAGTCATACATGACTGATTGACTAAACCACCACCACATATGTATAATATATATGTGGATAAAGAGTCAGCCTGCAATGTTGGAGACATGGATAGACAGGTAGACATGGGTTCAGTCCCTCTGATAGGAAGATCCCCTGGAGAAAGAAATGGCAACCCAATCCAGTATTCTTGCCTGGATAATCCTATGGACAGAGGAACCTGGCGGGCTACCGTCCATGGGCTCACAAAAGAGTCAGACATGACTCAGCAGGCATGTACATATATATAGTTTAACACTATGAATATTCATAGGTGTGTTCACAGTTATTTTAATACAGAATTATGAGACTGGGGAAGTGAAGAAGGATTATGTCGATCTCAGTCTAAATTAAAAAAGACCTTGTTATTCCGAGTACAGGGTCCTGCTTCCGCATGGTGGCAGCTGTCTCAGGTCGGGTTACAAGCTCCTTTCTTAAGACTGACTCTGCAAACATGACTTTGAACAGCCAGGGAGTGCCACCTCTGCACAGAGCTCCTGAGAAGGCTTGTATATCTTTGCATCCTTCTTCAGCAGTCCTCACGGCGCTGAGCTCAGAGCTGCAGATGCTACGGTACGTGTCAAGCCTCCTATCCCCCCTGTGAGAGCTTTGATCAGGGATGTGGTCAAAGGTGAGGCATCAGAACTGGTTCCCCACCATCCCTGTGATCCTCGTCCTTGTCTCTTCCCAACAGGAATTGCCCTCTCACTGTATCCAGCAGGCGACTAGAGCCCTGCTTTCATGCACTGGACAAATACACATTGATTCCTCTCCTATGCCAGGCATGGTCCTAGCTGCCGGGGACAGAGTGATAAACAAGACAAGCAAGTTCGCAAATCCGTGGGGATTATAGTTCTCCAGAAGAAGCACATATTAGACTACCAGTTTTACAAATCAACGTACGTTCTGTGAGATAAATACACAGCATGTTCTAAGAACCTGGACAGAGTGTGGTGGGCTTCCCAGGTGACTCAGTGGTAAGGAAGCCTCCTGCCAGTGCAGGAGATGCAGAAGACAGAGAGGTTTGATCCCTCACTGGGGATAACCCCTTGGAGTAGGGAATGGCAACCCACTCCAATATTCCTCCCTGGAAAATTCCATGGACAGAGGAACCTGGTGGGTTCCAGTCCATAGGGTCGCAAAGAGTTGGACAGGACTGAGCAACTAAGAACACACAGAGGCAGAGTATGGTAACTTAATTTGAGATCAAGGAATTGATATTCAAGTTGAAACATTCTAGGGAAAAGTCTCTGGGTAGGGCAAGACAGCTAGGACTTTTGAAGAATTAAAAGAAAATGTGGGAAGGGAGTGCTATAATGGGGGCATTTGATGGTATTAGATGAGCGGACAGGGAGAGAGATCCATCAAAGTACAGATTTCAGGTTTTATTCTAAGTGCCAGGTTCAGCCATTAAAAGATCTGGAAAGTAAGGAACATGATCATGCTTGTATTTTTAAAATTATTACTCTGGCTACTGTATTGAAGTTGTCTTGGATGGAGGCAAAGTGGAAGCAAGGATAGCAGATACAAGATAAGTTAAAATTGTCAAAGGGAGGGCTGACATTGGCTTGTTGTGGGGTTGTGGCTATGGGGTGGAAAAAAAGTGAAGGATCCTCTCTACCTGTTTGTCTACCTATTTGTCTATCTATGTAGGTATGGATACATCTATCCATCCATTCATCCACCCAGCCACACATCCACCCAACCTCCCCCCCTCCCTCCCTCCATCCACCCAACTATCATACCATCCTTCTATCCATCCATCCTTCCTTCATCTACCCACCCTTCATCCATCCATCCATCCATCATCCATCCACCCACTCATCCACCCAACCCTCTCTCAATCCATCTGTCTATCCACCTATCCACCACCCACCTGCCCGCCCACTTAACCCCCCTCCATCCATCTACCCATCCTCCCATCCACAACCCACCCCTCCACTCAACCCTCCCTGCCTCCCTCCATCCATCCATTCATCCACAATATCATCCATCCTTCCATCCATCCATCCTTCCTTCACCCACTCATCTACCCAATCCAACCCTCCCTCCATCTATCCATCCACCATACCATCCATCTTCCAGCCATTCATCCATTCTTCCTTCATCCATCTGTCCAGCCATCATCCATCCATCATCATCATTTATTCCCTGTTGCATAAAATCCACTTACTCATATTTTGTAGTGCATCAGTGAGCAGTGCCACTGTATTCTAAGTCCTACAGAAATCACAAAGCTGTTTTTGATTTGCTTGGTGATTTTCTGTATTGCTCCAGAAACAGGCAGAAAGTTCTTTCTTCCCCTATTAAAGTTTGCTTGGAGGCAGTCCTGTCGGCTCCCTCATTTCCCTTTGCCGCTGTTTACCTTGGATGACACCGTTTGCTTTTCCATAAGTTCCTCATGCATTGAAGGCTGACGTTCTTAATCATTCTGTCCCCCGTGTTACAGCGGCTGCTGCAAAGATGCCAGGCATGCCTTCAGGAGCTCAGGCCACCTCAGCAGTGTGTGTAACGCCAATGGGATGTGAGGTGGTGGGGAGGTAATTAGTTTAGCGAGCTGTAAATGGAAGAAGACTGGAGACACCACTAACATGTGGATGCCTAGGAGGAGGGGCGGCTGGCTTCCTTTCAGATTTGAGGAAGAATAATTGAATCCATAGCTATGAAAATGAAAGCAACATTAAGAGACTTTTATGGCAGCATGTGAGGCGGGAAGAGCTAAATTCAATCAGTGTGAATTTACTGAGTGCTTATTATGTACCTGTCACTGTGTGAGGCATTTTAACCAAACAAAGGGGAAGATAATACCAGGACATAAATAAGTCTTTATATGCTCCATGGGAAGTCAAGATTTCAAAACAGGAGGATGCTGCAAGCATATATTAGAAAGGTTGTGTAGCAATTATAAGCTGTATTAATAGGTAGTACTGTTAGAGCTTTGACTATACGACTCTGTGACTATGATTAATTTACTTAACCTCTCTGAATATCAAGTCTCTCCTTTATGAAATGTTCATAAGACAGCATGGAATGCCATTGCATACACAGAGGCACACACAGACTGCACACACACACACACACAGGTTGTTTAGGGCTCTTTAGGACTGCACCAGTGGTATTGTGCCAGGTAGGCAAGTGAAGAAAATGCCCTTCACTAGACTTCTTTAAAGTCTACTATTTTAGCAAATTATTTAAAATATCTACATGTTTAGAGTAGAGTAAGTCAGCATAAACCTTGACATGGACTAGAAAAGTAAATAGGTGTTGAAAAAAACATAAAGATAAGGCATCCAGTCCCATCACATCATAGCAAATAGAAGGGAAAAAAAACTGGAAGCAGTGATAGTTTTTCTTTTCTCGGGCTTCAGAATCACTGTGAATGCTGACTGCACCCATGATATTCAAAGATGCTTGCTTGGAAGGAAAGCTATGACAAACCTAGATAGCGTTTTAAAAAGCAGAGACACCACTTTGCCAACAAAGTTCTGTATAGTCAAAGCTGTGGTTTTTCCATGAATGGATGTGAGAGTTGGACCATAAAGAAGGCTGAGTGCTGAAGTATATACGGGTGCTTTTGTATTGTGGGGACTCTTGAGAGCCACTTGGACTACAAGGAGATCAAACCAGTCAATCCTAGAGGAAATCAACCCTGAATATTCATTGGAAGGACTGATGAAGCTAGAGATGAAACTGAAGCTAAAGCTCCAATAGTTTGGCCGTCTGATGGTGAAGAGTTGACTCACTGGAAAAGACTCTGATGCTGGGTAAGACTGAGGGCGGAGGAGAAGGCAGCGGCAGAGGATGACGTGGTGGAATGGCATCACCAGCTCAGTGGACATGAATTTGAGCAAACTCCGGGAAATAGTGGAAATCAGAGAAGCCTGGCGTGCTATAGTCCATGGGGTCACAAAGACTTGGACATGACTTGGCGACTGCACAACGGCAGCAAAGATTTTCCTGACGGTGCACACTTCTCTCTAATACATAAAAGGTATGGGGCTTATGCAAGTTAGTATATTAGCTGCCGTTTTCCAAAGCATGGGCCTTTCTATTAATAGTAGATCTTAGAAGTTGAAATCGTACTGAAGTCTTCCCTGTATTCCACTTCTGACATCTGTGTTATACACTGACATTCTCAGGGTCCTAGTACATCTTTCCCATGGTATGTTCTTGCATGTGAAGGTTTTTTTTTTTCTTGCATCTGGTCCACAAGATTTCTCCATTTCTAGTCTTTTTGTAAATTCAATTCCATTTCAAAAATCTCTCCTTACATCCTAACTTCTCTTTTACCTCACAGTCATTTCTATCATTTGTCTAACTTTTCACTAGCTTTTCATTCTTTTTTTCAGAATTCTCTCTGTAGGATGCTCTCGTAATTTCTACACAACTGAATACTCTTAAAGTTTTTATTTAAAAAAATATAGATATTTTCTTACATGCTGTGTTGAAAATAAGACAACAGGAGGCACTTATGCTAAGCTTCAGGTTTCTCAGAAATAAAATCTTAAAACAAGCCAGTCAGAAATTGCCTGATCAACACCGGTTATCTGCCCAATAGACTGCTATCCCCTAAAGGAAAGTAACCTTGCAATAAACAATCCCTTTTTTGCCGAATATAGCTGCCTTGTTCCAGCTCCCTTCTGCCTATAAGAATCTTTCATTTTGTACAGCTTTTCAGAACTGCTTTCCGTCTGCTTGATTGAATGCTGCCCAATTCATGAATTGGTGGATAAAGCCAATAAGATCTTTAATGTTTATTCAGATGAATTTTTAAAGTAGTTTTCATTAAGTTTAGGATTGGTGATGTATATTTAAATATACCTCATAGGCATTATAACTTGGTTTCTAAAACATATTTTATAAATAAATGCTTAGAATCACAGAACATTTTTCTTAAGAAGAACCTGCATATCACCTGACCGTTTCATTATTTACCAATTAATAGAAAAGTGATTTATGATTCTTTATCTCCTCATTTATTGGCGAAAGAAAAGAAAACCACCTTTAGTTAACCATCAGAAGAACATAACTACTTTATACCCTAAGGGCTAAAGAACAATTTAAGTGAATTAAAATTACTTTTATTTTTACAGTGATGGGGTTGGAAATGGAATGGCTAGACTCAGAAGGATTTTTCTAGAGATGGATTTTAACAGTTGAATAGATTTGCCTTGATTAAAGAAGGAAATAAGAACTTGGAGAGGAAATGCAAGTATTACTTTAGGGTTATTGAGAAAATCTGGCTCACAGGGCTGAGCAGGACAGGGAGAACTCATCAGCCACTCGAGACAAGTTGTTTTATTAAAAGTCAACTGAATGTGCCAGAGTGGTCGTTCTCTACTGAGAAGTAAGGCTCAACATCCCGTGGATTTTGGCGCTCTCGAATCTGAGTATCTGGATTGACTTGTAGGGAGATTCGTATCGAGGCTTAGTGAAATCAAACTTGAGACAGAGGGCAGGCACATAGATTTCTTCTTGCTTGCCAGGTCTGATGAAGAGAGGCTTCCTGTAGTTTTGTTGAGGAGAAGGCATCTGAGCTCAGCGGGAAAGTGCTGTGATGGATTAGCAATGTCTTCTAGGTGTACAGGAAGGGGGGAGGTGGTAGCACTGGAGCCAAGTATCACCATCCTACCTGAGACAGGGCATCTTCCCCGTGGTCAGAGACGGGGGCGCTGTTTGCTTCTGGAGACCGTATCCACTTGACTTGGTGCATAAATATTAAGATGATTTCATTTCATTACAACTGTCAAGCAGAGGGGAACGATGGCATCTTAGAGCCCTGCAAGGGGATGTTACGGTTCACTTGGGGATACCTATTAGTATTTCTAACCCAATTCCTTTTCAACACAATGGTTTAATTGTAGGAAGAGTTGTTTAGGGAATACTGTTTGATGGGGTTTAATCAATTTATGCTATTGGCTTCTGCTGCAGATTATATCGTTCAACACACAGGGCAGACTTGATTCCATTCATTTCGGGGAAAGGCGATTTAGAATGGAATACGGCGGCTCTGAAGCTGCTGTTCTCATTTCTGAATGTGGATGGGTCCCAGGTGGAAGGTCTTGGCACTGTGTGCTGCTGTGTCCTTCCTGAATCTCTCTAAGCAGATGCTTGATCAGAGAACAGAGCCAGAGAGGGGAGGAAGTTGTCGAGATGTGCTTTTGGCAAATGTGTCTAGGGAGACTGACGTTTTCCTAACCACCCCTCTTAATTATAATTAAAAAAATAGTGAATTTGAAAATTTAAGAATAGATAAAAATGAAAAATGTATCATAAAACTGTATAACCTGCCTTATGATACATTTTTTTTTTATCAAACTTTTTCTTTTGTATTGGAGTATAGCTAATTAATGGGCTTCCCTGGTGACTCAGATGGTAAAGAATCTTCCTGCAATACAGGAGACCTGAGTTCAATCCCTGGGTCAGGAAGGACCCCTGGAGAAAGGAATGGCAACCCACTCCAGTATTCTTGACTGGAAAATCCAATGGACAGAGGAGCCCGGTGGGCTATAGTCCATGGGGTCGCAAAGAGTTAGACACGACTGAGCTTCGAACAACCACCTAGCCAATTAACAATGCTGTGGTAGTTTCAAGTGAACATTGGAGGGACTCAGCCGGAAATATACATGTATCCATTCTCCCCTAAACCCCTCTCCCATCCAGGCTGCCACATGACATTGAGTAGAGTTGCAAATGTTAAACAATAGGTCCTTGTTGGTTACCTATTTTGAATATAGCAGCGTGTACATGACTTGCCCAGGAGAATGAAGTTATGATTGCTGGGGCAGGGGGGAGAGGGAGAGTAAGGGAGTCTGGGAAGGTCATGTGACATTTTGCACATCTATCATCACGTGTATAATAAGCATCGGTGGTGGGTGAGGGAAGCAGGGAGCCAGGGGAGCGGAGCTGATGGGCTGTCGACTAAGCCGCCATCTCTGAAGCCAGAATCAGTTGGTTAGCAGCTTCTGGGCCTCCCTGAGCTTGGCCTTTTCATCTGGAAGGTGGATCAGCAAATCAAAGGGCTTAGTAGCTGTTACTGATCTGTAGTCCCTCTTGCCAATGAGGACACTGGGTTAGGGAAGACAAGACCTGTAGGTGGTAAGTGTCAGAGCTGGAATCATCCTTCAGAGCTCCTAAGAGACAGTACATTGTGAAGTTCTGTAGGGAGACCTGGATTTATTATCTGAATATGGGATGGATTTTGAATCTAAAACTGGTCCTTCAGCTCCAGTCTTGGCACACACTATCTGTGAGCTCTTTGCCGATTCCAAACTTCCCCTTGGCCTGAGTCTCCTCATCTAGGAAAGCCTTAAGGTTCCCTAAAAGGCTGGTGTGAGAATCATATGATGCAGTAGATGTCACAGTGGTTTTCACAGCAGAACACACCACTCCAATGGAAGGCAGCAATCCAAGCAAGACCAGATGTGTAGTTGCATGAGAAAGGCAAGAAAGACATGGAACATCCCTTAGCCCAGGAGCACAGTTGATCTAGAACAAACATTTCCAGGCTGCTTGGATCCTAGCTAGAGTTATATCATATCTGATAAATATCAGATTCAGTAAATATCCTTTATTGAAAGTCTACTATGTGCAAATTACTCTTCCCATTTTCTTTTGTGATTAAGGGCTGCTTCTAACACAGTCCCTATCTTAAAGGAACTTAAAATTGCATTGAGAAAAGCAATTTTCAATCTGACCCATTTTTTTTTTTTTTGAAACTTAAAGATTTAAAGTAGTTTTTATTACTCAATTTCTTTTCATGAGGCTGTTCTAGAAATGCTCTATATTTATATATATTATGAATTTAGGATTTTCTCAAGAAGTATTCCCTCAGCCACATTGGTCCCCCTTATTTCCCTCCCAAAAATACCAAAAAAAGTATGCCCCTATGATGTCTAATTGTCTTCTTAGTGGTACATTTAGAGTCAAAGATGGTGATGCCAAGTCTTGTTCATGTCCTCCTTTCCCGACAGAGATAGTTTCTGAAAAGGGAATCTGGGGTGAGAGATATGAATCACTGCCTTTTTGTTTTGTGAAAAGCCAAGGTTGTACCAGGGCGGCCCAACCCGAAGCAAACCTAAAATATGAATGAATGATAGAATGAGGATAGGAAACTATGTTGGGGGCTGAGAGAGTCAAGATCATACAGAAGTTACAGGGTATGGATGGACGCAAACAAGTGATTCAGAAGTCAGTCTCTTAGCAGCGTGCGTAGCGGGTAAGCACTCAGGGAGTCTGAAATAGCTGCAGGGGATGTGGGCCTTCTAAGCGGTACCTTTTGGATCAGTAGCTAGGGTCAGGGCAGACAGCAGTGGGGGCTGGAGCCAGCGTTGTCATACTGTGCTGCAGGGGCCACTGCAGGTGCTTGTGTAGTGGCAGAGGTTATTTTCTACACTAAGTGTGTAGCTCTGTCTCCTGTGCGGCCCCGCAGAGGCAGGCGTACAGTCTAAAAGCACACATGTTGTCAGACACCCAGGACCACGTGTTGTCTCTATTTGGTCTCTGATAAATACGTGTCTTAGGAAGGACTGCATAATCACTTGGCTTCATGCATCTTTACAAGGCCATCTCTGTGAAAGGTGTTTTGAAGGAGCACTGGCAGAGACCAGCATAGCAAAAGGGTCCTGCACTAAGAGGAAGTCTTTTCCTTTCGAATATCCCCACAAAGGCATCTGTTTGTCTTCCTGATGGGCCAGCACTTCCTCTGGGAACCAATCAGTGCTTATCAGGAAGGCAGTGGGCTCTTATCTCAATCCCAATTCGTGCCAACTCACTAAATGGGTCAGGAAAGGACGATTTTAATTCTCACACTTTGTTTTTATGCTGTATGAGTTATAGGCAATGCTAGATACTTTCATCCAGGAAGTCTGTATTCTGGAGAAGGCTCTGGAGAGTCCCTTGGAGATTAAGGAGATCAAACCAGTCAGTCCTAAAGGAAATCAGTCCTGAATATTCATTAGAAGGACTGATGCTGAAGCTGAAGGTCCAATACCTTGGTCACCTGATGCAAAGAGTTGACGCATTGGAAAAGACTCTGATGCTGGGAAAGATCGAGGGCAGGAGGAGAAGGGGGCGACAGAGGATGAGATGGTTGGATGGCATCACTGACTCAATGGACATGAGTTTGAGCCAACTCCAGGAGACAGTGAAGGACAGGGGAGGCTAGCGTGCTATAGACCATGGGTTTGCAAAAAATCTGACAGGACTTAGCAACTGAACAACAGCAATCTAGCAGTGACAATAACAAGATTTTGTCCTTTGCCATTAGCTATAATAGTTTATGAATGTTTTATTATCTCTATCCCTTCCTTTTTTAAAGATTTTTTTTTAATGTGGATCATTTTAAAAGTCTTATTGAATTTGTTACAATATTGCTTCTGTTTTATTTTTTTTGATTTTTTGGCCACAAGGCATGTGTGATCTCAGCTTGATCTCAGCTCAGATCTCAAGTTCTCAAATTGAACTTGCATTCCCTGCCTTGGAAGGTGAAGTCTTAATCACTGGACCAACGGGGGAAGTCCTATCCACCACCATCCTTGAATGCCTTCCTCCTCCAATCCATAGACATATACAAGCATATTTGCTCCATAATTATAAGCTTTTAAAGGGATTATATCAAGATTACCTATCATTTATAGCATATTACTACTTTAGCAACTTTCCACACATTAAACTTTACTAAGGTACTGTCTATGATAATCCTTGAAGCTACTTACTAGAATACCACTTTGCAGATTTTAAAGCAAAAACTCCAGGGGTGTTCCTGGGTAAGAATCTGAATTTTGAATAGGCATACAACATGATTTTTATTAACAGTAACATTTTAAAACCACAGCCTTATATAGATAAAGCCAAGGCTAAATTCTCATACAATTTGAACGTTAGGACCAAACATTTTTTTTGTAAAACTTGGTCTCTGGGTGAAACTTAAATTCTTGTTTCTTTTTTTTTTTCTTTCTTTTTTTAAGAGAAAGAGTGCTTCAGAGGTTAGAAATCCCCAATAGAGAATACCTGGCCACATAATTCTGAATTTATTCCTCTTTTAAGATACAGAATAGCACCCAAGAGACCCAAAAAAGTTCATTCTGCTCCGAAGAACCAACTTTTCTAAGTTGATACCATTATCATAATTTATGTTTCTTTTTGAGAGTGCAAAACATTTCAAATGCTACAGAAATTTATCCAAAAGCATTTAACATTTGCTTTTGACATAGGTATATGATAAAGATTTGCTTCACTGAATGACTGAGTGAAGAACCCATCTCATCACACAGGAAAATGATGGAAATCAGCTGGGAAGTATGGTGTGTGGAGTCATAGCCTTCATGGGACTGGCTTAACCACAGAATTGGGTAACGCTCAGGATGTAGTCACTGGAGTAGACCTAGATGATTAAAGAGAAGTGTAAGAGTGGAAGGAATATACTAGAAACATGTGTGCCTGCAGTAAAAGGTGATGAAAAGTTAGGTCCATTGATTCATTTATGTTTTATCGAGTGCCTACTGTGGCAACACCCTATGCTGCTGAGGAAGGCAGACTTGATAAGGTGATGAGACACTCCAGATTTCCCAGAATCAAGGGATTTCCTGAGAGGTGGGACTTCCGCACTAAAACCAGGCAAATGCTGCGATAACTAGGATGAGTCCAACGCTCTGGACTTCAAGAAGTGCTAACAAGTATGATGGATGTTATAGATGCTATGGGGTCATGAAATGGGCATTGAATCCTCTGAGAGGACTCAGGAAGGTTGGGTGTTATGGGAAAGTCGGAGATCACTCACCCATCACTGAGGTCTGAGCAGGACCAGGCCGGGAGAGAAGAGGATTCGAGGGAGCAGTCTAGCATCTTTGGGGGACCGTGGCCGCAGGAGCCTGAGAAAACCCTCAAGAAGAGGGGTGAGGGGGGAACAGGAAGTGGTGCAAAATGCAGCTGCAGAACTGGGCAATGTCCAGCCTCGTTTGGTACTTAGAGGGAACGTATTAAATTCCTACTAAGTGCAGGTGGAGTGAGTTGAAGCTGGACTTGGCTTCTCCCCGGCCAGAGATTGCGATCTGGCCGAGGCAGTGAGAGTGCTGCATCCTGCCCACTAGACCGGTGGTCAGGGACAAGGCCCTGGCCCTTTGGCTTTGCAGAGAGGAAGTCCCACAGAGACAGGAAGTAGTGAAATGAGTAGAGCATTTATTAGGAGGAAAAGAATTTAGTACATGTGGACAGACTCAGAGTCACACCCTCGTGGCAGTTTGAATCACTTATATCGGACATTTCTTCTGGGTTTCCTTCAGCCAATCATCTTGCTTTGCTTGGTTCTGAGTCTGTGTTTGGTCCATCTCAGGACCCTCCCACATGTGCAAACGCATCTCTCAGCCAAGATGGATTCTAGCCAGGAGGCCTTCAGGAAGACTTGACATCACTCCCCTTTTCACCTCCAAGGAACTTTCTAGTCGGGAAAATCTCTTGACTTTGAGAATGACAAATATGTGGTCTCTAACCTTTAATCTTGGCAGGGCCCAGCCTACTTACTCTTGATTGTCCTGCTGTTAATATCCTGCAGTTTCTGTCTACCGGAAAGAATTCCAAAGTTCACCCTCGGTGGGGTGGGGGCATCTACCTCCTGCCTCACTACTGCTGATATAACAAATTATCACAAACCTTAAAACAGCACCAGCTTATTATCTTACACTTCTGGAGGTCAGAAGAATAGTCGCTCAATCATGTCTGACTCTTTGTCACCCCATGGACTGTAGCCCGCCAGGCTCCTCTGTCCATGGGATTCTCCAGGCAAGAATACTGGAGTGGGTTGCCGTGTCCTCCTCCAGGGGATCTTCCTGACCCAGGGGTTGAACCCAGGTCTCCTGCATTTGCAGGTGGGTTCTTTACCATCTCAGCCACCAGGGAAACCCTGGAGGTCAGAAGTCTGGGCTGAAGTCAAGGTCTTAGCAGGGCTGTGTTTCTCCCAGAGGCTCTGGAGGTAGGGTCTGTTGTTTTGCCTTTTCCCAGCTGCTGCAGACTGCCTTCATCCCTTTGCTTCCGGCCCTCTTCCACCTTTAGAGCCAGCGATGGAGGGCTGAGTCTTTTTCACATCGAATCACCCTGACACTGACTCCCTCTGTATCTCTCTTCTCCTTTTACAGTTTCTTGTGATTGCAGGAAACCCACCTAGAAAATCCAGAATAAGCTGTGCATCTTAAAGTCAACTGATTAGCAACCTTAATTCTGTGTGCAGCCTTAATCCCCTTTGCCATGAGAAACATAAAAATATTCACAGGTTCTGGGAGTTAGGATATGGAAGCCTTTGGTGGTGGTGGGGGGGGGGTGTGGCGGTGGCTGGGAAGCATGATTCTCCTGACCTTGGGGCACATTAAGGATTTTGTGCTGGCTTTGAAGAGAATTTGGATTCAGGAATGATCAAAACCTTTCTGGGAATGGAGTGATGGTGGTCTGTTTGCATTTTAAAGGATCACCCTGCTGTGTGGGGGGCGGGGCGTGAGGCTGTGGAGCAGGTCTGCAATATGGGGGCACCCGCAGGGAAGCTCTTGCCAGGCTGCTGGTGAGAGATGATGGGCTGGATGACCCGGACTGGGGCTTGCACCAGAGAGATGGACAGATATAAATAAACCAGGGCTGTAACCCGCAGGTAGCAATGCCATAAATTGGAGGCAGACTAAAGACAGGAAAGAATGAGGAATCCCATGCTTTTCCGTGTGTGGATTCATGAAGAAGACTATTTCCTTTATAAGGGGTCACTTTGAGACCTTGTTGTGGAAGAGATAATGATTTCAGCTGTCTTTGCTGAGAGCATCAAATAGACACCCGGTCAGGGTTAGGTGTACAAGTCTCAGTTTCAGAATTCACATCCCCGTCTGTTTCCTCAAATGAAACATTTATTTCCCCAAATGCTTCTGAGGGGCGTGTTTCGATGTTTGATAAATCTCTCCTGTGCATTTCTTCAAATTTAGAGATAGGGACCTTATCAGAGCCATTTCTGTTCGGTGCTTCTCCTGGACCGGTCTATGCTAATCACCTTGACATTTTGTATTCATCAGGTGTGAGAGGAACGCTTTATCCTGAATTGATGGGGACACTTGTTTCTAATGAGAAATCTGATGAAATCCAGTGCTTTGAATACAGAACATCTGCAAACTTTTGTAGCTTTAGAATTCTCCTGGAGTTTTTCACTTCTGCTTAGAAGACGACCATGGTGGGTTTCAATGCAAAACTGCACTCATAGTGATGTAGTTCCTCTATGTGATAAGGATTTTACTTTAAAACACCATCAAGGAGGAGAAGGGACATTTTCCAGTGGAAAGATATGAAAATAAGTCTTGGTCTGTCTCAAGGTCTAATTCAGTTTTGTTTCCCCCCCCCCCCCCAGGAAAGATCATCTCATCAGAAATTCAGGGGGGGAAGAAGGCTTTTCATTCTTATTCTCATTTCCTGACATTCTTACTGTAAAAGTCATTATTAATGGAGAGAACTCTGCCTGTTAGGTAATCTGTGTCTTCCCCTAGCCTGGTGGTATTTCATTATCATTTAAATATGCCACCCACTGCTCCTTCTAAAACCTTTTGAATGGAGGGTCATTAGTAGATTTTTTTCCCCCCTAAATTATGCACAGCAGTTGTTAAAGCAAGATGGTCTCTAGTGAAGCTCATTCCATGTTGAAGAAGTAGAGGGTAGACTGAGATAATTATCTGGATAATTCACTTTCCCGTTATCTCTCCTGAAATGGAACATGTCTCTTATCCTTTCTTTCCTCCCTTCTTTCATCCCTTCTGGATTATCTTTGCCAAAGAAAGACACTCTCATTTCCATGCTGCCATAGACTACAGTGCATTTTTTAAAATATTTTTTGAAGTGTTAGCTATTTTTTTAAAGGCACGTCAAACTTGTAATGATCCATTTTAAAAGCAGGACTCATCTTTCCTTTCTCAGCCATTTCAGGGGATTAATTCTCTGTTTCTGTGCATCAGATTCCCTTTGGGCTGAGGATTACTCCAAACTTGGACTTTGTCTTTATTCTTAAGAATCACAACCCCCTGAGAATTAAAGATGCTTCTTCTCATGAAAATTGCTGGAGGTTTTCAGAGAGTCTGTTGCTGTTACAAATGTAAGCCGGGCACAGCTCGCATTTTATCCTAGCAGAAGGAGCCTCTCCTGGGCATCCCTGTTTTCTGTAGAAGGAAGTGATCAGTCATTCTTGATCTCCATTCCCCATACACAGTACCAAGTAGTGGTGACCCAGAACATGGAAACTCACTGGAGGACCTGCTACTAGGGCAGGCATGTCCCTGTCTTAAGCAATTTTTCTGGGCCTCGAGTTTTCATCTGTAAAATGGGAACAACATATGCCGACATTGAAGGTGATAAAATGTGATGGGGAGATGAAGACACTATAAACATGTGACATATTCACCTGTTTGCCTTTCACTCTTGAGTAGACCTGATCTCATGTGGCCTTGATCTGCAGCGGCTTGAAGCAGGGCTTCGGTTCTGGGCCAGAGATTGAGGTCAGTTCATGGCAGTGAAGAGTCCTGAATTCCTAGCCACTAGACCAGTGGTCAGTGACAAGGGCCCTGGCCCCTCGGCTTTGCAGAAATGAATTTCCACAAAGAAGGAAAGTAGTGAAACAAGTGAAGTGCTAATTAGGAGGAAGAAGAATACAGTACCTGGGGATAGACACACAGGTGGGCTTGGAGTCCCGCCCTTGCAGTAGTTGGGATCACTTTTATGGGCATTTCTTCCAGGTTCCTTTGGCTGGTCCTCTTGCTTTTCCTGGCTCTGAGTCTGCATTTGGTGCATCTCAGGGCCTTCCTATGTGTGCATGCATCTTTCAGCCAAGATGGATTTTCCATTGAAGAGGCTACCACAGTGGCATCACTCACCTTTTGACTTTCAAGGAGCTTTCTAGTCAAGAAGGTCATCTTGACTTTCAGAATGAGAAACGTGTGGTCTCTTGTGTCTTATCTGGATGGAGCTTAGCATCTCCTCCTTCTTACTGCTATGGAATTTCAGTTCGCAGGGAACAAATTCCACCCGCTGTCCCTGGGGCCCATCTATCTCCTGCCTCAGACCCAGACCAGCAAGCAGCTTCTGTCATACTTTTTACACTGAGTCCCAATGATGTGACTGACATGATCCTCGGAGTTGTCACCTTCAGATTGGCATTGCCATTGGCACTTGCCCTCTATCTCTGCAAGGATCAAATTATGAGCTGCTGCAGCTGCTGACCTTCCATACCCCCTGAAAGGAGTTCACGGTGGAGAGCAGGAGCAAGGTACTCTGTGCTCTGGGAAGGCTGCCAGAACAGGTCTTCAGATAGTCAGATGTTTTCAGGAGAAGATTTTATGAGCCCAATTCTTGTATCTCCTCCAATCTAGAAAAACACTAAAACCCTTCATGGTAATGATGGCTCCTCATGACTAGCAAAAGCTTCATTAGACTAACAGAAACCTTTTGGAAAATTAAGTGCTTGATTACATGTGTTCCCCTTCATCAAAATCACATATATACTGACACCCCCCTCACACACACATCTTTGGAGCAGTTTTTCACGGCTATCAGAAATGCTGTTTCCCGGGCTCCAGTCCTCATTTGCCCCCAAATAACACCTAACTCAGTCTCCTCAGGTGGTGCAAGTGATAAAGAACTCTCCTGCCAATGCATGAGAAATAAGTGACGTGAGTTCAATCCCTGGATCAGGAAGATCCCCTGGAGGAGGGCACGGCAACCCACTCCAGTATTCTAGCCTGGAGAATCCCATGGACAGAGGAATCTGGTGGGCTACAGTCCACGGGGTCTCAAAAGAGTCAGATACGACTAAAGGGACTTAAAACGCATGCATGCAACACCTAACTCGCATCTCTCATATTATGGATTTTTTTTTTCTTTTTTTAGTCAACAGAGTGAGGACACATTGGGAAACAAAACTGCATCCTTGCCCTCCTGGATCTCACCCTCTATGAGAGGAATCGGAATATAAGAAATAAACAAGTGGGCATTTATTAAAGTGACAAATAGTGATAAAGGCTCTGATGACCAGGGAATCAGGATGTGAGGATGAAAGTGTCCAGAGGGCATGATTTTAGACTGTATGTCTAGATTGTGTTGGGGCCTCTTTGATGGCATGGCACTTGAGCAGAGAACTGAAATAACCCCATAACGGAGGCTTGTCTTGAGGTGATATTGATCATGTCAAAGGCTAGCTCCTCCCAGACATTAGTAGAACAACCTCTGGATAAAATGAAGCTGGGTTTACTAGTTACTGTATTAAGACAAAGCTTCAAAAGTGGTGCTAGTGATGAACCCGCCTGCCAATGCAGGTGACGTAAGAAACCTGGGTTTGATCCCTGCTTGGGAAGATCCCCTAGAGGAGGGCATAGCATCCCACTCCAGTATTCTTGCCTGGAGAATCCCATGGACAGAGGAGCCTGGTGGGCCACAGCCCATGGGGTCACAAAGAGTCAGACGTGACTGAAACGACTTAGCACGCACATAAGCTATTTCAGCAGAGTCTTCGTTGGGGATGGGCAAAATCACAATATTTTTTGAGATTCAGAAGTGTGTTGAAGGTGGATCTTTTCATGCAGGGACTTGCTTAGGAGAGGGTAAAGATTATGATGTAATAGTTTAGGATTGGTGGACAAAACAAGTCAAGGACCTTGGGATGAAGAGTTCTGAGGGCCTTGGGGTGGAAGAGGATGTTTGATACTTGCTGTTGACAAGCTGATGGGTCTTTCAAAAGTTCCTCCAATAAGCCATAAAGTGATTTGGAGGTTTTGCTTTCTGGGCAAGAGTTTCCTGGAACAGTAAGGTTATATGATGAAGACAGTAAAATAATAAAGTCACGATGATGCAGGCAGCAGTAGATGGTTCTGATTCTCAACCATCATCATCATCAGTATTATCTGTAAAGGTTTATTGAAGACTTACTTTATCCTGAGTACTATGCTTGGTCCTAAAGGTACAGACAGCTGTGAACAAGTAGGTGTGTTTCTTCCATCTCATAGACTATCTATGGAAATAGACACTAAACAAATACTCGTGTGAATAATTAATTAGGAATATGATTTATAGATACTGCGTAGGGAGAATGTTACTTGCTATGACGATGACTTGTAAGTCAGAGGGCCCTGACATGGTCCCGGGTGTCTGATACAATGCTTCTTGCGTGAATGCTAGTTGAGTAAAGGAGCCAAGGAGAGAGTGGGGTGAAGGAGACTGAACTTCATCTCAAGAACAAGGAGAAACAGAATGTCCCTGTATGTCAGTGAATATTGGGTCCCTGTATTCATGCACACATCGGCGCCAACAGTATTCTAAGATACATTCACAGTACACAGTGACAGTATTCAGAGTCATCCACATTGACACAGTCCATCAGCAATTGCTTGGCCTGTTCTTCTAACTAAAATAGCAGTTGTTTGTTGAAAGAATGAGTGAATGTTGAATTAATCAGCACTGTTTAGTTCCTAGGTGACCTCCAACAGATCATTTGCTTATGCAAAGCATACAGAAGCTTGATAGAAGACAAGTTGGCATCCCAGACTAGCCTGCCCAGGAATGCAGAAAAGCAGACAATGCTCACAGTCAGTCCAACCATTCCTTCTCCTACTGATTCAGTGGGCTTCCCTGGTGCCTCAGATGGTGGCAAATCCACCTGCAATGCAGGAGACCCAGGTTTGATCCCTAGGTCAGGAAGATCCCCTGAAGAAGGGAATAACCTCTCTGGTATTCTTGCCTGGAGAATTCCATAGACAGAGGAGCCTGGTGGGCTACAATCCATGGTGTTCCAAAGAGTTCGATGACTGAGTGACTTTCACATATAGATACACACACGAATTCAGTAGATCTGGCATGGCACCAGGCTCCTTGGGTGATTCGGATATCCAGGTAGGCTGGGAACCTCTTCTGTTTGGGATTTGTCTTCAGTGGCCCCTGATGGACTTTTTCTGACATCTCTGGGTATTCCTAAAAAAGCAAACAAGAGCAGGATGGGGATAACTCAGCCTATTTATATCACCTGGTCCATTTTAATTGGGGACTGGGAGGAGGGAGGAGCCGAGAGGGCTCTGAGAGAAGTTACATCTTAATGCATCGCTCTGCGTGGTTTGAGGTCTTTGCTCTTAGCACATAGTGGGAGATGAGATTGCCTTGTGATGAAATACAGGGCATGTGTGGGGTCAGGCTGTTTAAGTTCACATTCTGCAGCTGTGCAGACTTGGCCAGTTTCTTTCACTCTTTCTTGCCCCATCTGTAACAGAGAGGTTATGTTGGCAAGTCCGTATGGTTCTTGAAGGGGCTAAATGAGATACTTCAGTGAAAAACACGTGATACAGAGCCTAGAATCTAGTCGACATGCTGTCCATGGCAGGCGCTGCCCTCTCATCAAGGCTGTCACTCTACACACCCCCCAAGAAGGCAAACGGGGAAGAGCTGATTTCAGTGGTGTGCTTCCTTGCCGGGCATGCGATGGGCAGAGACAGATTTGCTTGTATTTGGAAATCAGGCACTTGAGAGGCGATTTGTATCTTGAGGTCTGATTCCTGATTGTATCACAATCTTATAGCAACTTCCTTCACGGAAAAGAGCAGCAGTTGGCGTGGATAGTTGATGCCATGCCATGGGTTATTGGTGTCTCTTTCAAATTCCTATCTGAAATAACCTCTGTCTCACTAAGGCTGAACCAAGCACATCTTTATTTTGACTTACACTTTAGACAGGTTTACAGAGGCCAGAATAAAACAGGAAAATGCCCTTCAGGACTGAAACCAGATAAAACTTTCTGTCATTCCCTACCCTGCCATCGAGTTGAGTGTGGAATTCACTTAGCTGATAAGGATGGTGACATTTTTCCTCTTTGAAGTGTTATCAGATACGAGTCAGGCAAAGCCATATTTACCATCTACTTTGAGTTTCAAATGTTGGATGGTAGATTTTAAAAAAAAAATATGAAAATCATGGTGAAATAGGCATTTGGAAACTTAAACATTTTTTTATTTTGTATTCGGGTATAGCTGGTTAACAATGATGTGGTAGTTTCAGGTGAGCAGCAGAGGGACTCAGCCATATATGTGCATGCATTCCTTCCTCCCCCCACCCAACTCCCCTCTCATCCAGACTGCCACCTAACCCGAGCAGAGTCCCTGGGCCATCCAGTAGGCCCTTGCTGGTCATCCAATTTAAACGTAGCAGAGTGCAGCTGACCTTCCCAAACTCCCTAAGTGTCCCTTCCTTGCATCCTTCCCCTGCAACCGTAAGTTCATTCTCTGAGTCTGTGAGTGTGTTTCTGTTTTATAAGTGAGTTCATTTCTTTTTAGATTAAGAATTTGGAAACTATTAATGAATGTAAACCATGATATTGGTAAAGCAACCCTATAGAATTAAAATAATGAAAATGAAATACAAACTCAGATGGTTCTAAATCCTGTTAAGAGAAATCCTTAGGGAAAAGCTCCCTGCTTGGCGTGTGTCATGAATGCAGGGTAAACGTTTTTGTATCGTTTACCAGGATGATACTAATATTCCTGGTGCTCAAAGTCCAGATGGCGGACAGCGCAGGTATAATCTTACTGAGAGCACAACCCCAGAATTAACAAGGAAGCAGAAAGTCATGGCATTTCCCCCGAGAAAAAGAGAAGCGTGAGTTGCGGGCCAATTGTCAAGGGTGGACTGGGAGCCCTTCACGATGTCTACTCCTTGTTTTCCAGTACTTCACAGAAGGGAATGATTAATGAGATTTCCAACTCAAAAGATTTCAGAGGTTCGTGGCGATAAGAAAGGAAGGCAATTTAATTTTCTTACCTGGAGTTCTCGCCGCCCCTGGGGGTAGCACTGGGGGCAGTGGTGAACTCAACTGCCTTTGATCTCCATGGGGAAGTTATGTGTGTCCCTCATGGACGAAATAAATGGAGGAAGACTGACTCTCCTGTTAATTACATTGGCATCCTCAAGTATCTTTTTCAGTGTCCTTAAAAATTCCAAGAAGTCCTAGACTTGTGAGAAGAATCATGCAGCTGGTACTGTATTAAGTTTATCTGTGGGCTTGCCAAAAATTTTGCTCGTGGTTTTACACAACAGCTTTTTAGAAAAACTGCAATGAACTTTTTGGCCAACCCAATGGAATACCAGGTGTTGGTGATGGACAGGGAAGCCTGGCGTGCTGCAGTCCATGGGGTCGCAAAGAGTCGGACACAACTGAGTGACTGAACTGAACTGAATGGAATCCAGTCCCCAGCATCTCTGTAAGTACTTGTTTTGATTTAATTCACTTCAGTTCAGTTGAAAGGTCAGCTGACTTTTTGGAGTCAGCTCTTCACGTCAGGTGGCCAAAGTATTGGAGTTTCAGCTTCAACATCAGTCCTTCCAATGAACACCCAGGACAGCTATCTTTAGGATGGACTGGTTGGTTCTCCTTGCAGGCCAAGGGACTCTCAAGAGTCTTCTCTAATACCACAGGTCAAAAGTATCAATTCTTTGGCCCTGAGCTTTCTTTATAGTCCAACTCTCACATCCATACATGACTACTGGAAAAACCATAGCCATGACTAGATGGACCTTTGTTGACAAAGTAATGTCTCTGCTTTTTAATATGCTGTCTAGATTGGTCATAACTTTCCTCCCAAGGACTAAGCGTCTTTTAATTTCATGGCTGCAATCACCATCTGCAGTGATTTTGGAGCCCCCTCAAAATAAAGTCTGTCGCTGTTTCCCCATCTATTTGCCATGAAGTGATGGGACCAGATGCCATGATCTTCGTTTTCTGAATGTTGAGCTTTAAGCCAACTTTTTCACTCTCCTCTTTCACTTTCATCAAGAGGCTCTTTAGTTCTTCTTCACTTTCTGCCATAAGGGTGGTGTCATCTGCATATCTGAGGTTATTGCTATTTCTCCTGGCAATCTTGATTCCAGCTTGTGCTTCTTCCAGCCAGCGTTTCTCATGATGTACTCTGCATATAAGTTAAATAAGCAGGGTGACAATGTACAGCCTTGACGTACTCCTTTTCCTATTGATTTAATTACTTATAGGGAAAGTTTGCCTAATTTAGGTGGTACTCATATGCTGAGAATGATATCTCTATAGGTATATCTATAGCTTTCTAGTGATGAACAACCCTTGTAGAGTTTCTAAATCCTTTCTCGGTGGTTAATCACCACCATTTTGTGAGTATTTCATGGACACCAAAACACTTCTTTTTTTCTCATGAAGTCTGAAATTTAATCCTCATTAACAACCGTAGGAGGTGATATATGCTGAAAGTGTTAGTCAGTCAGTTACATCCAACTCTGCAACTCCACAGACTGTTAGCAGCCAGACTCCTCTATCCATGGGATTTTCCAGGCAAGAATACTGGAGTTGTTTGCCATTTCCTTCTCTAGGGGATCTTCCCAACCCAGAGTTTGAACCCAGGACTCCTGCACTGCAGGGAGATTCTTTACTGTCTGAGCCGCTAGGAAGTAGATGACATTAATTCTATTTTACAAGTGAATTCAGATGAACTTTACAAATGAATTTGAACCAGGGCCTGAAGCACGTTGAGACCCACACTTTCGGTCAGTATTCTTTCCTGCCTCCATCAGGACTGGTTGCACAGCCCTGGCACTCCCATGGAATTGCATGAAATGAAGACAAGACCCCGCACAGTGGATACTTGGCTGACATGCAGGAGCCAAAACAAAGTTATAATATGTCAGATATGTTGTCTTATTCTTACCCCTTTTTCTGTTGCCTTTCAACCACAGTTCTGGCAAGGGTTTGTGATGCAGGAGTTTTATAATGTAAAAGATGGAGGTTAGAGTTCCCATCTTCTATGGGAGGAGGCAGGGTTTGTGCCCATGGAGATACATGCAGTCCTTATAAGAGAATATTTGTGTATGGGCACAGACTAACACACACCCAAGTTGTCACAGGTATGGAGACGCACACAGCTGAACTGCACTGTAGAAAATTAAATCAGCATTATCATGGTTTGGAAATGGGAGGAAAGATGATGACCCTAGCATGTCTTGAAGCCTACAGAATGCCTGGTTCTTTGCTCACATAAATTCATTTATTTCCCAACATATCTGTAAGAATATGTACCATTTTTGCCATTATATATCTGGATAGCCAACTCATTGGAAAACACCCTGATGCTAGGAAAGGTAGAAGGCAGGAGGAGAAGGGGACGGCAGAGGATGATATGGTTGGATGGCATCACCAACTCAATGAACATGAGTTTGAGCAAGCTCTGGGAGATGGTGAAGTACGGGGACGCCTGGTGTCCTGCAGTCCATGGGATCGCAGAGTCAGACATGACTGAGTGACTTAACAGCAGCAAGAAAGATTATGTAGCTTGTCCAAGTTTGCAAAATTAATACATGGCACAGCCATCATAGGGCTTTCCTGGTGGCTCAGTGGTAAAGAATCCGCCTGCCAATGCAGGAGACGCAGGTTCAGTCCCTGGGTCAGGAAGATCCCCTAGAGAAGGAAATGGCAACCCACTCCTATATTCTTGCCTGGAGAATTCCACAGACAGAGGAGCCTGGCAGGCTGCAGCCCATGGGGTGACTAAAGAGTCGGACATGACTTAGTGTCAGAAGTAGAACAACAACCGCTGTCTTGCATATGATATATTAACTTGTTCCCTCCCATTGGGATATAAGTGTTATTTAAACAAGCACTTTATTCCTTTTATTGATAGGATACTTTTGCCTAAAAATCATACTAGGCATTGAATATGCTGTTCACCACCTATCTGTTGAAATAATGATCACAATTGTGATTGCACTCTTTTTGACAAATGACCAAAATTTGGTGTTTATGTGTAATGATGATGATGACCATCCATGGTCACTCATGAATGGTAATGACATTAGAGCTTTAGTCTGAAGATTTTCCAAAGACTTTTTTTTTTTTTTTTAGTCCAGGGAAAAAAAGAAGAGGGCCATAAGCCATGAGTGGAGGAAGTCAAAAAGCTACAGAACAAAAATAATCATCTATTTATCCTGTCCATGCCTCGGGTTAGTATGCAAAGTCATTGGTGACTTTGAGAAATAATTCATGCAGCGCTTTAAAAAAAAGGGATAACCTATGTGTTTCGAAATAAGGGGCATTCATCACACTGAAACAGCAAAAACTTTTCAATCCCATCCATTAACTCACGAAGGCTGCAAGTTGGTTGAACGCTGTCTTGCCTGTCTATTTAGTATTTCCAGACAGTGACTGTACAGTACAAAGCAATTTGCTTTTATATAATTTCCTTCATGCTTGCAAACACAACAAGCATCACAGGGAGAGTCAGTCATGAGCTGAAGAGAGAAAGGGAATGATTTAAAGTGGGAGAGTGGTTCATTTGCTTTGGGGTATGAGAAACAATTATTTCAATAGGCCAGAGTTTCTGCAGGAAGTCAGGTGAATAAGAATGCTTGTTGTTGGCCCTCTGCTTTCTCAGGACTGCTTTGCCTAAGCAACTTTTTCTATTTAAAGGATTTCTTACTGAGCCGTGAATGCTTTTTACTGTGATGAGGGCCAGATTTGCCTCCTAGAAACCTGGGAGCAGTAGTTTCATTTCCCCCTACTTCTCCCAAAGATTGTCTACTCTGACCTTGCTGCTTTTATCATTAAGTCATGTATTTGAAATGCGTTTGGATTTTAGCCAGGATGGAGAACCCAATCTTTACATAAACTCCTTTTCAGCTCTGTGATCAGTTTTCATTTATTTATATATATATATTTGCTTATTTGAGAGAGGATTAGCTCATTTGCCTTCCTTGATGTATATTTTTTAAACTTCTTTTGTGTGTTTAGCTTTTTATTTTATACTGGAGTATAACTGGTTAGGGGCTTCCCAGGTGTTACAAGAGGTAAAGAACCCATCTGCCAATGCAGGTAGACATGGCAGACATGGCTTCAACCCCTGGGTTGGGAAGATCTCTTGGAAGAGGGCACAGCAACCCATTCCAGGATTCCTGGGTTTCCCTGGGGGCTCAGACATTAAAGAATCTGCCTGCAATGTGGGCAGCCTGGGTTTGATCCCTGGGTTGGGAAGATACCCTGGAGGAGGGGCATGGCCATCCTCTCCAGTATGCTTGCCTAGAGAATCACCATGGACAGAGGAGCCAGGCAGGCTACAGTTCATGGGGTCACAGAGTTGGCCACAGCCGAGCTACTAAGCACATAGCCAATTAACAATGTCGTGGTAGTTTCAGGAAGACAGCAGAGCAACTCAGCCATACATGTACCTGTATCCATTCTCCTGGAAACTCCCCTCCCATTCAGGCTGCCACGTAACACTGTAAACTTCCTCTGTGTTTTCACTGACCGATATAACTAGACATTTAGTAGGTTTCTGTGATGAGCTGTAAAGTATTAAAGGTCCTTTGAAGTGTCGGGCGTTGCACTAGGGTTTAGAGCTAGAGAGGGAAGTAGACACAAGGGTGGCCGTAGGAAGCTTACTTGACCCTGGAGAGCTTAGAAAAGATGAGTCCTTGAGCCCAAATGCACTGCTTATGGGACATTCGAAGCCCTTGTCATGATGCTTTTGAATTCAAAGAGTTTCATATTGTGTGGCCCCTTATGTCCATGGCCCCCGGTTTTCTGCCATGTCTGCTGGGTATTCGGCCCTGACACACAGTTCTTTGTGCCACTGGTTTCTATGCAATTGAAATGAATTGATGATGAGTTGAGCAGATGCTAATGTAGATCCGAAGGACATGGGGAGGGCTTCTGTCTCAGGAGGCAGAGTCCCCGTGACACAGCGCTGTCCTCCCTGCTTCTCCCCTCAGTGAAGAGCCCCATTGTGCAATTTGCCCTTCTTGCCTTCAGTCTCCTTTTCCAGAACAATGAATCCACAGACAGGCAGACATCCTCCCTAACCCGCTGCGGAGAGGTTTTGCCTTCTGTCTCCACACTCAGCCCATCTCCTACCTCCAGTGGGCCCCGTCTCCTTCCCACTGCATCTTCCCTCTCCTTCATTTCTTCTGTAAACCTTCGCCATCCCCCTGCCTCCACTCTGGGTCTGCTCCAGACTGTTCTCCACGGATGCTCCCATGTGTGGTTAGGTCCGTGTTCCTCATGTGTAGCCTTCAGTGGCTCAAGATTAAACTCCTTTCAGAAGACCCAGACCATATTTTTCTCTGTATGACCTTTCAGGTCTCTGCCCACCTCTTTTTTCATCTCCTCTTCTCTCTGTTCCAACAGCACTGGTCTTTTTTAACTCTTTCAAAGAACCTTCCTTCCTTCCATCCTCAACATGGGCACAGGCTGTTCCTCTGTCTGGAGTATTCCCCCTCCCCCATCTCACCCATCTCCAGATCCAAGGGTCTCTCTAACCTGGTGGTGCATTTTCAGTATTTAACACAAGGACAAACCAGTCCATCCCAAAGGAAATCAACCCGGAATAATCATTTGAAGGATCGATGCTGAAGCTGAAGCTCCAATATTTGACCACCTGATTGGAAGAGACAAGCCATTGGAAAAGACTCTGATGCTAGGAAAGATTGAGGGCAGAAGGAGAAGGGGTTGACAGAAAATTAGATGTTGAATGGACTCATCAACTCAATGGACTTGAGTTTGAACAAGCTCTAGGAGATGGTGAAGGACAGGGAAGTGTGGTGTACTGCAGTCCATGGGGGTCACATAGAGGCTGACAGGACTGAATGACTGAACACCAACCATCACCTAGAAGGCTTTCATTTACTTCAGAATGAATCAATATGTGAATGATCAATGAATGAATGGAACAAAGTAAGTTCTGAGGTTTCCATGGAGATAACATTATCCATCCAATGAGGTCCACGTACTCTACAAGTTCATGCCCCTAAAGCCATGGTGTAACTACAGGTTAGTGGGCGTACATATATTTTCTTCCTCTGATAGCTGTGGGGAACTAGGAGCAGTGGCATCCTGCTAGCAATACTCATACCTTGAATAGAGAGCTCAGGTTCTAATGCCATTTCCAATAACTCCTTGAAGAAGTAGATGAGTCCAGGTCTTAGACAGGAAATATACAAGATGAGCCAGGAGGATCTTATACTGCCAAAAAGTAAGCAAGTGCTCAGAAAACAAAACAATGGGGGGTTGTCAAAGAAATAGAGGAGCCCGAAAAAGCTCCTGATGGCTAAACTGGAACAATTTGAGCAACAAAATTAAGTAGTATTGGATTATAACCCAAAGGATAAAATATACTACTTAGTGTATTAAAAAGCAGAGACATCACTTTGCCAACAAAGGTCTGCATAGTCAAAGCTATGGTTTTTCCAGTAGTCATGTACGCATGTGAGAGTTGGACCATAAAGAAGGTTGATTGCCAGAGAATTGATGCTTTCAAATTGTGGTGCTGGGAAGACTCTTGAGAGTCACTTGGACTACACAGAGATCCAGCCAGTCAATCCTAAAGGAAATCAACCCTAATATTCATTGGAAGGACTGATGCTGAAGCTGAAGCTCCAGTACTTTGGCCACCTGATGTGAAGAGTTGACTCACTGGAAAAGACCCTGACGCTGGGAAAGACTGAAGGCAGAAGAAGAGGGGGCTGGCAGAGGATGAGATGATTAGATACCATCATGGACTCAATGGACATGAATTTGAGCAGACTCCAGGAGTTAGTGGGCTTCCCTGATAGCTCAGGTGGTAAAGAATCTGCCGGCAATGCAGGAGACCCTGGTTCAATTCCTCGGTCAGGAAGATCCCCTGGAGAAGGAATAAGCTGCCCACTCCAGTATTCTGGCCATGAGAATTCCACGGACTGTATAGTCTGTGGGGTCGCAGAGAGTTGGACTTGACTGAGCGACTTTCACTGTCACTTTCTGGGAGGTAGTGGAGGATGGAGGAACCTGGCATGTTACAGTCCATGGGCTCCTAAACAGTCAAACATGACTTAGCAACTGAACAACAAGAACATAAAATAAATTTCCATAAGTTCATACTGATGTAAGTGAATTCCTGAATAAATTAATACATGCAAGAGGAGAAACAAATCTCCTGGGTAGAAGAATTCCAAATAATTTACTTACATTCTTCATCCTCAAAGAAGTGAAGCAGAACTCTGCACTCTGGAGTGCTGGCTATGCATAGTGATTTTTCCCCAAAAAGTACAGTGTAAAAAGCCAAAGAAGATAAAGCAGTTTTATGGTGGGGAAACCTGTTGGACATCTGCTCAGCCAGGAGAACAGAGTCACATCAACAACAATAGCTATGTTGATTGTAGGTCCCCTTGATCGGATGTGATGAACTTGGAACTTTTCCTCTGTGATCTTCCTCCCAAGACCAGTAACCCTAGTCTAATAAGGAGAAAAATGTTAGACAAATCCTCATTGAAAGACGGTCTACAAAATCCCTGAGCAGTACTTCTCATAACTGTCAAGGTTTTCAAAAATAGGGAAAAACTGAGAAATGGTCCCAGCCCAGAGGAGCCTAAGGGGACAGGATGACTAAGGTACCATTGCTGTGATACTCTCCGTGGGATCCTAAAACAGGAAAGGGACATTCGGTGAAAACCAAGGAATCATTCCAAGAGTGGGCTTTAGGGAATCATAATGTGTTGATACTGGTTCATTAATCTGACAAACATCCCGTATCAATATGATCATAATAAAGAAAATTATTAATGGGTGTGTCCTGTATGAGAACTCTCTTTGCAATTTTTCTGTAAATCCAAACGTGTTCTAAAAAACTAAATAAATCAGCTCTGTGAAGGGAAACGAAAAGCCACGGGCAGTCATTCTTCCAGCAGCTGGTGATGGATCCCAACTTGCTGCTACCCGGGGCGAAGACTGAACTGGGATTCTGTCCTTCTGTCACTCTCCCTGGTCCCTCCCCTCACGCCCTGCCCGCAGATTTTATTTTCCTGTGCTTCATACAGCGCTCAGCTGCTGTCACAGGCAAATATCTGACTTCCTGGTATGCTATTGTTCAACACACTGGGGGAAAATGAGCCTTCTTGCTGGAGTCTGGGTCCCTGATCAATTAGACAGAAAAGAAAAATGGTACCTGCATTGGGATGACACGGTTGAGAGCAAGATGGGGAGGCACACGATGGAGAAGTTGTCATTGACTCAGCATTTGGGGAAATCCCACCCTTTTCATCTCCCCATTTATACTATTCCCCAGTTGCCCAGCTCTCTACCCCCACCGCAACCCCCAACCCCGTTTATCAGTAAGCATGGGAGGGCGTTGTGGTTGCTGGCAAGGTGTCCATTCCCAGGGTTAAGGGTTGGAGCCAACTGTTTTGCATCTGTAACTTGCATGCTGGTTTTAGGCGCTCTGCCTAAGCTCTTGAGTCATGCATTCTGGATTCTCTGCTGGGCACTGGAAACACACTGGAACAGAAATGTGTGGTGCAAAGACTCTGGGAAATCCCAGCGGTGGTTTAGTAGCAAGCAGAGGTTTCATCTTCCCCATCTCGGAACCCTGTTGAGAGGGTAGAGGTGGAGGGTGAACTCCACGCTGTCTAGTTCACCCTCCAGCTGTGAGACTTTGGAGAAACCATTTAACCTTGAGGAGCCTGACGTGTGGAATGGGGAGACACTAATCATGGCTGTTTCACGAGACTGTGTGAAGAATAAATGCATCGACACAGATGAAAGACTTTAGGAGTGCCTGGCATCTGGAAAGCTCCCAATATAAAAGACCCCCAACTCTGCCCCAAATTAATTGTGTATACTTAAAATGTGAAGCAGTAATGTTTCCTATTTTATCTCTTGATCTTGTCTTGTGCATCTGTGCGCAGTTGTGTCTGACTCTTTTGTGACCCCATGGGCTATAGCCCACCAGGCTCCTCTGTCCATGGGAGTTTTACAGGCAAGAATACTGGAGTGGGTTGCCATTTCCTTCTCCAGGGGATCTTCCCATCCCAGGGATCACTGAACCCACAACTCCTGTGCCTCCTGCAGGCAGATTCTTTACCTCTGAGCCACAGGGGGAGCCCAAAAGTGTTGTCAAAAAAAAAAAATTTAGAAATCCATCAGCCTAAAGGTAATATTTGTAATTGAGCAGACTTAAATTTTGTCTGGATTATTAATTTACTAATCAATTCTGTAGGTAAAGTTCAAACTGAGAAGTCTCATTTTTCCCATTATTAATCATTTGAATATTCCATTTACTGAATAACTATTATGTACCAGACTCTTCGGTAAGTGCTTTATGTGATTGCCTCATCTTCCCAACAGCAGGAGGTAGATACTATTATTCATTTCGCTTAACCCAACATCAGAGAGGTTAGGGGACACTTCAAGTTTGCGAGGCTTGAAGCCAGGATTCAGAACAGGGCTTGCAGATTCCAGCGATAACCTCAACATGGTGATGCTCTATTATTGCCTGTTTCTTCAGTAACTTAGAAAAGAGTGATAAGAGGCATCTTGCATCTCCCTGCTTTTATGGGGAGAGGGGATGACGAGAGAAGGTGCTGTTTGCACAGGTATGAAGGTGACTCAAGGCCAGAAGAGCATGGAGCATTTGAGACGCCTGCAGGCAGCCAGGCTGAGACCCTGCAGTCTGCTTTCTCCTTTGTTTGTCCCTCCCTATGTTCTGTTGATTTCCATGGAAGGTGGGTTGTTTGGCTTTTCACTCATCCCAGGTTTGAGGAGTCAGTCTCTAATAGCTTGTGGCTAGGAAGGGTCTTTTGAACTCTGCTGGGCTTCATGAATCACTGAACATGGAAATTTTCAGTCACTTCATGGGAAGATTTCCTGTGCTGTGTTTTTCGGCATTTTTAGGGCTAGAGTATAGTCAATCCTAAAGGAAATCAGTCCTGAATATTCATTGGAAGGGCTGATGCTGAAGCTGAAACTTCAATCCTTTGGTCATCTGATGCGAAGAACTGACTCATTGGAAAAGACCCTGATGCTGGGAAAGATGGAAGGCAGAAGGAGACGGGGTCGACAGAGGATGAGATGGTTGGATGGCATCAACAACTTGGTGGACATGAGTTTGAGTAAGCTCCACGAGTTGGTGATAGACAGAGAAGCTTGGTGTGCTGCAGTCCATTGGTTCACAAAGAGTCGGACACAACTGAGCGACTGAACTGAACTGATATTCTCTGAATGAAAGAAGTATTGTCACTTTTTAGCCCCATGCTTTCTTAGCTATGCCTTGCCACTGGTGCATGGACACAATGAAGATCACTTCTTCAACAAAGGAACACATTGCCTCCCATACTGTTGACTTCTATTCCTATTGCCTGCTATTCTGTAATTGAGAAGTTTTGCAGACGTTGTCTCCTAATCCCTTCTACCCCAAATGCATCTTTCGTCTCATGAGCCATCCAGAATCTGACAACCTACTGTGTGTGCCTCGTGGCATCTTTGAGTCCATAAAAGCACTGAGGATGTTTAAAGAATACACTTGAAACAATTTTAGTAGTATTTATATGAATTATAAAACCTTATCTGGTGCTTAAAATTAACACAGGGAGATTAGATCATTAAATTAATGGGATGTGATCTATGTCCTCCAAGATTTCAAAAATACCATTCTTTTAATTGTTAATTAGTGGAAGTACTGATCACAGAGCATGAGGAACAATTTTGCTTATTTTCAATGTGTTGTGTGTGATTATGTGAATTATTAACTCTGAGTGGCATTCAATTTAGTTCATTTCTGTGGCTTTATGAACTATTTCCAGTCTGCATCTGTTCTTGTTTTCAATTAAAAAATATGACATATAGATTTCAGCCTCTACCTTGCAATGAAAATAAGAAGGAAAAAACTTTCTTATACTTTTATATAATTGTGTAGTATTTCTTTATAGAATTTGTCCCATTGTGTACCTGCCTTAAAGATTTTCCTTATAAGAAAGTGAGATGTGCCAAAATTTTGGCAAAGAAAATTCAGACTTTTATTGATTGTAGAGTTAGTGCTATTATATACCTCCACTCCTGGAACCAAAAGTTCTTATCAGATTTATGGCAATTATTATAACATTCTGAAACAGATTGTCCACACTATATTTGGAAAAAGAATCCAAGTGCAAGATAGATGTATTTGCAGCTTAGCTCTCAAGTTTTTATTATAGTTGTCATTGGATATTTTTGAAAGTCTCTACTCTTCTGTTTTATAGAAATGGCAATGCCACTCAGTTCCATCCAGTTCCAATACAGTGATAACATTCCAGGAAAGGATGGGCTATCTATTGCTTGACAAAGCCTTTGAAAAGTAGATGATGCAATTTCGGGAGTTTTGGAAATAATCTTCCCAGAAATGTACTCACTCATTATAAGGTCAGTTCAGTCGCTCGGTAGTGTCTGACACTTTCCGACCCCATGGACTGCAGCATGCCAGGCTTCCCTGTCCATCACCAACTCCCAGAGTTTACTCAAACTCATGTCCATTGAATCAGTGATGCCATCTAACCATCTCATCCTCTGTCATCCCCTTCTCCTCCTACCTTACATCTTTCCCAGCATCAGGGTCTTTTCAAATGAGTCAGTTCTTCACATCAGGTGGCCAAAATATTGGAGTTTCAGCTTCAACATCAGTCCTTCCAATGAATATTCAGGACTGATTTCCTTTAGGATGGACTGGTTGGATCCCCTTGCAGTCCAAGGGACTCTCAAGAGTCTTCTCCAATACCATAGTTCCAAAGCATCAATTCTTCGACGCTCAGCTTTCTTTATAGTCCAACTTTCACATCCATACATGACTACTGGAAAAACTTACTCATTATAGGTTTTAATAAAGGTATGTTATGGTGTTAAGACTATTCATTTATGTTTCTAGGAACAGGGAGAGGACCCCTCCACCCCACAGGTGTATGGATGCCTTTATGTAGACAGCGATATAAACAGCGCCACCTACAGTTGTGCTGGTATAGTGTGACGTCTTGATGAATCCCAGGTTCCTCAGGTTATTGAAGCTGAGGATCAGCACCTCCCATTGCATCCTCTTGTCTTCCTGAAGAATTGATGCTTTTGAACTGTGGTGCTGGAAAAGACTCTTGAGAGTCCCTTGGACTGCAAGGAGATCAAACTAGTCCATCCTAAAGGAAATCAACCCTGAATATTTGTTGGAAGGACTGATGCTGAAGCTCCAGTAATTTGGCCACCTGATGTGAAGAACTGACTCACTGGAAAAGACCCTGATGCCGGGAAAGATTGAAGGCAAAGGAGAAGGGGATGACAGAGGATGAGACAGTTAGATAACATCACCGACTCGATGGACATGAGTCTGAGCAAACTCCAGGAAATAGTGGAGGACAGGGAAGCCTGGCGTGCTGCAGTCCACAGGGTCACAAAGAGTCAGACGCGACTGAGCGACCGATCAACAATCACCAGGAGGCACCCACTATTCTGTGAGGTGAAGACAGAGTTGATAACAAAACAGACAAAATCTCTATCTCTAGGAGCTCGCATTCTAATCTACTGAATCAAATGCTTGATTCACTAGAGATCACATCTGAGGGGTAATTATAACATACTGCCTCATACCAAATGCACAGTAGGATCATTTTCATGGTAGTGTTTTGGATCACAAAAAAGGAAGTCTTACTCACCCCCCGCCCCTAGCCATCCAAAACTTAAATGAAAAACAACTTATATAATGGATTCATGTCACTTGTATCTGTGAAATTCTCCTCTCTGAATGCCCACCCGAGCCCCATGCACTGATCTTCTGCCTAATTTGTCAGGGTAAGACTTGTACCAAAAGGCAACACTCTTATAGATGCCATGATGCTGAGATCTGCTTTCCAAATGCTTTGGGCATTTCCATAATATTGAATATACATAAAGAATACATGGTCAGGGGTTCCTGCACTGAGGCAAGGTGCTAAATTTGTCTCATTCGAGGCCACCTGCTTGCATGTCATCTGTTGGCACCAGCCCACGAATTCGTGTGCCAGGACATATGAAATTAAGTTTACCTGATGCTCTGTGACAGCGGCTTTCTGTTACAACGTGCAAATTAGATTAGGTTAAGGTAGAGGGCAGAGGGAATGGATGGCTTCATAGATTGATACTAGAACAGAGATGGCCTTAACCAGAAGGTGACTGGTTATGATCCATCTGGGGTCACGGGCGATCACAGGTTCCTATTACTGACGCCTGTGCGGTGACCTGTGCAGAAATGCATGGTTTATTTTTTATTGGATTTTACAGTACAGTCAAACAGCACGTTACTGGTGGGACTTCATTGCCCTTTACTCCGGAATTTGAGGAGGGAAGGTCAAAGAGTGAAAGGGGAAGGAAGCTGAAGAAACTAGCTGTCTCTTGAATGTTGCTGGGTCCCCAGTCCCAGTGAGTGACATGTGAGTTAGGGGACAATGTGGTACCTACTCCGCCATCCAGCCTCACACTGACATGATGATCTGTGTATCTCAAGGCATGTTTGCATAGGTATTCTCTCCACATGAAATGACCTAATTACAGACTTGAAAATTTACCAGAAAATTCCTTTTTTTAAGTTAAAGGAGGCTAATGTTGCCTCTGCCTCATTAAATAGCTCAATTGACTTCAAATGCGTTTTTCACTTGTATTGAAAATTCAGAGATTCTCAACTTCATCTGATTTTTGAAGATTATTGTTCATAATGTGGTATTCAGTTGAGTAATAAACTTTAATAAAGCATCCATGGTACAACTTAATGACATTTATTCAAAGCTTAATGGCATAAACAAAGGGCCAGAGGGAAAACAGACTCAGATATTTAAGCATAATGTACACAAAAACCTAAATCTTTCATTGGAAAGTTGACCAGTGATGCACAGAATGAGGCAGAAATGACTGTCAAAGGGATTAGAGTGTGATCTAGAGAGTTTTCAAGGATGGAATTGATGGGTTTATTAATTTGCTTAAATAATTGTTTCTTTTGGAATTGTCTTTTACTCTACCGTCATTTTAAGTAAAGTTGAGGCTGTTTCTGGCAAGGATGAGTGTTACATTTTTGAAGGGAACAACAAGAGAAACATTCAGAAAACATTCTTAAAGTTTTTGAAGATGAAATAGAAAAAAACACTTTGGGGCTTAGCTAAGAGGCTGAAGGGAGAAACGGATTTTACATAAAAATCAATCGCTCTGTTCACTGACACCCAGTGACAGAAATAATAATTGTGTCCGTGTAGAACCAGACCCCCTTGTTACTTTTTAATGAAGTCTGTCTGATTCTGTGATATTTTTGGCCTAGGAAATGAAAGAGATGTTTTATTAAATGAAGCTAGGTCTATATAGGTAAAATGGCTGAACACTTGTGTAATTTTATACCGCACACTAAAATCCAAATACAGAAAAAATAGAGAGCACAAATATAGTTCAAAACCACTTACTCCCCCGCCCCTAGAAGCCTTATCTGTGTTGTCAGCGGCACAGTGGCCCGCATTTTGCATTTGAACAATGGCAGGAAGCCATTGGAAAGGAAAAAAAGGTTTTCCCTACCCCCCTCTTGAATCCTTATGCCACAGCGTCTGTTCCCTGCTGGAGTGAGAAGTCCAACTCTTCTTTGTGAGCCAAGAAAAATAGGACCTTTTTCAAATTCTGTTCTGCTAAGATGCTGGCAGAATTCAAACGTGCTTTCCCCAAACAGTGTAAAGCCTTTACCTGCTTAAAGCTGCTAAAAGCTGGTTAAAGCGTGGTTTACCAAGGTGAAAAGTTTGCTTATAATCTTTCTTGCTTTTGTTTTTTTCCCCTCTAGGCTTTTCTTGTTTCCTCTCTGTTTCTCCTCCTTCTCCCTGTCTGCCCCCTTCTTTCCTCCCTCCTACTTTCTTCCCAACATTAAAGTACTTAGTGCAAGCTCAGCATTGTTACTTTTAACACTCACCTTGCCAAGGGGCATACAACTCCAAGAAAGCTTCTTTGCTTTAAGCAGACCTCTCTTTTTTTTTTATTGAACCCATAGTGGGAACCTTCAGCTGACCATTTTCCCCCCAGTGAATGTGCATGTACACGTGTGTAGACATGCTTTCACAGAGACGTCTGGTCGTTGGGAGGGTCTGTGTGGTCCACTGAATTTTCAAGTTTCATATGTGATGTGTTTGGTCAGATGACTGAGACAGAAGCATCCTCGTGTGTAATTCCTCACCCTGAATTGCACATTCAACCCCGGTTACCAAAGGACATCGAACAGATTCCTGTGGGTTCTGACGCTAAACTCTTTCTTTCTCTCTTCCTCAGTTGGTTGACCTGGAGACAGGGGCAGAGGCCAGATGTCAGCGCTGGCCTGTGGAAGATTCCCACAGGAACTGGTGTGGGTTGGGGGGGTCGGTTATAGTCCTTTTATGAGGACTCCCAGTTCTGAATGCTGTAGTCCACGGGGGTCCAAAGAGTCGGACACTACTGAGCGACTGAACAAAAACAGCTTCCATCCAGAACTGTGAGAAGATACAGCACCATCGGTGTGAGGTTGTATATGAACGGGAGAGGATAGCTCCTTGGATTGTGGCGTCTCACAGGGAATGGGCTTGGCGAAGGCACAGTCATCCAGATGGATGAGTCTGTAAGAAGATTCACCTGTAAAAAAAAAGGAGAGGTTTTGAAAAAGCTAATTGTTTTTGTTATTGCTGTTGGTGTTAATTTTTTATTGGAATATAGTTACTTTGGGCTTCCCTGGTGGCTCAGACGGTAAAGAGTCTCCCTGCAGTGCAGGAGACCTGGCTTCGACCCCTGGGTTGGGAAAATTCCCTGGAGAAGGAAATAGCAACCCACTCCAGTATTCCTGCCTGGAAAATCCCACGGACGGAGGAGCCGGGTGGGCTACAGTCCATGGGGTCGCAAAGAGTTGGACACGACTGAGTGATATCACACATGGTTACTTTACAATGTTGTGTTTGTTCTGTATAACCACGTGAACCAGCTCTATGTTGCATATATCCCCTCCCTCTGGGGTCCCGCACCCCACCCCACACCCCTCTAGGTCATCACAGAGCTCCAAGCTGAGTTCTTTGTGCTATAGAGCAGGTTCCCACTAACTATCTATTTTACACACAGTAGTGCCTATATATCAATCCCAACATCCCAATTCATCTAACCCCTGCATCCCCCCGACTATGCCCACATGTCCATTCTCTACATCTGTATCTCTATTCCTGCCCTGCAAGTATCTTCATCTGCACCATTTTTCTAAATTCCACATATATGCATTCATATACATTGTTTATTCTTCTCTTTGTGACTTACTTCACTCCATATGACAGACTCCAGGTCAGCATTAATTATTAGCATCATCTTCTCATGTACTGAATTCTGCTATAAATACCTTACTGAAATTATTAGATTTTTGCAGCCAATTTAGGATTTAGGTACTCCTATTATCCCCGTTTTACAGATAGGGCAACTACTCAAACTACTGCACAATTGCACTCATCTCACGCACTACTAAAGTAATGCTCAAAATTCTCCAAGCCAGGCTTCAGCAGTACGTGAACTGTGAACTTCCAGATGGTCAAGCTGGATTTAAAAGGCAGAGGAACCAGATATCAAATTGCCAACATCCAATGGATCATTGAAAAAGCAGAAGAGTTCCAGAAAAATGTCTACATCTGCTTTATTGACTATGCCAAAGCCTTTGACCATGTGGACCACAACAAACTGTGGAAAATTCTTCAAGAAATGGGAATACCAGACCACCTGACCTGTCTCCTGAGAAATCTGTATACAGGTCAGGAAGCAACAGTTAAAACTAGACATGGAACAACAGACTGGTTCCAAATCAAGAAAGGAGTACGTCAAGGCTATATATTGTCACCCTGCTTATTTAACTTATATGCAGAGAACATCATGAGAAATGCTGGGCTGGATGAAGCTCAAGCTGGAATTAAGATTGCTGGGAGAAATATCAATAACCTCAGATATGCAGATGACACCATCCTTATGGCAGAAAGCGAAGAACTAATGAGCCTCTTGATGAAAGTGAAAGAGGAGGGTGAAAAAGTTGGCTTAAAACTCATCATTTAGAAAACTAAGATCATGGCATCTGGTCCCATCACTTCATGGCAAATAGATGGGGAAACAATGGAAACAGTGACTGACTTTATTTTGGGGGGCTCCAAAATCACTGCAAATGGTAACTGCAGCCATGAAATTAAGACACTTGCTTCTTGGAAGAAAAGTTAAGACCAACCTAGACAGCATATTAAAAAGCAGAGACATTACTTTGCCAACAAACGTCCATCTAGTCAAAGCTATGGTTTTTCCAGTATTCATGCGTGGATGTGACAGTTAGACTGTTAAGAAAGCTGAGTGCCGAAGAATTGATGCTTTTGAACTGTGGTCTTGGAGAAGACTCTTGAGAGTCCCTTGGACTGCAAGGAGATCCAACCAGTCCATCCTAAAAGAAATCAGTCCTGAATATTCATTGGAAGGACTGATGTTGAAGCTGAAACTCCAATACTTTGGCCACCTGGCGTGAAGAACTCGTTGGAAAAGACCCTGATGCTGAGCAAGCTTGAAGGCAGGAGGAGAAGGGGACAACAGAGGATGAGGTGGTTGGATGGCATCACTGACTCAATGGAAAAGAGTTTGAGTAAACTCTGGGAGTTGGTGATGGACAGGGAGGCCTGGCGTGCTGCAGTCTATGGGGTCACAGAGAGTCGGACACAACTGAGTGACTGAACTGAACTGAGCCACAGGTAGCTGAAAGGACAGGCTGAAGTTTGCAGAAGTAGCATGAAACAGACACCAGTTTCTTGTGATTCCAGGAATCAGCCCTCCTGCCCTTTTCCGTCTTACAGGACTATCAAAGCTGCTTTCTGTATGGTGCTTCATCTCCACATGCTGCTGTGGGTTCTGTCAACAGTAAGCACTTCCTCTGTGTCTCCTTTAAAAGTGCACATGACGAGAGGATGTACACTTGTGGGGCATCTCTTGGCTTTTCCACGTTGTCCGTTGGCGTAACCCACTGCCTTCTTCCTCATTCTACATTGGCGGCTTGTGGCTCCCCCCTGAGCTTTGGAAGTGAAAGCTGAAGTTTCAGCTCAAAGCTGGTGATGAAACCAGGGCAGAATGAATAAAGCAGGGACCCAGATGTTGCCAGCTGGGACTCAGACTTGGCTTGTATTGAATATCAGCAGGTCCTTATGTCACTGCAGGTTTAGCTCTTTTTGGATTTCCTTACGCATTTGAAATTAGGTAGGAACGGGGCAGGGGAGAGGGAACTGGGTTGTTTTTCTTTCCTATGATGCAAACCAGTGCCTGCATGTTGTACGGTTTGGACAGGTAGGAAGGTTATAATAACAGAAAAGGGAGTATGATGCCAGGAACAGAAAGCAAAAATATTTTAGAAGAGTCAGAGGGATTCTCTCCCAACCACAAAAACCGTACCTATCTTCCCTGATTCCTGGGATTACCTAAATCCTCAACTCCTGCTCAGAAAAACAAACCCTAGATGTTCTAACATTTTCCTGCAAAGTGGTTTGGGAAAATTCAAAGTCAGTGTGACAGGAAGAAATAGCCCAAAGTGAGACGTATCTGTGGGCTTCCAAGGGGCACTAGTGGTAAAGAATCCACCTGCCAGTGTAGGAAACATAAGAGACCCGGGTTCAATCCCTCGGTCAGAAAGATCCCCTGGAGGAGGACATGGCATCCACTCCAGTATTCTGATTCCCTGGAGGAGGGCATGACCACCCATTCCAGTATTTAGCCTGGAGCATCCTATGGACAGAGGAGCCTGGCGAGCTATGGTTCATGGGATCTCAAAGAGTCGGACATGACCAAACAACTAACACATAGGCATATATGTTAAGTGTACCTGGGGGCTTCTAATCTGTTGATGATATCTTATTTACCAAACTGGGTATACGAATCAAATGTTAGTTGTATTATAATACCACTTGTCTCCAATTAAAAAAAAATACTGCTGTGCGTCTGAAATGTTTTATATATTTTTTTATAAATAAAAATACATTTGCTTCGAATTTACACAATCTTAAGGAATTCGTTGATTATTTTTCTCTATGGAATGATGGAAAAGTTGACAGGGTTAATGAAAATAATAGTGATCTGAAAGGAAAAGAAAGCTGAGGCTGTTTTGAGAACCCTTCCCTTAGACCCATTTCTAATGAACAGGTACCTCTTAATTAGCTCTAGTGGTTGGGGAAGAATGGTTAATTCCATGCATTAATTCTATGGTTAATTCTATGCATTAATTCTATGGTTAATTCTATGCATTAATAATGCATTAATTAATTAATGGTTAATTCTTCCCTTAGACCCATTTCTAATGAACAGGTACCTCTTAATTAGCTCTGGTGGTTGGGGAAGAATGGTTAATTCTATGCAAGTTCTACTTTGAGTTGCTCTCTTTAGACCTAAAGTTTTTAGGAAAGAATAGATCCTTCCAGGCCCTTGAGGGCTGGTGGGAGAACTCAGGTCTTACCATGACCTCAGAAGGTCACCCTCCTACTTTCTTCTTTATAAGTCATGCTTACCCTCCAAACCTATCTCTCATGTGAAGTTTTCCAAACCCTTTCGCATTCCTCCAAAAATCCTTCTTTCCCTTGTTTCCAAGGATCTTTACACTTTATACCATCCTAAAAGTCACCATCAGTGACTTTGTACCAGTCACTGATGGAGCCAGAGCAGAGCCTGGAGGTCATACGACCTGGTTCGGTTCCTTTCATAGGCAAGGAAACTAAGTCCTAGAGAGGATGAAGGGCTTGTCTTCTGGTTCACATTTATATCTTGCACATACTTAGATAAATTTTTTTTAATGTGAGTATGATTTTTAACTTATGGCAGAATTTCAAGAAGTGTGAGAATAGCTTCTCTATATATTTTATCTATTTTACCAGTTGTTTAATTTTTCACTGTTTGACTTATCCTTCCTTCTTTCTCTCTTATCTCTCTGTCTGTTTCATCTATCTGCCTCTCTATCTACTTATCTAGCTATCATTTCCACTACCATATCTATACTGCGTGCTTGTTTTTTAAGGGAGGGATTTTAAACTTTAATTAGCTTTGGCGCACCAGGTCTTCGTCGATGAGCTCGAGTTTGCTCTAGGTGCGGCAGGTGGGAGCTACTTTCTAGTTGCGGTGATCGGGCTGCTCATCGCAGTGACTGCTCTTGGTGCAGAGTATAGGCTTGGTAGTGTTGGTGCTTGGACTTCGTTGCTCTGAAGCAGGGGGAATCTTCTAGGACCAGGGATTGAACCCATGGCCCCTGCTTTGGCAGCTGGATTTTTAACCACTGGACCACCAGGCAAGTCCCATACATACTTACTTTTATTCTTAACTCTCTTAGTGTTAGTTACCGACATGGTGTCCTGTCATCCTTGTCTATTGCAGCCCCTCACTGCTAAGAACATTTTCTTACATGACCACAATAGTGTCAAAATAAAGAGATTTAACATACTTAATAGTCCAGTTAACTAATCCACAGTTCATTTTCTAAGCTCATCAGTTGACCCCAGAATGTTCTTGATAGCAGTTTTCATGGCCCAGAATTCAGTCTATCATGCATTTCATTTAGTTGTCATCTCTTTAGTGTCTTCCAATCCAGAACAGTAACACAGTCTTGCTCTGCCTTTCATGATCTTGACAAATTTTAAGAGTATAGGCCAGTGATTTTGTAAGTAACACTCCACTTGGTTTTCTAGCTGTTTCCTCCTGAATGGAGTCAGGGATCGCACTTTGCCAGTGGTATCACAGAGGTTCTCATATCCAGCTTTCCCCAGTGAATCGTATCAAGAAGCACATGATGTTGTTGTATCCCATTGGCAATGTTATCTTTAATCACCTGGTTCAGATGGAGTCTCCCAGATACCCGTCTGAGAAGTTTCCCATTGTCATTAACAAATAGTTTGGCGGAAAATACTTTTTAACTTTGTGAATATCCTGTTTGCTGTCAAATCTTCATTCACTTGTTTTTAGCATCCACTGGTAGCTTTTGCCTGAGTCAGTTATGATCATGATGGCTGTAAAAGGGTGGCTTCTCTAAGTCCATCACACTTACATTTATTATTTTGCCTTCTCTTTCTTTTCCTTCATGTATTCATTTAATCGTGTGTATCAGATGTGGAGTCATGAACTCATTTTATTCAGTGGGTCACAATCTGTTACTGTTTGTTTCAGTGCTCAAGCTGCACCCTATTTGGTCACCTGGAAGCCCTTTTTAACTGGCTCCTGTGTCCTTTTGACACATCCCTTTCATTTTTTGTTGTTGTCAGTTGCTAAGTGATGTCAAACTCTTTGCGACCCCAAGGACTGCAGTCCACCAGGCTTCCCTGTCCTTCACTGTCTCCTGGAGTTTGCTCAGATTCTTGTCCATTGAGTCAGTGATGCCATCCAACCATCTCATCCTCTTTCACCCCCTTCACTCCCTGCCCTCAGTCTTTCCCAACATCAGGGTCTTTTCCAGTGGGTCGGCTCTTTGCATCAGGTCGCCAAAGCGTTGGAGCTTCAGCTTCAGCATCAGTCCTTCCAGTGAATATTCAGGGTTAATTTCCTTTAGGATTCAGTAATTTGATCTCCTTGCAGTCCAGCACCACAATTTGAAAGCATCAATTCTTCGTTGCTTAGCCATCTTTATGGTCAAACTCTCACATCCATACATGACTATTGGAAAAGCCATAATGAGGTCCTTACTTTTTGGTTACCACAGGCTGTTCCAGGCTCATCTTGTACCAGCCCTTCCCCAACTGTGGCACCAGATGTTTCTTCTTTCTAAGGAACACTGCTTCCTTTTAGTATTGAATGGCATTTAGAACCAAAGTCCTGGGTGCTCATGTTTTGGAGGCCCTTTCAGTGCATGCTATGGATAGTTAGGTAAAAACAATACAGGTACATGGCCATGTGTACCTATCTTATCTTTGAAAAGCCATGGACTTATGTGACATCTCAAATTCTGATATAATATGACACTCCTTTCCATATTCTTACCTACCTTCTCCAATGGTACGAACCTGACTCTCACAGTGTTACTTATTTCCTTTATCCTCGAGTACCCAGAAAATCATTTCTGAAATGTTAACCCATGCTACTTTGAAAAATAAACCTACGAACTAGTGTTCAATATTTGTTTACAGTTATTTTATCTTCAGTATAAATGTATATAGTCAAAATGTTCTGTTTTGTTCTGAAGATATATGGATTCATTCATTTTTCCTCTTTCAGTGTGCTATATTATTCATTTGAAATACAGATAGATCCATTTTTTTTCCTGCTTATACTTCATTTGAGTACCTTGTCCTTCATCCATGTAGATTATATTTAATTTTGATTTTTGTTTGTGTTAAACATGACTATCATTCCAGAACTCAAAACCCTTCATAGACTATGCTCACAAAGTGTCCCTCATCCATTCCAAATGCTTCTATTCTATTTCCACTTAAGTAAGCATTTTCATTATCTTTTAATTTATTTTTCCAGTGCATTTCCCCTAAAATTAGCAAATGTTTGTGTTTTCCTTATTTCTCCCTTTATTTCACACAAAGGATGGTATCTGCTTTGTATGCTCTTTTTTTTAGTATACAGTACCTCTTTTTTCTTTCTACCTTGAACATTTATAGGCAATTAGGCATAAACCTCTTTCTTTCTTCTACTATGAACTCTTCAATACCTCTTTTATTCTACCATGACTATTTACAGGCAATTAGGCACAAACGAGTCATACTGCTGTCTTTTTTCAGCTCTGTAAAATCTCATCTCCTTGCATTTAAAGCTCTCTATCCAAATTTAGGTCTACCTGATGCACATGTAATGATACTTTTTGGAGGACTGGGCATTTCTTTTACTGGGTCTTCCCTTGTAGCTCAGTTGGTAAAGAATCTGCCTGTGGTGCAGGAGACCTGGGTCAGGAAGATCCCTTGCAGAAGGAAATGGCAACCTACTCCAGTGTTCTTGCTTGGAGAATCCCATGGACAGAGGAGCCTGGCAGGCTACAGTCCATGGGGTCGCAAGAGTCGGACATGACTTAGGATCAGAACATATCAGTGCACTTTGATTTTCTCCTGGACATTATATCCTGCAAATCACTCCCTATCAGTCCATAGAGATATCTCTCGTTCTTTTTTTTACAGTTGCATAATACTCCTTTCTTTGAGAGACTGTGGATTATTGAACCTGTCTCCTATTGTGTGCACATGTAGGCTGTTATCCATATTTTATAAATGTAAACACTGCTATAATGGACCAGCTTTTGTCCATGTGCTTGTTTGTTGTTTTGAATCTTGTTGGAGGGTTACTTTCAAAATATATCCCTAGAAGTGGGATGGGTAGATAAGAAAAACGCAAATGAATGTGTATGTGTGCACATGTGCTCAGTCACGTCGGACTCTTTGCGACTTTGAATTGTAGCCTACCAGGCTCCTATGTCCGTGAGACTTTCAGGGCATGAATATTGGAGTGGGTTAAACTTCCCTCCATAGGGATTACATTCCATTTGTAATATGTAAGAATAACTATTTACCCAGAGCATTTCCAGAAGATAGGTTAATTTTTTTTTTTTTGCCTATCCCATAGCATTTATTATTACTATTATTTTTTGTCAGTCTTATAGACTATGAGGTGATTGAGGAAAGAGATTCTGTTTTCACAGTCATGTTTGTATCCCCATTTCCTTGGACCGTGTCTGGCACAGAATAGATGCTCTAATATCAGTTGGTAGGAGTGTTGGCTGGCTGGTGGGAGTGCTGTTAGCTGGGTTGATGCTTAGTTGGATGGAGAAAGGACAACTGTGTCGGAGGAGGTCTGTCTGTCTGCTTCATCAATATGTGGCTTCCTTGGTTATACTTCTGGGTTCTTTGATACTAAATTGAAGAGCTGACTCTTTGGAAAAGACCCTGATGCTGGGAAGGATTGGGGGCAGGAGGAGAAGGGGACGACAGAGGATGAGATGGCTGGATGGCATCACCGACTCGATGGACATGGATTTGGGTAGACTCCTGGAGTTGGTGATGGACAGGGAGGCCTGGCGTGCTGCGATTCATGGGGTCGCAAATAGTCGGACACGACTGAGCAACTGAACTGAACTGTCGTATACGTCATTTTAGTTCCATTTGGTCTTCACTCAAAATCTGTTCATTTTCTGAATTTGACAGAAAATCACAGTCAGGACTGTGGCCATCACCTTTGAGTCCATATCTGCTATAGTGCTTGGCACTTAGTACATAATGCTTAGTGCTAAGTATGTAGACAGGACTTAGTATTCCATTTGTCCAGTTAGTCAGTTACATCAGCAAAAACTATCTGCTCTAACTTTTCATGGAGAGTGAAGCTGCTTTATCAGTTATTTTTTTTTATTTTTAGCACTGAAAATAGGCTTGATTCATATTCTCTAGACAGATATTTGTTTGCTCTGAGGTCATTTAAGGGGTATTCTATTGAAATCAGCAGATATTTTAAGAATAGATGGGCATTGTGTAGCCTTGTAGTGATTCACTGGATCACGTGATCAAGGGACAAGCTTTTGCTTTGGAGTCAATGTCTAACATCCTACTTTGGAGACCATTTCATGATCAGGCAGCAGAACTGGCTGGAAGAAATTTGTCTGAGAGTTGATGGAAAACGTGCATGTTAAATGGCTCCTGTCTCAAAATAGCTGTCTTAACCATCTCTTTTTATCCTCTCCCCCTAATGAAATGAGAGGTCGTCTGTAGTGGCTCAGTGGTAAAGACCTGTTAGAGCAGGAAATGGCAACCCACTCCAGTATTCTTGCCTGGAGAATCTCGTGGACAGAGTAACCTGGCTGGCTACAGTCCATGGGGCCCCCTAGAGTCAGACACGACTTAGTGACTGAACAACAACAAAACAAGAAACTAAAATGAGAAGCAAATTCTTCTCACAGGGACATTATGAAAAGAATGGAATCCAAATTTGTAAAAATTTATTTTCTTTTTGTTTTCCTTTCTGGGTCTATTATGGGTCTTGGTGTCTTTAGATAAAATGTTCCTGATGAAGTTTAGATCAGAAGACAGGATATTGTGTCACATAGGTAAGAATGTGGAGACAAATAACTTCCACTGAAAATGCCTTTTCCCAGGCCATTTGCATCCTGCCTGAATGTTCTTGTGCAGAAGTTCCGTTTTCCCATCCAGCCCCAGGAAACACGCCTTGTTATTGCCACTGGTTGGTATTGAGTAATCGTGCCTGGGTGGAGTAGGGGAGAAGGCAAGCTGAATTATAAAACGCCTTCCTTTGAAGTCAAATCAATTTTTATTCTTAATCTGTGAGCATGCGATGGGAACAAATAACTTCTGAGTGAAATAAAGATTTCTTAGGCTGTCAAGATTTATCTTATCAGTCTGAAGAGGTGGGATTCCTGTTAGCAACTGGCAGTTTTAATAATCCATTCGCCCGAGGAAGTGTGAAAACAGCCTGCAGAACAAAGACTCGCAGCTCTGGGTGTATCGAGTTCCTCTTTGCTCCTTTTTTTTTCATTCTCTACTTGAGACCCTGCCAGGTCCAACTTTCAAATATTTTCAGGCCAATGTGTGTGTACACAGGGAGTCTCAGAAGTCATTTGTTTAGGGAGGAGGAGTCTTCTGGTGCAATATTATGTTCTGCTGCCAAAACACCAAAAGGAAATAGGGTAAATAGGGTGTCTTCTAGGAATGTCTCGGGGGCCTTCACAGTGAATTCTCCGTCAGTCTCCAAAGCCGAAGCCTTTAATTGGTCACTGTTTGGCCACCTTTCCCAGGTTAATTTCTCCTTTGAAAATAGAGCCAAAGTCAGCAATCCCACTGCTGGTCATACGCTCTGAGAAAACCATACTTCAAAAAGACACATGCACCCCAGTGCTCATTCCAGCACTGTTTACAATAGCCAGGACATGGAAGCAACATAAATGTCCACTGACAGATGAACGGATAAAGATGATGTGGTACAAATATGCCATGGAATATTACTCAGTCGTAAAAAAGGGACACAGTTGGGTCATTTGTAGGGATGTGGATATTCCTGGAGTCTGTCATGCAGAGTGAAGTAATTCAGAAAGAGGAAAACTCATACTGTATATTAACACACATATACATGGAATCTTAGAAAAGTTGTAGCAGATGAACCTATTTGCAAGGCAGGAATAGAGACACGATTGTAGAGAACCGGCATGTGGACACAGCAGGGGGATGGGGAGGGCAGGACTAATGGGGAGGGCAGCCTTGACATGTACATGCCACGGAGTATAAAGCAGATAGTGCTGGGAAGCTGCTGTGTGGTGCGGAGCTCAGCTTGGTGCCCTTTGACGACCCAGAGGGGCAGGAAGGGGAGATGGAAGGAGGGTTAAAAGGGAGAGTTTATATGCATGCTTACAGCTGGTTCAGTTTATTGCACAGCACAAACAAATACAATGTTGTAAAGCCATTATACGCCATTAAGAAAAGAAAAAACTATAAAGCCAACGTAGATGGTTCTATGAATGAATTGAATGAACCTCTGAGCTCAGGGTTAGGCTTAGGTTAGGGTTAGGGTTTGTGTCCTCCCCTAAGGCAAAGCCAAAGGAAGACAGCCTGTGCTGTGTCTCATGTATCTGTGGGCAGGTGATAACTTCCTGGCAGGGAGACGATGACAAGGCCTGTGCAGTTCTGGCTCCCGTGAAAATGCTCTAGGAAAGCCTGCTGCCCGTTCTCTGCCGGTGCTCCTGGGATGTACAGAATCGCGCCATCACTGGGCAGCCCCTTGGAAGCCGGCCAGCCCAGCCTCCCCCTCCTCCAGACAGAAACCCGGAGCCTCAACTCATGGGGTTGTGGATGAAGCCAAGGTCAGTCGGCTCTGATTGGTGGCAGAGCAGGAATGGTTTCCAGCATCTCAACACTAGTGAAGTGAAAGCCACTCAGTCGCGTCCAACTCTTTGCGACCCCTGTTCAGTCCATGGAATTCTCCAGGCCAGAATACTGCAGTGGGTAGCCTTTCCCTTCTCCAGCGGATCTTCCCTAGCCAGGAATTGACGAGGGGTCTCCTGCATTGCAGGTGGAATCTTTACCAACTGAGCTCTGAGGGAAGCCCCACACAAGGGGGACCCATTAAAAACAGACCCCTTCCTACACTTCCTCCCTCCTGTCCCCCCAATAAAGAGTGATGATGCACTGCCCCTGAGTGGCCAGGTCCAGGGAATGATTACTGTGCAGATGCCTTCCTGTGGTTTTGGGGATCAGCAGGGGTTCGGGCTGAGGATTGCCCTTCTTGCCGCCTGGCCTCCCCCAGCACCCGCCTCCCTGTATCTATATTGATGTGACTCTGTCTCCCTATTTGAGCTCATTGACCCTTTCTATGGGGATCCACCTGTGACTCCTTTGGGCAAACCAAGCCCCCTCCATCATGAATTCTCCTGTGCTGATCTCTCTCACAGCAATTATTCCTGGTTGCAGTTGTATGTTGACTTCTGTGACTCTCCGAGTGGTTTCTCTCTCCCACCAGACTCCAAGTCCCATGAGACCGATGGCTTTGTTCTTTATATTCTCCGCTCTGCCCGTGGCACCTGGCCTGCCACTTAGCGGGCAGGCGTGTTTGCTTCTTGCTCTGTGTCACTCAGTCATGTTCTGACTCTTCGTGACCCCATGGACGGCAGCCCACCAGGCTTCTCTGTTCATGGGACTTCACGTGCAAGAACACTGGAGTGAGTTGCTATTCCCTTCTCCAGCGGATCTTCCCTACCCAGGGATTGAACCTGAGTCTCCTGCGTTGGCAGTGGGTTTTTTGTTTTTTTTTTTTTTTTACCACTAGCTCCACCTGGGAAGCTTGCTCTAACAAAGTACCTGTAAACTGAGTGACTTAAACAACAGAAACTTAGTCTCTCACACTTCTGGTGGCCACATACTTGGGGAGCCTGAAACTGTACAACTGTCTTTTCTCACATTTCTGGAGGCCATAAATCTAAAATCAAACTCTTGGTCGAGCCATGCACCTTCCAGAAAGCTTTCTCTCCGAGTCCTTCTCTGCCTGTTTTGGACCTCAGCGGTTGTGCGGGATCTCTGGCCTCCCTTGGGCGGTAAATGGCACCCTTCCAATCCACGTCTGCGTCTTCACAGGGCCTTCCCACCACGTGTCTGCGTGTCCGCTCTTTTCCTCTAAGGAGGCCAGTCATTGGATCAGCGCACACCCTAATTCAGTATGGCCTCATCTTGACTTGACTTCATTGTCCACATCCCACTTCCAAATAAGGTCACGTTCTGAGCTTCTGGGATGGGGCCGGGGTGAACGTTGAGGGTATCTCCTTCAACTCAGTATGGCAGTGATACACATTTGATGAATAAATGATAGTGCCCTGGTCTCTGGCAAGTCCTGGCTGAGGAGAACTGCTGTGGGCACATGTGAGCAGACCCTCGTAGGACGTCCAGTCGGGTGGAATTTCAGGGGGAGGGGGTCGAGGTCTCTGTTGACGGAGGAAATGAAACCCCACCCCCGGAGCCCCTCACCCCCTCTTGAAAGGCTCCTAGAGATTGCTTTGCTGTCCCTCTTCCCTCCACAGAGTGTTTTTAATGTGTCTATTTAAATGCAAATTTTGACTTTCTGTCTGTAATCATATAAAATGTTTGGCACTAAAATTTTAATCAGGAATGTAATTTTATATAGAGGCAGTAAATGGAGTGGTAGGCCACACATAGTAGAACGGGGCATCCCAGGCCTGGATTCCCAGCGCTCGGGAGCTCCGACCTCCCGGCTTCCCTGTTGAGTTGGAAAACCCCCCGCCCAGCTCCGCAGGCTGCTGTGCCAAAGACGTGCCAGGCTTCCAGGCGTGCCCGTGTCTTGTCCCTAATCCCCCTGCTTGACTGTCCTTTCACGCCGCAGAAAGCCATCGGGTGCCGTCTTCCTGTGTCCTCCGGATCCCTGCAGACCACGGGTGTGGGCGGCAGGCCTGTATCAGGTTCCAGTCTCTGATGATGGCTCATTTATCAAGATGCGTCTGGAGGTTCGGCCGCCGGAGCCTGTGTCGTTGGGGGCGGTGGCTGCCGCAGCAGATGCTTCTCATGCCCTCGGCTCCCTGCAGCCTCGGAGCTCCATCTGCCCTGGACTCGGGCACAGCTGCCAGCTCGCCGCCTCTGCCCTCGGCTGGTCAACCTCTAAGGGGGCCGGGGGCGTCGGGCACCTGTGGGGGTGGGGGGTCTTTCCAGATGCAGCAACCCTTGGTGCCACGGTCCTTCTCGACAACTCCCTGGGCACTTTCTGCATCTTTCTGTTGGCAGGTTTAAAGTCGCCCTGATCAAGGTTGTAGAGAGAGGCTGGACTTGAGGTTTGTCACTTTGGTCTTGGGTGTCCCCCGCCTCTCACGGCGAGGGTGTCAGACTGCATACGGCTGTCCCCCAGTGGGCTTCTGATGGTGTGGGAACATGCTCAGAGTCTCCCATTTCTAACTAGGCTATTCACTGCCTCAGGGCATCGTCAGTGGCTGTTCCCTAGTCCTGGATTGCCCTTCCCTGTTAGTCAGCTGACTCCTCATCCTTGAGAGGTCAGCGATGAAATGTCCCCACCTCCAGGAGGTGGTCCTTCTGCTCCCTAATTAAACTGTACGCCCCTGAATCGTGTGTGATCTCAACACCCTCTTTATTTTCCTCATTGCCATTATCCCAAGCTATAATGATCAGATTTGTAAAATCCCTTGAATGGTTCTTTAGTAGTTCACTCCTCCTAGAATGTGCACAAAGGTTCAAGGTTGGGGGGGGGTGCAGAAACGGGGGTGAAGGGATAAGGTTGGTGTCTGTAGCTTTGATCCTGTTGAGAGAAGATTGGCCCTGGAAACAGACAAGCAGCCAACAGAGGGATAATTAGATGCGGGTGAAAGGACAGGGAGCCTGGTGCGCTGCGGTCCGTGGGGTCGCGAAGAGTCAGACGTGGCTAAGTGACTGAACTGAACTGACCACTTTTAACAGGATGGATGAGAAAAGCGGGCAATTGCCCACCAGGACTGCAGAAAAGTGAAGATGATACCCAATTTCCCAAATCAGACCTTTGAGAGGATGGGGGGTCCCTTTTGCTGAACATAAAGACTAAATTGGATAGGGGGAAAGATGCTGAGCTCATTATGGAAATGTTGGGTTTGGGGCTCCTGTAGGGGACCCACCTGAGGTTTGGATGTAGGGATGTGACTGAGAGTTCATCAGAGAGGCAAGGGGGCTTGAAATCCTGGCAATGGAAGGTGCTCCCTTGGGAGGGAGGCAGAAAGAAAAGATCAGGTCCCAGCGTGAGGGTCGCCGTGTGTCTCAGTGAACTGGCTGCTCCTGCTCTCTGCCTGTTGTCTCAGCACCATCTCCAGTAGCAGCCCTTTCATTGTCCGTCTGCCCCAGTTTGGAAAGTAAATTATGTGATTGCTCCACCCAGCGCTGATGGCTGGGGACCTTCAGAGTTTACAGGAGGGCAGAGAAAGAACCACTGGGAAACAAAGCATGAGCAGGGGGCTAGGAGGAAGGCCAGGCACGCGTCACATCGTGTAGTGGATGCCGGGGGGCAGACTTGATGCGCAGAGACGCGATCGTTCCCGTCAGACAGTTCACAGAGGTGGAGTCGTGGAAGGATTTGAACCCACCGTTGACTTGAGCTATAAGAGAAACATGACTGATGTTATGATGGAGACAGGCCGGGGCCAGAGGCTGGTGGGCTTGAGGAGTCAATGGAAAGTGAGAAAGGAGAGACAGTCGGTCTCACTAAGCTCTGTTGTGGAAGAAGGGAAAGACTTGAGATGGGTGTGAGATCAAGAGAAGGTCATCAGACAGAGATATTTGAGGGTCTCAGTACTGGGAAAAGCCTGGCAGGGGCCTAAGGGCGATTCCTTCAGGAGGGAGAGTGTTCATCCGGGGCTCCTATCGGGCAGGGACAGGTGTGAGAAGGGACTCCTCCCCACTGTAATAGGAGGGAAAAGAAGAAAGTGTGGGCGTGAGGAAGTCCCTGGTCTTTATAGCAGGTATCTGAAGAGAGTTCTGTCTCTGGGTCCGTGTGATTCCTTCTGCAGGAGGAGGCATCTGAGAGGCAGGGAGACTCAAGATGTGAAGAGAGCAGGCAGCACTTTAAATCACCCGATGGGAAAATGGGGGCTTCCCCGAAGGCTTAAGTGGTAAAGAAGCTGCCTGCCACTGCAGGAGATGCCAGAGACAAGGGTGGGATCCCTGGGGTGGGATGATCGCATGGGGGGAGTTTGTTGGAAGAAGCGGGATTGGGATAAGGGGACTGATTTCATTAGACAGAGGGGTGAGATTCTAGAACCATGTTAGGAGTGAGGCCTGCAGGGCTTGGTGACCCTCCGAGGAAGCAGGAGAGAGCAAAACCCCTTAACCAGGAGGGATGCTGCAGAAGGAGATGCAGGTTCGGGGGTCGCAGGGTGTCACGGGGTTTCCCAGGGGGCTCAGTGGTAAAGAATCTGCCTGCCAGTTCAGGAGACGCAGGTTTGACCCCTGGATCGGGAAGATCCCCTGGAGAAGGAAATGGCAATCCACTCCCATATTCTTACCTGGAAAACCCCATGGGCTGTAGCCCATCAGGCTCCTCTGTCCATGGGATTGTCCAGGCAAGAATACGGGAGTGGGTTGCCGTAACCCTGCTCCAGGGGATCTTCCAGACCCAGGGATAGAACTCAAATCTCCTGCATTGGCAGGCGGATTATTTACCACTGAGCCACCTCGGGAACCCTGACCGAGGAGCCTGTCAGAAAAATGGGGGAGGAAGTGCACCCATTTGGAGGATTTTACTGGGCGTCTCTGTGCTTAATCTAAGCCCTGGGAATGCAGGTGTGAATGCAGCAGTCTCGTTGGCCCTCCCTTCTCTTTGGAAGGGGTGGTAGCCACACTGCTGGCAGCACTGCACATGGAGGGGGCCGGGGACCCTCTGCTCAGAGTGACGCGGGTCCACGTGGTACATGGTTTTCTTTATTCTGATTAAGACCATCTCAGTAGCTTTGGTCTGAACCCAGAGGGAATCGACATCTGGTTGGTCTAGAAATGGAAACACAGAAGGGCGTATGAGTTGAAGTTCTAGGGGGAAAGTAAATGGTGGTTAACGTTAGGGACCATTACATCGAATCTGGATGCGGAATAAAGTGCACATTTAGGCTGTTTCTCTGTTTCTTTTTTCTTTATTCCCTGAGACAAGCATCACTATGGTGAGTGTCCTTGAACACCTCTCTTTGGGGGCTTAGACGTTTTTTTCCCTAAAATAGATCTTGCCTGGAAAATCCCATGGACAGAGGAGTCTGGCAGATTACAGTCCACGGGGTTGCAAAGAGTTGTACATGACTGAGTGACTAACACTTTCACTTCACTTTCAAGATTTACTGATAGGGCCTGAGTGAGAAGGGACAGGGCCCGTGTCCAGGGGGCCATGATTATGGATGGATTTGATCCCACAGTCTTCCGGGATGAGCCACGTTTCAGCCACCATGTCTTCAAATTCTTCTGCAATCAACTTAGTAAGTCCCCACTCCTTGGAGGTGGAGATCTTCTGGTAGCCGGGGACCTTGAACTTGGCCCTGTGGAGGGCCTCAGTCACACGGTCCTTGTTCGGCAGCTCAGTGTGGATGGGTGTGATGTCCTGGCCATTGTGTCCTGGGGCTTTCCAAAGGCACCCTGTGGGTACCTCTGTCTGGAACCTAGACTGAGACCGCGTGAGGCCAGACAGGAATGCCCGCTGGGAAGGGCTGTCTGTAAGGTCCTTTAGGGCAACCCGAGGCTGCCTATTGCAGCCTTTGCCCCCGGGGCTCCCACATAGAAAAAAGTTGGCTTTATTATCTTTAAATTGAGGATTTTAGTTCAGCCTGGATGAAGTGAAAAGTGAAAGTATTAGTCAATTGATAGTGTCTGACTGTTTGCTACCCCATGGATTGTAGCCCTCCAGGCTCCTCTGTCTATGGAATTCTCCAGGCAAGAATACAGGATTGGGCAGCCATTTCCTTTTCCAGAGGATCTTCCCAACCCAGGAATCGAACCCGGGTCTCCTGCATTGCTGGCAGATTCTTTACCGTCTGAGCCATCAGGGAAGCCTCTAGCTTGGATGAAGGAGATATCAAACCTGAGTGACGTTATGGCCACAGTTGAACTAAAGCCAGATCTCTTGAACCTGGAGTCCTTTCCCTCTCCCCCTCCTCTGCCAACTCTCTGATGCAGGGTGCCACGTGGTCTGGGGGACAGAGAGGCATGGTGCGTGTCTTCTTTCTGTCCTGGGGTCATCTGTCCAGGGTTGTAGTTTTCTTTCTCCATCTTGCTCTCCTTACTGGCTCAGAACAAGATCGACGCACTGGATATCTTCTAGAAATACAGCTCAGTAGGCAAGATGAGTGGTTACAACCCAGCATTTTAGACTGACCGTCCAAGTACAAGAAACTACTCTGGGGGTTTGGCAGGAGGATCTAGTTTGATCTGGTTGTTGATGTTGCTGTTTCGTTTTTAAGCAGAATGGATCCTCTGCTGCATGAGGGTTTTCAGGGAAAAGACAGCTTCTCTGCAGTACATCTACCATTGCTGTCAGTCTCCTCCTGCTCCGAAATGTTTCTGTTTTACCGCCATTCATCTTTCCTGATTGGTTTTGCTTTTCTTCTCAGATGTGGCTAAATTTGCTTGTAAAGTTTTGTTTATTCATCGGCGCTCAGTTGAAAGGTGCTGGATCATTAATCTAGCTATTCAAGGTTAACCGTGCTTTATGCTGAAATTGCCTTTTATGGAACAGATTTCAAGGTTTTGCCAGAGTTGAGTGCTACCTCATTTTTGACATTTCGGCAATGAATCCTGTTTGAAATGTGATTTGAATCCAATCATCATCTTATTTGTGAAGAAAGATAAATATAATATACAAATATTGCAGTCAAATTGCCTTCCTCCCTGCCCCTCTTGCACATTCTGAGTCAGCTAGCTTTCGCTAGGGTGGCGTCAAGCAATGTCATTCCTATTGTGAATTCTGTCTGGCATTTTTCTCCCCTCCCAGAAGGCTTAAACGCATTTCTTTTCTATCTTACATGAGTTGTTCAGGCTTCTCAAGAATGTACGTTGGGGAAGAAATGGAGCTCATGTGATCGCGCCTGCTCCTTGTTGCAGAATCTTAAGGATTTTACAGTAAAGGACTGTGCATGCATGCTAAGTCACTTCAGTCGTGTCCAACTCTTCGTGACCCTCTGGACTGTAGCCCGCCAGGCTTCTCTGTCCATGGGATTCTCCAGGCAAGAATACTGGAGTGGATTGCCATTCCCTTCTCCAGGGGATCTTCCCAACCCAGGGATCAAACCTGAGTCTACTGCCTCTCCTGCATTGCAGATGGATTCTTTACTGCTGAGACACTGGGGGAACCCAGCATAAGGACTGTGGAGGTCCCTAATCCATCCAGTGAGGCAGTCACACACAACTGTTTCTTTAAAGGAACAAATAAAGAATTTAATCTTCTAGGCCTCTTCGGAAACGTGTGAACGAGTTTCTAAGTGCCTCCGCCTCCCAGTGTTTGGATGTGGCATTTTAATTAAAGATTGAGGCAGCAAGCTTGGTTGTTTTTTATGATCTGATACTGACTACAGTTCCCACCTCACCCCATGGAGCTCTCATTCAGCCCGTGTGTCTTGGATGCTTGCTTTCTATTCGAAGAGTGCCCATCCCTTAGAACTAGCCTGCGGGCAGCCACCCTTAATAAACTCACGCTGGGGATGGTACCGTTTCTGTAAAATTACAGCCACATCCAAGTTCCTCTTACCCTGTCTCCTGTGTGCTGCCCATAAATTCTCCCCCTCTGTCCTCTAAGAGCTGCCCTTCCAGAGCTTCTCAAACTCACGTTTACTGTAAGGTGTTAATGGACGGATAATGCTCAACCTCATCTCGGTTATGCCCATGGGAAGATGCTAATGGTGTGGATAAAGTCAAGCCAGTAGGTCACACCAGTAAAGCTTGTGGAGCCCTGGCTTCTGTGCTTGTTTGATAGAGATGATCAGTGGAGTGCCTGGTAGTTAGGGACCTGGCTCTGGGTTCAGATCCTGACTCTGCCACTTACGAGCTGAGATCATTCTGTTACTTAATCTGTTTTTGCCTCAGTTGTCCCATCTTAAAAATGGGGACAATGCTGTCTCATAGTACTGTTGTGAGAACTCAGTGAATTAATGATCCCCAAACGGCACAAAGGCCGGAATATCACAAATTCTCAGACAGCTATTAGCCACAAGCTGAAGAAATGATCCCCTTGCTGTAAAGTCTCAGATTCCAGTTCCCGGTGACTGAAATGCTGGTTTTGCATAGAGTAAGTCCATGAGATCTTCTTTTAGGACCTCCTCCCACAACTTCCCATTGGGGATTCCACTTGGGGACACATTGCTCAACTCCATCTGGCTGGCGTGTTCGCATGATCACATGATGATGTAGATACGGCACACACAATGTACAGCAGCTTCATTTGGGCCCCGGCATTTTGTCAGACAAACCAGTACCCAGAGGGGTGATTCCTATTCTCTCATGCTGGCTTGTCCTTAACCTTTGGGATTATTTCCTACCCTCAGTTCTTATCCAGTTCTTGTGTGTTTGCACGGGTGAGTCCAGATCTTTCTCCATTCATTCAACTGATGATAATTATTAAATATCTACTTAGTCCCAATGGTGTGGATACAGCACACACGCTTCCCGCACTTAGACACAGCTTATGACCTAGTGGGAGGAGCAGAAGAGCAGCCGCAAACAAATGGACACATAAATAAAGCAATCAGAAGAAGTGACATGTATGGGGGGAAAGAGAAACAAGTCATCACAGAGAGAAACACAAGGCGTTTGCTGTTTTCCCTCTGAAGACAGCCTTGGCTTTGCAGTTTTTACCAGCTGCAGCCGAGAGAGTTCTAACTGTTGTGGGGTCTCATTAGTACTTTCAGATCACTACGGGGGACTCTGAGGATGGGAACACCACAGGGGACGTGGGTGAAGGGTTGCCCGCTTCATTCTTTTCTGTTCCTGGAGGCTCTGGCAGGAAAAAGAAAAGAGTAACTTAAGAACACAGACAAACACACACAGGACTGTGCAGAGCAGGTGCATGTTGGTGTTCGCGCAGACCTGCGTCACCTCATATAGCCTTTGCTTGTTGTTTAAGAGACTTTTCAATCGTTAACCCACACCCTGTTTTTTTTTTTCTTGACAGTGTTCAAGAAAATAAGATCATTAAATACATCCTCATGAAAGCAAGCACCTGGCTTTTGAAATATTAGATTTCTTCACTCCCATCCCCTCTGTGGCTTCATCCCCACAACTTTAAAAGGAAGGCTCACTTAGTCCAATTACTCTTCTAAGAACCTGTGATCTTGAATTCCTCCTTCCAGGCTCTGCTATGAGGGTGGTGTATTCACAAGCACCAAAAATTGATTGGGGCTTCCCTGGTGGCTCAGCGGTGAAGGATCTGCCTGTCAATGTGGGGGACTCTTGAGTTCCATCCCCGGGTTGGGAAGATCCCCTGGAGGAGGGAATGGCAACCCACTCCAGTATTCTTGCCTGAGAAATCCCATGGACAGAGGAGCCTGGCAGGTTATGATCCATGCAGTGGCAGAAGAGTCAGATATGATTTAGCGATTAAACAACGGCAAGAACAAAATTGAAGGATGGGAGTAAGCGCAAGAGGGACTTTTCTCAGAACCCATCAGCGACGGCTGCCCTGCTCAGACACTCAGCGCAGGTCACAGCTGCCAGACAAATGACTGTGGGCCAGAAGGCATAGGGACTCGGGACACGAGGCTGCCCCCGGGAGAAGTCAGCGCGTGGGCCAGTAAGGCTTGTGATAAAAATTGATGCTGCATTCTGCCGCTTCGGGATCCTGCGGTTGTACCTCTTCCGGCGACTCACAGGGACTGAGTCACCATCTCGACATTTCTGGCAGAAATACATTGGTGCTGGGGAAATGTGGCCGGGGATGATCCGTTGGCCGTTTGGATGACCAGGCAGGGTGCGTGTTTTGGGCTGAATTGCTTTAGGTCAGGAATTCCATCTTTCCATCTTCTCATGACTATGAAGTGAGGGAGGCCTGGGAACAGTCCAAGCTGAGAGCACTGTGTCCTCTGTTACCTGTTACGTGGACACTAATCTGTTAATTAGAAGGTTTGCTGTAATCACGGGCACTTTATGCCTGCGTCCATTAGTGTTCCTGTTTACACTTGTGTATTAGATGAATTTGCATATCCATACACCCAAGCCTTTCCACTTAGCACTTAGAGGTGCCCTTCTAATTATTCCCTGGTTCAGAGGTGGAAAGTCAAAGCCCACCCCGCCCACTGCAAATTCTGAACTTGAGTGAAGTTGTGGGAACAGCATTGACCTGATGGACAGGGCAAAGACCTTGTGTCTTACTTTGAGAAAATCATTTATAAATATGTTTGTTGATTTTTGAAAAAAGCATATTGAGTGATTGGAATATACCCAGGCACTGTATTAATTTCTGAGACTAAAACAGAAAACAAAATAGAGAAGGCTGGGAATATTTAACTCTGCCACCCCCAACCTTTTTGGCACTAGTGACCGGTTTTGTGAAAGACAATTTTTCTACAGGCAGTTGAGGGGGGGATGGTTTTGGGTGATTCAAGTGACTTACATTTACTGTGCACTTTATTTCTATTATTATTTCATCAGCTCCATCTCAGATCATCAGGCTTTAGATCATGGAGGCTGGGGACCCCTGATATAATTTACTGGGTGATTGAAATAAATAAATATGTAAGAAAAAGGTGGTTATGATTTAAATTGTGATTTAAAGGAAATAAAAATAAACTGTGGATTAACCTCAGTTCATGGGACAGTAAGGGGCTCGGTGGGATTTTAATCATGGGACTTGAAAGTGGCTTTTTCTAAGAGATAACGTTTAAGCTGAAATCCACATGACGCAGTTGCTCAATTGTGTCTGACTCTTTGCGACCCCGTGGACTGTAGCCCGCCAGGCTCTTCTGTTCATGGGATTTCCCAGGCAAGGATACTGGAGTGGGTTGCCATTTCCTTCTCCAGGGGAATCTTCTGACCAGGGATCGAACCTGTATCGCAGGCAGATTCTTTACCACTGAGGCACCAGGGAGGCCCAACCATGTAAATATCAAAGGAAGCACTTCAGTCTGAGGGCAGGATTAGCAGAAAGGCTGTGGGGTGGGGGTGAGTTTACTGGAAGCTTGCTGGAACCAGAAAGGAACAGAGGAGATGGGTTTGGCTGGTGGTAGGAGGGCAGCATCAGATACAGTTGGGGAGGGAAGCGGGCAGCCGGTCCAGGGAGTGGGGTTTCTCGGCCTCAACACTGCTGGCATTTGGGGCTTGACAGTTCCTGGATATGGAGCCGTCCTGTGCGCCGCAGGACGTATGGAAGGATGTTTGACCTCCGCCCACTCGATGCCAGGACCCTGCCATCCTCCAGCTGTGACAACCGCAAGTGTCCCCGGACATCGTCACGAGTCCCCTCCAGCCGCGGCAAGGTCTCTTTCAGTTGAGAACCACTCAAGTTGGGTTTGTAGGCCTCTGAGATGTTTGCATTTGATTCTGGGTTCCATGGAAATTCACTGAACATCTGAAACAGGAGGGTATCATGATTTGATTTACGATTTTTCAAAGATCACTCCATGTTTTCTGAACCAAGGGATGATGGAAGGGCAAAAGTGGAAGGAAAAGAAAATAATCATGGTCCCAGTGAGAGGTTATGGTGCTGTGATGAGAGGGAATAGCCATGGAAACAAAGTCCCATGGGCAAGTGTGTGGTGGGTGAAGCAGGCAGAACTTATTTATGAACTGGATGGACCCGACCAGCAGGGCAAAGATGAAAGAGAATTCCTAGATATATTTTTGAATAACAAATCCGATACCTCTCCCTTCTTTGAGGTGCTCACAGTGGAGTGAGAGAAAACAAATAGATACATCGTGCTCATTACAATGCACTCTAATAAATGTATGTTCAGCATGTGGCAGAGTGGAGGAGAGACTGAATAATTCTTTCAGGGAAAGTCATGGGAGGCTGCTCAGAGGCTGTAAAACTTTAGAAGAATGAGTAGGATTTTGCTAAGTGGAGAAGGAGCTCAGATTCCTGGTTTATGAAGAGAAGCCATAGAAGGTAATCCTTTTTCAATGTTTTATACTTTGGTCAAGGAAACTTACACCCAGAGTGACTCTGTCCTATGTCTTGAGAGGGAAACAGCCTCCAAATTGTTGTCTTTGAAAAGGCTCTTCTCTAAATTTGTGGGCCAGAGCAGCCTTTTCCTGGCGAGGCTGTGTTTTAAGATATTTTGCAAGTGTTTTAACTTAAAAGAAGACGGAGTCTTATTTTGTTTCTATTGAATTTCAAGAGAAGCCTGTGCTGTAAGGAGGAGAGTAACACAGTATTTCCAGGTAATTGTTTTCTGAATCATAGAGTATCTTAAGTACGTCAGAGGTTATAGTTTAGTTAATAGTAATATGGGGGACTTCCCTGGTGGTCCAGTGGTTAAGAGTCCACCTTGCAATGCAGGGGAAGTGGGTTTGATCCCAGGTCAGAGAACTAAGATCTCACATGCAAAGGAGCAATGAAGCCCAAGTGTCTCAACTGAAGAGTCCATGTGCTGCAATGAAATATCCTGCATGATGCAACTAAGGCCCTACACAGCCAAATAAGTAAAATTTACATGCAAAAAAATAGTAATATGGTTTCACCAAGAAACTGAGAGGTAACCAATTATAGTTTGTTCATTTGAACCTCAGGAGCAAAAAAATACCGTTTCCATTTGTGTAAATACAAAGCTAGAAAGTTAAAGCTAAATTTTACCATGTTCTATGCAGTTTGCGGGGATTCCCCAGGTGGCTCTAGTAGTAAAGAACCCTCCTGCCAGTTTAAGAGACATCAGAGATGCCAGTTCAATCCCTGGGTCGGGAAGATCCCCTGGAGGAGGGCATGGCAACCCACTCCAGTGTTCTTGCCTGGAGAATCCCATGGAGAGGGGAGCCTGGCAGGCTATATAGTCCATGGGGTCTCAAAGAGTCAGTTATGACTGAAGCGACTTAGCATGCACGCATGTAGTCTGAAAGGTCAAAATATAGGATCTTGATGGAATATAATAGACTATGGTGATGTCCCTGTCACTTCACTCTCTGTGTTGTGGAAACTTCCCGAGGGAACTCAGAGACTCCTGCCCCCACCCACCTTAATGAGATGCAGACAGCAACTCAGAATAGATGGCCTTCCATAAATACTTGGGGGCCCTCCAGACTAGAACCTTGAGAAACTAGATGGTATGTTAAATTCCCTCCTTGCTTTGCAGGGATTAAAAAACATCTCTCAAATTGACAAGAAAATTGGATAATAAATTAATCGTTTACAGTTTAGTAAACCATATGCACAATTGAAGTTACACGTCATGGGCGTATTTTTATCTGATGGAACATCAGATGAGGGATAAACCATTAGCCCCACCCTCTTCTGCCACAGAAGAACAATGGACTAAAGTCTTTCATAATGGCTTGTTTCAAGATGCTCAGTAAATCAGGCATGCGGTCCTGTCTTTTGTCTTGAAGGGATGTTGAGCAGTGGACCGGGACCAACCAAGCAGGGACACAGAGTCAACTGAGCACTCTGTCTCTTTTGTATAGTCTTTGAAATGTATGTTTGAGAAGTTTCAGCAATAGACATACTTTGCAGCCAAAAGCTGTTTGCTTTTTGACTAGTGGAGTTGGTATGAATTTAACCTACCATTTGTAGTTATAGAAAATGTCTCATTATTTTCCTAAATAAAAGGTTCCAAGGATCCAGTCACCAGAGTTTTGAGAAATTCAATCACAGCTGTTTATGGGGAGTGGGGATGGAATCTATGACTGTCTACCTATTATATGGACATTCATTGTGGAGTTTATGAAAGCTTAGAGTATAAGAAAGAACCAGTTATCTATGGGACCTCATGGGTGTTATTGGGAGGCTCATAATTAAACTTGCCCAGTTCATTTAAAAAGGAACCTCTCTGCTAATTCTGTGCTGACCTGGAACAAGAGACCTTGGCTTGGTACCTTGGTACCTTGGCTTGAGTACCTTGGGTACTCACCTCCATGTATCCAAACCCTTGTTGGTGGTGGTGTTCGGTCACCAAGTCGTGTCTGACTCTTTGCGACCCCCAGGACTGTAGCAAGCCAGGCTCCTCTGTCCTCCACTGTCTCCAGGAGTTTACCCAAACCCATGTGCATTGAGTCGGTGATGGCATCCAACCATCTCATCCTCTGTTGCCCCCTTTTCCATTTACCTTCAGTCTTTCCCAGCATCAGGGTCATTTCAGATGAGTTGGCTCTTCAGATCGGGTGGCCAGAGTATTGGAGCTTCAGCTTCAGCATCAGTCCTTCCAATGAATATTCGAGGTTGATTGCCTTGAGGATTGAGTGATTTGATCTCCTTGCAGTCCAAGGGGCCCTCCAGAGTCTTCTCCAACACTGCAGTTCCAAACACTTGAGGACCCACCAAACGCTCCAGTTCCCTTTTGAGAATCTCCCCTTTCTCAGAATCACTGCTTCTGCCAAGCTCCCACTGCTTGTTTCTTTCTATCTCTTCGTACTTCACCATCCCACATGGTCTCTGCTCACTGTTTCTTTGGACACACAGTACTGTGCTCTTCCCTGGGTTTTGGTTTGGGGGAGGGGACTGGCTTTGTTTTTACCAACCTCGTCATGTTATGCCAGTGGTCCAAATGTTTCATCAGCAGGGTGACCCGTTAACCCCTTGTCTTAACTGGAGCAGTCTTGAGAGGAAAAGGAGGTTCGTTTTCGTCAGTATGCCACAAAGCTGGCTTATGGGCCTAGAACACTAAGGTCATGGCATCTGGTCCCATCACTTTGTGGGAAGTAGATGGGGAGACACCGGAAACAGTGTCAGACTTTATTTTGGGGGGCTCCAAAATCACTGCAGATGGTGATTGCAGCCATGAAATTAAAAGACGCTTACTCCTTGGAAGGAAAGTTATGACCCACCTAGACAGCATATTAAAAAGCTCCTTGGAAGGAAAGTTATGACCCACCTAGACAGCATATTAAAAAGCAGAGACATTACTTTGCCAACAAAGGTCCATCTGGTCAAGGCTATGGTTTTTCCAGTGGTCATGTACGGATGTGAGAGTTGGACTGTGAGGAAAGCTGAACGCCGAAAAATTGACGCTTCTGAACTGTGGTGTTGGAGAAGACTCTTGAGAGTCCCTTGGAGCAAGGAGATCCAACCAGTCCATCCTGAAGGAGATCAGTCCTGGGTGTTCACTGGAAGGACTGATGCTGAAGCTGAAACTCCAGTACTTTGGCCACCTCATGGGAAGAGTTGACTCATTGAAAAGACCTGGGAGGGATTGGGGGGGAAGAAGGGGAGACAGAGGATGAGATGGCTGGATGGCATCACCGACTCGATGGGCGTGAGTTTGAGTGAACTCTGGGAGCTGGTGATGGACAGGGAGGCCTGGCGTGCTGTGATTCATGGGGTCGCAAAGAGTCGGACACGACTGAGCGATTGAACTGAACTGAACTGAACTGTCCCAGGCAAGCTGGGAATTGTGATCACCTTACATAGGGAAGGAAGAAACAAAATAGGAGGGATATCCTACAGTGTTTCCATCAAGAATCTTGAGGAACGACTTCATTTTGGAAACTGTTTATAAGAGGATACTCCATGTCACTCCCTATTAGCACTAGGTATAGTGACATCATGAGATGCAGGCAGGCATGGTGAGGCGTGTCAGGCACTCTCAAACTGTGTACTTTTTTTCACTTTCTTGTGTTTCCATCCCCAACATTGAAAATATGGGATTCTGAGTTCAAATCGGGCTCAGATACTACTCTATTTGACCTTGAGCAATCTGCTAAATTTTGTAGTGTTTGCTCATCTGAAAACAAAAGGGATAATGCTGATGCAAGCATAGAGTGAAGATTAATTAGTTTCTGAAGTGCTGAGATCAACAGATGAAAGGCTTTGAGTGGAAACTATTTTTTTTTTAAGAGGAATTTATCGATGTGGGTGAATTAAAGAGAACTTACTGAACTGAGCTACAGTCACTCGGCTGTGGCTAAGAGTGGGGGAAGAAATAATATTGCTTCTCTCAAAGAACCCCAAATTCTCCCCCCAAATAGCAATGGGGAAAATTGTTTCTTTGTGATTCTGAAAGGGTAAGAAATTATGCAAAGTAAAGGAGCAAGAAGAACAGGAGAATAGATGCTGTTAAGACATTTCAAAGAAACTTTCCAGGATAAACAACTAGGTACCAAAAAATAAAACATGCTCTGCCAGTCCTCTGTGATTAGGTTGTTAGCCAAATGCTTGTAAACCAAGCTGGCTCAGCCAAGATCCCCTCAAGAGGCCTAATGGCCCATATGTCATTAGCAGGAAGATCAGGTTAGGAATGAGAGACTATCCATTCAGAAGTCCTAGAACTGTTTATCACTGCAAGATTACTAGCACTTAGATTACCTATGTTCCTATTTAAAACCAGTTTCACTCTTGTTACATTTGGTCTTTTCTCAAAGAAATAGTATTGCTACTGATGTAGAGATAGAAAATTGAGTCTCAGATAAATTAAATGACCAGTCAATAGCCGTTTGGTTGGGTTAAGTGGTACAGGCAATATTTTGGCAGAGGGCTTCTGATCTGAGAGATACTGATCATTCTGCAGGAAAGTCTCCTAAGTGATATCCAGACAACATATAGAGATGAATGATTTTCTAAGGATCACAGAAGAATTGGAATGAAGACAAGATATTATTTTTGTCAAAGGAAATAAAATATTCTGAGTATTAAACTAATGCACTTTTATCATGGAAATGATGGGAAGTTCCAACAGAGTAGAATTTAAAAATTCAAACTTCCCCAATGTCAAATAGAAACTCTGAGTTATAGTTCTTCTTTGTCTTTTATCCCTGCATTTTTATAATATAGTCATGTTATTCCCTTTAAAGTATAGCATTAATGACTCCGTAACTTTCTACCTTGTGGCCGTTGCATGGTTATATTGGTCTTCCCCTTACATTTTAGAGGTTTAGTGTCCTGTATAAATAAAATCAATAAATAAAAATTACTAGAGGTGAAAAGAAATAGGAAAATATAACCCATGATCTTGAGAAAATAATAGTTAATACCTACATGACCGTGATGTTGGAATGAGCAGATAAGGACTTTAAAACAGGTATTGTAACTTTGAGTAGGAATTTAAAGAAATGCGTAGTTATACAAAAATGAAATATTTAGAATTAAAAATAAATTTTTTATTTATGATTTAGAATTTATTTATTATTTAGAATTAAAAAAATTTTTAATGAAAGCTTTGCTAGTTGGGTTTAGTAGCAAAATGGAGACAGTAGCACAATAGCTTGGTGAACATAATAAAGATTATTATAAAATATTCAATCCAGGGAACAGAGAAATATGATTAAATTATTAACAGACCAGTGGCCTGTGGAACAGTATCTAGTGGTATAGCCTACAGGTAATTAGAGTCCCAGAAAGAAGAAGGACAAATGATGTGTAAAATAGTTGAAATTTCTCCAAATTTGGTGAAATAATTCAAAGTTAAATTCAAGAAGCTCAGGAAATCTCAAGCAGGGCAAATATGAAGAAAACCACAACTTGTATTATTTTAGCATCCATATCATGGTAACGGTGATGAAGGCAAAAGATTTTTAAAAATCTTGAAAGTAGTCATTAAGTATAAGAAGCATAACAATGCTAATAATGGTCAACTTCTCATCAGGAACACTTGAGGCAAGAAGAAAATAGGATGAAACTTCAAATAATTAAGTAAGAAATAAATCTGCTGACCTGGAATTCTAAATTCATAAAGGGTACCCTTCACAGAAGATAATATAAAGGCAGTTTTCTTTTCTTTCTTTTTTTTTTTTTTTTAAATAAAACCAGAGGTTTCATCACCAGGAGACCTGCACTATAGGAAATATGTAAGGAGAATCTTCAGGTTGAAAAGAAATGACCCCAAGTGAACTTATATTTAATGACAAGAATGAAGAGCTTTGAACATGATATGTATGTGGATAAGTATAAAAGGCTATAATATTTCTTTTGTTATTTTTGAAAATACATGTAGCGGTTTAAAGAAGAATGCTATCACTGTTTTTTTTTTTTTTTTTTGAGGGGGGAGGATGGTTATGACATATGTAGACACAAAGGATGAACAGGTTAAACCTACATTGTTGAAATCTTACACTTCACAAGAAGTAGTATAGTTTTAATGCTAGGTAGACTATGCTGTGTTAGGATATGTATTTAATTTCCAGAGCAACCACTAATACAATAAAAATGTGTATAGTTTAAAAGGTAGAAGAGAAACTAAAATGGAATAATATAAACTTTAGTTAACACCAAAGAAAATTGAAAAGGAGAAATAAAGAAACAACGACAAAGCAACAACAGCAAAAATAAAGGACAGATAGAAACAAAAAGCAAATATAAAACTAGTTCAACTGTACCAATACCTATACTAAATATAAATGGACTAAACATTCAAATTAAAAGAAGTCTTTTCAGACTTTTTTTTAAAGAGACAACTATATGCTGTGTACAAGAAGCCCACTTTAAATACAAAACACAGAAACACATGTTATGAAATACAAGAACAGAAAAAGCATAGACTGTAAGCGTAGCAAGCACAGAAACAGCTTTATAAACGGCTTTCATACCCAGCAACTGGAGAATATACACACTTTTCAAGTGGACATGTAATATTCTCCCAAGATCTTAATCAGTTTCAAATTTGAAAAATTACTGGGTGTGTTTTCTGACAATGATGAATTAAACCAGGAGTTGGTAATAATAATATATCTAGAAAAGTCCTCAATTTTTGGAAATTGAATAACACACCTGAAATGACTCTTGGATTAAAGAAGATATCATAGGGGAAATTTTATTTTGAATTGAATGACAATGACAGACAGCATGCCAATTTAGGGTTGTGTATGTGTGTGTATATATACACACACCACATCCTCTTTACCTATTCATCCCTTGATGGATGGACATGTAGGTTGTTTCTGTATCTTGGCTATTGCAAACAATGCTGCCATGAACATAAAGAAAAGAAAGAAAGAAAGAAAGTGAAGTCACTCAGCTGTGTCCGACTATTTGCAACCCCATGGACTGTAGCCTATGAGGCTCCTCTATCCATAGGGGTGCATATATCTTTTTGAACTAGTGTTTTCTTGTTCTTTGACTAAATACTCAGGATTGGAGCAGTGGGTCATATGTTCATTCTAATCTTAATTTTTTGAGGAACCTCCATTCTGCTTCCAAAGTGGCTACACCACTTTATAGGTCCCCCAATAGTGAATACAGATTTCCTTCATTCCACATTATTTCCAGCACTTGTATTCCTTGTCTTTTCAGTAACAGCTATTTTAACAGGTGTGAGGTGATATCTAGTCGTGTTTTTAATTTGCATTTCCCTGATAATTAGTGATGCTGGACATCTTTTCATGTTCCTGTTGGCCATATGTAGGCTTTCTCTGGAAAAATATCTATTCAGATTCTCTACCCATTTTAAAAATTGGATTGTTTGTTGTTGAGGTGTATGAGTTCTTTATTTATTTTGAATATTAATTTCTTAATTAAGGGTGGTGCTATTGTTCCTGCTTCACTGATAAGAAGAAAAAATACTCAAAGAGGTGAAGAGTCCACAGAATCAAAGCCAGGTTATCTGACTTTGTAGACATGTGCCTCTGGCCTCATCCACTGTGTCTCTCCCTGGTGGGACAAGGAGGAAAATGGGAGGGGTGAGGTGGCATGGGAGAAGACAACAGAAAAAACCATGTGCTTCTGGTTTCCTCCTGAAGAAAGGCCATCCATCCATTAATTCCACAAGTACCCATTGAGTTTATACTGCAACCACAGTGAATCTGGGATTTAGAGAGAAATCTGACCTTCATCCCCAACCACTGGTCACTGGGGCAGAATGAGCTTAAGGATGCTTCCCAGGAGGGAAGCCAAGGTTGATGAGCGAAATCTCTTCCTTTTGTATCTCACAGGGAGAAAATGAAATGAGCACAGATATTTAGGTTAATTATTTTCCAAGCCAAACAAAAACCAACAGATTTGTTCTCCTTTAACTTTTCTTTTTTTTTTTTTTAAAGGAATTTCATTGGAATTCAGTCCATGTCTACTGAAGGATGGTTGAAGTATTAAATATAGTCTTTTTCTCCAAATAGCACCCAAAGAAAAGCTAAGTACTACTTACTGCTTGGTGGTTTTCAGTGCGTCCTTGATCTGTACGTTTATACTGGGTTGTTGTCCTCTGCCGCTTCCTCCCACTGTCTGTACAGTACTTACATAGACACACACACCCCTTAATTCTGCAGAGATTCCGTGCATTTGAGTAACGTGGTTTGAATAACATGTTAGTTTGGAATCGTTTGCAAATATCCATGTATTTTCAGTATTGAATATTATTGCTTCTTTCTTTCTTGGCTTTCTGCTTTCCACTCTCATTGCAGCCAGTTCCTTTTGCATATCCATTCTAGAACCTAAAGTACATGTGCGAAGAATGTAGCTGTAGCCAGGTATAACTGTGGCTGAAGCAGTGAGCTGAAATACAAAGGCTAATCAAAGCTTCAGGAGACACACTTTATGTGCTTTAATACATGGCATTTTAAAATGTTCCACCTTTGCCTTCTCAATTTCTGTTTATTTGCTTGTTCGTTGATTTATTTATTTGATTTATGGATCGGAGGCTCAGGTGTTCAAAGCCGAGAGCTGGGGTCCTGAAAGGGACTGAAAGCAGGAAATTGTTTTTCTGAATTATTTTTATTAGCATAGAGCTGCTTTACAGTGTTATGTTAAAGTCTCAGTGTCAAGTACAGTGTTAAGTTTCTACTGTGTAGCTAACTGAACCAGCCGTATACACACATATATCCACTCCCTTCTAACTGAGATCTTATACTCTAGTTGCTGGCTGCTGCTGTTGTTCAGTTGCTTAGTCCTGTCCAACCCTTTGCGACCCCATGGACTTAGCCCGCCAAGCTCCTCTGTCCATGGAATTCTCTGGCAGGAATACTGGAGTGGATAGCCATTTCCTTCTCCAACCCAGGGATCGAACCTGCATCTCCTGCATCAGCAGGCAGATTCTTTACCGTCTGAGCCACCAGGGAAGCCCCAGGACCCCACATGACTCAAGGCCAAAAAAAAAAGAAAAGAAATGTAAATCAGGAGCAATATGATAACAAATTCAATAAAGACTTTAAGAATGGTCCACATCAAACATTGTTTTCAAAAAATTAAAGGAAATAAAAAAAGGGTTGCTAAAGGAAGTGACCAGATGGATTACCTACTCAGCAGCATTTCAGACCAGAATGGGTTATTGGCATCTGATGCTTCTCCTTCCCCTTTTTTTAGGGTGAACCGTGGCCCTCGTTTACTGGGTAGTGAAGAGTTTTCAGGGATATGGGGTCTTCAGTGATAAAACTGAAAGAGGACCCAGGAAATTGGGGTGATTGGTCACTGTAGCCTTTTTGCATATCCTTTTCTCAACTGTGCTAAGAGTGTCACTCTGCCACAGAGGAGGGCAAATTTCGGCAGAAACTGAGGGCGGCTTGAAGGGTGAGTGTCGGAAGACAGCTCCCGAAACACCTAATCCTTAGATTATTCCTGCTTTGAAAGGGAGAAGCCAGGCCATCTTAGGTTGGGAGAATTAAGAACTGGCAAAGGGTCCTGTGGATAGAGGAGCCTGGTGGGCTACAGCCCTTGGGGTCGCAAAGAGTTGGACACAACTTACTGACTCAACAAGAGGGGAACCCCCACCCCCAAGTAACTTTCTTTATTCCTACTCTCTTTATATAACCTCATGTGAATTCTATAGCAAGAATGCTGAGACCAGGCATAATTGAACTGCTAAATATTTATGCTTGCATAACAGAGTGATTAAAAGGCTTTGGGAGAGTCTGATATTCCTATTTCACTATAAAACTTGTTTTAAATCTTGCAATCTGCTTGATAACACAAACATATTTATCATGTTTATAAATGCTATTAAGACTCCTCTGATGTATCTGCTATCCAATAACACAAGAGCAAATGGCTGGGTTTTCATCACATTTTGAAGGTATTTTTGAGGCTGAGCCATGAATCCTTTGGAGAATTGGATTTGGAGAATCAGTAAGCTGCAGGAATAGATTGACTCTCAGATCTCAGTAGCTTCATGTGACCGAGTTTTTATTATGTCCAGTGCAGGTCAGGAAGTGCATGCATGCACTGTGTGTTCAGTTGTGTCTGACTCTTTGCAATCCCATGGACTGTAGCCCACCAGGCTCCTCTGTCCATTGGGTTTTCCTGGAAAGAATACTGGAGTGCGTTGCCCTGCCCTTCTCCAGGGGATCTTCCCGACCCAGAAATTGAACCCATTTCTCTTGCATTGGAAAGTGTATTCTTTACCAACTGAGTCACCTGGGAAGCCTGGGTTGAGGAGGGCTGTCCTACAAATAGTGCCTCAGAGATTCATGCTCCTCTCTTGTAGCTACGTCATCTGGGGTGCATGACTTCCTTTGTGCTTCAGTTACAAGTGAAGCTTACTGGTCAGGACTTGTAACGTGGCCCCACCCAACACAGGAGATCTGGAGCTCAAGTTTCCTGTGGCCAGAAAGGAAAAGAGAACCAGATATCGATGTGGGTCGTGGTATCTAGCAGGCTTCCCTGGTGTCTCAACAGTAAGGAACCCAGCTGACAATGCAGGAGATACAGGTTTGATCCCTGGGTTGGGAGGATCCCCTGGAGGAGGGAATGGCAACCCACCCAAGCATTCTTTCGTGGGAAATCCCATGGACAGAGAAGTCTGGTGAACTACGGTTCATGGAATCACAAAGAGTCAGATACGACTTAGCAACTAAACACCACCACAAAGTGGTATCCAACTCTAGAATCAAGTTAGAGTGGACCCTCTAAAAGGCTTCCCTTTGCTGGCTCAGCTGTTAAAGGATCTGCCTGCAGTGCAGGAGACTGGGTTCAATCCCTGGGTTGGGAAGATCCCCTGGATGAGGGAACTCCACTCCAGTATTCTGGCCCGGAGAATCCCATGGATTGTATAATCCATGGGGTCACAAAGAGTTGGACACGACTGAGCGACTTTCACTTTCTTTCACTCCAAAAGGCAAGCTGTCATGCTGCAGAAGAGCAAGTCATTGACTTGGGGTCTGGCCCTTTTGCCAGAACTAGTGTTATAGTTGCTCCGGTAATTCTAGTAGTTATAGGGATTTATTTAATAATGATCCATGAAACTCATATATCAGGGAGGCCAGCTGCCTTTATTATAAAGTGTCATTGTTTAACCCACTTTCTACAGACTAAAATTGAATGTACGCAAGAGTGATGCACCATATGTGCCCAAGTTATCTACACCTTGGATGCCCAAATTCTGTGTGTAGGAGAGTGAAAAGCCAGGCAAACCAAGGATTCAGTATTATCTGGAGAAACTGCTCCCTCTGGGTGACAGCTGATGCCTCTTGCGTGTCGTGTAGAATACTCAGAGCCCAGCAATGAATGCCTCCTGGACTTTTCCTAAGGTGGTAACACCGAGGACTGTTTATTTTGCAAGATGGCGTCATGCAATCTCAAGCTTGTTAGAATGATCAGTTATGCAATAGAATGGTCAATTCTCATAGCATTTCTCTCACTATCTCAGATTCTCTTTACTGAGGGAACAACCATGAATTTTATGCAACCTTTCATCTGGGGATTCAGTCTTTCACCGCCATTGCTCCTTCATATAATCCAACTGTAGTGGCCTCTCCCTGAACAGAAGAAGCAGCGTGTTCAGAAGCTGTGTATGCAGCATTGCACTCTGCCAAAAGAAACATAAAATTTAGACAAACATGGAAGTCATTAATGCTGTGCTGTTATTTGCTTAACAGAAAAATGGATAAAGCATAATTCTTGCCTGTGAAGGGAAATATATAATACTAGTTGGGTTATTTGGAGGTCAATTCCTTCTCTTTTCTCCATTTGCTGAACTATTTCTGGAAATTCAGGTTTCTTTTTTTTCTCGTTAAAGCACATTATTGATACTTGGCATCTCCACAGTAATAGAATTTTGAAGAGCTCATCTTGTCCCCATCCTAAGCCAAGTTGTGGATGGGTCAGAAAATGATGCTGTAGATTGACAATTCTGAACATAACATCTTTCTGGGAGTGCATTATTGGAAAGGGTGTTTGAAAGACTACACTTCTTTTTGAGGTCAGGAACATTTGGGGGCAGAAGAACTTGAATGGGCCGATTGATGTCAGGAGTGAAGAATAGAACAGTGACTTGAAATTAACTGTTGTGTGTTTATCCAATGGCTGATCCGCCTACTGTCCCTGTGACTGTGGGCAGAACAGAAAGAAGTTCTGCTTTTTATCATTGAAATGGGCACTAGAATGCCCGCTCAGATTGTGGACATCGGTGGACTGCTGAGGTCCAATTAAGGCAACCTGCTTTGAGAGGGGTTAGGAAAATGATGAGTGGTCCACAAATATTTGGTGTTATGATGGGGTATCATTGGTGGGGAATGGTTAAGATCAATACGTAAGCAAAGTGACCAGCTATCCATTTACTCAGCAAATAGTACCTATATGTCTGTCTGTATGTGTGTCTATACATCTGTGTCTAGCAGAATGTCTCTATACTCTGTGTCTGTCTCTATACCTTTATTTCTGTATCTATATGTTCATCCGTGTCCATAGCTATACTATTATATATCTGTGCCTTTATTGCATCTGACTCTTTGCAACTCCATGGACTGCCGCCGGTCAAGCTCTTCTGTCCATGGGATTTCCCAGGCAAGAATACAGGAGTGGATTGCCGTTTCCTATTCCATGGGATCTTCCTGACCCAGGAATCTAACCCGAATCTCTTGCGTCTCCTGCATTGGCAGGCAGATATTTTTTTTTTTTTTTAAATCACTGCCCCACCTCAGAAACCCTTTATTTATATGCCCATATCTAATCCAAGTCTCTATATCTCTATGCTGATATGTTTATATCTATACCTATACTTTGGAGAAGGAAATGACAACCCACTGCAGTATTCTTGCCTGGAGAATTCCATGGATAGAGGAGCCTGGAGGGCTACAGTCCATGGGGTCGCGAGAGTCAGACATGACTTAAGAGACTAAACCATACTTGCAAATTTATCTTTGTGTATATCTATGAAGCTTCAATACTTTGGCCACTGGATGCAAAGAACTGACTCATTGGAAAAGACCCTGATGCTGGGAAAGATTGAAGGCAGGAGGAGAAGGGGATGACAGAGGATGAGATGGTTGGATGGCATCACTGACTCGATGGACATGAATTTGAGCAAACTTCTAGAGATAGTGAAGGACTTCTAGAGGGGCCTGGCATGCTGCAGTCCACGGGGCTGTAAAGAGTCAGATATGACCAAGCGCCAGAACAGCTGCAAGAAAGCTCCCCCCCCCCCAGAGAAGGAGAGAGAGGACGAGCAAGCGCGAGTGGGGAGAGAGTGTTGTGTTCCCTCCTGAGAACCGGGGGAGCAGCTGGAAGTGAGCCATCACGGTTTTGACTTAGAGCTCTCAGGAGGGACTTGCATTGAACAAATGTATCTTGAATGAATTACAAGCGTCATGAAGGAAAAGTACCGGATTAAAGTAGGAATTTCATCCCAGTAGGAACCATCCATGTGTGTGTGGGGGGTGGGCACAAAGAAAATAAAATAAGTCATAGATCCTCACACCATGTAGGTGGTCCATGTATGTAGACACCAGTGTTTGGGAAGAGATCCCTGGAAAGAGAAACACTTCATTCTAGAGAGTGCCATCCATGAACACAAAATGGATGTGTCTCAAGGAATAAGAAAGGTACTTTATTTTTTTTTTTTGAGGTTAATTTGTGCTTTTATTTGCCAGTATAATTAACCACAATGGCCTGCAGGCTTCTTTGATCTAAAAAAAATACATTTTATATCACAGTCCAACAAACACACACACATATATAATATGTATACATACATAAAAGTGAAACAAGTTTTGCCAAAAATGTCTACCCTGAGTGTTAAATTTTTTTTTGGAGATTTTTTTCTTTTTTTAAAGCAGTTTTAGGTTTACAATAAAACTTGACAGGAACATACAGAAATTCCCCATATTCTCCCTCCCCTCACATGAATAGCCATTATCAACAGAACGGTACCTCTTCTTTTTTTCTTTTTAGACCAAGGATGACTGCATTGACACGTCATCAAAACATCCCCAGTTGACCTTAGGGTTCACTTTAATGAGCAGAGCAGTGTTGCATATTCTATGGGTTTGGACAAAAGTATGACCACATATATCCATCATTGTAATGTCGCACAGAGCACTTTCACTGCTCATGAGAACATCTGTGCTCTGTACATTCCTCTCTGCAAACTCCTGACAACCACTCATCTTTTTACTGTCTCCAGAGTTTTGCCTTTTGCAGAATGGCATACAGTTGGAATCTTTTTCTTTCTCCTTGAAATGAGAGATTCAGACCATTTATGAGACCACTCCTGACCCACCCAGGCGTGGACCAGACAGGCTCCGGGGGCAAGCTCCCCCACCACATGCTGCGGCTTTCCTTCCAGCACTGGCCCTGCCCAGCAGCCACGTGGAGCTGCAGGGGACATGTGTTGGGTTTCTGCTCACAGGAAGGCCACACGTTTTGTGCCCCTCGTCACAGTGAACCCAGGTTCCTGTCGGGTGTGTTATGAACAGACGAGCCATTTCTTCAGGCCCCCTGCTCTGAGCACACCCCAGAAAGGTACTTTAAATTATGTAGTGGGCTGTATCTGACTTACTCTGCGTTTAATATCCTGGATCTAGGTGCTGTTATTTTCTGTAGTTTATTTATGTTGCACTTACTCATTTTGGGCTGCACCGGGTCTTCGTTCCTGCATGTGGGCTTTCTCTAGTTGCGGTGTGCGGGCTTCCCGTTGCGGTGGCTTCTCTTGTTGCAGAGCACAGGCTCTAGGTGCCTGGACTTCAGGAACAGTTGTGGCTCTGAAGCTCGTTACTTTCAGCCCCCGGGCTCTAGAGCATCGGCTCAGTAGTTGCGGCGCTGGCGTATGTTTTTAATGCACTGGATTTCCCATCAAGATAAGCTCTAGGTTTTAATTCAGCAGGTGCTCCTAGCTCATCTTTTCTCTCTCATCCTATTATGGCAGACAGATCCTTTCACCCTTCATAGGCTTTGAAATGGAAGGAATATACGGTCTACACCTGAGCGTTTCCATATGCTGTATACCATGCTTGGACCTCAAAGCCAGTTTCTCTCTCTTTCTTTTGTCTCAGATATCTACAAGCACATCCTTTGTGGAGGCCGTGGTAAGTTCCCACCACAAAAGGATGAGATGCTGGAGAGACTGAATTCGCAGCTGAGAGACAGGTGCACGTAGGAAATGACCTTGCTTTGTGTTTGCATTTTAATCGGTTTCACCCCTAAACGTAAGCCATTATCTTGTTATTCTCTGTCCTCACACCCTGTATCTTTTCTCTGTAGCTCTTGTCAGTGAATCATTGTGTACATATTTATGTTACTGTTTTCTTTTGGTATCTTTCTGCTCCACTCTCTGTAGGTGCCCTGAAGGTAGGGACCATTTCTGTTTTATTCACTGATGTACATCACTGCCAGGCACATGTTTGGCACTCTATAAGTGTCCGTGGTTTGAATATATGAATGAATTCATGGGTATCTCATCATGCATTACTTTCAATATTACTTGTTCAGTCGCCAAGTCATGTCCAACTCTCTGTGACCCCATGGACTGCAGCACACCAGGCTCTTCTGTCCTTCACTATCTCCTGGAGTTTGCTCAAATTCATGTCCATTGAGTTGGCGATGCCATCCAACCATCTCATCCTCTGTCGCTCCCTTCTCCTCCTGCCCTCAGTCTTTCCCAGCATCAGGGTCTTTTCCAATGAGTCAGCTCTTCAAATCACATAGCAAAAGTATTGGAGTTTCAGCTTCGGGAGCAGTCCTTCCAGTTGATTTCCTTGAGGACTGACTGATTTGATCTCCTTGCTGTCCAAGAGACTCTCAAGAGTCATCTGCAGCATCACACTTTGAAAGTATCAATTCTTCTGTGCTCATCCTTCTTTATGGTCCAATTCTCACCTCTGTACATGACTACTGGGAAAACCATAGCTTTGACTATATTAATGCCTTATAACAGAGATAGATTTTAGCAGACATGTAGAAACTAGAAAACCAGAAATTGATTTTCTACTTAAAAGTTAAGATGCATATGAATGCTATTTAAAAGTGTCTCTATAATTGTGCACTTTCAGTATATATGTTTTACCTTAATAAAAAGTTGCTTTAAGCTAAGAAACACAACTTAAAATATCTGCAAAATGTCAAAAATTATAAAAGGAATAATTTGAATGAACAACATAACTTGGTCCCCAAACGATTGCTTGAGAGGATAGAGTCTGTGATTTTAACTAGAATTCATCCAGCTACAAACCACTGTCTTAAGCCAGCAAGAAATTTATATCCTTTCAAAGACAAGGGGAAATCAAAATCCACCAGCGACCCTTCCCTTCCCAGAGCTGTTTGGTACATAGCTCAGTTTCTGGAGATCTGAGATAATCATTTTGTCCTTGAGAGTCTCGTGGCTGTGCTCTTGGAGAGTTTGGTTTTAAAATCCTAGGATTTGATCCTGCTCAGAAAAACAAGGTGTGAGCACCTGTGAAGCATCTGAAATCAGCCGTTGCCAGAGGCTGGCTGCTGTCCCCCCTTCCCAGTCTGCTGTGCCCTCTGTAAGGTGAGGGCGGAGTCCAACTCCTACTTTTGGGAATCTGCCTTTGTTTCCCATTCCTGGGGTTGGTTTTGGGATCGCCAAATTGACAGCTTTCTTTTTTCTTTAGTGCAGTTTAGGTTTTTAAGCATCAGGCGTCTGTGTGTGTCTGTTGGCACATATAGACGTGCCTTTGCAGGTACAACAAAATAATCATCCAAAGCCAGTCCTCCCTGCGCTGCATGCCAATGACACTTTGACCCCAGGTTTTATCTCTTTGAGGCCCTTGTGTAAGGACTGCCATTCATACCGAAGCACATGGAAGCCCAAGGATGCTCGGGAAGGCGTGTTGGACCTTGCGTGTCTATTCAAGTGGAATTTGTATTACCTTCTGGTGCCTTTTGCTGGGCTTCCCAGGTGGCACTAGTGGTAAAGAACCCACCTGCCAAGGCAGGAGACGTAAGAGAGAGACATGGGTTCAGTCCCTAGGTCAGGAAACTCCCCTGGAGGAGGGCATGGCAACCCACTCCAAGATTCTTACCTGGAGAATCCCGTGGACAGAGGAGCCTCACGGGCTACAGTCCATAGGGTTGCAAAGAGTCAGACATGACTGCAGTGACTTAGCGCACACGCAGTGCCTTTTGTGGGGCTTCCCTGGCGGCTCACACAGTGAAGAATCTGCCTGCAAATACAGGAGACCTGGATTCGATCCCTGGATTGGGAAGATCCTGGAGAAGGGAATGGAATGTGATGTGCAGAACCAGCGGAACATGTATTCACAGGAGAGACTGACTGTGGGGGTGAAAACTGACCTGCTCTGGGACGGAACAGCCATGTTCTGCCACATCCTGCAGACATTATCCTAGTATCTCTGAGCCTCAGTTTTCTCATCTCATAATTAGGGATAAAAGGGCTCATTGACTGAGTGTTTAGGGGCTGGCTAAGGGCTTACCATGTACTATCTGAATAGTCTCTGCTGATTAACCCCAGAATGTAGTCACTGCCCCCTTTATCACTCCTGTGTTGATAGAGGGGCTTCCCTGATGACACAGTGGTAAAGAATCCACCTGTCATTGCAGGAGACACAGGAGATGTGGGTTCGAACCCTGGATCAGGAAGATCCCCTGGAGTAGGAAATGGCAACCTGCTCCAATGTTCTTGCCTGGAGAATCCCATGGACAGAGGAGCCTGGTGGGCTACAGTCCACAGGGTCAGAAAGAGTCGGACACGACTGAGCGACTGACCGTGCCCGACACGTATGCACACACGTTAGTGGAAGGGGAACTGATGGTTCACGCTGTTGTCGGGGACGCTACTAGTGTCCCCCTGCCCTTAGACACCTTTTCTCTGACATGACCAGGTGTACTGAGGGTCAGTTCAGTTCCAGCAGCAACTACCTGGACTTGGCACAGATGCCACAAGTCATGGGCAAAGTCCTACACAAGACTGAACCCACTTCACATGCCAGCCACAGTTCTGAATGTCCTCAAGCCACCCACACTTCTGCCCCACCGAATTCAGGACTTCTCATCACCCCATTCAGGTTCAATTATTTGCTGAAAAACAGCTTGCATAACTCGAGGAAGTGCCGTACTTTCATTTGCTAAGTCGCTTTAGTCGTGTCCAGCTCTGTGCGACCCTATGGACTGTAGCCCTCCTGGCTCCTCTGTCCATGGGCTTTGCCAGGCAAGAATACTGGAGTGGATTGTCATGCTCTCCTCCAGGGGATTTTCCCGACCCAGGGGTTGAACCCATGTCTTTTATATCGCCTGCATTGGCAGGCTGATTCTTTACTGCTAGTGCCAACCTTTGGTTATAAATGATACAAATAAACAGACAGATGAAGTGTACACAGGGCAAGAACTGGGAGGGTCCCAGGTACAGGAGCTTCTGTCTCCATGGAGACTGGATGCACGACCGTCCTGGTACACTGAAATGTCCACCAATGAGGAAGCACCACTGAGCCTCCATTTCCAGAGTTGTTATTGGGGTTTCATTATGCAGGCATGAATGATGAAACCATTGGCCCCATAACTGAATTTTACCTGCAGCCACAATCCCCTCCCTGGAGGCTGGACTGACCCAGAGTGCTGCCCGGTCATCACTTGATTGGTTTCTCTGGAGACTCATCTGGAGCTGTGTGGAAATACACCATACATGGAGCCCGCAGCTCTTTGCTCTTCCTCTTCGGTCTGCTCCAACTTAACTTCCAACAGCCAGCCTGCATCTCTACCCAGTGACTTTCTCTTGACATGAGTAACTTTGCTCCCCAGGCAGCAAGCTGGAAATAACGGATTCATGCTCCCCAGAGACACCTGTTCTAATAGAGAGGCAAGGCAATGTGGGCCAATCTCACATGAATGAATGGAGGAGTGAAACTCAGAGAATCAGAATTCACTGCAATTTGCCCAGCCTAGTGTGCTGGCTCCTTGATTCAGTTCTCTCCTTCCAGGAACAAATCAGGAATGCTGTTAGAAGGAAAGGAGACAGTAGGTCATGATAGACCCCAAGAATGCCAGCTTTGCTCTCTTATGTTCAAGAATTACCATTAGCGATGATGATAATCCTGTTTCTGCTGCTGCTACTAGGTTGCTTCAGTCACGTCTGAATCTTTGACCCCATAGGTTGTATTCCACCAGGCTCCTCTGTCCATGGGATTTCCCAGGCAAGAATACTGGAGTGGGTTGCCATTTCCTATCCTGAGGTCCAAGAAAAGTTGCCCATTCTTCTAGATAGCCCTGTGTCCAGAGGTGACCACAAGAAATGAGCCACCTTACGTGAATGGCTTGATCAACATGGAGATGCATACATTCGTTACTTCTGTTTGGTGTGTTCCCCATGAACGCATGCCTTGGTTATTAATTATTCATCTATCTCCCAATATAACTTTAGATCTGGTGATAATTTCTGAATTTCTCTATTTATAGGAAACTTTGAACTTCATAAATATTAAAATTCCCTATTATCTACATGCAGACTGCTTTTTTTATGGCCATAGAAATTATGCAATTATTACCAGAACCATTAATTAAATTGGAAAATTGATAAATAATGGATAAGGATGCTATTTATGAGCTAAAAATGAGCAAATGAAAATTATCTTCCGTTCTGTCACCTTTGATGAGCCTAGCCTTACAGTATGCTCTCAGCTTTTTTATGGATAGTGTTCATGTTCCTTGGCATAAAATAAGCAATTGGTTACTAGTCTTGAATGGTGATTGATTTTCAGATGGAGTGATTAAAATCTTTTCCTAATAGCACAGTCAAAAAATGATCCTGTCACAGTGGTCAAATAGTAGGCAGCTTCCATATTCTACGAGTTAAAAATTTGAATCTTCATGGAGAAAGGTTACGTCCTCAAGAAAAGAAGGAGTGTATACGTGGAACTAATGTGGAAAACTTTCATAAACTTTTGTGGTAGAAGAATGCATTCGTGGATTTCCTCTGGTCAGTCTCCTGGACTTCATTCTTCCATGTTGGCCTTCAAACAGAGGCTTGGTGGTTCTCTCTGGTTGCGGGGGGACAGCCTTTATTTAGTTCACAATGCTCATAGATCACCATGTGCCTTTAAATCAGCACCCTATTCAAACTGTCTTTCTTCTCAGTTTATTAGATTGGAGCTCTCAAATGGAAACTTTTACTGATGTGTTTGAATTCTTTTTTTTTTTTACTGTGACCATTAATAAGAAATGCATTCCCATTGCGATGAGCACTCACCTACATTAATGGAATGGATGTTCCACACTCACTTGGATATGTTCTCATTTATTTCTCTTTAGAAGAAAGTGTTGGTCGTAAACAGCACTCCTGACTTTGTGACTGTTGGTGGACATGCAGATCGCTGATTTAGATGCCTCAGAACCACCTAGTAATCTGATTCCTTGAGCAGAAGCCTGAATGTGGGAACCCGGCATGCTTACAAATCTGTTTTCCCACATTTGCTGAGTTACTGGAGGTTGGGGCTGACATTGGTTGCATCTCCTTGGGTGGTTAGCACAGCGCTCTCACAAATGGATTTTTGAAAAATTGGTGGTTTGGAAAGAAAAGTCATCATTGAATAGCTTTGCCTCAGATACATCAGAATTATTGAGACAATAAAAGTTTTGAGGAAAAAAGATTATCTGTTGTTTTATGAAAAAATTTTTGAGAAAAATGACAGTGAAGCATATGATTAAAATTTTGTTGTTGCTGAAAAATTGACCTTTCCCTGTAGGGGAAAAAAAATTGCTAAGCCTATTAGCAGTTGGTAAAAAGAACATGGGGCATTCTTGGTCAAACTGTTATTATTTGAGACATGGTAATGCCCATTTAGTGGGTGTTGGACACAGCATTCTGAGATGCACAGGACATCCTCAGTCTCAGATAGATCTAGCCCCAACTGCCAGTGCCATGGAGCTTGAGATTCCCCACTCTGAAGGTTCATCCTCTGGCTGCCCCCGTCTTGTAAAAAAGCATAAAAGAAGACCAGGTGGCTTATGTGACGTGCCGGGACCCAAACAGCTAGGATGTGGCACCCCAAGGCTTTGAACTCAGAGAGCGTGGCTCCAGAGCTCAACCATGTAACCCCTACAGTTGCAAAATACGTGTGAGACACGTAAATGCAGAAATGTGAATGACTGTTGAGAGCTAATGTAAAGGGCTTCAAAATCTCTCCCGGTTTGAAAAATGGGAAGCGTTTCTGAAGATGAGCACCAGAGAGATGGGCTCACTTGAGAAACCTTGGATTAATCAGAAGCTGGAGGTTTGTTGTTCCTCTGCGCTTGTCACAATATCCCATTGTTAGCACCTGCCGGCGTTGTCATCCTAAACTGTCGCTGCTATTTTCGAGACGGGTCACAACAGGTGTGCCAGATATTGGGCCATTAGTGCGTGGTAATTCACCAGCATGAATATTTATCATCCCGTAACGAGACAACAAAAGCCGTGTCTACTTTTTAGAACAATGTGCAGCAGCGTCCTCAAAACCAAATTGTTTGAGTTCCTCATTTATGCAAAGGAAGAACAGCTCCTCTGTAATTTTCCATTAGGTGGATTTATTTTCTCAGCCTTCTCCACATCAAAACACAGCCCTGGCACGTCCTTGATTTTATTGAGCCAGGAAGATCACCCAAGAGTTTATAGAGCTCAGGGCCCTGATGATCAAAGTACCCATTCTCAGATCGTTCTTGAATCCAGTTGCTGGTCTGCGGGGAAATGCCCAATCTGATGGAAAAGGAAACTGTTTTTCTTTTCACTGTTAATTCCTTCCTTCCTTTCTCCCTCACTTGTCTTGTTGCTTTTTCCTTCTCCCCACCTTTTTTTTTTTTCTGAAAGAAGTTACACTACAAAAGAGGAGGAGAGGCGAAAACTCAGAATAAAAGAGAGGGTACTGTAAAAAGATTTTTTGGGAGAGAGTGTAGGCACATGTGATGTGCTAAGAACTCTAAACTAAAACCTGTGCTTTTAAAGGAAAAGTGAAATGAGAGAAGTGTGCTGTGTGGGGACTTCCTGGCAGTCCAGTGGTTAAGACTCTGTGCTTCCACTGCCGGATCTTTGGGTTTGATCCCTGGTCAGAGAACCATGTCTCATGGCATGGCCAAAAAATTTAAAAAAAAAAAAAGCACACTGGATGGAAACCTTCAGTGTTCCTCAGTGCCTCGTCCTGCTGCAGCAGTTTAATGTCCGCTGTTGTCATCATTGGACTTCCCAGGTGACCTTAGTGGTAAGGAATCCCCCTGCCAATGCAGGAGACGGAGAGGCACAGGTTCAATCCCTGGGTCTGGAAGATCCCCTGGAGTAGGAAATGGCGCCCTACTCCGTCATTATGAAATTCCCTTATAAACAGGAGATGAACAGGTACAATGCCGTATAACTGACTTTGGAACGAAATTGAGCTGTGCTTGGCCGCTCAGTTTTGCTCAGTTTGTGACCCCATGGACTGTAGCCCTCCAGGCTCCTCTGTCCATGGGGATTCTCCAGGCAAGAAGACTGGAGTGGGTTGCCATGCCCTTTACAAGGGGATCTTTCCAACTGGGGGATCAGAACCCAGGTCTCCCGCATTGCAGGTGGATTATTTACAGGGAAGCCCAAGAATACTGGAGTGGATAGTCTATCCCTTCTCCAGGGGAACTTCCTGACACAGGAATTGAACCGGGGTCTCCTGCATTGCAGGTCAATTCTTTACCATCTGAGCTACCTGGAAAGCTCTTGGACCCAAATTAGTTTCCCAGATTTTTAAGTATTGCCATGACCGAGAAAGTAATGCTGAAATTCCAATAAGTGGGTGTACCATTTGTCTTGGGGTATTGTTGTGAACACCGCCTTTCTGTGCATATTCTGTGATGCACATTCTAAATGATTGTCCCTCACCTTAAATTTCTGCAAATCATTCTCCTGAGTTCAAAGTCATTGTTGAATCTTCTCTCTCCCTCTTCCTGCATGGCCTCTCTACTGATTCTGTCTTTATACTTGATCAAATACAAGTTTCCGCTAGCCAAACATAAATCTGTTCGTCTTACCTATTAAGAGAATGGGTTTTTTGTCTGCTTCCTCTCTACTTTCTGTAGTTTGATGGTAGACACACAGAAAACAGAACTTCTTAAGATGCGTATTTTCCCCTTTAGAAAGTTGTGTCAATAATACCTAATCCTTAAGAAGATGCTCAGAAAATATTTGACAAATGAGTGAATGGTCAAGGTTAAATAAGGACCAGAAATCAAAGCCTAAAACCAATTACGTTAGACCCAAAGGGCTCCTTTTGGCCTTGTAATAAGAGTAATCTCATTTCTAGGTCATAATGATATCTAATATTGGCTGAGGACTTACAGGGCATGGTTATGCATCATGCCCTGAACCTCACGAGGGAAGCACTTTCATTTTCCCCATTTTACAGTCAGATGATGGAGGCTTGGAGAGACAATTGAGCATGCCCCATTGCACCTAGTGAGGGACTGAGTCTGGACATAAATCCAGCAGACTCTCTTGCTAAACTTTGCTAAACCATTCTCATTACAGTGAACAGAGAAAGGACGGTGTCTCGTAAGGAGATTTCTCAGACTGGGAAGACCTACTACGAACTGTTCTTTGGAGGAAAAGTGAAAGAAAGTGTTAGTTGCTTAGCTGTGTTTGACTTTTTGTGACTCCATGGACTGTAGTCCACCAGGCTCCTCTGTCCATGGAGTTCTCCAGGCAAGAAGACTGGAGTGGGTTGCCATGCCCTCCTCCAGGGGATCTTCCCCACGCAGGGTTCAAACCTGGGTCTCCCACACTGCAGGCAGATTCTTTATCATTTGAGCCACCAATGTACCTGCAAATATGGTGGCAGTAAAATTGGGTGAGAAATGGGACCTCACTCCTATAGGATAACACAAGGAGAGGATTGGGATTCACATTGTCTGTATCTTGGAGCAGTTAGTTGTTTCTCTGAAAGCCTGATAAGCTTTCCATTGATAAGATTTCCCCCAAAGCCCAAATCCCTTGTTGGATTTTGTCCTTGAGTATTATCTGAAAGCCATGAAGGATCTCCATCTGGGAAAACCTTTGCATTGCGATTTTGGGGGACCAGAAGCAAAGTAATTTTGGAGCAAGACTACAAGCCTGGATCCTCCCTCTCCCAGAACCAAAGACCGTTTGCAGAACGTTCACTGTGGTGGGTTATCCCCAGTGTGGGCAGTGTTCCTTCCATCCTCAGGGTTATCTTTGTAATAACTCCAGTCACCTCCCTTCTGCCCAAGGCAATTTTTCTTAGATTTTTCTAAACTTTGTTCTAAACCTTCAATTCTTTTTTTTTTTTATTTTTATTTATTTATTTATTTATTTATTTTTTGTTATACATTGATATGAATCAGCCATAGATTTACACGTATTCCCCATCCCGATCCCCCCTCCCACCTCCCTCTCCACCCGATTCCCCTGGGTCTTCCCAGTGCACCAGGCCCAAGCACTTGTCTCATGCATCCCACCTGGGCTGGTGATCTGTTTCACCATAGATAGTATACATGCTGTTCTTTTGAAACATCCCACCCTCACATTCTCCCACAGAGTTCAAAAGTCTGTTCTGTATTTCTGTGTCTCTTTTTCTGTTTTGCATATAGGGTTATCGTTACCATCTTTCTAAATTCCATATATATGTGTTAGTATGCTGTAATGTTCTTTATCTTTCTGGCTTACTTCACTCTGTATAAACAGACATTTCTGAACACACAATAGGAATGTTGACTTTGTTGGCAAGAGCCAAAGTCCCCTCCTTGAAGCACTCCAGGATTTTCTTACACCTCCCAGCATGAGCCTTGCTCTCGTTCAGTTCAGTCAGTTCAGTCGCTCAGTCGTGTCCGACTCTTTGCAACCCCATGAATCGCAGCACGCCAGGCCTCCCTGTCCATCACCAGCTCCCGGAGTTTACTCAAACTCATGTCCATCGAGTAGGTGATGCTATCCAGCCATCTCATCCTCTGTCGTCCCCTTCTCCTCCTGCCCCCAATCCCTCCCAGCATCAAGGTCTTTTCCAATGAGTCAACTCTTGGCATGAGGTGGCCAAAGTATTGGAGTTTCAGCTTCAGCACCAGTCCTTCCGATGAACAGCCAGGACTGATCTCCTTTAGGACGGACTGGTTGCTCTTGTTAAACTGTTGCTATTCTTTGCCTTCTTGTGTAAAACTTCCCTACTGAAGTGGGAGTTCCCTCTACTGTCATGTGAGTCCCTTAGAGCCTAGAACTGGGCTGTGTTCATCCTGACTTCTCCGTCACCTACCTGTGTCTCTGCATGTTGCCCACTCCGGTAAATGTTGAGGGGGGATAGAGGGACAAGGAAGGAGCAGAGAAGGAGCAGAGAAGGCAAAGGAGGGACAGTTCGTACAGGTCCATGTGCACCAAATTTCTGAAACCAGAGTCCTGAGCAAGGAGGCCACTGGGGGCTCTGGAGCTAAGGTGGGCCCCGTGCCAACATCATTTCAGGAAGCATTTAGATTGATGCTCTCCTGCCTGAGCTGGGAGCGCGCGTGCACCTGTTCATCTGGGGTCGCTACAGGTAGCACGTCATTCTCATCCTTCATAGATGACACGACGCTTCCCCGCTCCACGCTCTCTTGTGCACACAGCGCACATACGCTGCTTTTTGCCTCGTGGAGCCTTTAAAGCTCTGATTACCCCAGATTATGAAGACAAACTGTGGCGGGGATAGGCATGATCTCAAACTGAGTTAATTGAAGGTGGAGGTCAGTTCAGCTTTCTTGGGCCATCAATCAGTTAAAAAAAAAAAAAAAGTTTGTTTAATGCACAAAGAGAATCCAAGTGAAGGCCTCTCCCCTCCCCTTCCTTCCCTTCCCGGCTGTCAGGTAGATGTTAGATTTCACTGAGCTGTTAAAAATCTTAATGGATCCCGCTGAGCTATTTCAGGTTGTTTGTGACAATCTCTTAATTTCCTTGTTTTGCAGCTAACAATGATTTTAATCTTCATTTCAGATTAATCACATAAAACCCTCCCTTGTCCTCTTCTCCCATCGGCACGCCTGCTTCGACTCCATGCAATCAATGAATGGGGGGCTCCATTTCCTTTCTCTTCAGCAGTTTCACAAAAACGTATCTTCAGCAAAGTTGTATATATAGTCATTTCTCATATATGTTAAAAGTGCACAGTAGCGTAGATTGGAAATACTGCAAAATTTATAATAGTGATTGCCTCTGGCTGATCTGATAGTAAGGAGATTTTTTTTTTTTCTGTTTTGTACATTTTTATGCTTTTAACATTTTCTGTGATGAGCATGTATTATTTTAACAGTAAGAATAGGTAAATTAAAGAATTAATGTTTCCAAATCAAGGATGAACAAAGAAAATGCAGTCTTTTGATGAGATGTTAAGCTGGGGAAAAAAAAATTCAACATTAAAGAAGGGGGAAGAAAAACTGCATTAGGATAAAAGAGTGAGTTTGGAAAATTAGCTTGCACCTTGAAAGATGGTCCTTATTATAGGCAATGCCACCGACAGCCCAGGTTCATCACATCTCTCATTTTTAGTGTATTGGAGTTTGCTCATAGGAAAGTTCCCACTTTGAGCTGCTAATTATTTCATCGCCATTCGCTTGCTCAATTGACAGCCTCTGTACCAATATTACTGCGCAGAGCAGAGCAGTGATTCTCTGAGAGAGAGGCGATTGAAGAGGTGAAGGTTTGGAGAAATGAAGAAGATGTCTTTGGCGGTCTCTGAGTGCTTTATGCAGGGGATAAAGCTCGGATGGTGCAAGCAGTAAATAGTGTCGTCATTTTAAAAGGCCAGACCTGCAGCCAAGGGCATTACTGTAAGCCCGAAGCTTAAGGGGTCAGAAGATGCTTTCTTCCTGTGGTCCCTTGTTGGAGATGAATGTCTTCTGTCTTTGTATTTTGATTGTACTGTTCCTTAATGGCTAATTGCTAGGCAGTAGAAAACATAATTTATACTTCAATTTGTAAGTCAATCAAACAAAGGCTGGGAGTCAGCAGACTAGGAGAGAAAGGAACCCTGGGATAAACAGAAGCCCAGAGGCGTGTGGGTGCAATTTTAGGAATCCCAGCCACCCCCATAGCGTTGATTCCCACTGCATCCTCTTCAGAGAGGAGATGGAGGCATCTCACATCTTTGCTCCTCCATCCCAGCTGTTCTCTGGAAAAAGGAGCCCGGAGTCCTCCATGGACGGTTGATTTGGGGGGGAGAAAAAAAAGTACATACTGACACATTGCAGTGAATGAGAAAAGTGTATTACGTGGATATGAAAATGTTTGCACGTCTGAGGACTGCACGGTTTTATTCAAAGGAGTCCTACTTTTAAGGAGGTTATGAATTTTGAATTAGAGTTTTGTTGTCAGAGGAATGCTTCTTAGAAGGAAGGAATTGCACTTTTTAACAAGATTTTCAGCAAAGTTTGACACATTCATTATGGTCATGAGCATGGAGGCGGCTCAGATATATTTTGCATAACATGGGGATAATATTACACTCGGTGACTTCCTTCCTCAGGAATACCATGGTCCACAAGGAAACATGGGTGCTTTGAGATTAAAAAAAAAAAATCTGTTGAGCAAACTTATCAAAACGCTAATCACAGAGAGACTTCTCCATGTATCTTTTCAATATATAAGTTTATCTCAGCCCTGACTTGGACTTTCCCCAAGTCACACTAGTGGTAAAGAACTTGCCTGCTAATGCAGGAAACATAAGAGACACGAGTTAGACCCTTGGATTGGAAAGATCCCCTGAAGAAGGAAATAGCAACCCACTCCAGTATCTTGCCTGGAGAATCCCATGGACAGAGGAGCCTGGCAGGCTACAGTCCATGGGGTTGCAGAGAGTCAGACATGACTGAAGGGAATTAGCAGGCATGCACACAGCCCTGGCTAATCCCAGTGCCAGCGTTTGACATTGCAAACCAAGCCAGACTGTGTCACATGTGAACCAACTGAACTCTTCTCAAGTCACAAACCCCATCCAACAGACCAGAGCCCCGTATCCCATCCTCCTAGTGTTGGGGCCCTTGACCTCTCCTTTGTGTCATTTACGTCATTTTTTCCTCTCTTGTATCACCTGTTGTCTCTCCTCTCCCTCTCCACTTTTCTCTGATAACAACATAAACATTTGTCACATGTATCTGACCAACACTCTACCTTCTGAAGATAGCAGAGGTGCTTCTTAGAAGCCTGATCATAAATCTTGCCATTATCCCTGTGAGAGGTGAGCCTTCTTGCCACCAGGTGTAGGGGGGAAGCCATAGGCCAGAAAGGAGACATGGGGAGAGGGCAAGTTCTGATGCAGGAGGTGGGCTAGAGGAGGCTGGCCTGTCTGGGAAGACCAGCCATGGAGCGGAAGCTCAGCTGAGACACAGATCCATGGCTGTCAGAAGGTGAGCAGTCCAGAAAGAAATCAAAAAGGAGACTGAGTAAGGAGTCACAATAGAGGTGCTGAAGAAGACTCTTGAGAGTCCCTTGGACAGCAAGGAGATCAACCCAGTCAAGCCTAAAGGATACCAACCCTGAATACTCACTGGGTGGTCTGACGCTGAAGCGCCAATGCTTTGGCCGCCTGATGTGAAGAGCCGACTCTTTGGTTAAGACCCTGATGCTCGGCAAGATTGAAGGCCGGAGGAGAAGGGGACGACAGAGGATGAGATGGTTGGATGGCATCACCGATTCAGTGGATGTGAGTTTGAGCAAACTACCGGAGATGGTAAAAGACAGAGAAACCTGGCGTGCTACACTCCATGGGGTCGCAAAGTGTTGGACATGACTTAGCGACTCAACAACAAGAGAGTCAGGATCATGAGTCTCGAGGACTGGGAAGCAGGAGTGCATTTGAGCAGAATGTCTATGTTAGTGGGGCCGGGGTGAGGACACAGTGTATACTCTCCCCTTGGGGAGGTGTGTTTTAGAGGTCAAGCTGAAAGGTGCTGAAACGTTGCATCTCTTTCCACCCAGTGTTTGCACATCCATTATCACACCCCAGCGGTGCTCAACAGGAGGCCATCATACCCTACTGAACGAGCACTGTGTGGAGACATTTCTAACATCACAGCTGGGGGAGGGATACAAGTGGTACCCAACAGGCAGGGGCCAGGGGTTCTGCTGAACTGCTTACAGTGCAGAGGAAGGCCACTTATCACCAGCACCCCTGGTATATTTCAAGTGGTGTGTGTGTTTGGGGGGGGAGGGGCAGAAGCAGTTATAACTTTGTACAAAGGTTTATCTATAGAGGTGTTTATTGTAGCGTTGTTTATGGTGTTAAAAAATTAAACAAGCTACATGTACAACAGTAGAGGTTTGGATAAATAAATACCGTTTGCTTTTCTTATATGATGCAGTGACCTTGCAGCCATTATAAGTGATGTCTCAGGACAATGTTTAATGAGATGGAAAAATGTTCCTGGGATATTATTAAATGGAAACAAACAAACAAGTAACACGATACTATTTGCAGTGTGAGCCAATTTCTGTTTTTTTTTTTTAAGGCTATTTATAGGTATTTATGCTTATCTGCATCTAAGTCAAGATTTGAACTAGAATACCAAAGAGCAGCATCTGTGATATTAAGTACCACCCCTTAGGTATTGAAATTATGGATGAGTCTAATAATTTTCCTCCATGTTATTAAATATCTGTTCAATGAACATACATAACTTTTATAGTGGGAGTGAAACGACGTAATTATCTGAAAAAAAATACTATTTTTTAAAACACGAAGCTGAGATTTGAGTAGATAGCTGAGCCAGGGCTTTCTGTGCAGGGTCTCTTTCTAGGTTGGCAAGTCCGAGGAGAAGGTATTTCCAAATGCAGGGAGGGAGAAGGATCCGGTCGTGGAGCAGTGAGTCTGGAGGAGGCAGCATTTGGTTCTCACTTGAAGCATCCATTTCTGGGCTAGAGGAGGAGGGCTCTAAAGTCATTGCTCTTTCATTTAGATATTCTTGACCAAATGAAGGCCCTCTTCTCAGTATTGCGATCCCACTGAAAAGCAGGTGTCATTTCATCTTTGCTTTTTACCACCCTCTTCCTGCCCCTAATCTCCCAGGCCTTCCTCAGCCCACTTGAGCTCGTTTGGGCCGTGGCCAAGTGTGTGCATGTGGTGGGATGTGTATGTGTGTGTGTCCTGGAGGGTAGGAGCTCAGAGAGAAACACTCACAACTTCAGCTCCCCGTGGAAGATATATACCTTTAGATCTATTGCAAGTGGTTTTCTTTGTAATTATTTGTTGCTGTTTTAAGAAAATCCTTAAAAAAAGTTTTTTTTTTTTTTTTATAATGTGTGATGCATTCTGCAGTCATTTCAGTTGGTGGGTTTGTACAAAATTGGATCCATAGGTACCCTGAAGGGTATGTAGGGAGGTGAGGGGTGGGGAGAGCAAAGATTGCTTTCCATTCAGAAAGGGTTTCAAATTCTCTTTCTTCTTTGGGGATAAAGCAGTTAACCACCATTACACTTTTGACTGTTTTTATTGAGGTTAAAATTTGCATCACATAAAAGCGAATCGTTTTGAGGTATATGATTCAGTGGTGCTTACTGCAGTCAGCTGCCAAAAGAAGCTCCCTGCCCACCACACAGTCACTCCTGGTTCCTCCCCGCCCCCCTCAGCCCCTGGCAACCCCTGGGTCCACTTCACACTCTTCCTGTGGCTGGCTTTTAGAAACGTGTTGGCCTTTGGAGTTGTCTTTTAGTTTATATTGTGACTCAGTCTTCTCTTTCTTCTTCTCTCTCTGAGAAAGGCACAGAGCGGAAGGCAAGGCGGGTACCCGAGGGGATGGGAAGATGGTGAGAAAGGAAAGGATAAGAGGGATGGACAGATGGACAGAGAGGAGGGGAGGGGGAGAGATGAGAGAATGAAGACTGAGAGGAGAAGAGGGGAAAGGGAGGGGCCGGAGGGAGGGATGGAAGGGGAGAGAAGGGAAAGGATGGGGAGAGGAGGAGGGTCTTGATGTGGAAAACCCAGGTGTGATGGAGCAGATGTTGCCCGGTATCCGTAAACAGAGGGTGTTGCTGCCCTCGAGCCACTGCAGTGCCCAGAGAGTGGGCCCCCAGGGAACTCAGCTGGAGACACGGAGCTGCCCCCACCCCCTCTGAGCCCGCAGGGCCTTCAGCCTCTCCTGGATGGTGCACCTGTGGGTGCTGAGGGTGGAGAAAAGCAGGAGACTGAGTCTAGGTTGTTACGGCGCATACCAAAGAATGGTTTCAGGGAGTCCAGATTCTTGCATCTTCCGATACATAGAAAAGCACTGAATTCATTAACTTCGAGTATAAGGTTTTCTTTTTTGTTGTTCAGTCCTTCAGTGGTGCCTGACTTTTTGCGACTGCGTGGACTGCAGCACGCCAGGCTTCCCAGAGTTTGCTCAAACTCACGTCCATTGAGTCGATGATGCCATCCAACCGATGATGCCATTCAACCATCTCATCCTCTGTCACCCCCATTCTCGTCCTGCCCTCAATCTTTCCCAGCATCAGGGTCTTTTCCAATGAGCTGGCTCTTTGCATCTGGTTTTCCTTAATTAATAGCAATCCTCTGACGTTCCAACAGCCTGGTCTTCGTTGCAAAGACTCCTGTATGTCCCGACTCCTCCCTGACCTCCTCACAGCAGTCCAGCGAGCCAGCTGAGAAGCTGCGTCCCCGGAGTCAGTCCTCAGTTTTGCCCACTAAATAAAACACTATCCTCAACTTTGAGGTGGTGCATTTTTTTCAGTCGATCCTGGGTAAGCTTTAAAGGAGAGAAACCCCAGCCCCCATATACCCATTGAGACTGAGAACGCACTTGAAAGAACTGCTCTGAGATTCCAGAAGTGCCTGATCATTTCAGAGAGCTAACAAAGAAGAAGAGAGGAGGGACTCTGGGGTGCATCAGTGCTGGGTTCTACCTCTGGCGTCTAAGCCTCCCGAGCATCTGGGGCTCCCGTTGTGATCTCCGCAGTTCTTTCGCTGACCTCCCAGCACCAACTCTCCATCACGATTTTGGCTTCTCAGTTTTTTTTTTTTTTTCCCCTTGACTTAATAATCGAGTTTCTATGATTCCAGTGCAGACAGTGGGGTGAACTTCAGAGAGTCTAGTTATTATATTGAATAGATTAGCCCTGCTGATACTGCAAGCTTGGGAAGAGTTGATATGTTGTAGAATGACATGGGAACCCGATAACAATGGGAAAAGAGACTTTTCTATAAATCTTTTTAAGTATGGTATTTCCATATTAAACCTTATAAAGTGAGTGTCTGACTGCATTGATGAATGGACCCTCGCTGATAGAATATGCTTCAGGCTTCCTGAGGACCCCAGGTGATCAAAGCCGACTGGAGTATTTCTTCACTATCACCATCATCTTACACTTACATTATTCTCCTTGTCATTGAGAACTCCAGACTCCCATCTGTAGGAAATGTTTCACACATGGTTGAAATACAGGCAGCGTATTTCAAGGAGTAGCTCTGAACACCCAGAACAGCCTTGAGTGGAATATTTCATGGGATTCAAATCCTGAGAAGGGAGAAGAGCTGACTGAAGAGTTAGCCTGCTGGTCAGGAGAAGCAGGAGGCTGAATAGAGAGGCTCTGGTATAGACAGGGAGTTCATTAATCTGCGTTGAATGGTCTCAAATTCACCTGCACAGCTTTCTGCAAATAATGAACAGTGTTCAGGAGGGTGTGGAGCTGCCTAGGAAAGTGTTTTGTTTTTTTTTTTTTTGATGGGGGCGGCAAGCAGTTTTCTTACTGTGATGATGTATGGATTGAAGGCAAAGATCTTGAAGCCAAGGGGCCTGAGTGCAGGCCCCTTGTTCACCCTTTCCTGGCAGCATGACTTGGAGTAAATCCATCTCATTGGGAAAGTGGGGGCGGTGCTGATTATTTAGACGGTTATTCTGAGGATTTCAGGAGGTAATGTAAGAACATGCTCAGAAATACGATGGATGCATAATTAGTATTCAGTATATTTGCTATTATCATTATCATTATTAATTATTTTCATACTGTTGATGGGGCTCTCGCAGCAAGAATACTGGAGTGGTTTGTCCCTCCCTCCTCCAGTGGACCACATTTTGTCAGAACTCTCCACCATGACCTGTCCGTCTTGGGTGGCCCTGCATGGCATGGTTTCACAAGCCGCTTCGCATGACAAGGCAGTGATCCATGAAGGGGACTCACTGGGAAAGACTCCGACGCTGGGAAAGATTGAGGGCAAGAGAAGAAGAGGGTGGCAGATGATGAGATGGTTGAATGGCATTACGGATTCAATGGACACGAACTCCAGGAGATGGTGAGGAACAGAGGCCTGGTGTTCCACAGTACACGGATCACAGAGAGTCAAGACTTAGTGACTGAACAATGAATTATTATTATTTGGAAACTTATGTCCTGAAATTTCCAATGAAAATAAGATTTACTGAGCTATATACATAAGTATATGTGTGTATATATGTGTATATATATATATAGCTCCTTCATATAATCGTTTCTTATTTGATGTAATATAGGCATATTCTATGATTAAATAAGTTACTTATGCTCTCTGTGCCTCAGTTTTCTCATCTATAAAATGGGAGCAAGTCTGGTACTTTACTGGTTTGTTATGATGATTCCAGGAGTTAATAGATGTCAAGTGATTAATACACACTTCACCAGAAAGGTAATATTACCACCACCATCATCACCATCATCATTATTATTGTTACTATTACCTGGAAGCTGCTCAGGTCCCGAAATCTACAGTGAGGAAAATGTTCACTGAGGTATAGAAATTTTAAAACAATTCTGTTTATCTACATAGTTCCTTGATATAATCCTTTTAATTCTATCGTATTCAGGATGTTCTAGTTTTAAGTTTGACAATCAGAGGTCTGAATTAATTCAGTAGATAAATTAGGCTGCAATTGCTTATCTTCTTTGAGATTTATTAGCTTTATCGAAATATCCTTCAGGAAGCAGTCAAGTCAGTTTTTAGATTACGGTGCGTTGGGAACGTGACTTGGTTTATGGCCATGGCACACACACAGTGTTGCCAGGGACACTCACCTTCGGTAGGTACACCTGCTCTGGGCAGGTCACAGAAAGAGGGGTATGCCGATTCCTCCCTCTGTTTGACGGGCCTGCTCATGTTGGAGAGGCGGGGATTAGGACCTTATTCAATTTGTTGTTATTCAATTGCTCTGTCATGTCCAACTCTTTGCAACCCCATGGACTACAGACACGAGGCTCCTCTGTCCTTCACTATCTCCTGGAGTTTGCTCAAACTCATGTCCATTGAGTTTGAGTCCATTAGTGATACCATCCAACCATCTCATCCTCTGTCGCCTCCTCCTCTTCTTGCCCTCAATCTCTCCCAGCATCAGGGTCTTTTCCCATGAACCTACTCTTTGCATCAGGTGGCCAAAGTATTAGAGATTCAGCTTCAGTAGCCGTCCTTCCAATGTTATGTAAGTTTGTAATTTATTTATGACTCAGACCAGGATGACTCTTACCACCATCTCCCCTACCCTGAACTTCACTTCCTAGGTGTTGATTTCCTCAGCCTTAAGCTGAAAATCTTTCTATGTGAACTGTCCATTAACTCATTTAACCGAATTAGCTGATGTAAGTAACACACGTAGCTTACTGCCTGGCACATAGGGAGCAACTACTAAAATAGAACTCAGCCTATCCTTGTAGTCTATAAATATCATTTTGAATCATGACTCTGTCACTCTGCTTACGAGCTGACTCCAGGTCCGTGCCATCTGTAAATTTGATAAACACATCTCTCTCGGGTCTCCCTTCCCATTGTTGATAAAGATGTTCAACCAGACAGAGACTCTGACTTGATTTTCTAATAGCCCATGACCTGTGTGTAAGTGTTTTTACTTTTCAGAGAAGGTCTACACACAGTATTCCAATTAATTATCCTCTTCCAACAATGTATGTGTGTTGATCTCACCGCCCATTTGGCACTCACTAACTTGCTTTGTTCAAGGAAACCCAGGAGATTAAATGATAAATTGCAAACATAAGACCTGCATCCTAGGAACTCATGTATCTTGTCAGATGATACAAACATGCGTGTACACATCTGCTCCATTTGTTAACACTCTTTGGGGAAATTGATGAATCAGCTATGAGTCCAAGTCGTAGCCCACATTTCTCATCTTCTCAGTATCGCACCACGCTCAGTCTCCAGCATGACTCAGCCCATCAGTCTAGGACCTTAAAGAAATAGAAGGGGATTTACTTGCCGTTGTTTTCTCCTGGTGAGCACGTGTTTCCTCCTAAGGATCACCTTTACTAGTTCCCAGTGGTGGTTTCAAGCCGTCCATTGGCAGCCTGTTGTTTATAGGCATGGCTGTGTGCATGCTCAGTCGTGTCCGACTCTTTGCAACCCCATAGACTGTAGCCCGCCAGCCTCCCCTGTCCATGGAATGACCCAGGCAAGAATACTGGAGTGGGTTTCCATTTCCTATTCCAGCGGATCTTCCCGACCCAGTGATCGAACCTGAGTCTCCTGCGTCTTCTACATTGGCAGGCGGAATCTTTACCACTGCACCACCTGCGAAGCCCTGTATACAGTCACATGACATCATATTTATCACTTCATCGTGAGTTCCATCCACCCACCCCCCTTAATGGCATATTGGGAGATTTACCCATTTCTAAGTGTTTTGCCTTCTCTCCTATTATCTACAAATTCCTTGTGAGTCACTGTGTCTAACTCCACATAACTGTTTGCTGTATCTAATTCCAGCCATACTGTTTGTAAGATTTTATGATACCTGGGGCATGACTGATCTGGGTCCATATGATTAATTCCAGTCAGAGTAGGAGATGGTGCCTAAGTGGGCAGTGGTCATCAGATCGTAGATGGACTTATCTCAAACGTGCCATCAATCTAATTCCAGTGTTGTGTACGTTTATGATTTATTTATGACACAACTTCTCTTGCTGCAATCTTCCCACCCCTGACCTTCACTTCCTGTTTGATGATTTTCATTCTCTTCTTAGTTGTTTTGAGGTCATTCTCTTGGGGGGGGAAACGTCAAAAGCAAATAAGAAACAGTAAATTCTGCTTTTTCTCTTCTTCCTTAGACTGTGTTTGCAATGCACTAGAGAGAAACTCCTTTTGACTCTTGGAAACACATGAGGCAACCGTGAAAATATGGCAAATGCTTTAAAAGAGGAATAAGTACTTTCTCTTCTGGTTAGAAAGATAAATGCAGGTCAATAAAGTTAAGTAAATGTTATCCCTGTTTTAAGAGTGGTATTGACCATGGAAATGCAAGTGCTACCCTAATTAAAAGTGGCTGCTGCGATGGTCATGCATTATCTCGACTTGCTAGTGAAATTACTTCCCTTTTTCTAAGCCTTCTCTCTATGAGAGTATTTCACACCAAAAATGGCTGTAAACACCTAAATTTCTGGAAGATGCAGTCTACTTCTTTTCCCTGACATCTTGCTAAAGAAAACAGAAATTTAATTCCCTTGCACATGACACAGAGTTATAGTTACTTAAAAATGCACTCTAAATCCTGCAAGTTTTTTATCTACTTGTTTGGTAAACACTGGGCTTCCCTGGTGGCTCAGACAGTAAAGTATCTACCTGCAGTGCAGGAGACCTGGGTTCAATCCCTGGGTCAAGAAGATCCCCTGGAGAAGGCAATGGTTACCCACTTCAGTATTCTTATCTGGAGAATCCCATGGACAGAGGAGCCTGGTAGGCTACAGTCCACAGGGTCACAAAGACTCAGACATGACTGAGTGACTTACACTTGGTAAACATTGCTAAGTTCTATTTACCAAATAGATTCAAGTTTGAATATTATTTTCTCACTGGTGGGGAGTAATTGCCACCCCGAAAGCCAGTTTCTTCTCTGCACTTCCTATAATTGCCATCAATCTAAGAATTGATTTTTTTTTGCCATTGCTCCTACTAGACTGTAAGCTACATGAGGAAAGACTTGATAATTCATATCCTCGAATTCAAACCCAGTGTCTGAGATAAAACTACAGCTCGATGAATATTTATTGGGCGAAGGAAAAGACATTGGACCACACATATTGGACAGATATTGGACAGATGAGGATCTCGGGAAGGGTCACGGTTGTTGAGGAATTTGGCAGAGGTGATGGCGTCTCAGCAAACAGACAACAGGGTGGGGATTTATTCTGCATCTTCTTTCCAGTTGATGGTGATCACCATCCTCCAGGCCTGCGAGCCCAGAATCAGAGATGTCTATTTTTGAGTCTCTATATATAGAGAGAAGAAACAGTCACCCAGAATGTGGAGTTGCTCGGTATTTTTGGCTCTTTGGCTATTTTCATGGATCTTCATCTGGACCTAAGAGCCAAATGAATAGGTGACCGTTTGCTCTCATTGCTTGCACAGACACTATTTTGGGAGGACATACATCACCCGGGCCGCGTTAGCGAAGGGACAGAATGTTTTCACTCTCGTGGCAGGAATGATCACCCATGCTCCTGTATTCCCTGCTGACCTGTGCTGACTTTATTTAGTTTTATTCATTTTCATTTATTTATTCATAAGCCCAATGGATTTTCTTTTCTAAGAGTGTCTCTGCAGAACGAAGCACTCAGAACATATTTCTGTTTAACTCGTTTTGTCTGCAGCTTCCAAGTTGTGTTTGGTTTTGCTTAGCTGTGAGTCTTCGTTAGTCCATGTCCTATGCACCTGACTCGATCGTTTTAAAAGGTTCACAGTTCATTGTTGCTGCTTCAGCCCCGTCTATCAGGTTTGCCCAGACCTGTCTTCTCCTGGAGTCACACGCCAGGAATCTCTGGAGGTGATGTGGAAATGAGGCACTTCTGATGGGACCAGGAAATTGACAGCATCCTGATCTTGACTTTTGTGTTCAGAAACATCAGCTGGTGTGATTCCTATGCTATTCACCCTGGGGCAGCCTGGTTTAAAAGAGTTTGTGTTGGTCCCAATGTCTCATCAAAGGCCCTGCCATCTGAGAATTCCACATCAATGTCTTTGATAAACCCAAGCTGGAGACACTTTTTAAAAAAGATTCCACAATCTCAGAATTTCTGGTTATCTAATAGCTAGCATGTAATAAATAATAGGGAAGATCCCCTGGAGGAGGGGATGGCAAACCACTTCAGTATTCTTGCTTGGAGAATCCCATGGACAGAGGAGCCTGGTGGGCTACAGTCCATGGGGTCGCAAAGAATTGGAAATGACTGAAGTGACTTAGCAGCAATAAATAATAGACACTGTGCAAAGTGCTTCTTGGGCATTATCTGAATTTGATTTGGAGCCAAATCTTTGTGAGATATGCAGTGCTGTACCCATTTGAAAGATGGGGAGACTGAGGTTCAGGGAGGGTAAACCGTCTGGTTCAGCCACTCACCTAGTAAAGGGTGGAGTCAGGCAGTCCTCCTGCCATGATCTTCTCTACCAGCTACTGCCTCTCAGCCTCAGGCATGTGACCAGAACGCTGTCTGAAGTTTCATCAGTCACTTCAGATGAGGATTTCGGACCATCCAGGTTTGATGGTGGACTGGGATCCTTGGGAGGTAATTGCATTCACTGTTTTTAAGTAACCTTGGGACAAACATATCAAATTACTGCTGTCACATCTTAGAACCCTCCGAGTTGGAGTTGGTGTCATTTGGTCACTTCTGAGGAAGACCAAATCAAGGAGCACATGTTCAAGCATTCAGTTGACATTTATTGAGCACCATGTAAGAGCTTTATCTTGAGTATAAGCACTGCAGTGGTAACTGAGATATATGTATGATCAAGGACCCCAAGCATCATAAGCATTTCTTTCATGCTGTCCATTGTATCTGAAGTTCTTAGCATTGTACACAGTGCTGGGCTGGTCATCTGTAAATATTTGCTGAGTTTTACAAAGGATAATGCGGTCAGTGGATGACTATCAGTGAAGGGCATCTTCCTTTTGCCTTTTTGCTGTCTATGGCTTCAAGTTCCGCACTCCTACAGTAGTCTGAGCTTCTGTGGATTTGAGAGGTTCCCTGGAAACTGACCCTGGATGGAAACTAATGCAGTCATTTTTATTGTTGTAAAAACCAGGGCACTCAAGGGTCGCTGGGTCCCCCCGATGCCCACTGATGGTTCCCTGCTGTCTGCAGGCTGTGTTCTCACTGAGGTCAGCCGCGTACCGGCAGGGAGGATGTGACTACAGGACAGTCACGGCAGATAGCACATCCTTCAGCCTCTGATGAAAGATGCAAATGGAAACCGCCGTCATGAAGGTATAATCAAACACCATCCACCCACGTTAATGTAGATTGTCAGGACAGCCAACCTTTCCTTTCCCGGGAGCCTGACAGGCGTGATTAACATGCTGCGAGCTCGGCAGAAATCACTGTGGCTTCTACCTTGGACTGCGCCTCTGCTCAGGCCCTGGCGAGACACCTGGGCAAAGGATGGACTTGCTGGGGAACCACAGCCATGGCCTGACCCCCTTCAGCCCTGGCCCCCACGCCTCTCGGATGGCCAGCTCATCCGACCTGCCGTCTGGGGAAGGGGAAGGCGTTGACTGAAAAGCTCAAGGCGGTGGTCTCTCCCTGATTCCCTGACAAATTGTTTCCCCAAACCTCTATTCTCTTGCATGTGGCTCCGAACTACTTCCGGTTGCTAAGCAACCCACAAGCAGCTCGAGCCCACGGTACTTCATAGACGTGCAGGCACGTGGCTTCAGTACCTGCCCAGCCTCCGCTCCTCCCGGTGCTGCCCCTTCCCAAGCCTCACCTGCCCCCTTGCAAGCTCATCTGAATGGACCAAGGCGGGCATGTGGCCCCGACCACTGGCCCAATCTGAGTCCCTCTCAGACTGTGCAGTGCAAAGACAAGAGCAATGTTCAGAAGGTTTTGAATCAAAACAGTTTGCAGAATGAAGATTGTAGTATTGACATGTGTATGGTACCATGTGTAAAACAGACAGCTAGTGGGGAGTTGTTCAGTCTGGTGCTCTGTGATGACCTAGAGGGGTGGGATGCGGGGAGGGGAGGGAGGCTGTTTGTGTTGTTGTATGGCAGAAACCAACACAACATTGTAAAATGATTTTCCTCCGATTAAAAAAAGAAATTAAGAAGTGAAAGCATTGTTAGATTTGAGACTCACGTGCTCATTTTCAAATTCATACAGGTTGATGAGTAGGCCAAGAAAACTGGTCTGCGGCACAAAATAGAAGCTTGGAGAGGTCTTGGAGATGGAGGAGACGGGAAGGAGTGTGCACTTCATGCTTAAAGGGTAGCTGGGCTGACCTGCATCAGCAGTTTGTTCCTGAGAACTTGAGAGAGATGAGGAAGTGGACAGCAGGGACCAGGGAATGGTTTGTGTCCTGGTCTCTGGCATTCAGGCTGAGAAGTTAGGAAAGAGAAGGTACGTGGAAGGCAGTAGAGTTGGGGGTGGGGATCCAGGGACTGGAAATGTCCAAGAGGTGGGTTTTGTGTCGTCGTGACCAGAGGGGATGAGCTGGAGAGACACAGGTGATGCTCAGGAAACAGGATGCTTGGGATTTCAGGGCCGGTGAGAAGGTGGAGGATGGGTCCGTGGAGTAGGCAGCCGAGTGGAGTAGGAGATGATGTTGTCAGCATGGGTGACGAGGAGGATTCGGAGCCCTGGGTGTTGGACGCTGCCCAGAGGCATGGTGGAGCAGAGGCCCTGAGTGGGCTGTTGATGTTGATTGTGGTGGGGATGTTGGGATGGAGAGGCTGCCAGCTACAGGGCAGGGTAGGTGTAATAGAGTCTGATGCCGCTGCTGCCAAATGAGCCAGGACTCTTAAGGAGGAAGGGGGCGTGCTGTAAGTGGGATGGGGAGTAAGGAGGACCCGCAGGGCCACCCCACCTTGGGCGCTCTCTCCAGTTCTCTGCTGTCAGCGTTGTTCTCTCTGGTTTCTGACGGGCTGTCTTCACGTCGCAGGCGCATGGCCCAGGTTTTACAGTTTCATAGCTTTAGCCCCTGGAGAAGGATGGACTGAAAGCTCTCCCTCACCCGAATACGGGGAAGCGAGTCCTTGCTCTCCTGAGTCAGATGCAAACCTCGAGCCGGTCACCGGTGGGCAGGGGTGGGTCACGTGTCACCGATAGGGTGACTCTGCACAGACTCAATTCCTGGAAAGCAGTGTAGGCTGACGGTTTCACATCGTGCCAGAGTAACTTTCCAATGCTTGGCCAAGGAACTCACAGGCTTGGTTCCGAAGCTCTCTGACCCCTAAGGCTGATGGTCGGCCAAGCTTCTCTCAGAAGCTTCCAGGTGACAGAACGGGTTAATGCTGTCTAGGCCTGAACCATCTGGGTGGAGGATCAGGGGGATAAGGCTTGACTTAGTCGTACCCTCCCAGTAGGCTTTTTGGGGTAGTCCTTTGGTCCTTAAAGGAAGAAGCATTCTTGAATGTACTGAAATATTTCTTATTTTTTAAATTATTTTTTAATTGATTAATTTATTTGGCAGCACCAGGTCTTCAGTTGCGGCATGTGAGATCTTTTGTTGTGGCTTATGGAATCTAGCTCCCCGACCAGGGATCGAACCCAGGCCCCCTGCATCGGAAGCTGAGTCTTCCCCACTGGACCACCAGGAAACTCCCTATGCTGGGATATGTGTGTTTCTGATTAGACTTGAATACTCTTCTGTCCTCCCTCTGAAAATCCCCTCAGCGCGTCCTCCCTGCAGTGTGCAAAAGTCATGAAAACCGTGTCTTCGGTGACATCAGCCTCTTGTCTCTGTGATTTCCCCAAAGCCAGGTTTTGTTTCCATGATGTGGTTTCACATACCGCCTGCCTTCTGTCTGCCCTGCCTTCTTGCACCAGGGGGATGTGGCGGGGAGGGGGTCTCTTAACCGAGGGGGTCCTCCAACTCTGGAATCTGATAGCAGTGGGCGCTGCCGAGTCCCGCCCTCAGAGATTCCCACTCAGAAGGGCGTGGCTTCCAGGAAGCAGCGCCGGGAGCCAGAGTTCTGCGGACACCCTGAAGAATCTCGCTTTAACGTTTCACTGGAACGGAACTCGGCAGCCGGCATCCAATCCCAGGATGTCCTGAAGGGCTGCCGCTGGGTCTTCACGTGGACCCGGGCGAGCCATGGCGGCTCTTCTGTCCACCTCCAGGAAAGACATATCCATTCCATGCCAAATTCTGCCCAATTCAGAAGCGTGGAGCTCCTTTCTCCCCTCTTATTTTTCTTCCTTTCCTCCTGCAGGACCCCTTCATCTTTCCCCCTCATCCTTCTCCTCTTCTCCCCACTCCCGCAATCAGCAAAAATGAAATAAACCACAGTTCTCCTCTGTAAAAATGTTCCTTCTGCTGTTTTTCTTCCCATCCCCCCATCCTGGCTGAGCATGCCTTGCTTAAGAGGGTTTTGCATTGTTTTGCTTTTTCCTTGTGAAGCATTTATCCCCAGCAACTCTCTAGTGCACAAGGATCTTTCTGAGAATCTCTCAAGGATGTCAGCAGGAGCCTTAACAATGCTTGAAAACACCCAGTGTTCTCTGGAACTTTTCTCCCACAGGTAAAGGAGGTCCTTACAAGCTTATATATGAGAGCCTCTAAGATACACTTGTTACCAAGGCCACAATCTTAATCAGTGATTTATATAGTTGAAACCATAGGGGAACATGTTCCTTCACTTACTAATTCATTTTTTATTTTTTCCACCCATCCATCCACTCACCCATCCACCCGTCCATCTGTCCATCAATTCAAGTAACATTTTTGAGGGCCCACATATGTTTCTTGCTTGACCCCAAAGTGATTATTTGGGCAGTGGTGACCCTCCGAAAGGTGGAGACATATGTAAACAGATAGTGTATGATATGGTGTCCCTTAGTATGGCATTCGTGTCCACAAAGTGTCACTGTTCTTCTCCTTCCTTGCACTCCCTGTAGTCTCTGTCCTAGTGTGGGTCACGATTACAATCGAGCGTGCATTTTTGGTTTTGTCAGCTTCCCCTGGGCAGGCTGTGAAGTCCACTGGGGCAGGGGTGGCGTCTGCCTTACTCAACATGCTTTCCCCACTGTAGGCGCTCGAGGGTTCAGAAAGCAGTGTCCCTGGCAGAAGGTACAATGAGGGGAAAATATCCAAGAAATGAAGAGGCACGGATTGTGGTACAGAGAAGTGAAGGGTGTGGAGAGAGGCTCGGGAGGGACAAAAATGAGTCTGGTTTTGCTACAGAGTAAAATACGAGCTAGAGACCACAGAACCCCAAAAATGCAACGTTGGGATAGCCCGACGTGATGGGACTTTGTCCTTGGCAAGCTTAGGGGTCATACCAAGACTTGAAAGGGGGGGGATGGCTTTTCCACATGTTCCTCCGGGCTGAGTGGACAGTGGAGTTGAGGGTGAAGGAACTAGTTAGGAGGCTGTTGTACGCATTCCAGGCAGAAGATAAGATTCTGATGAGGGTGAGGTGGAGCCAGAAAGTGTGTGTGAGATACTCACCAAGGCTTGCTGACTGCATGTGAGGTCTGAGAAATTCAGAGTGACCTCCAAATTTCCAGCTTGGGGTGACAGGGTGGACAGGGAGCTGGGAAGGACTGATGGCTGATTACTTAAGCTTAATGAACCTCAGTTTCCTTATCTGTACAATGGGCATGCCAGGCCAAATTTGCCTGCTACTCCAGGTATTTATTGACTTTCTACTTTTGCATTCCAGTCCCTTATAATGAAAAGGACATCTTTTTTGGGCGTTAGTTCTAAAAGGTCTTGTAGGTCTTCATAGAACCATTCAACTTCAGCTTCTTCAGCATTACTGGTCATAGACTTGGATTACTGTGATATTGAATGGTTTGCCTTGGAAACGAACAGAGATCATTCTGTCTTTTTTGAGACTGGACCCAAGTATTGCATTTTGGACTCTTTTGTTGACTATGATGGCTACTCCATTTCTTCTAAGGGGTTCTTGCCCACAGTAGTAGATATAATGGTCATCTGAATTAAATTCACCCATTCCAGTCCATTTTATTTCGCTGATTCCTAAAATGTTGACATTCACTCTTGCCATCTCCTGTTTGACCACTTCCAATTTGCCTTGATTCCTGGACCTAACATTCCAGGTTCCTATGCAATATTGCTCTTTACATCATCGGACCTTACTTCCATCACCAGTCACATCCACAAATGGATGTTGTTTTTGCTTTGGCTCCATCGCTTCATTGTTTCTGGAATTATTTCTCCACTGATCTCCAGTAGCATATTGGGCACCTACTGACCTGGGGAGTTCATCTTTCAGTGTTCTATCTTTTTGCCTTTTCATACTGTTCATGTGATTCTCAACGCTAGAATCCTGAAGTGATTTGCCATTCCCTTGTCCAGTGGATCACGTTTTGTCAGAACTCTCCACCATGACCCGTCTGTCTTGGGTGGCCCTACACGGCATGGCTCATAGTTTCATTGAGTTAGACAAGGCTGTGGTCCATGTGGTCAGATTGGTTAGTTTTCTGTGATTGTGGATTTCAGTCTGTCTGCCCTCTGATGGAGAAGGATGAGAGGCTTATGGAAGCTTCCTGATGGGAGAGACTGACTGAGGGGGAAACTGGGTCTTGTTCTAATAATGGGGGCCATGCTCAGTAAATGCCATCCAACTATCTCATTCTTCTGCCCACCCAATTTTCCTCCCGCCCTCAATCTCTCCCAGCATTAGGATCTTTTCCGGTGAGTCAGCTCTTCACCTCAGGTGGCCAAAATATTGAAGCTTCAGCTTGGGCTTATCAGTCCTTCCAATGAATATTCAGGTTTAATTTCCTTTAGGATTGACTGGTTTGATCTCCTTGCGGTCCAAGGGAATGCTCAAGAGTCTTCTCCAGAACCGTACTTCAGAAGCATCACTTTTTCAGAGCTCAGCCTTCTTTATGGTCCAACTCTCACATCCATACATGAGTAATGGAATCAGTTATAGTTACTGTATATAATATTCTAAATAATTCTAAATAATTGTAGTTGGACTTCTCTGGTGGTCTGGTGGCTAAGACTGTGAGTTCCCACTGCAGGGGGTGTGGGTTCCATCCTTGCCACAACTAAGTGTTCACGTTGTTTGCACGCTGCAGTGAAGGCTGAAGATCTCATGTACCGCAGCTAAGATCTGGAGCAGCCAAACCAAATAAATTTAAAAAATAGTTAATGGATAGATATTGTTATTTAAAACCTGGAATATAGTAAGGGCGGGAAGAAAACCAGAGACAGGCATTGTGATGGGATCATGTTTCCATTACCTAGGCTCCTTAGTGACAAGGCACATGCTAGAAAGGGGTTTAATGAGAGTTTAAAGTGTCCTGATTTTCCAAACCAGTGCCAAACTGGGAGGGAAACAGCCCCTGTCTAGAATACTAATAAGCATGGGCTTGTGGGTTGTTTTTTTTTTTTTTTTTTTCCCATTTTGCAGGAGTGAAAGATATATTTTCACTCTTTGTCATTTTAATTAAATCAAGTCTCGGAAAGCATGAAGCGAGAGTCACAGTCTTTTTCAGCAGGAAAACTTCGAAAACAGCACACCAGACTGCAAACTGTTAAAATTCATTCATTAAAAGTTCATGGTCTATTGGGCTTTTTTTCCTTCAAGCATTGCATTATGTACATTTCCTATCTATGGTTATGTGACAGATTGTCTGACAGATTTCGTGTACAGTAGAGTTATATAGTCTGCCAGAAAGACCTTGTTTGGAACCTGTGGCCATAAGTGAAGTGGATTTGGAAATGTCATCTTGCAATCTAGTGGAAAATTTAGTAATAATGGCCCTGTCGATCCCTCAAGACCAACAATTATATACCTGTTTGAAGTGAACTATGTAGAAATGAATTATTTGAATTATATGTTATGAAAAATATGGTAGGCGTTGAACGGACTGCCAGCACCTTCTGAAACCTGGTATTGATGTTTAATCATTTTAATGTGCAGACTACAGTAACCAGCATCTTTGCAAGTTTGTCTGTTGGTACAGAAGTTGGTACAGAAGTGCCTGTTGTTGCACCATGTGTTAATTCTGTTTGCGGCTATGTGAATATGCACGTGTATTGTGTATCCCTACATGCATGGACAAATCACATATTTATTTACACTTAAAGTTTGCTAATACCAAGTGTTTTTAAAAAAAATTAGCATTCCTCATCCAGATATTTAGGCCAGCCTTTACGCTACACAGAAAGACTTTAAGAGTTATGGGAAGGCTTTTATTTTTAGCAGTCAGTAAATGAAACCTTTTATTCATCATTCTGAAAGACGACGGTAAAAGATGAGAACATCTGTTCTTTTTCGTTTCAGGAAGGGAAGAGGCAGCCATCCAACCATCCACTCACACAAGGGTTAGGACTCGTTCAAAAGCCTCACACATTTCGGTCAGCCTCCCATTGGCGGATGGATTATACCTACGTTATGATAACACATTTTCTCTGACAAGAGTGGTACCCCCCACCTCTCATTCATGACAAATTTAAGTGTAGTATTTGGAGGAGGATTGTATTCTGGTTGCAGAAACAGTTTCCTTAATTCAATAATTTTTCTCTGAATGATTCATGGGTGTTTTGTTTTGTTTTTTTTTTTTAACTGCAAGGCATATCTGGTCAGGGTTTCTCATCCGGGGTACCTTTCACATCTTGGTCCTGATGATGTTATGATAGGGTGGGGATGTTCCTGTGGCCTCCTGAGGATTTCACAGCATCTCTGGACTTCACCTGACAGTAGCACTCCAACCAGCCACATGTCACTTGGAGGACAGAGTCACCCTAATTGAGAGCCCCTGCTGTATACTTACAGGGCTGTCATTCAGGTTGCTGATTGAAAAAACCCTGGAAGTATATACACCTATGTTGGATTCATTCTGCACCCTTTTTTGGTGCCAGCCATCTTCTTCTCCTATTAAGTCTTCCCCAACAAAGCACATGTATAGCCTCTGTTTTGGTACCAGTGCTATGCAATGCAATTCATTTTGGATTGAGACAAAACAGCCATTTGCTATCATTTTCAATCTGGTAAAGCTTTAATGGGAAGAGAAGACAAAAAGACATACATTTTCATACACTAATTTAAGCAGATGTATGGATGGTTTCCATGAAACTACATTGAAAGAGAAAGTAGAGTTTATCCTTAGGACAGAACGATGGAACGTCCTAGCTTTCTGTTGTTACAAGTATACAGTGTATTATACACGTCCAGAATCAGAAGTGCCAACTATCTCACAACTCTTCACTAACGTCATCAGGAAAGAAAAGGATTTTGACAGAGGTGAAGTACAGCATGTAAAATACAATAGATTTATGCGGTGGTTCTCCATTAAAGTCTCAGAATTAAATTATTGTTACATCAGTTCATTCATAGAAAAAAAATAAATGTTCGTTTCTCATGTCTACCCCTCACTGCCTTCTGAGAGGCGTCTGGATGCTTCAAAGCCTTGATGTAACGATTGTGATGCACGTGCCTGTGTGCCAACTCGCCTCAGTCGTGTCCAACTCTTCGTGACACTGGGGACTGTAGCCCGCCAGGCTCCTCTGTCCACGGGATTCTCCAGGCAAGGATACTGGAGTGGGTTGCCGTGTCCTCCTCTGGGGGATCTTCCTGACCCAGGGGATTATTTTGCAGGAGTTGCAGTGCTCTTGTTTTGGGGTACAACATTCTGAGTTTCTCTGGAACCAGGCACCTGATTAGGTGTCTCCAGATGCTCTGCGTATACGTTTGTTTTCTGTTGATGGTGGCTGAGAGCTGAGTGGTTGCATTTTTCCTGTAAATAGCTGATTCCTCGCAGTTAGCCGAATCAGAGCATCCATACCCCCTTTCCGGCACACACAGTGCCCTGTGCTGTGATGGGTGCATGGAGAAAGTAGTGTGAGAAAGAGGAGGCAGCCTGTCTTTTGGTGTCTCAGCTTACCGCTGGGTTACATTTCTAATGTAGCATTCCAGGGTCATTTAAGAGTGGTTTTAGGTTCTTTAAAATTCCAGCACAGGGGAAGAAAAGGTTGTGTGGCGGCCCATATGTAATTAGGCACGTCGTGTAAGCATCCGATCAGGGTCTTGCTAATGAAGGTGACTTGACCTCAGTGCCCGCTTGAATCAGTGAGAAAGTGAGTGGGAGAAACAGTATTAAGGGGAGGTTTTGAGAAGGATCTTTTCCCTCCGTTCCTCCAACTACTGTACAAGTTAAGGGTGGGGATGCCAGACCAGCAAGGAGTGTGTGCGTGGAGTGGCTTATATGAGTTCCCTCCTGGAATTGCTTTTATGAGATTGCGGGTTGGTGTAACACCAGAAAGCCATATACAAGGATGCAGCAAGAGACCTAAATGTCCTCTGTGCTGGTGATGCGGAGATGTGCCCCGAGGATTTATGTTGCAGGCTGTTTGCACACGGACTGAAAACACAGACATTGCTACATCATCCAACTGCCCGGGTCCAAATCCTGACTCTACCTGTTACCTGCAGCGTTTCTCCTGACTCATGTAAGCATCTGTTTTCTGTGATGTCAGGGACGTGACAGTCGGTGTCTGCCTCGTGGCATCAAGGGGCTTCCTGGATACCCCGCAGTGTAAGGAGGTGTGGGCTGAGTGCTCAGGAAACAGTGAGTGGCATGCTTGTTACTCAGCAAAACTTCCTTTTGCTTCTACATTGAGGAGCAATCTTACAGAATTGAGTCATTGGTTTACTTTCTCAATATAGGCACCTGTAATTATGGAAATGAGTTAATCCCCCACCCCACTCTTGATTAGTAGGAAAATCCAAACAAATGTTTTTGCCTGTGAGCAGAGAGGGAGGGCTTTGTGCTTTGTGAGTCACTAATAACTCAGTTCCTGGTGTCAGTATGTTTGCTACTCCCATTTTCATTTCTTTGTATCACCTGTTAACAAGATACATGGGGCTTCCCCGGTGACTCACACGGTAAATAATCCACCTGAAATCCCAGAGACGCAGGTTCCATCCCTGGGTTGGGTCGGGAAGATCCCCTGGAGGAGGGCATGGCAACCCACCCCAGTATTCTTGCCTGGAGAATCCCGTGCACAGAGGAGCCTGGCGGGCTGGAGTCCATGGGGTCAAGTAGAGTTGGACATGACTGAAGTGACTTAGCACGCGTGGACCCAACAAGATAAATAAATCTGTTTTAACTTGCTGTACTGTGTTTATCAACGGGAGGCCATTTAATCCTTCCTGGACCCAAGGAAGCAAGGAGAGGAGGAATAAATGGACCTAGAAATAAATGTAACCCCCGAAGTATTGATCTGGTGTCATTCTTTACACCCCCTAAACAATGGGCTCAAATACCCATTCAGATAGTATGGATGAGAAACCTGGGTCCAGTGTAAGGCAGTCGGGAGTGGTGGAAAGTGCTGGAACCAGCTGGATGGTTTCCACTCTCCCGAGGCACTCCCCTGGCTCTCCTTTCCTCACCGCTGAGCCTCTCAGTCACCCCATCCTGAAGCTTCATCTCTCAAGTGCACTTCTCCAGATTCAACACAGCTCCTCCTCCACCTAAGGTGCCTCTGTGCAAACTTGGCTCAAACAATACCTGTAATTTTTTTTTTTTTTGAAGCCAAAGAGTATGTTACAAAGTGGCCTAAAACGTGTATGTCACAGAAAGCATTCTATAGATGTGTGATAATGATTATTGATTCTAATGATTATCAACATTATGGATAACTGTGGCTGAGATGGATGTGGAATTGTTATGTTCTGCTCATTGGCATTTCATGCTTTACCTGCATTGTTCATAGTCAGGTATTGGTATCAATGGGGATATGAAAACAGGGCTTTAAAAATATATATATATATATATTTATTTATTTTTGGGTGTGCTGGGTGTTTGCTGCTACACATGGGCTTTCTCTCGCTGCAGTGAGCAGGGGCTGCTCTTGGTTGCAGTGCTCAAGTTTCTCACTGCAGTGGCTTCTCTTGTTGCGGAGCTTGAAATTTAGATCACACGGGCATCAGTAGTTGTGGTACACAGGCTCAGTTGCCCCCCAGCATGTGGGATCTTCCTGGACCAGGGATCAAACCCGTGTCCCCTGCATTGACGGACGAAATTCCTGCCCCCCGAGCCACCAGGCAAGTCCAGGCCGTGTGCTTAATGCTTGCTGCCGCCTCTCGGCCTCTGGGTGTGGCGTGACTCCCCCCGAGGGCGCTGTACCTTTCTACCCGTGGATCACCTTCACCTGGAAAGATTTCCTGACCCTCCAAACTAGATAGACTTCCTGATCATCTTTCTAGATTTAGCTTTCTGGAATCTCCTGGTTGGGAAACCTTCCCTGCCCACCATTGACAGGGTTAGGTGCCCCGTCCTGTGTTTCTCAGCCCACAGCTCCACAGGCAGGATTATGACGATGGACCTTTGAGCCTTAGTGCTCTTCCCGCCGTTACCCCCTGCTGCCAGCACCATTGTTTGCAGGTTCCAGCTCTTGGAGGGCAGAGAAGACCCTCTGAGAAGCATCCACCGGGGACCTCAAGATTATTAAATGATGCCAGAGCAAACCTTGGCTACAGGGGTTTAGAGCATTAGCCCCTTCAGGTATCTTGGTTGAATGTAGATCTTGCTGTTCCATTGTTACTTCTTTCATTCTTTTTCCCTCCTCTCCTTCCACAGATCTTTAGGGCACAAAGTGGACAAAATCCTTATCTTTCAAGGATTTTTCTAATCTCTACCTGTGCTGACGGAGGTGGCTGCCACGAGGCCCGTGTGGCTGTTTAAATTACATGTAAATGAGTTAGAATGAGATGAAATTGAAAATTCACTGCCTCAGTCAGACAAGCCGTATTTCTAGCGCCTACTAGTCACTTGTGACTGGAGGCTACGGTTTTGGACGGCACAGATGGGTAGTACCTGCCCATCACCAAACGTTCTTTTGGACTGTGATGACCGTGGACAAGAGGGACAATAAAAACATATACAAATAAGCATCAGTATTTTGTAAGAATACTGATAACATACTTCTTTTTATAACTTTTGGCTGCACTGGGTCTTCCTTGCAGCAGACAGGCTTTGTCTAGTTGCGGTGTGTGTGCTAAGTTGTCTCAAGGCATGTGGGATCTTCGTTTCCCCAGCAAGAATCGAACTTGTGTCTCCTGCATTGGAAGGCAGATTCTCAACCACTGGACCACCGGGGAAGTCCCCTGATAACATGCTTCCTAACACTGCCATTTGACCTAAAATTTTCATGATTCCAGGGCTTCCCTCATAGATCAGTTGGTAAAGAATCCGCCTGCAATGCAGGAGATGCTGGTTCAATCCCTGGGTCGGGAAGATCTCCTAGAGAAGAGATAGGCTACCCACTCCAGTATTCTGGCCTGGAGAATCCCATGGACTGTGTAGTCCACGGGGTCGCAAAGAGTTGGACACGACTGAGCAACTTTCATGATTCTGCCTTGGAGATGTTAACACTGTGTACTCGGGAGAGCGTTTGTGTGCAATTCAGGAATGAACTTCAGTGAGGAGGGGTGTAGACCTCCCTGTCTCTTCTCTTCTCTCCCCGCCTCACTTCCCCTTTCCTGCCCTCCCCAATGTCGCTCTGTTCTTCTTTACTGATCACTCAAACTCTCTCCTTCCTTACATACCATGTTCTTTTAAAAATATTATTTTTGTGGCATATGGTACCTTACTTCCCCGACCAGGGATCAAACCCATGCCCCTTGCAATAGAAGCACAGAGTCTTACCCACTGGACTCCCAGGGAAGTCCCTAAAGATCTTTTTAGAGAAAAAATTATCTTTATCCTTATGGATTCCGAACTCTATGGGAAATGTATGGACTTTAAAAATCTAGTGAGGTGAGTGAAAGTCGCTCAGTCGTGTCTGACTCTTTGCGACCCCATGGACTATACAGTCATTTCTCCAGGCCAAAATACTGGAGCGGGTAGCCTTTCCCTTCTTCAGGGGATCTTTCCAACCCAGGGATCGAATCCTGGTCTCCTGCATTGCAGGCAGATTCTTTACCAGCTGAGCCACAAGGGAAGCCTTAGTACAGTGTAATAGCAAGAATGCAGTGATAGGAGGAGGAAAAAGATGAAATATCTACCCCCAGGAGGGAGGTACCCTTTCTGCTTGGCAGTGATGGGAAAGGCTGCACAGAGCAAGTTTATGGTCAACCTTGACCTTCAGCAAAGCCCCTTGGCCTCCCGGTGAGTGGCAGGCAGGATGTAAACAAGACCTATCTCTAGAGGGCAGGAGTTCTCTGAATGCAATTGTTAATCACTGTGACTCTGCTGTAAACTATTACCATAAAACCATGACACGCTTCTCTTACTCACCTAGATCAATATTACCGCAAGGCCTTCCTGTCCCAGGTTTATCGTATAGACAGGTAACCTGTATTGCCATAAATACACGATGACTTTTTAATCAAGTGTTAGTGGTCTTCAGCATTTCAGGAAGCATGAAAGGCTGCACTGGGGTGGGGTGGGGGGAGGCAGCGGCTATAGCTGGTTATGGCCATATTTGTTTTACTTTTATGGTTGCCTTCACTCCGTCTCTACTTCAACATGGGTTTGGGATGGCTTACAATAAAAGCACAGATTCAGTAAACCGTAAGATGATTAAGACAAAAGAAAGCATGTGCATGTAATAATGAAACGATGAGGGGAGAATGATAGCAAGAAGAGGGTGCAGGCTAAAAATTATTCAGATCTACTAACAAGCTTAGGCTAAAGCTGGACCCTGCATTGAGTACAGAGCTTGTGTCTTTGTATCTAAGAATTTCGGCAGAATGGAAAGAAAGAAGGAAGGCAGGCGACAGCTAGGGAGCTGCACGTCTTGCTGTATTCCTTTCTGCGCTTAGTTGCTCAGGCGTGTCTGACTCTTTGCGACCCTTTGTACTGGAGCCCACCAGGGTGCTTTGTCCATGGGATTTCTCAGGTAAGAATACTGGAGTGGATTGCCATTTCCTCCTCCAGGGGCTCTTCGCAACCCAGGGATCGAACCTGTGTCTCTTGTAATTCATGTATTGTGGGTATGTTCTTTACCCACTGAGTCACCTGGGAAACCCAATATTCCTTTAACAATAATTTATTTGGCACCTACTTTGTTGCTGGGCCTTTGATAGATGCCAAGGAGTAGGAAGGAAGATAGAAATGTGATTAAGACCGTGTTCCCGCACGTAGAGGACATGGCATGTCAAAGGGCTGGAGATGAAGGGAATTATGTGTTCTTAGAACAGAAAGTGGGTCAGTGTGTGTGTATGTGTGTGTGCATGAGTGTGTGTGTGCATCCCTGTTTGAGTTTATCGATGATGATGGGAAAAAGTCACAGTCAGTGAACCTAGAGATAAGTGAGGACCAGATAACTTAGGGCTCTGTTAAGGCCAGTTAAGGAGTTTGGCTTTTACTCTCAGGACAATTGGGAACCATTGAAGTGGATCAAATTTTCCATTTAGAAAGATAACTCTCCCTGCAGTGTGGAGAATGGATTGCGGTGGAAGGAGATGGGAGAGGATCATCAGTTAGGGAGCTGTTGCAGGTGAGAAATGATGGAGCCTTTGGGTGAGCATAATGGCTGTGGGAGTGAAGGGAACTGAATTGATCTATGAGATAAGAGGCCAGAGATTCAATGTGACTTGTAGATTAATTGTTAATGATGGGTGAACATGTGAAAGGAAGCCATGTGGATGCTCTTATTTCATTCTGGAATGTTCTAGGCAGATGCAGGTAGCATTTATTGAGATGGCAGAAATAGAAGAGTAATCAATATTAGGTCTAAGGGAGAAGATGGCTAATTAAGTTGTAGGTGCAATGTTTGAAGCCACATCGGTGATGATAAATGTGAAGTAGGCATTTGGGTGTATGAACCTGACCCTGGGAAGTGACTCTGCTGTATTTGGACGTCTCGATATACAAGTCATGTTTAAGCCATGGGAATTGACAGGGTCATCTAGGTAGAGTCTGGAGTGAAAAGAAAAGAGGACACAAGACCTCTTTGGATCCAAATGTTGAGAAAATTCCCAGAGGAGAAAGGATCCATAAAGAAGTCAAAGTGTTAGTAAACTCAGCTTCAGCTGTGCATTGCTCAAGAATCCAACACTTGAAGTATTGAGTAAAAGGAAAGACAGCTTAATCGAGGAATGCAGCAATCTTCCAGAGAAGGTGGTCTCATGCTTTCATGTCTCTGATTAAATTTATTCTTTGGCTAAAGTTTTTCTATAGACAAAAGGCAGATGGAGGACATGGGAAGGGGTCTGTCTTGGGAAGACCCAGAGGGCTCTGCTGCATTAAAAAAGCACCCATTGAAGCAAAAGGGAATTGGGGTGTTATGAAAGTGAAAAAGAAAAAAGGCCGTGCATTAAGAAGAATGAGATGTAGCCGGTGTTATGATACCATGGGGTTCCTTGCTGATGGAAGGTGATGGAGTCTGGAAAAACTCATTGTGAAGCAAGTTAAGAACCCAGGACCCATCTCTGGAGTCCTGCACTATTTTCAGGTGACCTTGGATTTATGAAAGTCATCCTGCCATAGCTTTGGTTTGATGTGGAGAGAAATGTGTCTTCAGTGATACATTGTGAATTGCTAACTGCTTCTCTGGAGTCTCAACTGTAACTTTAATCATCTGAGCTCTAGTTCTTTCCCTGGTTCCTGCAGTGCCCCAGGACTCATTAAATCGCTGGGGGTATTCGAAGGGCTACAATTAAGGACCATTTTATGCGCACAGTCCAAGTTCCGGGAAATGATTGTCTCATTTGAGGCCCCGGAGTAGGGGCTGCTCTCTGCTAGGATGAATGATAATGTGGACCCCAGTGATTTGCTGTCCTTCATCGTTTGATCTGCTTTAATGACCAGAGTGTAATTAGTCAATTGTTGTGTGCAGGTAGGTGTTACAAATGGAGTTGTAAATTCAACTCCTTAAAAAAAGTGGGTGTAAGAGTCTCCCCTGCAATGCAGATTATAGATGACTCTGGAGCAAAGTGAGGGGAGGCCTGGATGCCCTCTCAGGGGTGAAGTGCATGGCCATGTACATGGGCACGTGCAAAGGCAGAGGGTTTCCTCTAAACCGAAACCAGAAAACATCCCTTGGTATAATTCCTTAGAGCTGTGGGTTTTTTTTTTGTTTATTCTCTTTCTTTCTTCTTTTTTTTTTAAATAGCCAAACACTATTTATCACAGTGTCTTTATCATTGGTTTGATCTTGGAAAATAGATACGTGTTAGAAGGATTAAGTGAGAAGATGCATGAAAAAGGCTTGGCATGACACCGGGGATGTACTGAGGGCCAGATACATTAGCCATGATTCTCACAATCGTAGTGAGCTCCACTGGTCAGGGGAATCAAGCATGGACCACTGGTATTTCAGAGTAAGACGAGAATTGGCATCCACTGTTGACCCACTGTCGATAGTGAGGGACTGGGAGGCCTGGTGTGCTGCAGTCCATGAGGTTGCAAAGAGTCAGACACGACTTAGCCCCTGAACAACAGCAATCACCTTCTGAGTTGCCAGACTATCACGACCACATAGCAATGCACATCAAGGCTCCTCAACCACAGAAAAATCCAAGTGCATGTCTTGGAGCACTCATTTGACCTAGAAGAGAGAAATGAAAGAATTGTAAACATGATTTTACATTATAGCCAGCTCAGATGTACTAAGGAGTTGAACGTAAAATGAATATGGATTTGTAAGACAAAGCACATATTGCCAATTGCCATTTTGCCCTTGCAAGACCTGCTTCTGGCTGTGTCCCCCAGAATTCCTGGGGGTTAAAGTCACTCTCCTCTGTGGATAGCTGAATTGCTCCCCAAGAGGTGGTGATTAGAGGACTCAACGTCCTCCCCTACCCCATTCCCACGACCAGAAATGATAAATACTCCTTCTTGTGCCTTCCTGAGATTCCACTAGAAATTTTGTGTTTTTGAGATTGGAGTTTAGAAATCATCATGCTTTTTAAATTCAGGATAAACACTTGATTGACAATGTCATTTCAAAAGAGTTTTCATTTTTTTGTCTTCTCCCTCCAACCCCTCAATATTAACTTAGATACATCAAGGATTTTAGCAAGTTTCAAAATTAACATAAGCTATTTGAAATGGAGGACACCTGAGAAAGAGAATGATTTTGTGATTGCGAAACTACTGGCCCAAAGTCTTGTCCAAACAATTTTCATTGACAGTCCGTCCCCTTCATCCAATGCTGCTTGTAGCTTTAAGACTTTGACAGTATATTCATCTGTCCAAGCAATGTGTTGAGAATATTCTTAGGATCTGTAGTCTTGCTGCTTCTTGTCAATGACTGTGGAGTATTCTATAATGTACATTGTGTTAGTTTGTAGGTGCTCCCGTAGCGAAGTACCACAGACTGAGTGGCTTAAATAACAGAAATTTATTTTCCCATAGTTCTGGAGGCTGACAGTCTGAGATCAAGGTGCCAGGAGCATTGGCCTCCCCTTGACTTCTAGATGGCTGTCTTCTGCCTGAGCTGTCACACGGGCATCCCTCTGGGGGTGTCTATGATCTAGTGTCCTCTCCTCATAAGGACACAGTCATACTGGATTAGGGTCCATCCATAGGACCTCCTTTCAATTTGAAGACTCTATCCCCAAATACAGTCACATTCTCAAATAGTATGCGGTTAGGACTGCAACATATGAATGTGGTGGGCACAATTTTGCCTATAACATCTGTCACTGTAATTGAACTGCCTTTCCCATCAATGATCTTTCAGGCTGTTTTTATTTGAGGTTTGGTGTTTTGTCTTGTTTTGTTTTTGGAAAAAAAAATAAACAACACTTGTAAATGGAAATTAAAACAACTATGAAATACCACTGTATATGTATTAAAATGGCCAAAATCTGGAACACTCAACAACCCCAAATGCTGACAAAGATGTGGAGCGAAAGTAAGCTGTCATAATTTGCTGGTAGGAATGCAGAATGGTACACCTACTTTGACAGATAGGGTGGCGCTAGTGGTAAAGCTAGCAGGTAGCTCTAGGGGTAAAGAACCCGCCTGCCAATGCAGGAGACATAAGAGATGCAGGTTCGATCCCTGAGCTGGGCAGACCCCCTGGAGGAGGGCATGGTGACCCACTCCAGTCTTCTTGCCTGGAGAATCCCCATGGACAGAGAAGCCTGGTGGGCTATAGTCCATAGTGTCACAAAGAGTTGGACACGACTTAAGCGACTTATCACGCACTCAGTTTGACAGGTAGTTTGGTGGTTTCTTAGAAACCAAAACATCTAACCATCCGATCTGCCAGTCCTGGTCCTTGGTATTTACTGAAAAGAGCTGAAAGCTTTCTTCCTCTAAACCTTGCACATGAGTATTTAGAACAGCTTTTATTCATAGTCACCAAACTTGGGAACAGCCAAGATATCCTTCAGAAGGGTGATGGATCAATAAGCAGTGGTACATCCAGATCATGGAATATTATTCAGCATTGAAATAAAATGAGCAGGGCCCTCCCTGGCAGCCCACTGGTTAAGACATCACCTTCCAGTGCAGTGGGTGCAGGTTTTCTGCTTGGTCAGAGAGCTAAGACCCCACAGGCCTCACAATCAAAAAACCAAACCAAAACAAAAATAATATTGTAAGAAACTCAATAAAGACTTTAAAAATGGTCCGCATTAAAAAAAAATCTTAAAAAAGAGAGATAAAATAAGCTATCAAGTCATGAACAGACATGTGAGAAATGAAAATGCATCTTACCAAGTGGAAGAATGTTAGTCTGAAAAGGCTATGCATGATATGATTCCATCGGCATCTGGAAAAGGCAAAACTTTGGAGACAATAAAAGGCTAGGGATTGCCAGGGATTAGAGGGGGAAGGAGGGATGCATGGGGGAACAGAGCATCTTTAGCACAGTGTAACTACGCCATGTATGATACTGTCATGAAGGATATGTATCATTACACATACATTTGTCCAGATAGAATGTACACCGAAAGTGAACCTCATGTAAATTACAGACTTTGGGTGATAATTATTTTTCTAGGTCCATCAGTGGTTACAAATACCCCACTTTGGAGTGGGTGTTGATGATAGCAAAGGCTAGGCCTGTAGGGGTCAAGGAGTAAATGGGAAATCTCTGTACCTTACTCTCTGCTTTAAACCGACAACGGCTCAAAAAAAGTAAGTGAAGTTGCTCAGTCTTGTCTGACTCTTTGGGACCCCATGAACTGTAGCCTACCTGGCTCCTCTGTCCATGGGATTTTCCAGGCAAGAGTACTGGAGTGGGTTGCCATGTCCTTCTCCAGAGGATCTTCCCCACCCAGGAAACGAACCCAGGTCTCCCTTGTTATAGGCAAATGCTTTACCATCTGAGCCACCAGGGAACTCCAAAAAAATAAAAGCACCAGGAAAGTCCAAAAAAGTAAAGTTTAGAATAAAATAAAACCAATCTTTTCACATGTAATGCACCCATAACATTTGCCTGCTAGATCAAAGAGAAAGATTTTTTTTTTTTTTTGGTAATTTGAAGTTTTATTTTTTCTTTTCTCAAAGTAAGAAATGTCTGTACATAGAAATCTAATAACTTGATTCTGTTTTGACAAAGATATTTATTAGAAGATTATTTTTTCCTAGTGGCAATCTGCAGATTAATTGGGTAATTTTAGGTAAATCAAAGAGCTAGGAGGACTGTTCTGTGGCAGCTATCTTGGTGTTCATGTTGGGACAATACTATTATCTAATAAAAGTCTGTATGCAATTATATCAGCTTTGTGGTAATTATAAGGATATTTTAGTTGTTCGGTGCATTTAATTATGGAAGTGCCTATATTAAGTTTCAGTGGGGCAAGCTCCGACTGGATGAATGCCAAGAGACTTGTATATTTAATGTTCCACACGATGCATTTTCCTAGAGGCAGAGAGCAAATGAAAATTGCACAGAAGGGTTCCAAGACTGACTACCTTTCCTCTCCGTTTCCTTTTTAAAAATGTTTTTAATTAGAAGTTCCAGAGACAATTTTGTCCTTTAAAAAAAATCTTTATTTTAGTTCATTTGAAGGAAAAAAGGTTAATACATGGCTTTTGAAACTATTAACGCAACACGGAACTGTGTAAAGTAAAATGAATAGGTGGCCCCCTCCGTCTGCCCCTTCAGTCCTCCACTGTCCCCCTTGGAGCTGAGGAATTCCCACTTACATGCTGGTTTGTGCTTTTTGTTTTTCTCTCCTTTGTTGACACAAATACACAGGCTCATGTGTGCGTGTGTTTTAAGGACGGACTCATATTCTACATTTTATCGACTAAGTTGACTTTCTCACGTGGTATGATTTCCTCCTTCATAACAGTATTAAAAATGTATCTGATCCTTTGTAATAGCTGCATAATATTTCACAATGCATTTCACAATTCATTCACATCACAGTTCCTTCAGCCTTGTCCTCGTTGATAGCATTTAGATTATTTTTGCCTTGGGTTTGTTTTGTCTCTGGGTAAAGTAAGCATTGTGGTGATAAACACTTTTATCTATTTCTTTACTTCTGGTACTTTTTCTTTCTGTTGGATAAGTTCCCAGAAAGGAAATAATTAGTGAAAGTTGCACAGATTTTTAAATTCAACCCAAATATTATCAACTTTTTAACCGCGAACCATTGGAACAATTTTCAGTCTTCCCAACACTGCAAACTAGCTGGGCAACATTGGATATTTGCAAGCTTTTAAAACTTATTGAGTGTCAGCATGGCATGTGGTTATGTTGTTTAATTTACATTTTCCTGACTACTAGTAATAGGAGGTATCGCTCCTCCCGTGCGAATCACTTAGGCACAGTCTTTCCATTTTCAATCAGTTTATCTTTTCTCTTATTAAATTGTAGGGATTCTTGGTACGCCATGTCTGTTTGCCTTCGTCAGGTACACCCGTGTTATAAACACAGCCTGTCAACTGCCTTTTTGACTATCTGCAGGATCTTGTGCCTCATAAAAAGGTAATCTCTGAGTCATCACTTTTATTCTTGACACTGCAGTTCTTCCTCCCCATCTAGCTTTTATAAGAAGAGCCACTTCTATTTTCTTATAATCATTGATATTTTTATGCTTTATCTTTAAATTTTTCAAACTTACCTGGAATTTACTTTCTCCAAATTAAAGATGAGATCTAGCATGCCTTGTTTTTCTTGTAAAATGATATTCAATTGACTCAATACCATTTATTTGTTCTGCTCTTTCCACTAACATGTCTGTGTGTATATGTGTGTTTTCCATAAGATGTTATGGAAAAACCCAAACACACTTTTTGGCCAATCTAATACATTTGTGTATAGATGTACACAGGTCTCACTGGTGGTTCAGTGATAAAGAATCTGCCTGTAATGTAGGACATGCAGGTTCAATCCCTGGGTGGGGAAGATCCCCTGGAGAAGGAAATGGCAACCCACTCCAGTATTCTTGCCTGGAAAATCCCATGGACAGAGGAACCTGCCTGGCTACCATCCATGGAGTCACAAGAGTTGGACACAACGACTAATCCACTACCACCTCATATATGTGTGTGTGTGTTTACACACACACACGTCCCATTTCTGCACTTGTAATTTGTTTCATTATAGTTTCCTGTTGTGTGTTAGAGTTTTGCTCATTAAGGCCCTTCAGCCTTGGTGTGACGCTGTGTAATGACATAAGAATGACGAGAATCTCCTGCTTTAAGTTTTGGTCAGGTAACACCTTTTTGAACTGTTGTACTAGTTAGTTTTCTGTTAGATATAAGCAGTAGAAACCCTACCCAAGCTGATCTAAGCAGAAAGGAAGAATATTAACCTTCAGAACTAAAAACTCTAGGAATTGTTCTAGGTCTACTGGATGCAGAAGGTCAGATGGTGTCACCAGGACCAGGTCTCAGTCTGTCACTGACCTCTGTCGCCGCCAAATTTAGGTTGGCTCTGCTCTGCCATTACAGCGAAGATGCTTACTAACTGCCCCAGCTTCTGTCTTTTCTCTGAACAGCCTCAGTCCTCAGTGTGAAACAATGGATGGATGCCCATCACTCAGAGCCATCCTTGTTGTCATGGAATCGTGAGTTCCTGTGGGGCTAGGCTCCCCAGTGTGCCCACGGTGAGCCGGGGTGGGGATGTCGGCTGTGTAGGAACCATCTGGACTGAGGGTTCATCATCCCTGAGAGAAGGACTTTAAGAAAAAATAAATAAATAAAACCTGTTACCAGAAGGAATGGGGATGGCCTCTTGATAATTCAGAACGAGTGATGTTTATTACACCTGACTCAGTGTGACTCAAACCACCACATTATTTCTGGAAATCATTCAGTCCTTCAAGTGGCTGCTTGCTTTCTTGTCACTTTTCACCAACCTTTGATCAAATTCTAACCAGTGGGGTGAAGGTTACTCCCAACCAAGGGCTTTAATTGCTGCTGCTGAATGTTGGTGTCCAGAGAAATGCAGTTAAAATAGCAGTGAGATACTATTTTTACATCTTAAGTTGGCAAAGATTAACAGGATCACTGGTAGCCAAAACTGGCATGACTATGAGGTAACGAATTCCTCATATACTGATGGTAGGAATGTAATTTGGTATAACCTTTGAATATATATATATATCTATGTGTATGTGTGTGTGTATGTTTATCCAACACAGCAGTGCCTCTTATAAATTAATTCTATAGAACACATATTTCAGTTGATTTATTTTTGAAAGTAGCCAGATCACTGCACAAAGCATTATTTATAATGTCAAATTTATATTCCAAATTTAGCATGTATTAGAAGTGGACTGATTATAAAATTGCTGTCTAGCCATGTATTAGCCTGACATTTAAAGGAAGGTCAGTTATCCATTCTAACCACCCCCACCCCAATTTTTCTAATGTAAGGAGACAGCCCTGCAACGTAGAGCTGGCCCTAAAATCCCTGCCATGGTTAGTATTTTACAAAGGTTCCCCCTAGAGTGGGTAGGTCACCTCTCTCGTGTTTTGATTACACCTTCCATATGGATTACAGATCATATTCAAAACATTAATTACTCCGCATCAGCATTAATCACTTCGCTGAATATATTTCACCTTTTCTCCTTCCCGCAATGTTTGTTTAAGCCACGTCCACTGGATAGCGTTGCATTAAAAAGAGGTAGTTCTGTATGGCAGAAGAACTTAGGCTCCAAGACAAAGATTCTGGGATCACTTCTGACAGCATCATTCATTAGCTCTGTTGCCTCCAGGCAAGCCGTATACCTAGTAAGTCCATATGTTGTTTTGTAAGATGTGTGCAGTAATCATGGTCTGTCATAGATGGCTTGACTGTCATAAACAGTAAACACTAGTGAGTATATGTAAACCCTGGTTTACGCATACATTTAGAGTATCTCTAAAACCCCGGTCACATGTACAGTGCTGCTTCTGTGCAATTACCTCTTATGACTACTCTTAGTCCTTTTCCTCTCATTTTTTTACGAGTGAATTTTTACCCAAACAACGCGGTTATCTCACACCTTGTATGTTTGCAGAATGAGGCTCTGTAGGTTAGTTGGGAAAATAAAAAGTGATGGGGTGAGCTTTCTTGTTGGTTGTTTAGTTTTTTCTTTGACAGGGGAGGGTGAAGGTTTTCCCTCCTGGTATCTTCTATGCATAAATCTTCTTTATTTTGACTATATAGGTGAGCTTATAAGGGTCATCATAACCCAGTGGATTTAATTCTTGGATCCCTTTCATTTTTGTTTCTGTACTGAATGAGTTTGGGGGTTGGACTCAGTCCTTGAGTTCACCGGACTCAATTTCTAAAAGTCTACATGGGACGTGAAAGGCTAGCCACCTCACTTGTGCTTTTCATGTACTGTTAGACCAGAGCCTTCTCACTCCTGGAAATAAATATATGTCCTTAAGTGATAATGTTGGCGTGCAGCCATGCTCAGTTCTTTCCATATTGTCTGTGGTTATTTTGTGCTGAGAAGATAGAGCTGGGTAGTTGCAACAGAATCCAGATGGCCCACAAAGCAGAAAATATTTACTATCTAGACCTTCACCAAAAAAAGTTTGCTGATTCCAGATTTAGACTGAAGTTAGAAATAAGTCCTTATTATATAAACAAATACATATATATATCTCAAATTATATATATTTCAAATTTTATACATACTTCAAATTATATATGTATAAATATTTGTGGGTGAATTAGGATATGTGTGTGTATGTATATATACTTTAAACTTTCTAGCAAATCCTTAGCTCAACCAGAAAAGGATCTAAAAAAATTCAACACTGTCAGTGGTTATTATCTTGAGACTATCTTAACATCATTGGCTTATTTTTCAAACATCTAAAAATGCCTACTCTACCCTAGTTATTCTGCTTGGTACCTTAACATATGGTATTTAACTTTACAGTCCTCCCAGCAGCCATCTCAATGGGTTGGTATTAAACCTGTTTTTGAGGTGAGGAAGCAGGTGTTTGGGAAGATTTAAATAAACTTGCCAAATTCCTTAGAACTCCCCAGAGCCAGATTTCAAACTTAGTCATGTCTGAATTCAAGCCGGCAGTTGTGGGGTTGTGAGATGACTGGATATGTCATCTCTCTCCTCCTCTCCTGTTCCAGTTCCACGGGGGGAATCTCTCAGGGATGGGGATCACGGGGATACACACTGGGCCTAATGCGCACCCAAGAGGCTCCAGTCTGAGTTCCGTCCTTTTGATTACCCGTCTACGGTATTTTTCCCTGGTTTATTGAGAAGTAACTGACAGATGTCACTGTGTAAGTTTGAGGTGTACAGACTGGTGATTTGATTCATATATAGTGTGAAATGATCACTGCAGTGAATTAGATAGCATCCACCTTCTCTTCTAGATAGAATAAAAAGAAAAGAAAGAAAAAAGGGAAACAGCTTTTCCTTGTGATGAGAGCTCTTAGGATTTACTCTCTTAACAGCTTTCCTATGTATCACACAGCAGTGTTGGCTGTAGTTAACAATATGGTGTATGTTACATCCCCAGTACTTATTTACCGCCTAACTGGAAGTTTGTGTCATTTGACCATGTTCCTCTAACACCCCCTCCCCTACTCTTCCCCTCTGTAAACCTCAAGACTCCTCTCTTTTTCTATGAGAAAATGATTTCTCTCTCTCTCTCTTTTTTAAAATTCAACATATAAGCAAGATCATGCAGTGTTTGTTTTTCTCTGTCTGATTCTTTTCCCTTAGCATAATGCCCTCAAGATTCATCCATGTTGTTACAAGTAGTAGGATTTCCTCGTTATTTACGGCTGAATAATAATCCAGTGTGTGTGTGTGTGTGTGTGTGTGTGTGTGTGTGTACATGTGTATGTAAAATAGCTTCTTTATCCTTTCATCCACTGGTGGACACTTGGTCTGTTTTCATGGCTCATACAATAAAGACTCCTCCGGCCAAGCAGGAGGTGTGAGTTTGATCCCTGAATCAGAAGATCCCCTGGAGGAGGAAATGGCAACCTGCTCCAGTATTCTTGCCTGGAAGATCCCATGACGTGGGCAGAGGACCTTGGCAGACGGGACATGACTTCGTGGCAGAGCAGCAACACAGTCGACTTACAGTGTTGTGTTCGTTTCAGATGTACAACAAACTGGATCCGTTTTACACACACATATCACTTTTTTTAGATTCTTTTCCCATCTAGGCCATTACAGAGTGTTGTGTAGAGTCCCATGCGCTATAGAGTAGGTCCTTGTTAGTTATCGATTTTATATATAGTAGTGTTATCTTACTGCATCTTAAGGAGACCAACACAGTCAAGATTTTCTCTAGGTCCGAAATGGTTTTACTTCTTTGATTAAGTGACAGATGAGATGGTTTGCTTTTAGAGGTCATGCTCTGTGGAAAAGACATAGCTTTAAGAATGAGACTGGAGCTTTAAGAACAAGGCCGGTGCTGGGTGGGAAGGGTGGCATGTGCTCTGAGGGGAGAGCCCCAAGGGCCGGGGGATGGCCGAGTCCCATCTCCTGTTTCAGGCTCCCTCAGCAGACGTGCACTGCCTTGGGCGCCTGTGGAACGTGAGCAGTCTTCACGGGGGGTTCCTTTTCTTTTGTTTCCTTCAGTTCAGTTCAGTTGCTTAGCCGTGTCCGACTCTGCAGCCCCATGGACTGCAGCATGCCAGGCCTCCCTGTCCATCACCAACTCCTGGAGTTGACTCAAACTCATGTCCAAGAGTTGGTGTTGCCATCCAACCATCTCATCCTCTGTCATCCCCTTCTCCTCCTGCCTTCAGTCTTTCCCAGCATCAGGGTCTTTTCTAATGAGTCAGTTCTTCACATCAGGTGGCCACAAGACTGGAGTTTCAGCTTCAGCATCAGTCCTTTGAATGAACACCCAGGACTGATTTTCTTTGGGATGGACTGCTTGGATCTCCTTGCAGTCCAAGGGACTCTCCAGAGTCTTCTCCAACACCACAGTTCAAAAGCATCAATTCTTTGGTGCTCAGCTTTGTTTATGGTCCAACTCTCACATCCATACATGACTGCTGGAAAAACTATAGCTTTGAATAGACAGACCTTTGTTGGCAAAGTAATGTCTCTGCTTTTTAATATGCTGTCTAGGCTGGCCATAGTTTTTCTTCCAAGGAGCAAACATCTTTTTAATTTCATGGCTTCTACATAAAGTGAGCTTGTTTCTTTACCTTCCCACATTTCAGTTGAATGGAAAACCTTTGAGTGAGGTTCCAGTGTGACTCTTCAGAACCAGAGTTCTGAGCTTCCTGTGGGAAGAATCACGCCCACATCCCCAAGTGCCCTTTTATCCCAGGCTCCCTGAGTGGGAGTAGGAAACCCTCCACTAGTCCATCAAGATCTAGAGTAGCAGATGAGACCCTCGTAATCCTGGACTGTGTCTCAGGAGGACTCAGCTGTGGGCAGTGAATGACCTCCGTCTTAAGAGTGATAAAAGGTTTCCGGTGTCTACTGAGAGTCTAGACAGCATGGTTTGGTGGTGGTTCAGTCACTAAGTCGTGTCAGTCTCTTGCAGCCCCATGGACGCTAGCCCACCAGGCTCCACTGTCTGTGGCATTTCCCAGGCAAATACTGGAGTGCGTTGCCATTTCCTTCTCCAGGGGATCTTCCTGACCCAGGGATTGAACCCTTGTCTCCTGCATTGCAAGCCGATTCTTTACCTCTGAGCCTCCAGGGAAGCCTAGACAGCCCAGTTAACCACAGAACACTCCATTTCTTGCTCGCGCTTGGCACGCAGTAGGCCCTGTAGTTAGCAAACACTCATTAAGCATTTACTCGGTGCCTGGCAAACAGACATTTGTTTAGTGAATGCTTTATTATTCTATTATCATTCATTTTAGATATCCCTATGTAGAAACCAGATTTAGACTTTGTCTATTGCTGAAATTCCTGCATCCAGGTAGGGCTGACTGCTTTAGAGAATGTCTCCCGTTGTATGTTCACTGGTTGTAGAAGAGGGAGTTTGTTCAAAAGGTAACATTTGATCCAGATGGTGATAGTAACAGTTTGTCAGTTCTTGGATTCAATCACCACAGTTCATCTTACTAGTTGTAAGCTAGTCAAAAATATTAAATGCATGACTGTGTTTTTACAGGGCTTCCCAGGTGGCACAGCAGTAAAGAATCTACCTGCAATGCAGGAGACGTGGGTTCCAGCCCTGGGTTGGGAAGATCCCCTGGAGAAGGGAATGGCAACCCACTCCGGTATTCTTGCTTGGAGAATTCCATGGACAGAGGAGCCTGACGGGCCACAGTCCAAAGGGTCACAAACACGACTGAGCATGTGTGCATGGCCCATGTTGTTATAGGAAAACACAGATAAGGCACAATCCCGTCTTCTGTGTATTTATTCAAATGTATTTTAGCATTTAATTAGCAACTGTATCCTAGTGTGTTGCCTTGGACATTAAAGTGTCAAATATCAGAGTCTATCTATTCTTCCAAGATTGTCTATGTCTATGGCATCATCTCTCTGTGCTCATGGGTTCCAGATGGTCCTCAGACTCTCAAGAGTTTTAGACCTATTCATCCAGGTCCTTCTTGGATGGATCTGTCTGGAGGTTCCACAACAACAGCTAAATTAACATGGCCAAAATGAGCCTCTTATCTTTCCCAAATCTTTTTGTGATCCTTCTAAACTTAGTCAAGGGTGGCACTGGTCAGTCAATAACTTGTAACAGATCCATGAATTAGTCTTGGCTTTTTGGCGTCTTTCAATTCCTTTTTGTAAGTCATCACTACTCATGCATATATTTTCCAGACATTCAACAAGTCCTGTCAGTTCTATTCATAAAATATTTACCAAATTCTTGCCTTCCATTATATCCTTGTTGCCATGTCTTCACTTGCACAAAACCTCATCATCTTTCTGTCTGAAATAGAGCAAAAGGGTCTCTACTGGCTCTCCCTGCTTCCTGTGGTCCTTTTCCACATGCCAAATGGAATGGCTTTTCTGTTCCACCTTATTATAGAAAAAATGGAGTCTAAACCACTTAGAATTGCAAATAGGCCCTTTGTTATCTGACCTGTGCCTGCTTTTCCAACCTGGACATCCCCTGCCAATCAACTCACACTGTCACACCTCTGCTCCTTTGCTTAAGTTGTTTCCTCTGGTTAAAATGCCTTCCCCCCCATGACTATGTTGAACAAACTCCTATGCATCCTTCAAAACCCAATCTAAGCATGTCCTTCTTAGTGAATTCTCTCAAATCTGCTTTCTGCCTTTAGGCGGAGAAAGAATCTTCCTCTACCCAGCAGAGACATAGCACACTTTACTCTGTCTCACTTATTCCAGTAATTATATACTGTTTTACATGATAACATTTGTTTGTATCTGTCTTCCTTAATAGACTTATTTAACTTTGCCTCTCCAGGCCTGACAAAGACTTTACAATTCACGTATAGAATTCAGTGGGCAGTCACGTATGTAATGTTAGAAGAATGAGTCAATCAGTTACATTTTTGATGTTATTCTTAGATACGAAGACGTCTTCATGCTTGCAATTGGAAAGAAAAAAAAAATTTAAACTAACCAAACCTCTAGTGTCAGAGAATTCATATTTATTTTAGCACTCCGTGTTTAAATTGCATTTCTGACAGCCTGGCCCACCGGCTACGCTTCATGAAAGATCATGAGGCTCAGGAAAGAGGCGTATCCATCTCAGCATTGGGATATTTTGCTTTTCTGCAAAGCAAAGGGACCTGGGGACTCCTTTGCAGGCTGGCCATGTCCTGTGCAATCCCAACTGTGTCTGGAGATGCTAGCAGGGATGGAGGGTGTGGTCAGGACTTGGTGGGGAGTCGGGTTGCATCAGAAGCACAGAGGGGAAGGGAAGGAATAGAGATCTAAGGCAGAAAGCTTTCGGTGACCACGGCAACCACTCCCCCATCTCTGTCTTCCTCTGGGCCAACAGACTTTTGTTTCTGTTTACCTGTCTCCCCCTCCTTCCTCCTAGCTCTTTTTAGAGGTCACCTCTCTCATATCCCTCCATGAAGTGTTCCTCTTTCCTACTTATCAGACTCTCCCCTGGTGGCTCAGTGGGCAAAGAAATCTGCCTTCAATGCTTTAGACACAGGAGACGCAAGTTCGATCCCTGGGTCGGGAAGATCCCCTGGAGCACGGCATGGCAACCCACTCCAGTATTCTTGCCTGGAGAATCCTATGGACAGAGGAGCCTGATGGGCTATAGTCCATGGGGTTGCAGAGAGTCGAACACGACTGAAATGGCTGAGCACACGTGCACCGTGAAGTCTACCTGGCTTTCCGAATCTGGCCGTGGGAGTTCACCACTCCACTCTTTCCCAATTCTGTAAAGCTTTCTGGGAAAGACCCTGATTTGACCAGTCTTTCCATTCCCTAAATCCTACAGTTGAAGGACACCCTCGTGCCTGTGAGATTTCTACCTCCACTCTGTCCTGGGATCAGACCAAATCTAGTCAGTGGAATTAGTCATCCTGCTGTATCTCCTTGTCCCTTTGTAGGGTGAGAGGATTTGAGGCCAAGTGTGATCAGTAATCTCTCTGATGCCCTTTTGTTCTCTGCACTGTGTATCCAATTTCTAGTTTAGGCGATTCAAGAGGAAATTATCTTACAGAAGATAGCATGATCATCTGGGGATATCTCCAAGCAAACCTCTTCCGTCTTCACAATGTCCGTGCTGATGTAACCTATAGAAATACCCACGCTAGCACATGTCCGTCTCCCCCTTGTAAGGGAAGGAAAGTCTTTCCTCCTACCTGTCCCTGACTGGGGCCCTATAAAACGGATTGACGAAAGACAGATGAACAAGAGAGCAGTGTACGAACTTATTTAATGTACGTTTTATGTGGCTCTGGAGCCTTCTTAAGGAAATGAGGACGTGAAGAAGCCTGAGCATCTTATATTATGTTTGATAAAGAGTGGACAGTCATGGGGGGAAAATGATCAGACAAAATGATGTGAGCTAAGGGTGACAACCAGGGGAACCTGGCAAAGCCTGTTCTTTCGGATTGCTCTTCCATCCCTCCATCTTGCAAGGAAAGGACCTCTCCCCTGAGAGCTCATGACCCTTTTCAGGGGAGGTAAGGTGAGGAGAAGGTCAGACGGAAAATCCTTCCTACATTGGCCGTTTCTCAAATTCCTTCTGTTTAAAATACTCAAAATGCCAGGATGCCATCTTTTGGAGTAGCATATCCTAAGCCCCATTTCTACCTCCTCCAATCTTCTTCTTTAAAAAAGAAAACAAACAAACAAACAACATTTATTTGGCTGTGCCCGGTCTTCACTGTTGCATGCCAGCTCTTAGTTATAGCGTGTGGAATCTAGCTCCTTGAACAGGGGGAGGACCCAGGCCCCCTGCATTGGGAGCACAGAGTCTTAACCACTGAACCACTAGGGAAGTCCCTCCCTCAATCTTCTGCTCCCGGAGGCCTTGTAACATCTGTTAAGGAGAATTTCCCTCCTGTCTCTTAGCTCTCACAGTTCTTAGCCTGAATCCCATTCCTGGTTCTACCTACCTGTCTTCTTTGTGTTCTTATTGTTGGTGAGCATGCGTCTTCCCTGGCGGTTCTTTGCCGGTGAGTTTTGCGCTTGACAGGGCATATCAGATGGTGTGTCCTCAATGAGTTTTTCAGTGAAACAAAAGCAGGAAGCTGAACCATGTAATAAGAAACCCTAGGAACCCAAGAGTCTGTCTGTGGCTTCTGCCCATTTGCTTCCTCATTTCATTGCAAGGTTCATTTCCTACATAAAATCAGCTACTGAAATGTCTCATTCCCTTGCTTGTCATCTTTCTTCCCCACGGAACATAAGCTCGGTGAGGACTAGGACTCTGTCCATCTCTTTTACCTAACATAGTACTGAAGACAAACAATCGTAGAAATAAGCCAAGACCAACCAAATGAGAACAAGCAAAGGCAGTTTACTCAAATCTTGCTATTGCAAGGGACTAAGCCACCATCAGGCCACTAGTGTTTTAGCAGAAGCTCAAAGGTGGACAGAGGGTGAGAGAGGTCTTTCGAGGAAAAAGAGAAGGTTCCAGGGATGTCCTGTTTGGCATGGGGCAGACGATTGTCCTGGGGAAGCTGGAGGTGGAACAAGAAGAAGCAGGACCATTCCTGGGCCTGGTGTTGTCATTTTTGTTGTTTAATTACTGAGTCACATCCCACTCTTTGGACCCCGTGAATTATAGCCCACCAGGCTGCTCTGTCCATGGAATTCTCAAGGCAAGAATACTGGAGTGGGTTGCCATTTCCTTCTCCACTATGCCTAGTGAAAGGTGCATATTTCACTTTCTCTGGTTGTTCCGAAGTTGACAATGGGGACAAATATTAGAGGTGCTCATTATTTATCAAGTCGAGGCTGCTTTTGAAACAATTGTTACAGGGGTTTTTGTTGGGCCTTCTGAATTGATTTATTAGAGCTGATGGTCTGACTTCCTACAGGTGTGATTTGTGGTTAGCAGCCTGGCTTCCTGGGTTGTTGGCTGGAGATATGAGTTGGTTTCTTGGACTGGCTGCTGGAAAGATTTAGGGTCCAAGTTCCATTTGTATATATATTGCCTGGTTGTTTTCCATGTGTATCTTCAGTCTTCCTTTGTTGGTAAGAGGAAGGAAAGCAAGGTGGGCAGGGATGAGGGAGGTCAGACTCTTACCCAGATTTCGTTCTGGACGCTTCATGACAAGGACTGACTCATCGCAGAGCCGACGTGGGGACAGGTCCCAGGAGCACCCACCTTCGAATCATGTCAGCTAGTCCCAGGCTGGAGCCCAGTGAAGAAAGAAACTCTTTTCCTGTCAATCGGCCAAACAAGAGCCAAGGCTTTTGAGGAGGCACTTAAAGAATTTTCAGTTCTCAGTTGTGCAGAAGCTGTTGTTCAGGTAATTTAACATTGATTTTAGTTTAAAAGGCAATTAAGATAAAATGAGCAGCCACTAGCCACTTAGGTTAAATAAGCTCAGATTTAAATTGCTCCCCATTACCACCTTTGTTTGTGATGTTTGAGCTCTTTTATGCTAATTTAACGTGCAATCATGTGGTGGCCCAATTGGGGCAGGTGGATGGAAGAGGGAACTGAGCCTTATTATTGAAAGAGGAATGAGTTGGCCCCAAATTGTTCCTAAGATAAGTGCGAAAGTGTTAGTCACTCAGTTGTGTCTCTGAGACCCCCAAGGATGTAGTCACCAAGCTCCACTGTCCATAGAATTCTCCAGGCAAGAATACTGGAGTGGTTAGCCATTCCCTTCTCCAGAGGATCTTTCTGACCCAGGGATCGAACCCAGGTCTCCTGTGTCTCCTGCATTGCAGGCAGATTTTTTTTTTTTTTAACCATCTGAGCCACCAGGGAAGCCCTCCTCAGATGGGATGGGTTCTCTTTTGTATCACTCCTGGGAATGTGGATTTGTGTAAAAGTCCAGAGTCCTGGTTTCCTGTGTCTGAAAAGCTAAAAATGGCGGCCACTTGTTGACTCATCAGTTTCACATCTATATATTTACCCTGACATATCGAGCAAGGGGCAGTTCATGAAGCTATGGGCAGAGATGTTCACTTCAGTGTTATTTAACATACAGTGAAAAGGAATCGTGCATCACAGTGGGATACCAAAATTGAAGTTATCATTCTTTTTTAGTGGCAGAAAATCTTGATATATTGCAAAGCACAAAACTATTATAAGGCAGTTTATATGATACAATGTCTCCTGTGTGCTTATGATTTTTTAGTTACATATGCGGTGAAAAATGGACTGGACAGATTTGTAACAAAATATTACATGTGGTTCTCTTTCAGTGATAAAATATGAGTGACATTTTTCCCTGTGTTTTTCCAGTTTTTTACAGCTTTCCACAATAAACACACATTGGAGTTTTATTTATTTTTTGAGCTCTCTTTAAAGATTTTATTATTGGTGTATAATTGCTTTACAATGTTGCTTTACAATATTGGATTATTTCTGCTGTACAGTGAGGTGAATTGGCTATATGTGTACACATATCCCCTATCTCTTAGACCTCCGGTCTAATTATAAAAAGCACTGAAAACAGTATGTGTTTGTTGTAATGCTATTAAAGAATTCGGTGCTATGCTTGATACACGCCATGTCAAGGATGAAGTTCTGCGTACGTGTTAGGAGGAAGAATGCACGTTCAGTTGCAATAATTCTGTTTCTTGCTCCAAGAAAGGTTGCTGAACTTCATTAAAAAAAAGGTCGTTCACCTGGCCCTAGTGAAAAGTTGGAAGGCAAGCCATTCTATAGAGCAGGCTTCTGAAATATGCCCAGGTGATTCATGGATTTGTCTATTCGGAAATGTGGTCATTCACCAGCAACCAATGTTAAGCTAATGGGATCCATTTAGGAATATAACCACAACAGGTCCACCATAAATCGCCTGCTCTCCCATCTCAACATGCTTCATTAAGCTCACCTTTCCTGATGCGACTGGATTATTAGATGTCAGGACGAAGAAAATCATTAGGTCCCACTGTTCTAATCCTCCAGAGCACCAATGTGGTTGCTATGTAATTTTATTTTATTTTATTTTTTTCAGATAGAACCTGCTTTGTGCCTTCCTATGGGAAAATATTTTCAAACGGGTAAAGAAGCAATATTACTGTATTGTGAGGCGTATCTCAGTAGGTCATTACCATAACTTCTAGCAGAAAGGATAATCTATGTCGCATTTTACTTCAAGGATAAGATTGATTTTTATAAAAATCTTTAGTGCATTGAGGCTTAGCAATTTTATTTTTTTCTCTGAAGAAGCAATTAGATACTGGAGTTTTCCAGAAATGTTAGGTGAGTATAAAAGCCAAACCCTGATTTTTTTTTTTTAAGAAAAGATCATCATTCAACATTTGAAGAGAAAAGGCAGTTTCTCGGTGAGAAAATGATATTGGCACAACGGCAGTCGTTAGCACTCACACGGCCAGGTGTCCACCGTTTTCCTACATTTACATCTCCCTGGAAAAGTGACAAACACGTGATACAACAAAGAAGAATGTAATAAGCACCTGTATTTCTACCGCCAAGAACTGCCATTTTGAGTGATTTTTTTCGTTAGTGTGTGTATGTACACACATGTAGACACACACACATGTGTGGGCTAGGCCTCTTCGGTCGTGTCTGACTCTTCGAGACCCCATGGACTGTAGCCTGTCAGGATCCTCTGTCCATGAGGATTCTCCAGGCAGGAAGACTGGAGCAGGTTGCCAAGCCCTCCTCCAGGGGATCCTCCCCATCCAGGCATCAAACCTGCATCTCTTACGTCTCCTGTATTGGCAGGCACGTCCTTTACCACTAGGGGCACCTGGGAAGCCCAGACACACACACACACACACACACTTAAAAAATGGAATACACATTCTCTTTATAGTCAAAACAAGCCATGCATATGTATATAAATCTAGAAATGTATATCTTTAAAGGTTATATATATATATATATATATATATATAAACTTTATTTTAAAAAGTATATGTGTGTGTGTATATACATATATACATAATGGAACTTCCCTGGTGGATCATATGGTAAAGAATCTTCCTGCAATGCAGAAGATCTGAGTTCGATCCCTGGGTCAAGAAGATCCCCTGGAGAAGGAAATAGCTACCCACTCCAGTATTCTTGCCTGGAAAATCCCATAGACAGAGCATCCTGGTGGGCAACAGTCCATTGGGTCACAAAGAGTTGGACACAACTGACTGACTCATATATATCTTTAAAAGTTTTCCATATATATAACACATATTACCTTTAATAAAAGTATGAAGGCAAAATATGTAAATATTCTTTTAAAGGAGAACTTTGATTTTCTCAATTTCAGCCACTGACGTGAGTCTTTAGTCCCTTTCCCCAGTGCTAAAGTTATTATGAATCTGGTGCCACCCTTCTAGGCCGGGGCTCAGCACAGCAAACTTTCTGTAAAAGGTTCCACAGTAAATATTTCAGGCGCTGTGGGCCACTGGGTCTCTGTTACAACCACTTGGCCCTGCAGTTGGAGAACAGAAACAATCATAGTCAGGGTGTCAGCAAATGGACATAGCCGTGTTCCAATAAAACATCACTTATGGACATTGAATTTGAATTTCCTACTTTTCCTATTTTTTAAAAATATTTGTCTCAGTTTTCTAAACCTTAAAATATAAAACCCATTTTTAGTTGGTACGCTGTACAAAAACTGATCAGTAACCCAGGTTCGGGTTCTTCTTTTATATCTCCACAGACATTTCTGTATCTCTAGATAATAATGTCTGTAATATTATTTCATTTGTGCATTTTCTTTCATGAATGGTATTGTAGTGCATGGATCATCTAAAAGGTGTATTTTTAACTCAGCAAAGTTTTTCTGAAGAATATATATATATATGTTGTATTACATAGTATGTATAGATACCTTATATACACGTACACATACATATATGTGTCTGTCTAGCTATAGATTATTCCTAAGTAACTGCAGTTATTTCTTTTCACTGCTACATAGTATTCCATCATAGGATATATCATGTATTTGATGTCAATGGGCATTTAGCTGATCATTTCTTTCCTATTACAAATAGTAGTGCAGCTATATCTGTAAACACTTATGCATGTGTTTTGTCAGGGCGGGCATTAGGAGCAGAATTGCTTGGTTATGGGGAGCGCACCTTTTCCATTTTAATTTTTGTTGTGCAGTCACTAAGTTGTGTCTGACTCTTTGCAACCCCATAGACTGCAGCACAGACTTCCCTGTCCTTCACCATCTCCTGGAGTTTGCTCAAACTCATGTCCATTGAGTCAGTGATGCCATCCAACCATTTCATCCTCTGTCACCCACTTCTCCTCTTGCCCTCAATGTTTCCCAGCATCAGGGTCTTTTCCAATGAGTTGTCTCTTTGCATCAGGTGGCTAACGTATTGAAATTTTAACTTCAGTCCTTCCAATGAATATTCAGGGTTGATTTCTTGTAGGATTGACTGGTTTGGTCTCCTTGGCATCCAAGGGCCTCTCAAGAGTCTTCTCCAGCACCACAGTTCGAAAGCATCAATTCTTCAATGCTCAGCCTTCTTTATGGTCCAACTCTCACTTCCATTCATGACTATTGGAAGAACCCTACACTCCCTGATTACTTTAACAGTTAATTTCTAATGTAAGCACATATTATTCTCTGGACATGGTTTTCAACAGCATCAGGTAAAATGGCAAAACATTAAGTATTATTTTATTAGACACCAGTAAATAAGTTTCCAGAGGGATGATACCAATTTACCCTTCCCCCAGGGAGACTTCCCCTCATTCTTGATCCTGGGGGCTTCATTTATTGTTGGTTTTTTGGTTTGTTTGTTTTTTTAATTAATTAATTTTTTTATTGGAGGATAATTGCTTTACAGAATTTTGCTGTTTTCTGTCAAACCTCAACATGAATCAGCCATAGATATACATATATCACCTCTTTTTTGAGCCTCCCTCCCATCTCCCGCCCCACCCCACCCCTCTAGGTTGATACAGAGCCCCTGTTTGAGTTTCCAATTCCCGTTGGCTCTCTATTTTATATATGGTGACTTAAGTTTCCCTGTTGCTCTTCCCATACATCTCACCCTCTCCTCCCCTCTCCCCATGTCCACAAGCCTATTCTCTATGTCTGTTTCTCCACTGCTGCCCTGTAAGTAAATTCTTCAGTGCCCTTTTTCTAGATTCCATCGCTTGTGAAGTCAGAGCGAGGAAACAGCGTCCGCTCTGGACCATCTTGTCATGTTGCCCCAGATGCTCGTGTGGACCTTGAAGCCCCTTTGGGTGCGTACAAATATTGTTCTGACTCTTCACCGGGGCACTTACACATGAGGATAGCAATTTATATCAATAACCGGGTTGGGCAACATCTGCCAAGGTTGTCACACTCTGTGATTAAATGACCATATGTGCCAGGGAACAGGGGGACGATGGGCCTGTAATTAGGTGTGCTGTCTTTCCACCCACCACCCCCACCATCCGTAACTTCAAATAACCTTGCTTTTGTGAACTGATTTGTGAATCAGATTATTCCGTGGAGACTGGTAGTTTTTTCCGTGATAATCATACTTGATATTTGTATATCTCTACAACTACACAGGGTTCTGATTAAACAGAAGTCTAGAAACCTTTTGCCATTTTACCTGATTCCATTGACAACCATGTCCGGAGGATAGTATGTGCTTATATTAGGAGTCAACCGTTTAAATAATCAGGGTGTGTATGTATTTTGCACTGCATTGTCACCGTAAAAGAGAGTTTTACTTAATGTTATCTTAGCATCTTTCAATGCAACTGCCTCCAAGAAAAGCAGGCAGAGAAAACACACATCAACTTTTCTTAAGTTCACAAGAAGCAAGTTAAACACTACATGAATGCAATATTAAAAACACCCTTAATACATAAGAAGGAAAAAAAAAAAAAACCTCCTCACTTTGTTACTGGTGTGACAGAGATGGATGATGGTTATGTAAGGACTTGGCATGTTCCAAAAAAAAAAGAAAAAAAAAAAACCCCGGAAATATTGCCACTAGTTGTGGAGCTGTAATAAATGTGAAAATAAATATTTGAAGGATTTATTAACAATTTAAAATTTGCTTACCAATATATAAAATCCTACTCAGTTGTGCACAAGGCCTTTAATGAAAGTAAACTCGCCAGGAAGTTGACAGAGGAAACCGATGATTATCTCAGTGTTAATCAAATGTAGTATATATGTATGATATTCTAGAACACGTTTAGATTCCACCCCTTCAAGAAACAGTTGCTTTGAAGAGAAGCAAGGCCATCTTAGTGCGTGTAGCTGGCCATTCTGATTGTGAAGGAAATGAAGAAACACAACTCACTTCGCCAATCAATAGGTGGTTTAGTCTCTACCCAAAGCTATGGCTTAGACTGGGAATAGCTAAGCTGGGAGTAGTTAGAAGCTTGTGCAACACATTTCATTTAATAAGGGGAACAAAAAAAAGATCATATACCTATGAAGACTTTTGGAAACGAAAAAGAGGAAATTTGCTTTGATTCCACTATTATCCAAGGTAAATATATTTTAGAAGGTGGTCGCTGAAGTTCAACAGGATGTAATATGTATTTTCCATTTCAAAGCAGGCTCGAACTTCAGAGCATCTTCATTTACTGCATAATGTGTAAGATTGGAGATTGCCAAGTTGTAACTACGACCACTGGAAAAAAAGAAAAAAAAAAGTACAACCACTTCTGGGAGGAAACACGGAGGAAAAGTTCAGCAGCGCTGGGGGTAGGGATTGGTGCGATTTCCATCTTTTATTAGTGTTTATACATGAAGTAGCACATTGGAAGTCATAAATACTGTCCCATGGACGTTCTGAATAATGCAGGAGTTAGTGTAAGTAATTGGAAGTGCTTATATCCTGCCTTTAGACATTTCTCCGCGCGTGAGTTAAGATTGGTTGTCAAGGGTGGACTCGGAGGACCCTGCAAGGTGCCCTAGTCTGTCATGTGGTACATATTTAATGCTTGAAAGAACAAGGGAAGGGACACGTGCAGGGGAGCGGGAGGGAGGGAGAGAAGCGAGGGACCGCCGCCAGCTCCGGGAGGCGCGGAGGCGGGACCCACACAGCCTCCATCCCCGGGGCTGCGAGACTTTGCAGAACCATCGGGCGTCCAATTTGGCGAGGGTTTTTTTTTTTTTTCTTTCTTTTTGGCGTGGAGGCCGAGGACGCGCGGGCAGCTGGGCTGGGGCGCTGGCAGCGTCCCCGGCACCTCGGTGGCCTTCCTTTTGTGTGCGTCCCCCGCGTTGATTGCCTCCTCGCTCGGGCTGCTCGCTCCCGGCGCGCTCTGCACCTGCTGGTGGCGGTGTCAGGCTGCCAGGCGGCCTGGGCGAGCGAGCGCGGAGGCTCGGGCGCGCACGACAGATGACTGGAGTCATTTACATTGCTAGCACGTGGGTGCCGCTTGCTGTCGCCTCGGACTTCTCCCGTGCGTTCTCCCGGGGAGGAAGCAGGAGACACTTTGCAGCCAACAATGAAATCTTGGCAGCTAATTGCAGTCGTGGGAGATGCCCTTCAGGTAAGGCGAGCGAAGAAGGCTCTGAACGCTGGCGGGGACGCGAGGATAGCGGGAGACCAGGGCGAGCTGCATGGAGAGGAGGCGGTGTCTACCGAGGCTTCCCGAAGCCCACTGACTCGCGGGCGGGGGTGGGAGAGGGACGGGGACCGGGGGCGGGCGACAGGGGGGAGGAGTGTGCAAATTGACATTTTGGGCTGCCTGTGGCAGGGGAGCCGCCGTCAGCCGCTGTCCAACGTTCGCGCGAGAGGGTGGCGGCGTGTGCGCCCCCGGGGCTGCCGATTTAGAATAGGGACCCGGCGGCGGAGGGAAGCCGGGCACACAGAAGCAGAGATGGAAGGCTGTGGATGCCTTCGCCGCGCGTGAATGAGACCGGGTAGGTAAGGCCAGCCGGAGGACCTGGGAGGCTGGGCTCGGGCGCGTCCCGGGCGCACCCAGGGGCGCAGATCGCCTGGAGAGGGCGAGGGGCGTTCGGAGCGACGCGGGAGCCCCGAGATGAATGGATTTTCTGGACGGAGTAGAAGTTAGCGGGGGAACTTCATTGCCCATGCTCATTGGCTCCGTTTAACTTTATTTCCAGAGATGAATAAGCGTTTATAAGAGAAGGTGTGTAAGTCCCAATAGGCTAGCAGGGGTTTTGCAGGAGCTGCGCGCTTCTTCAAATGTGAGGTTTCTGAAATGACTGGCCAGATGGGCAGTGCCTTGGGAAACTTGGCAGGCTCACCATCCGAGGGGGCATGTGTGTGTGTGTGTGTATGGCGGCGGGGAGATGAATTTCACATTTGTGCAGACATGTCTACACTGGGTACTCTCTCCTCTCTGCCTTCCCTATTCCCAGGGAAGAGGGAGTAAATTGACAGTACCAAAAAGGCTTGGACTGAAGAAGTAGGCTCTGGACCGTTTTATTAAATGAAACAAGAGTCATTCTTCTTAAGAGATCAAATGGGGAAAATGTACCTTGCCTTCCAAAGTGATGGAATTTACTGTCAAGCATTAAAAAAAAAAAAAAAAAAAACAACAAAACACGCAAAGTGCTGAATCTGATATTTGTCATCCTGGGAAGATCACCTAGAATCCTAGGGCTCAGCCAATCTCTCTGGCCATTTATTTTCAGATTAGGATGAAACTGGTGTTGTTATTTATTTCTTTTAACAAAAAAGCTAAGTCCTCCCCCCGCCCCCCACCAAGAGGGGCCCAAGGGGAATTCTGAATCCAAAAGTTATGCTGGCAGCCTCATCTTAGTGAAATGTTCATTCTGTTACCTGTGAAACCAGTCACTTTGTGGGTATCTTTCCATAGCTCATAATTTACTCATTGTTTATGTGGTTTTAATTTTGGTCACAAGGAAATGAATGTGGCTTATAATGAAAGCAGTCAAAAATGATTGTGTAATCCTTTTTAGGGGGTAGCTGGGCAGTAAATGTTTGGTTTAAGACCATAAAATCTTTCTCAACTGAGTTTCGTATTTTTCATCTGAACGTATCTTCAGAAATCCGAAGGGCATCAGTGTAGATGTGTTTGCGATATGGAGGAACTTGTCTCTGTGATTTGCTGTGATTAAGTTTCCAGAGGGTTGTTCTTGAAGTAAGAAAACTCACGTCCGCCGCTGACAGCTGTTTACCACTGATGTTCCCAGGCAGTGCGGGCAGCAGTCATGATTTTCTTAAAAGAAGCAGGGTATTTCAACTTCTGTCTGCCCACTCACACTCTACACACGCTGGTGCTTCCTTCTGTATTAGAATATTCGCAGTTTATTAGGAAGAGAAAATTGCTTCTCCGAAGAGTTGGAGAATCTATCACCAATGGGGGAAGGTTTCCTCTCGCCCTGTCTGATTCATCCTTCTTTTTCCTTTTTTCCTCTCTCCCTCCCTCCCTCCCATCCACCTTTCTTTCTCTGCAACTCCCTTTTTCCCTCCCCATCCACCTGTATTTCTTTTCACCTGCCTTTTTTTAAGTTTCATACCTGGAGTACAGAACAAATTTTCCTTTATCTTCTCCCACTATGTTTTTATCTTAACCAATGTTTTGCACCCTGAAGGATCATCACCAGCACCTGATTTTTCTTTATTGGTATTCTCTGCTCCTGTGCAAAGATTAATTAATATCAGACAATCTACTATACAGTAATGTTATTTAAAAAGTGAATATTCAGACTTTTCTTGTCATTTCATTTTAACCAGTTAAACACTTGGAGAAGGCCTTTACTTTATATGAACAGAACTTAATCTTGTCTGTGTTATCTCCTAGGGATAGATTTTTACAACCCTGCACTTCGCCTCGTAACTTTATTGGAGTAAGCATATTTTTACGTTTGTCTCTTTTAAACTTGCCCCTCAAACAGAAGTTTTCTCTATTACCTGACCTAAGTTTAGAATCTAGATTCATTTTAGTCTGTATTTACTTGAATTTAGTAGAAATAGTCACGAGCCTTGACTTATGTGCCAGCTTTTTAAAGTATCATAAAAATAGTGTCATTCTTTTCTCCAATTTTATTTTCTTTTTCCCATGATCTCTCCCATAAGTATGACACAGAAGTCGAAGTAGATTTTAGGTCAAAGGGCGTTTGGCAACAATTGCCTTCCTCTAAATTATAGTTGTGAGATGTTGAGAATATATAACTGTATTTTGAGAGTGTGACATGACAGTCAGAGTACGTAATCCTTACCATTTTCTCTAATTACAGGGAATCTGGTTGGGTGGGTCAGTTTTGGAGCCAAATAACTATTACAATGCTTAGTATAAGACAGTTTTTTTTTTTTTTTTCTGGCTAGGCTTATAATTTTTCTGTTAGATTTTGAGCAGAGTTGCAGAACCAGAGAAATGGAGCATGGTCCAAAAGAGGTAGGGCATTTATGAAATAATGATGAGACCTTGTTAGTATTAATTGAACCTTTGTTTACACTTCATTTTTAGCTCTGTTTTTAAAATGTCACATGAGTTAGTCTCTAAGTGATCACAGTAAGTTCTCGGAGAGTAATTCTAATGGAATTAAAATGAAAGGCCTTTTATGAGACTTTAATCCCTATCCTGTGTTGATTGTTCTGACAAACACAAAAACAAATTGGGAAGAAAAACATGGACCCTTCAAGAGTTTTGCACTTGCAGACTTTGGTTGTGGGTCTGAAACCTTCAGGAAGTCGTAACACATTTGATCTTCGTATATATTTGTGGGTGGACGCCTCTGTCCTTCTGTTTATTTTCCTTCATTTTCACCCAGAATTGAGTGTTTATATAATTATGAGCAATAGTAAACAGGAGCAGATAAAGAAAGGCATGAAGAACTTTTAAATTATGCATTTTAATTTATTTGAATTAAATCATTATGTAACAAAATCACAGTCCTGATGGTTTAGCATTCCTGTTCTCCCCCCTCCCCGATTTGCATGATAGAGAAAGAAAGAAATCTTTAAAAGTCAGCTTTTAACACACAGTGCTCTACTTAGAAATCTTTATTGTTAACTATTCAGTTACTATAATATTCTAAAGAGTTTCCAGTAGTTTTTTTTTTATTAATAGATACAAAGTTTATATGAAAACTTGTGGGGCATGCGTGCATATGTGTGTGTGTGTATGTGCACGTGTACCCAAAAAGCTGAAACAGCTTGTGTCAGCTATAGCAACTCATTTTTGATTCAGCAAAACTAGGTTATGAATTCAAGCAATTAAAAATGACAAAAAGCCCAATTTCACTGCCTAGATTAATACACTTCCAATTTTTCCTGCTCCATAAAAATTTCAAAGTGTTCTTTCCGGTTAGGTGTTTGCATAACCTGTGGGGTATTGGAAGGTCCCGGTTTCACATTGGCTTGTGATGTCTCGATGCTTTGATGTAGCGAATGTAAATAGGATCAATGGCATGTTCTTAACACAATTTTCTATTTGCAACTTCTCTGGAAATTTCAGTTGGGTTTAAAGGAAAACAAGAACAGTTGTTAGTTCCCTCACAGTAATCGGTGGGGAATGATCTTTCAGCTGGTTCAAACGTCAGACAGGCCAGGGAAGGCTTTTTGAGAAGTGATAGAATTGTAGCAAAAATAGTGCATCCATGTGCTAAGGATGACAGTGAGATTCTTCTTTTCCTCTGCAATGGTGGGTGCATTTATTCCTTTTCCTCTAGTTTTATAGGCGTGAATCTAGAATTCTGGATTCTTGTTTATCTGATTAGCCAAAGCTCACTGTTCTTTAAAATGAGCTTTTTTTTTTTTTTTTGAACTTACAGATGGATTAGTGGTCACAATAAGCCATCTTGAATTCCCTGCAGTTTGGGGTTATTGTGTGTGTGTTCAGTTGTTTCGGTTATGTCTGAATGTTTGCAACCCTCTGGACTTTAGCCCACCAGGCTCCTCTGTCCATGGGAGTTTCCAGGCAAGAATACTGGAGTGGGTTGTCATGCCTTTTTTCCAGGAGATCTTTCCAATCCAGGGATCAAACCAACGTCTCCTGCATCTCCTGCTGCAGGCAGATTCTTAAAAACTGAGGCATTCGGGAAGACTGGGTGCAGATTGGGGTTCAGCTCAGTCACTCAGTCACGTCCCACTCTTTGCAGCCCCATGGACTGCAGCACACCAGGCCTCTCTGTTCATCACCAACTCCTGGAGCTTACTCCAACTCTTGTCCATCGAGTCTGTGATGCCATCCAACCATCTCATCCTCATCCCCTTTTCATCCTGCCTTCAATCTTGCCCAGCATCAGGGTTTTCTCCAGTGAGTCACTTCTTTGCATCAGGTGGCCAAAGTATTGGAGTTTCAGCTTCAGCATCAGTCCTTCCAATGAATATTCAGGACTGATTTCCTTTACAATGGACTGGTTGGATCTCCTTGCAGTCCAAGGGACTCTCAAGAGCCTTCTCCAACACCACTGTTCAAAAGCATTATTTCTTTGGTGCTCAGCTTTCTTTATAGTACAACTCTCACCTCCATACATAACTACTAGAAAAATCATAGCTTTGACTAGATGGACCTTTGTTGGCAAAGTAATATCTCTGCTTTTTAATATGCTGTCTAGGTTTGTCATAGCTTTTCTACCAACAAGCAAGCGTCTTTTAATTTCATGGCTGCAGTCACCATCTGCAGTGATTTTGAGCCCCCCCAAATAAAGTCTCTTTCTATTTCCGTTGTTTCCCCATCTATTTGCAATGAAGTGCTGGGATCAGATGCCATGATCTTAGTTTTCTGAATGTTGAGTTTTAAGCCAAATTTTTGACTCTCCTCTTTCACTTTCAAGAGGCTCTTCAGTTCCTCTTTGCTTTCTCCCATAAGGGTGGTGTCATCTGCATATCTGATGTTACTGATATTTCTCCTGGCAATCTTGATTCCAGCTTGTGCTTCATCCAGCCCAGCATTTTGCATGATGTACTCTGCATATAAGTGACAATATACAGCCTTGACATATTCCTTTCCCAATTTGGAACCCGTTTGTTGTTCCATGTCCCGTTCTAACTGTTGCATCTTGACCTGCATACAGATTTCTCAGGAGACAGGTAGGGTGGTCTGGTATTCCCATCTCTTGAAGAATTTCCCACACTTTGTTGTGATCTACACAGTCATTGGCTTTGGCATAGTCAATAAAGCAGAAGTAGATGTTTTTCTGGAACTCTTTTGCTTTTTCGATGATACAACAGATGTTGGCAATTTGATCTCTGGTTCCTCTGCCCTTTCTAAATCCAGCTTGAACATCTGGAACTTCATGGTTCACGTACTGTTGAAGTTCGACTTGGAGAATCTTGAGCATTACTTGTGCTAGCATGTGAGATGAGTGCATTGTGCGGTCCTTTGAACATTCTGTGTCATTGCCTTTCTTTGGGATTGGAAAGAAAACTGACCTTTTCCAGTCCTGTGGCCACTGCTGAGTTTTCCAAATTTGCTGGCATACTGAGTGCAGTGCTTTGACAGCATCATCTTTTAGGATTTGAAATAGCTCAACTGGAATTCCATCATCTCCACTAGCTTTGTTCTCAGTGATACTTCATGATAATTTGTCTGCAGTTGCAACATGATATAGTTCTCTCTTGTTTTATTGAATTCTCTGCTTGTGAGGAAATCCAGTTTCTTGTTTGCTAATGTGTGGAAGGACCAGTTGTATTTATTGTATTTTATTTGCCTATATAAATAGAGACTTGTTCTTTTTAGACTGATGAGGAGGGTGAGGGGTGGACCATGTATCAACACAGCCATCCTTACAGGGATGTAGAAATGCTCACCTCCCCTGTACCCCACTGCCTCTTTGTGTCAAGCATGGGGCTAGGAGTTCTGGCGTAACTTTTCTGGTCCTTACTACCATTCTTCAAGGTAGTCATCACTATTCCTAAGGTAGACATGGAGAAGCCATGTTCAAGACTTTTTATGATTAAATATTCAATTCAAATCCAGATTTTTCTGGCTTCAGTATCCCAAAACACACCTGAAATGAACTCTCTGAACTCAGGGAGATATAAAAAACAGGTACTTGGCCGACGCCCTCGGCCAGTGGTTCTCAACCAGGAACAATTTTTTTCACTCCCATCCCCTCAAAGGACAAAATAAAAACACAGGCATCAGAACGGGAGAAAATGTTTGCAAATGAAGCAAGCAACAAGGGATTAATAAAAATATATAAACAGCTCATGCAGGTCAATTAAAAAAGAAAAGAAAATTGGGTGGAAGACTTAAATAGATGTTTCTCCAAAGAAGACATACAGATGGCCAAGAAATACATGAAAAGATGCTCAATATCACTAATTATTAGAGAAATGCAGATCAAAACTACAATAAGGTATCTATCACCTCTCCGGGATCAGAATGGCCCTCATCAAAATATCTACAAACAGTAAATGCTGGAGAGGGTAGGGAGAAAAGGAAACCCTCCTACACTGTTGGTGGGAATGTAAATTGGTGCAGCCACTATGGAGAAGAGTAGGGAGGTTCCTCAAACAACTGAAAATAGAACTACCATATGACCCAACATTTGGCCGCATATTGGAGAGAGTTTTGGTAGTTATGTTTGGGTGAGGGCTGCTACTGGTATCTGTTTTGTAGAGAATAGATGCTGCTAAACATCCCAGGGATGATGCTAAACATTCTAGAATCCACAGGATAGTGCCTCCCCGCTCCCCAAAACAACAAAAAAAATTATCTGGACCATAATGCCAGCCGAGCTGAGGCTGAGAAATCTTGCCCTAGGCAATATCAGTGATGCTATGACTAATATACACATGGCCTGATTTTTCAAGAGAGTAGATAAGTGAATTTCAGTTATTAAACTTTTTAAATCTCCGGTTGGACACTGTGAATAAGATCATGATGAAAGTCAGAAGGTCTGTATTTTCTTACAATTTGACTTTAAAATTTTATAGCTGCCTATTCCGAGCATCTTTCCTTTATAAAGATGACATAGGTCATTGAGATTGAAGTACCTGATTTTCCCCAATGTGCTCAGCGTTACCTCCAACAACTGCCCTGAAATGAGATTTCTTTCTCTGGTGCTGATGTCAAGAGAAGAGAAAGGCAGCATCACTAAATGAGTCATGCAACAGTAATTCTAAGAACCTTCCTGCTTCTCCTTGGCATTCAGGCATGGTTATTTTCTCCTTATCTTTAAGTTTGGCACATAGGTTTATTTGCTTATTTATTTAATAAACACTTAACAGTGTTTTGCATGTGCCTACTACTGTTATAAATGCTTTAAAATATTGATTCACTTAATTCTGAAGACAAGCCCACATGTTTCATATTATTATTATCTACTTTTTATAGATGAGTCTCCCTGCTGGCTCAGTGGTAAAGAATCTGTCTTCTAAGAAGGAGACGTGGATTCGATCCCTGGATCGGGAAGATCCCCTGGAGAAGGAAATGGCAACCCACTCCAGTATTCTTACCTGGGAAATCCCATGGACGGAGGAGCCTGATGAGCTGCAGTCCATGGGGTCACAAAAGAGTCAGATGAGACTTAGCGAATAAACAACAACAACTTATTATAGACAAGAAAACCAAGATCCAGAGAAGCTGAGTAATTTGCTGAAGGTCACACAGCTTGTAAGTTACAGAGTTAGGAGTTACACTCAGTAGTCTCTGCTCTTAACCACTTTGCCCTGCTCTTTAAGAATTTGGGCTTTTAAATGGGCAGAAGCACAGCTATTTTGGCAGCATCTTCATGTGAGTTTTGAAACAAAAGATTTTTTTAGTTTTATTTCAGGTTGGTTAGGCAAACAACCACTTCTGAATGAGAGTGAGTGGTAATGTGTATAGTTTTATTTTTCACTATTTAGATACTTCTGAATGTGCAGTTTTTCAGCATCACAAGGACTTGTGGGTTCTCTTCATTATTTATTTATACTACTGAAAACAATAGTATTCATAGGGCATGACTTATGGGATGAATGATCCCTTCAAGAAATTTTACATTTTGATTTCCTGGCCCTTTAAATGTTTTCTGTGGAGTCCCGTGTGGTCCATACCAAGTGGGATATGGTGGATGTGGGTACATTGATTCCCAACTTGATTTTGCTAAAGCCAATCAACCTTTGTCATTTAGACCGTGGGAATGACCCTGCCCATCTCTCGCTCTGTTGAATTTCCAGCATGTAGTAAAACCTATGAAGAGAAAAACAATTTGAGTAGATGTTTAAATAGAAGTGCCAATTTAGCATACTTTATTCTGCGTTAGAAGAAGACATGATCTTGCAAGTCTATGATTAAACATACAATACACAGAGGGTTCAGAAAAACCAAGATGGGAGTAGACAATCTCCATCAATTTCAGTTGAATGAATGAATGAATACATGGATGGTAGAATTTATGTTTTAAAACGTTTCTTGTCAAGGTTATGTGTGGGTGTATACTTTAAAAGGAAGCATCTTCCATCTTGAATGGGAAAATACTGGGGGAAGAGGAGGTTGTGGCCATGGGAACCACTGATGACAGATGGCAGTTCTATACCAGCTGCCTTCTCAGGCTTCTGACCCAAGCTTCCCAGGATTCAAGTGATGGTACATAACTCACTCTTCATTGTCCCATGGAAAACCTGAAGATCCTGAGCCATGGCAATGGACTGAAGTTTACATGAGGCAAGGAGCAGATTTCTGAATATGAGGAAGAAAGGATCAGCACTCTTGAACAGCTTTAGTCTGGCCAGGCAGCAATACCAAACCATGCACAGGGGCTCTTGAGCCACCTTCCGCCACACCTGAAACATTCCAGAAACTGCGGTGGATGTGGAAACCGTTCTAGTCCTTCCTGTATATTTCAGGCCCAATGAACTCAAGGTAGAGGCAAGAAGTGAATCCATTTCAGAAGTGTCAAAAGACTCACATTGCAATCATTATTGTCACATTTCCTTTTTTTTTTTTTAATACAGTTCATAGATTTGGCTTTTATGGAATACCTTTTCCATCTAAAAAAAGTGTTGATTCAGGAAATATTTTGACATTAAGCCAGAATTTATTGTTCAACAGTGAATAAACAGGGATAAACTCCCATAGCTAAGACTCTCTGATAAGGTTCTATAAGTGTTGTCTATTTGTCTGTGGTGCTAAAATACATATATCTTGGTTAATTGACTAAAAGAAGCAAACAATAGGAAATTGGATTTAAAAGAGTCATTTTCGTTCCATATCCAGTGGAATTGGTTTCTAACATATTTCCACATTTAATGTGGGTCTGCTTTTAAAAATAAAGACAGCCGGTGATAAACTTTGTATGCTGTTAAGAGTTCATCCAACAACGGATAATGGGTTTCTGCTGAGCCCGTTACAAAGTTTGCCCAGAGAGGTTAAAAATATAGATATAGAAGATCATCAACGTTATAAGGGGTTTCAGGCTTCAACTTCTTCTGCTAATAGAAGAAGCCAGGCTGTGTTGTAATGTACTAGAAAACTGCTCAATATAGAAAATTCTTTAATTATTATCATGGGTACTGATCCTGTGTATCGAGTTTTTACATAAGCCATGTGTGTGCATGCATGCTAAGTCGCTTCAGTTGCGTCTGACTCTTTGCGACCCTAAAGACTGTAGCCCACCAGGCTCCTATGTCCATGGGGATTCTCCACTCAAGAATACTGTAGTGGGTTGCCATGCCTTCCTTCCGAGGATCTTCCCGACTCAGTGATCGAACCCGCGTCTCTTATGTCTCCTGCATTGGCACATGTGTTCTTTACCACTAGCTCCACCTGGACAGCCTTTGTGTAAGCCTTGCATTGTGTTATCTCCTGGTTACACATTATTGAATTGAATACTCCCAGCAACTTTAGGAGCCAGATGCTCTTATTAAACCCATTTTTCAGAAGGAAAGATTGAGGGTTGATGTGATTTTTCTAGGGTTATCAACCATGAGTTGGATTTGTAGTCATATTTGAAATCTTATGACTTCAAAGACTATTTCCACCCTCTGTTTGAGTCAAAGCCTTAGGGACATTTGTTCTTACCTTAGTGAAAACTGATCTGGCATAGATCAGATATGGTTAATCCTAGGGAGTCCTTGCAGTTCTTTTATTAGGACTAACCTGCTTATAATCTTAGTGGAATATGTGAATGGATGAATGGCTGGGTGGATGGCTGAGTGGATGGATGGATAGATGGATAAGTGGATGAATGGGTAGATGGATGGATAGATGGGTGGGTGGGTGGATGGATGGATAGATGGGTAAGTGGATGAATGGGTAGATGGATGGATAGATGGGTGGATGGATGGATGGGGGGTGGATGTATGGATGGGTGGGTGGGTGCATGGATGGATAGATGGATAAGTGGATGAATGGGTAGATGGATGGATAGATAGGTGGATGGATGGATGGGGGGGGTGGATGGATGGATGGGTGGGTGGGTGCATGGATGGATGCATGGATGGATAGATGGATAAGTGGATGAATGGGTGGATGGATGGATAGATGGGTGGGTGGGTGGATGGGTGGATGGATGGATAGATGTGTGGGTGGGTGGATGGGTGGATAGGTGGATGGATGGATGGATGGATAGATAGATGTGTGGGTGGGTGGATGGGTGGATAGGTAGATAAGTGGATGAATGGGTGGATGGATGGATAGATAAGTGGATAGGTGGATGGGTGGATGGATGGATAGATGTGTGGGTGGGTGGATGGATGGATAGGTGGATAGATGGATGGATGGATGGGTGGATAGGTGGATGGATGGGTACATAGGCTGACCAACTAATGACTCAGAAGGAAGATTGGCAAAGAGTATGCATATAGTTTTCATAACAAATATAAATACCAATAAATAAATGAAAACATGTTCACATATACATATATGTGTGTTTTGTATACATATGTGGAAAGTTTCATTTGTATGTATCAGTGATTCATGTATCATATTGGAAATCGTCATATTTGATGACATAGGATTTTTCTATTGAAGATAATTTAGAAATTCTTATTTAAAAATAAAGTGCATATTCTTTTGCCCAGCATGTCCACCTCTTGGGTTTATGTATTTTCACTTTCACTTTTCAAGTTTGCAAAGGTGCAAATTGCTCGACTGGAGCAGAGAAGGAAGAAAAATTGGAGCAAACAAAATGCCTAATGATGGAGGGTAGGAAATCAGGAAGCATTCAAGGAGTGAAGAGGATCTTCATGGGCCTGAAATGGTGTCTGCAGGACTAGGGGAAGAGTCCAAGAGTCAGACTCGTGTTAGGAAAAATCTGTTAGAAAACACACTTGGGACTTCCCTGGTGGTCCGATGGTTATGCAGGAGGTTCGATCCCTGATCCGGGAAGATTCCACATGCTGCAGAGCAACTAAGCCCATGCCCCACAACTACGGAGCCCCTCTGCTGCAGCAAGAGAAGCCACTGCAGTGAGAAGCCTGTGCCCTGCATCTGGAGGGTAGCCCACGCGGGCTGCAACTTGAGAAAGTCTGTGCACAGCAGTGAAGACCCAGCACACCAATAAATAAATACATTTTTGAAAAAAATAAAAAACACACTGTGTTTGTCTATACAGGATGAAAATGCAAGAGATAACTAAGGCGCTGAGAAGGTGGGTGACCTTTGTAGTTTCTGTGGAACTTGACTGAGAAGGGAGCAGGAGAGGAGCCCAAGTTTTGCTCTTAAAGTTATGCAAGATGGATCCGTGCACTGCTGGGCACCCTCATGCCTGTGGTTAGCAACATGGTGCGGTGCTGTGAACAGTTGGTTAACAGGGTAGATGGAGCCCATGGTTAGGTGTTCTTATAACACACACACACTTGCAGAGGATACAAGGAAACGTTTGGAGGTCATGAGTGTGTCTCTTACCTTGGTTGCGGTGGTGGAATCACACAGGTATGATATACCATACATGGTATACCACACATGGTATGATATACCATACATCCCCGTGTGTGATGCATCGACCTGTGTGAGTCTGTATCCACACTCATCGCCTCGTCCCCCTCGGGTGTGCAGGGGATTTGGTCCATCAGCCATACTTCGGGGCTTCCCTGGTAGCTCAGTGGTAAAGAATCCACCTCCCAACCCAGGACACACGGCTTCCATCCTGATCTGGGAGGATCCCACGTGCTTTCAGAGCTGAGCCCACGCGCCACAACTACTGAGCCCGTCTGTGCCCTGAGGCCCGGGAGCCTTAAGCAGCGAAGTCCGTGTGCCCTGGAGCCCAGACTCCACAACAAGAGAAGCCCCCATGTCGAGAAGCCCCCGCACCACAACCAAGAGTAGCCCGTGCAGCAGTGAAGACACAGCATGGCCAAAAATACATAATAAATAAATGAAGTTATTTAAAAATTGTACCTCAATGAAGCTGTTAAAAAGATTACACTTTGATTCCTTTTGATCTTCAACAAATATCCTCTACTTTGTTAATTAAATACACTTCAGTTAGGGAAGAAAAAAAAAAAAAGAGCTTCCAACTTTGCAAACAAGCTCTGGTGGGCCCTTCACGCCCAAGCTGATGTCCATCCACTTAGATGTCAACTCTAGATATTCTTTGTTGGACACAGGCAACCCAAATTGCTTTGAAAATGTGCGTAAGAGAGACTTAAAAGGAGGTAAGCCTAAAAATCACTCGAGTTAAAAATTATGTCCTGGCTAAGATTTGGGGTCGTTTTGTGCTCTGAAATAGGGTGGTTGGCTGCTGGCACATTTCTGAAAATGACAAAGCTACTTGTTAAGCCTAATGGTTTGGCCACAGAGGAAAACAAAATTCCCTGGGTGCTGCAGACCCTTGTCATTCATCGGAGGCACAGCAAAATCATGATCTTTATCCTCCCGGCTGTGTGTGTCTGTCGGGGACTGTGGGCCGCTCAAAGTTGTATACTATTATTTTTTTATTCATCTCTGGGTCATTTCATCTTCCTGTACCAGCCGCATGAATGGCTGTGTATGAAAATTGTATTTTTGTGCTGAATTTCCCACTGTGAAAGATGTTTACTATATATTTATGAAAACACTGCAATAACAAAACCCTTTCTATAGCCTTTCAATTTGCTGTAAGGGCAGATAAAATATTTTTATCTCGAACTGAACTTCATACCTTGGGAGATGCAGTGGGTCCGACTCGGAATAATAAAACACTTCAGAGAAAGGCTGGCGCTTTTCAGATTGGTTCAGAAACCGGGGCACTCCACTCGGCAGACCTCCATGCCTTTTAAAGGTGCCAACTGAATACACAAAACCTAGAGCTAAGCGCTGCAATGTCAGCATCATTAAATCGAGAAAAAAAAAATCTTTGTATTTATTAAGTACTTTCGCATTGCGTCCACAGAGATGCCGGCCAGTTCACTGATCAGTGTTTCCTTCATTCTGGGAAATACAGAGAGGAGGGTGGCCATCACCCCCGTGTATTGAAAATCTGGATTCTTCACCTTCATTTAGGCTTCAGCTTTGAAACTTTTGTCCAGCTGGTTTAGTAGATTGACATGCAGTTGGGAGAAATTATACAGAGAGATCTCTTGTAGGCCTTACCCTGTTTCCCCCGCCCACCCCTCCCACCCCCCGCCATGGGAATATTTTGCAAAACCATGTATCACGTCACATCTGAGATACTGATGTTGCCGCAGTGCAATCCACTGATACTGCTCAGATTTCCCCAGATTGCCTTGTGCTCATTTGTATGTGTGTGCTTCGTTCTATACAAATTTATTATGGGTATATGTTTGGGGGTCCACCACCACAGATGAGATATTGAGTCTGTCCATCCTAAGATTCCTGTTTATAATCACATCCACCTCCATTCACCAGCACCCACTCCCATCCCTAGTTTCTGTCCACACGGCTCTGTCCTCTGCTCCTAAAACCCTGTCATTTCAAACATGTTTTAGAAGTGGAATCACACAAATTTATTTTTTCAACTTTTTATTTTACATTGGAATATAGCCAATTAACAATGTTGTGATAGTTTCAGGTGAACGGCAAATTGACTCACCCATATATATACATGTATCCATTCTCCCCCAAACTCCCCTCCCATCCAGACTGTCACATAACATTGAGCAGAGTTCCCTGTGGTATACAGTAGGTCCATGCTGATTATCCATTTAAATATAGCAGTGTGTACCTGTCCATCCCCAAACTCCCTGACTATCCTTTCCCCATCCTTTTCTCCCAGCAACCACAAGCTTGTTCTCTAAGTCTGTGAGTCTGTTTCGTAAATAAGTTCATTTGTCTCATTTATTTTTAAATTCCACATATAAGTAGTATCATACAATATTCCTCTTTCTCTGTATGACAATGCACTCAGTATGACAATCTCTAGGTTTATCCTGTTGCTGCAAATCAAATTATCCCATTCTTTTTAATGGCTGTGTAATATTCCACTGCGTGTATGTATCATGTTTAACCTTTTGGCATTGGCTAACTCCAGCACCATCATTTCCTGGCGTTTTATCTGAATGACCGAGTCCATCAATCATCTGTTCCTTTTCACTGCTCAGTAATACCCCACTGGACCTGCTGTGTGCCGTGGTCTGTTTAACCACTCACCTGTTGAAGGACATCTGGTCCATGTGAGGCTCTCACAAGTACAGCTTCTGTGAACATTGCTGGGAAGGCTTTAGTGTGAGCATGAGTCTCACTGCTCTGGAACAAATGCCAGGAAGAAGCCTTTGGCAATCTTTGATTCATACACGTTATTTGTTCAATTGCTCAGTGCTGTCTGACTCTTTGTGACTCCATGGATTGCAGCACTCCAGGCTTCCCTGTCCTTCACCAATTCCCAGAGTTTGTTCAAACTCATGTCCATTGAGTTGGTGATGTCATCCAACCATCTCATCCTCTGTCGCCCCCTTCTCCTCCTGCCCTCAATGTTTCCCAGCATCAAGATCTTTTCCAGTGAGTCGGCTGTTCACATCAGATGGCCAAAGTATTGCAGCTTCAACTTCAGCCTCAGTCCTTCCAATGAATATTCAGGGTTGATTTCCTTTAGGATTGACTGGTTTGATCTCCTTGCCGTCCAAGGGACTCACAAGAGTCTTCTCCAGCACTGCAGTTCAAAAGCATCAATTCTTTGTAGCTCAGCCTTCTTAATGGTCCAGTTCTCACATCCACACAGATTATAGAAAACATTAACATGCTGTCCCTATTTGAAGTGAATGCCAGTCACACACACCAATCAAAGGAAAGATGTAAAATCTTACCCACATCTGAATGTTAATTTCTACCTAAACAGAGGACTAAATATAGAGACTGTCCAGCACTTATGCAGCATCCACCATATGCCAGTCTATATACCAAGCCTGTTGTGTGTACTAACTCACTTGTCCTCACAGCATCCTTTGGACGTATGTGCCACCGTCACCCCCACTTATAGATGAAGAGTCAGACAGAAAACGCTCCAGTCCCTTACCATGTCGCTACAATCCGAGGCACTGAAAGTTAGGCAGGCTGGCTTGAGAATCACTCATCTGAAGCACCAGCAGTGATCTGAACCTCACTCCCAGGTCTGTGGGCCATCCCTTCTGGGTTGGATGAGGTGGCAAAACTCACCAGGTTGGGTCAGCATCTATCAAACTGGCTCTGCAAAGAAAGGACACGTGGATTTGTGGGTATAGGACAATGGCTAGCTGACTTGACCACCTGTCAACTCACTGCTGTGAGCTAAGCTCGCTTTATTTGACCGTCTCAGACAGATGGAGGTTTCTTCTGGCTTTTAGATCTCTAAGAAGTCGATTTCACAATCCTCCCTTGGTTACACACTGCGATATTTCGCAGCTCTCACTGGCGGTATGCTCTGCCTCTCCGTGTGGCCCAGGTCTGTCTCACCGAAAGCTGAGCCTCAGCATTTGTACCCCTTCACTGAAGATGTGGAATTGATGGCCCCACGTCTCCTCGACAACACAACTTAAAGGTGCTTGTTGCTAACAGAATCTCGCGTGGCCGCTCTACATGAATCATGCAGCTTTCCATCCTCCGAAGGCATTTCATATTTCCACCAGGCTTATAAAGTATTTAATATTTTCATATGCTCCAGTGTAAAGCCATCTGTTGCAGTGACAGGACAAAATGTGGAAGGCAAGAACAAGCGTATGTTTAGGGAAAGATTCCATGGAACGTTAACAAGATAGCTATGTGCTACTCTGGGGTGTCTTGTTGAAAATGGCCAGGGGGTTTGGGGAGGCCTGGCCCCTGGCGTTGGTATTTATAAATAGGCAGTTATAGATGACACTTGCCCTTTTACCCCGTCCTGTAAATTTAGACTGGATCTGCAGTGTCCGTGGCACAGGGGCCTCTCTGAGAGGAAGTGGTAGTATCGTCTGATGTTTGGATCTTTATTTCATCTTGGTTTTCCACATGTGTTTTAACTTTTTTAAAAATTGGAGGATAATTGTGTTATAATGTGTTAGTTTCTGCTATACAAATATGTGAATCAGCTATATGTATACACTCATCTCTTCCCTCTTGTGTTTTGACTTTTTGTTATTCTTTGGGCCATTGCATTGGGAACCTGCTGCGTGCTAGACTCGCGTGTTGCTAAAATCGTGTTTCAGAAGAGTTACGGCTGTTTCTTGGGGCCTAACGTCTTCTTCTTCTTTTGTTAAAAAAATTATTTTTAACTGGAGGATAATTGCTTTACAATACTGTGTTGATTTCTGCTGCACATCGACTTGAATCAGCCGTAGGTTTACATATGTCCTCTCCCTCTGGAAGCTGCCTCCCACCCCATCCCACCCCGCTAGGTTGTCACAGAGCACCAGATTTGAGCTCCCTGCATCATACAGCACATTCCCACTGGCTATCTATTTTACATATGGTAATGTGTATCAGTTCAGTTCAGTTGTTTAGTCATGTCCGACTTTGTAACCCCATGGACTGCAGCATACCAGGCCTCCCTGTCCATCACCAACTCCCAGAGTTTACTCAAAGTCCTGTTCATTGAGTCGGTGATGCCATCCAACCATCTCATCCTCTGTCATCCCCTTCTCCTCCTGCCTTCAATCTTTCCCAGCATTAGGGTCTTTTCCAATGAGTCAGTTCTTTGCATCAAGTGGCTGAAGTATTGGAGTTTCAGCTTGAGCATCAGCCCTTCCAATGGAGTCAGGACTGATCTCCTTTAGGATGGACTGGTTGGATCTCCTTGCAGTCCAAGGGACTCTCAAGAGTCTTCTCCAACACCACAGTTCAAAAGCATCCGTTCTTCTGCACTCAGCTTTCTTGATAGTCCAATTCTCACATCCATATGTGACCACTGGTATGTTTCAATGCTATTCTCTCAATTGGTCCCACACTTTCCTTCCTACCCACCCCTGTGTGTCTGTAAGTCTTTTCTCTATGTCTGCATCTCCACTGCTGCCCTGCAGATAGATTTGTCAGTGTTATTTTTCTAGATTCCACATATATGTGTTAATATACAATTTTTTTTTTCTGACTTACCTTACTCTCTGTAATAGGCTCTGGTTTCATCCACCTCATTAGAACTGACTCAAATGCATTCCTTTTTAAGACCGAGTAATATTCCATTGAATATATGTACCACAACTTCTTTATCTATTAATCTGTTGATGGACATCTAGGTTGCTTCCATGTCCTGAGTATTGTAAACAGTGCTGCAGTGGACATTGGGGTACATGTGTCTTTTTCAGTTATGGTTTTCTCAGGATAGAAGCCCACATATACTAAAATTGAAATGATACAGAGAGGATTAACATGGCCCCTGCACAGGGGTCTGACTTCTTATAGCCATGGTGTGGTGTTGCTAATGTCTTAGAAACAATCAGATGTGAATCCATCTTGGCTGCCCACTTGAACGTGAGGATGTCAGCACAGTCCTCTAAAACTGTTGCGATACCCCAAGCCGCTTGCTGAACTGAGCTCAGAAAACTCAAAGCCAATGTCTCTGAGATGGGGCCCGTTGCTCTTGGGGGGAACACCATGGCCAATATGCAGTGGGGATCAGACCTGACAAGCGCATTAGGGGCCTTGTGCCTCAACTGGCTAATTTCAGCCTCCTAAGCCTCTTCCCTGGTGGGGCCCCTCACTGTCTTCATTTCATAGACAAGGGAGCCATTTTCGAGAGGGTGATTCTCCCAAGATCACCCAGCTCATGATGGGCAAACCCTGGATCTGACCACGGCAGGCTTGGTCCATAAACAGGATGCTTCACCACCGTGTCTTATAACTGACGTTAGTAAAATAGGAGAAGCTTGTTCACTGCCTTGCAGACCAGTTCTTCCGATGGTGATATCAGCTGGAACATGTCAATCAAAATAGGGCAGACTGTCGCAGCGTGGCCTCTGCAAGCCTCAGTTCTCAGTTGCTTCTTCCTTTTTTTTTTGGCCACACCAGGCAGCCTGTGGGATCTTAGTTCCCCAACCAGCGATGGCACCCACATTCCCTGCATTGAAAGCATGGAGTCTTAACCACTGGACGGCCAGGGAAGTCCCTCTCAGATACTTAAAAAATATATATATATATTTTTGGCTGTTTTGGATCTTCCTGGCTGTGTGTGCTTTTCTCTAGTTGTGGCAAGCGGGGGCTGCTCTCTACTTGGGGTACATGGGCTTCTCATTGCGGTGGCTTCTCTTGTTGCAGCGCACAGGCTTGATAATGGTGGCCCACACGCTGATTTGCTCTGAGGCATGTGGAATCCTCTCAGATCAGGGATCGAACTTGTCTCTCCTTCATTGACAGGCAGATTTTTTTTTTTTTTTTTTTAACCACTGAGCCATCAGGGAAGCCCCTCAGCGACTTTTTAAATGTTTTGTAATTTATTTTATTTATTTATTTTTGGCTATGTTGGGTCTTCCTTGCCGTGCAGGCTCTTCTCTTGTTGTGACGAGCAGGGCCTACTCTTGAGTTGCGGCACGTGGGCTTTTCATGGTGGCCTCTCTGGCTGCAGATCACAGGCTCTCGGGCGGGAGGGCTTCAGTACTTGCAGCACATGGGCTCAGTGCTTGGGGCTCCCGGGCCCTAGAGCACAGGCTCAGTAGCTGTGGGGCGTGGGCTTAGCTTCTCTGTGGTAGGTGGGGTCTTCCTAGATCAGGCATCGAACCTGTGTCTCCTGTATTGCCTCCAAGCCACCAGGGAAGCCCCCTCTCAGCTACTTTGTAACCCCATGAGTAAAGTTCAGTGAACCCCAGGGGGAAGCTTGCAGAAGGAACTTGATGTGAAGACAGAGGAACAGCTCTTGAGAGTGCTACAGCAGAAGATCATAGTGGTTAACCCCCGCAGACCCCTCCTTTATATCAAGTTTGAACTATTTTCTACCAACTCGTGTGAAAAAGAGTCTTAGATCATTCACCTGCTTTCAGTCCTATTAATAAATGGATTAACAGCATATGTAAGGACCTAGGTCCCAATGGTAGCCGTGTCAAAAGAAGACAGTTTCTGGTTAGTTACTCTCAGGCTGATAAAATTCATGATATAGCAGGATTCAGGGCGATTTTTAAAAATTGGAGTATAATTGCTTTCCGTGTTGTGTTAGTTTCTGCTGTACAAGGAAGTGAACCGGCTTTATGTATGCATATATCCCCTCCCTCTAGAACCTTCCAGTCCCCTTCCAATCCCACCCCTATAGGTCATCACAGAGCCCTGAGCCGAGCTCCCTGTGCTATATAGCAGCTTCCCATGGTGCGTGTGTATGTGTGTGTGTGTGTGTGTGTGTGTGTGTGTGTGTGTGTGAGTTGCTCAGTCATGTCTGACTCTTTGGGACCCCATGGACTGTAGCTCACCAGGCTCCTCTGTCCATGGAATTCTCCAGGGAAGAACACTGGAGTGGGTAGCCATTCCCTTCTCCAGGGGATCTTCCCCACCCAGGGATCAGACCCAGGTCTCCTGCATTGCAGGCAGATTCTTTACCATCTGAGATACCGAGGAAGCCCACTAACTATCTGTTTTACACCTGGTGGCATATATATGTCAATCCCGTTCTCCCCGTTTGTCAAACCCCCCACTTCCTCCCCTGTGTCTGTACATCTCTGTTCTGTACGCCTGCATTTCTCTTCCTGCCCTGCAAATAGATTCATCTGTAAGCAGGGATATATATTTTCCAAAAGAGCAAGATTTCTCATCAGATCAAGTGAAGAAAAACAATCAGGGTAGCTGAGAGAAAAGACCAGTTAGCTTCTAAACACCATTCATTTATTTCAGTCAACACTCTCAGTGGGACATGAGGGTTTCTTCTATAAGAATCCCTTTTAGACCCATGGGTTTTGCCTGTGGGTTTTCGTCTCGACAATCAGATGATAATGATGGGCTATAAACTTCATGGAGACAGAAAACAGGTGAACAATGTGTAATTACTCGCTAAGACAATGCCTGGGCCATATTAGGACCTTGATAAATGTTTTCAGAGAATGTATGATCCTATTGGATTGTTCCAGAATATTTATTATCTGTTGCATCCTGGTAAACCCAAGTCATAATTTTATCTAATAACTGGATGGTGCTTTCAGAACCCTATTAGAGGAAAGAGTGTTATTCCTACTCACTAGTTTCTTCTCTCCTAAAGCCGAGAAATGTGGGTAATTATTTTCTAAGTTATGGCCAGGACGCTATGCCTAGGAAGAGCAGTGACGTTGTATCTAGCCTCCTCTCTAAAATATTGTCACAACCTCATACAGGGTGTACGGTGGCAGCAATGTTCCAGTCCTTTTCCCCAGCACTCTCCATTGGCAAAACAGGGGTTACGGTTAATGCAACAGTGAAAATAAATTATTACCATTCTCCGATTGCGTGACAGGTCAGTAATTAACTTATGTCACCAGTTGGCCTCCCACAACTGTGTTTATTCAGCTCCATGGAGCACTTTTCAGGGAAAAAGGAAAGATCAGCAAGGCAGTCTTTGTTTACTGTGGATGCTAAATGCGGGCGGAATACATCTTTTCCTATTGACGAGGAAATAAGTTGGTTGTTAGAACATGATTTTCCATTCTCCCAAATGATATGGTGATTCAGGGAATTTGAAAGCTACCCTGGAATTAGAAAAGCATAAAGAAATTGCCCTTTATGTGCTAATTGAGCTATTGTGCCTGTTTTCTTCGGTTCCTTTTCCCTGTATAGTCATAGCAAAGAGCTGTGTGTAAAAAAAAAAAAAAAAAAAGGTATGAAAAATTTTAATTAAAAGAAAAAAAAATTTTTTTTCCCATTGTAGGTTAAGTGCCTATCATGCAGCTAAGGGACAATGGTATTAGATTTGTAATAAGTACAAGTAAAGCTTTTCATTTTGATTGGATTGGGTGTATTTTTCATCAGCATCTCCTGCGTGAGCCATGATTCCAAAGACAGAGACTTGTAATCTTCTGCAGTGGGAACGATGCAGCTTAAAAATCAATAGGGCAGGAGGTGTTTCAAGTTCTCATTATTGTAATGTGTCAACATCACTTCAGTGACCCCAGAGTCCTATGTTGGCTGGTTTTTCCCCTGATTTATTGTGCAATCTCATAGGGCAAACTATAATTTCACTTGGAATCAGAAAGTCCCCATTTATGGTTTGTGTCCCAGTCTCCAGTCATTAGGGCATTCTCGGGGAATCGATCCCTCCTGTTGTTGCTAAGAGCTGAATGAAGTTGTCACCCGCTTCGATTACAAAGGCGCGGGGGGGAAAAAGAGGCGGTGAGGGCAAGGACCTCGGAGGCTTGGCGAAGGGCTTCCTGGATGTGCGTCTGCCGCCATCCGGAGGACTTGCATCTTTTCTCAGGACGCCTCTTACAGAAATGCCCCACCACCGACTCAGAGCAGTGCTCCATCACTTCTCGCGTTTCCTATGGATGATGGCATCCTCCTTTTAAAGCAAGGCGCCAGAGCCTTCCCTGAAGGTCTGTTCTGGCACATTTCCTAGAACTTGTTGAGTCAGGTCAAGTCTTCTTAAATCGTCTGATTGAAGAACAGAACTTCTCTGATTGCCACTCCGAGCCCATAAAGCCAAAGTCTTGCATCCTTTTCCTGGTTGGCAAAATAGCTAGGAACTTAGTGAAACTTCCTGTAAAAAGATGACCCTCTGGTTTCAGAGTGTGTGCACACGCACACACACACACAAAGCTCCTTTCCCTGGAGGGTAATTGATGAATGCATATATGATAGTTTTAAGTCATCCTACAGCGTAGCAAGTCTGCATGCTAAGTCTCTTCAGTCGTGGCCAGCTCTGTGTGAATTTATGGACTGTAGCCCGCCAGGCTCCTGGGTCCATGGGATTCTCCAGGCAAGAATACTGGAGTGGGTTGCTGTGCCCTCCTCCAGGGGATCCTCCCCACCCAGGGATTGAACCCATGTCTCTTAGGTTTCCTGCTTTGGCAGGTGAGTTCTTACCACTAGAGTCATCTTGGAAGGCCCAAAGACTTTAAAAATGGGTCCACATTAAAAAAAAAAAAATTAAGAAATTCTTAAGAGCTCCATTTATCAAAGCCCCTGAATCTCATTCTAGGACATGCATTCACTTCATAGACATTTACTGGGTTCTATTCTGAGTGTCAGGTATCCCTTTTCATATTCTTTTTAAAAGTATCTTTATTTATTTATGTGGTTGTGCTGGGTCTTAGTCGTGGCACACAGATTCTTCAATCTTTCCTTGTGGCATTTGTGAAGGGTCTTTAGCTGTGGTATGTAAAAACTCTCAGTTACAGCAAGTGGGATCTAATTCCCTGACCAGGGTTGGAAACTGAGCCTCCTGCATTGGGAGTGCAGGATCTTAGCCACTGGACCACCAGGGAAAGAGCCATATCCTTTCCTAAGCTGTTAAATCAAGTGGTTCTTCCTCTGAGGCTCTTTATTGATACATTGAGTTCTTCTTGAGTCTTCCAGCCCTCTTAGGACTTGCCTTCTCCTCTGAATGCAATCCACTGGTGGCTCAGTTGTAAAGAACCTCTGTGCCAATGTAGGAGACCCAGGTTGGATCCCTGGGTCAGAAAAATCCCCTAGAGAAATGAATGGCTACCCACTCCAATATTCTTGCCTAGAGAATCCCGTGGACAGAGGAGCCTGGAGGGTTACAGTCCATGGGGTCTCAAAGAGTTGGAGACAACTGAGCACTAGATTTACTCACTTATCGATTCACTAAATGATTGATAGAGATCCTGTAGGTGTTGCAGAGATAATGGTGAACAAGACAGAGAAATTTCCCTTCTAGCTGAGGGAAGGTGGGTCCTTGACTTCGAGGGCTCAGAGGGATGGAGCCCTGGTTCCCTTGATTCCTGAAAATGGGTGGAGTTATTCCCTCCTTAATAGGACATTACCCATTAGGGCTTAAGCATGACCTTGCTTGTTCTTCAGGCACTGACCTCAGGTGGTGGGAGGACATGGGAAGATCAAGTGCTTCCAATGGGTGTTTCTAACCCACGGGATGTTGTGCATATGTACCTATAGGGACCCAGATCAACTGTGACCCCAAAGAAAGTTGACGTCAGAATCCCTGTCCTGCCCACCATTCCTCCTTCACGGCCTCTAACCCCAGCCCTGTGAAGTTCTGTGTGTGTGCTCAGCCACTTCAGTCGTGTCTGACTCTTTGTGACCCCATGGACTGTAGCCTGCCAGGCTCCTCTGTCCATGGGATTCTCCAGCAAGAACACTGGGATGGCTTGCCATGCCCTTCTCCAGGAGAATCTTCCCGACCCAGGGATCAAACCCGGTCTCCCGCATTGCAGGTAGATTCTTTATCATCTGAGCCACCAGGGAAGTTCTAGCAGAAGCCTAAGAGGCTCCTAAAACAGAGGTATCATTAGAAGCTCAGATCTTAACTCCACCACTGAGAACCTTGAGCAAGTTTCTTTTTAATTGGAGTGTGATTGCTTTACATCGCTGTGTTAGTTTCTGCTGATCAACAGAGTGAATCAGTCATACGTATACACATATCCCCTTCCTCTAAGGCCCCCATCCCACCACCCCCCATCCCACCCATCTAGGTCATCACAGAGAACCCAGCTGACCTCCTTGTGCTATTCAGCAACTTCCCACTAACCATCTGTTTCACATGGTGCATATATGTCTGTGCTACTCCCCTCAATCTGTCTCACCCTCTCCTTCCCCCCATTGTGTCCACAGTCCATTCTCTTATGCCCGTGTCTCTGTTCCTGCCCTATCTAAATGATTTCATCAGCACCGTCTTTCTAGAGCCCATATATATGCCTTAATGTACGATATTTGTTTTTCACTTCCTGACTCACTTCACTCTGTATGACAGACTCTAGCTTCAACCACCTCAGTTCCAAGTACAGTAAGAAGGCAAACAGTAACTCACAAGCAGTTTCCAGCCTCTGCTTGCATTATATTTGTTAACTGTGAGTCAAGCCAACCTCAGAGTCAAGGAATAGAGAGACAGATAATAAGGGAAGAAACCAAGAGCTCTCCTTGGAAAGGTGTGTGCAAACAGGGCTGAGGTAGGTCTGTGGCCGTATTTGGAATCCACTTCCTCTCTCTTGGAAGCAAATCATTCACTGAAGGGAATGATATCCTATGAGGAGGTCTTTCTGTAAGCTGGGTCTTCCAGCTAAAATTGTCGTTGTTGTTTAGTCTTTCAGTCGTGTTAGACTCTTTGCAACCCCAGGGACTGTAGCCCACCAGGCTCCTCTGTCCATGGAATTCTCCAGGCAAGAACACTGGAGTGGGTTGTCCTTGCCTTCTCCAGGTGATCTTCCTGAGTCAGGGATCAAACCCAGGTCTCCTAAGTTGGCAGGTGAATTCTTTACCACTGAGCCACCTGGGATGTCCTCCTAAAATTATCCTTTATCATTAAGTGCAATGATAAGGGACTTCCCTGATAATAAGGGCTTCCCTGATAACTCAGCTGGTAAAGAATCTGCTTGCAATGCAGGAGACCCTGGTTCGACTCCTGAGTGGGGAAAATCCCCTGGAGAAGGGAAAGGCTACCCACTCCAGTATTCTGGTCTGGAGAATTCCATGGACTATGGGGTCACAAAGAGTTGGACATGACTGCGGGACTTTCACTTTCACTTCACTTCATTAAGTCCAAGCCTGTAGTCTCTCCTTTCGTAAGTGCGGCCTTCTATTTACTTTATACCTGATCATCCTCCTTATCTTTCAAAGTTTAATCAATGATGCTAAAAGAGTTTTTCTTTTTCTTTCAAGTGTAATGTCAGCCCAGAGGGAGGGTAGTCACGTGCCTCTAGTGACACTGAGCATCCTCAAGATAAGAGCCCACATATCTCAGGGGAGCTGTGCACACCTGCCTGATGGAGCCTACACCAACGGTGTTCTGACAAGTGTGTCTAATTCTGAGCTTCCTCATAGCCCTCCTGTTGGGAATCTATTTGCTTTGGATCAAGAATGCTGGTGCCTCCAGCTTCAACATCACACTCTTCTTTCCTTACACATCAGCTGGTTTATTTTAGAGATCACTTGAGAACCTCATACATTAGTTTTCCTGATCCTGTGGGCACCAGTTGATGCTTCCACTGGCTGGTGGAGGCACAGATTATGAGAGCTGTGGTAGAATAAGGGAAGTTCTGTGGTTTCTTCTTTAAACTAAATGGTGCTCAATTAGAAGTGCAGAGGGCTCAAGACGACAGGCAGGCAGAAATAAGCCTGAGACCCGCCTTACCTACTTTGTGGATACATTGAGCTTTGAAACCTCCCATTAGTAGATAGACGGATGACTGTGAGAGATCCTAGGGCTGGGTTCTCCTACTGCCATATTAGAGTTCAGAAAACTCCATTTGTGTGCATTTGATTGCAGACTTGCAAACTTTATTGTCCAAAAGCAGAAGTGTGTCAAGTCAGTATTTCTATTTGAAAAGCAAAGTCCACTCAAATTGTTTTTCTCTTCACTGGACTTGGGGACTCTGCCCTGATTTTGAGGCTTCTTGCTCAGTGGATGGGTTTGAAGCATTCTTTTAAGCTGTTGACTGTCAATCACTTTTATATAGTTGTCACTTGCAGTATGTCACCGTCAATAGCAGACTCGTAAAGCTTGCAGATACTCATTCTCACTCTGACATGCATAACTCAATTGAGCTCGGTTTATAAAAAGAATCTAAAAATACACAAATTGATGATTAGGGAAAAATGGCTTTCTGAAAGGATCCTTTATTTAATGCACAGGAAAATAATTCCTGGAGATGAATAGTCCTGCTAACTCACTTTTTCATTTATTTCAAATCTATCAAGACTCTACTAAGTATTGGTGTCGGTGTTAAAAATGTTGAGTGAAAACCAGCAAGGAATCTGTAACCTTGAAATGTACAGTGTGGTGGGGTTAAGAAAGGAAGTTAGATGGGGGAACATCAAATAACCTCAATACAAAAACTGTGATTATCATCTGAGATAAACATTCTAAAGAAAGGGTACCAGAAGAATCGATGCTTTTGAACTGTGGTGCTAGAGAGGACTCTTGAGATTTCCTTGGACTGCAAAGAGATCAAACCAGTCAATCCTAAAGAAAATCCACCCTGAATACTCTTTGGAAGCACTAATGCTGAAGCTGAAGCTCCAATACTTTGACCACCTGATGCAAAGAGCCAACTCATTGGGAAAGACCCTGATGTTGGGAAAGACTGAAGGCGGAAGTATAAGGAGGTGGCAGAGAAAGACATAGGTGGACAGCATCACTGACTCAATGGACATGCGTTTGAGAAAACTCCGTGAGATAGTGGAGGATAGGGAAGCCTGGCGTGCTGCCGTCCATAAGGTTGCAAAGAGTTGGACAGGACTTAGCGACTGAACAATAATGGGAGGTGATACACAGCTGATCTCTACTGAAGGGTTGCTCTGGGAAGGGAAGCCAGGCACTGGGCTCATTGTTTCATAGGCGTCATACCTGAATCTTTTCATTCTTTCGTCTGTTCTGTTCAACTGTCCACATGTCATTTAGCCCCGAACTCCAAGGTACACGGCTGTCCCTCCCCTGCTCTTTCCACTGCCACACCTTAGTCCCAACCCCCGATGTTGCCACCTTTGTGACTGTGACAGCCTCCCTCCTGGACTCTTCAGGATCTGTGTTTGCCCTCCTCCAAGCCATTATCCACGTAGTAGCCAGCATCATTTAAAACATAAATACATTACACACCTGTGTTCATAATAGCACTATCCACAGCAGCCAAGGGTCCATCAGTGGATGAATGGACAAACAAAATGTGGTCTCCACGTGCGGCAGGGTACTACTCAGCCTCAAGAAGGAAGGAAATCCTTCCATAGGCTACAACAGAAATGAACCTTGAGGATGTTATATTAAATGAAATAAGCCAGTCACAAAAAGACAAATACTGCAGTAATCCACTTAGACAAATTATTAAGAGTTATCAGGTTTATAAAGATAGGAAGGAGAATGGTGGTTAGCAGAGACTGGGATCTCTTTGGGATACCAAAGAGAGAAAGGGATATTTTTATTTACTTGGTGTGAGACTTCAGTTTTGCAAGATGAACAAGTTCTGGAGGTCTGTTGACAACCATGTAGATACACTTAAGAGAACTGAACCATATGCTCAAAAGTGGTTAAGAAGGTTTGAGATATATATCAGAAATCAACCCTGAATATTCATAGGAAGGACTGATGTTGAAACTGAAGCTTCAGTACTTTGGCCTCCTGATCCAACGAGATGACTCATTGGAAAAGACTTTGATGCTGGGAAAGATTGAGGGCAAGAGAAGGGGACGACAGAGGATGAGTTGGTCACTTAGCCTCACTGACTCAATGGCATGAATTTGCACAAACTCTGGGAGATAGTGAAGGACAGGGAAGCCTGGCAAGCTGCAGTCCATGGGGTTGCAGAGTCGGATGTGACTTAGTGACTGAACAACAATAGCATGTGTATGTGTGTGTATTAAAAACATGTATTTAAACCACAATAAGAAAAAAATCTTCCAAAAATTCCATAGATCAATTCAATTATTCCCCTTCTTCAATGTTGTCCTGTTATGCTTAGAAAAATAACAGAAACAATCCAGACCAAACCAAAGCAAAAACGACTGTGGCCCATAGGCTTTCAGAACATCTTTTCCCTGCCTGCCTACCTCAAAGACCTTTCTCTGCAGTCTGTTTCTCCTTCACTCTGCTCTAGCCCTTGTCTCTTTCTTACTCATTTTAAAACGTGTCAAGGTCACTAGCACACTTTGCATTCATTCATTCTTCAAACCACCCACTCTTTCACTAGATTCACAGAATGAATGTTTGCTACATTTTAAGGTGTAAATTCAATTTAAAGAAACATTTGTCAATAAGAAGGAGGAGGAGGAAGGAGGAGAAGAGGAGGAGAATAATAAAGATGCTGATCACGGTTGTTATCATTAATATTATTAATTTTAGATGCCTCACTTCTCAGTTTCTCATTACTAAGGAGTGTAGAGTTTCCCTTTAACAAGATTTTACTTGAATGGCATTCCGAATGGCACCATCCGTTTGGATGAGATTTTTAACGTCTACCACTGACCTTGAGAAGCGACTGATTTTCTTCCAAAAATACGACAGATGTTGTTTGTGTTTGAAGGTTTCCAAGATATTTATATAGAGAGAGTATTCCAGTGAAATCACATGGTCTGGTAAAAGGTTTCATTGGGGCTGGCCAGGGGACTTAAGATTTAGTAAAAGCTGAATTCGAGGAAATGGGAAGTAAACTGTGGCTCTGATGGTGAGAGAAATGGCGTGAATGATGGCTCGCCAGCTTCAGACAATTGGCTGCGTGAGTTGGGGGCATCCTTGTTCCTGTGCTGGAAGCAGATGTGTGACAATTGGCTACGTGAGCTGGGGGCATCCTTCTTCCTATGCTGGAAGCAGACGTGTGACTGTAATTTTCCTGGGGATGCTCCCAGTTACAGAAAGCTTCTGACTCTGATTCCCTATTTCTCTATGCACTCTTAGCAAGACTCCATAATGAAAGGCTTCCCAGGAGGCGCTAGTGGTAAGGAACCTGCCTGCCAGTATAAGAGACATAATGAGATGTGGATTCAATCCCTGGGTCAGGAAGATCCTCTGGAGGGGAAAGGCATGGCAACCGACCCCAGTATTCTTGCCTGGAAAATCCCTTGGACAGAGGAACCTGGCGGGCTACAGTCCATAAGGTTGCGAAGAGTTGGACACAGCTGAAGCGACTTAGCATAATGAAAGGACCTGGAGATTGTCATACTTCAGAGAAGACGAAAGTGGAAACAGATGTGTTCTCATTCTCATTATAAAGGTTTGTTTTTTATTAGCCCCTTGGTCTCATGTGGCTGGCATTGAACAACCGTAATGGAACCATCATTGGATTCTGCAGGCAGATCTGAAAGCGGCTTTTCAGGAACTTCAAGTTGATGTGTTTTTGAGATTTGCACGGCTTTTGTTCATGGAAGGTCACATGCTATGCCACAGAAGCCGACTCCCGCTTTCCTCATGCAAGTCAGCTCTTGTTCTGGACAACACGCAGAGTCCCTGACCTGCCTGAGTCCCTTTCCTAAGAAACTCGTGCTTTTGGTCACAGAGGGGACCAGGTGAGGGACAGCATGCACAGATGACAGCACGCTATTATCATTCATTGGTTCACTGACTCCCTAAGAAATCAGAGTCTATTGCATTTCATGTGATGCCGAAGTCAGTAAGGATGAAAGCTCACGGGTTCCTCTGGAGACGCGGTACCAAATGAATTTTAATGGTCTCGATCCCTCCCACAAACCCAGTTGGATACTCTGTTAGGCAATAAAGTTTAAAGGTTGGAGAAACTCCAAATCTGAGCCCAGAGAAATCTCTGCTTCTTTGTCCCAGCCTATGAAAAAAAGAAAAAGAAAACCAATTCATTGCCAGTACCTGGCAGGGATGCTGAAGGTTTCTGTCATTTGTTAAGTAGCATGACACCCTTAAAAAGCTTTTTGTGTGCAAAAAAAAGAAAAACCAAGACATGTCCTCTTTAATGCTCACTGGTTGCTGACTGATGATAATTTGGGCTGTAAAAGTCGGGGAGTCCTCTGAGCCCTTCCATGTGCTGCTCTTCTCTTGCCCTATCCTAAGCTGCAAGATGAAGTTGAAGGGTAGATTTTTATAAAGCACTGTCTGAGTTAAAGACAGCTGGGATCCCAGAGGTTAGAGGGTGTGAGTTTTTGTTCGGTTGCTAAGTCTTGTCTGACTCTTTGTGACTCCTTGGTCTCCAGCCCACCAGGCTTCCTCGTCCTTCACTATCTCCAGGAGTTTGCTCCTGTCCACTGAATCGGCGACGCCATCCAGCCATCTCATCTTTCACCCCCTCCTCCTCCTGCCCTAGCCATGGGTAGATAGTGGAAGCAAAGTCCAGAACTCTTGCTGGCGTTACAGTGGATTGAATGTTGCAGCGGTTCATGTTCCAGGGACTACCCACGAGACCGACAAAGAGAAAGATGAAAGAAGGATAGAAGACTGTGATTTTAAAGTTGTCAGTACCAGGTCCTCAAGGGCTTTTCAAGAAGGAGAGAGATAGAGGCCAGTATAACCTGATTCCATGTGGCTTCCCCTATGCAACTTTTTTTTTTTTTAAAGTTCACCCTGCATTATTCTAAATGTCTATCATGAGGACGAAATACATCCCTCTTGGTAGATGGAAAACATCTTATGCAAAAAAAAAAAAAAATGACCTGGAAATTTTCCTTCTGTCTTCCTGGGCACTGAGCTGATGTGGGGGAATTTAGAAACATACAGTCTTGAAATCAAAATGAGTGTTCACCCCTGCAGAGGCAAGGAGCCCATGGAAACGAACAACTAGCATTGCTGAGAATAATTATTGTCAAATTGAGTCCATTGTGAATAATCATCAGAGATATTTGTCCTGGCGAGAACCAGCACCAAAGAGAGAAATTTAATATTGACTGACTCCCTTGTGAAGAAAGAAACCTTTAGCTTTATTAAAGATGGAAGCGTTGGTAATTTGCAGGTAGAATGCATCAGTAAGATACACCATAGAACATCATGACAGAAAATTTTTTTGAGAAGCCATTGTCTAGAGGTGATGATTCAAATTCTGCCCATGGCTTTTCTCTGTATAGAAGTGTCTGGATTCGAAGTCAGATCATTTTTATTGAAAATATCTTGATTCTGCAGGAAACCAGAGAGTCTACTGAGCTCTTTCTAGAAGAGTCCATCCTGTGAAGTCCATGGGCTTGTGATCCCATTTCACAATGACCAGGTCTTCTCCAAAGACTTTTCTTCACCAGTCAAAGAGAACAGAGGTGCTCATCTGTGCATTTCTTCAACAGAAGCATCCATTACAGGGTTTTTTTTTGGAGGATAATTGCTTTACAATGTTGTGTTACTTTCTGCTGTACTATAATATCTGTGACTCCCGGTGCCTACAGAATTGAGGCCACATCATCTCCTTAATCTACCTGGCTTCTCATCACATTTCTGAAAACCTCCCCTGCTCCGTGTGTGTGTGTGTGTGTGTGAGAGAGAGAGCCCATGCCACCAAGCAACTCTCAGACACCAGGAGAGTGTCCAAAATTCAACTCAATTCTGACTCTGCCTACCTGGAGATAGCATCAGTTTCCACAGGTGAAGGGCTCAGCCCCGCAGACCATACCCCCACTACACAGACTTCAGATGCCCATCTCAAGTCCAAGTTTGCCACATGTGCTTCTGATGGACTGGCTATAAATCGGAAGTACCTGTGACCTTGATTAACTTGCGAGAGCAGCTCACAGGACTCAGAGAAACATTTTAATTCCTAGATCTCTGCTCTGTAAAAGGATATAACTCAGGAAGAGCCAGATGGGAGAGGGGCATGGGGCAAGGTAGGGGGAAGGATCTGGGGCTTACCTGCCCCTCCAGGTGCCACACTCCCCGCTTTCCACATGTTCAACAATGAGGAAGTTCTCTGAACCTTGTCCTTTGGCATTTTATGGAGGCTTGTTACAGGAGTATGTGGGCTCAGTTGCTCAGTCATGTCTGATTCTTTGCAACCCCATGGACTGTAGCCCTCCATGCTCCTCTGTCCATGAAAATTTCAAGGCAAGAATGCTGCAGTTGGTTGCTATTTCCTATTCTATATTACATGAGAGTTGGGTCATACAAGAGGCTGAGTGCTGAAGAATTGATTCTTTTGAATTCTGGTAGTGGAGAAGACTTTTAAGAGTCCCTTGGACTGCAAGGAGATAAAACCAGTCAACCCTAAAGAAAATCAACCTTGAATACTCACTGGAAGGAGTGTTGCTGAAGCTGAAGCTTCAGTACTTTGGCTTCCTGAAACAAAGAGCCAACTCATTGGAAAAGACCCTGGTGCTGGGAAGGATTGAATGGAAAAGAAGATGGCGGCAGAAGATGAGATGGTTAGATAGTGTCACCGACTCAATGGATAAGAATTTGAGCAAAGATAGTGGAGGAAAGAGGAGCCTGGCAGGCTACAGTCTATGGAATTGCAAAGAGTCAGACACGACTTAGAGACTAAACAGCAACATTACATGACATAGTCATGATTGATTAAATCATTCATCATTGGCAATGATTCAATCTCCAGCCATCTTCCCTCCCTGAAGGTTGGGAGTTGAGGTACCCCAAGTTCCAACCCTCTCATCAGGTATTTGGTTTCCCTGACAGCCTGTTACCATTCTTAGACTGCCCAAGGGCTTTCCAAAAGTCACCTCACTAACATCACAAAAGATGCCTTTATTGCTCCTATGACAGGAAATTCCAAGTGTTTTAGGAGCTCTGCCAGGAGCAGGGTAGAAGATCAAGTGCATGCGTGCGTGCTAAGTTGCTTCATTCATGTCTGAATCTTTGAGACCCTATGGAATGTAGCCCACCAGGCTCCTCTGTCCATGGAATTCTCCAGGCAAGAATACTGGAATGGGTTGCCATTTCCTTCTCCAGGGGATCTTCCTGACCCAAGGCTCGAACCTGAATCTCTCACTTCTCCTGCATTGGCAGGTGAGTTCTTTACCACGAGTGCCATTCCTTTCCAGGTCGCAGTCATGATGCTCAACTAGTATTGTCTTCAGTGTGCTTGTATGTCCTGTTTTCATTATCTGGAATGCCTCCTTCAGCAAGTCAAAGCTCCTTGCCTTCCATCCCAGTCTTTACTTGGACAAATTCCACTCTCTTTTGATACTTAGCTCAAATGTCCGCTCTGCAAAATGTTCCTTCATTCTCCCAAATAAAGTGAGCTTATGGACTCTCTATTCTTTTCATAAACCTCTACAGGAACACCTGAGTTGTTTATTTAAACTTCCAGGCTTCAAATTTCAGCTCTGCCTGGTACCAAGTGGGTGACTTTAAGTAAGCAGTAGTAAGCCTCGGTTTCCTCATCTTTGAAATAGACATAGACTTCAGACTGACCTCATATAGTTACGAAGATAATAAAACAGTGATTGTAAAACACTTAACAGCACTCATCAAACAATACCTGCTGCTGTGTTGTTATGATGATTTTGGGTGTATGTGCTTAAGAGTCTATAGTTTCAGAGTAAGAGATTCTCAAGTATGAAGCTTATTTATTTTTAGCACCCAAACACTGCACAGTGCCCAGTTCCTAAGTAAAATCCAACGCTTTCATGGAATTGAAAAAGACACCTTTTCACTAAAAAAGGCTCTGGAAGACAGCGTGTTTGTTGTAATGATGTTGGTTACTCACCACCAGTAATTTGGGAGCAAATTGAAAATTCTTCTTTTCTCCATTTTCATCCCCTGGAATTTGATCATTTTGATTAGAAATGCATTTTTTAGTATTATATATATAGTAACCCGCCCCCCCCCCCACCAAGTTTAAGAGAAAACTTTTCCTCAGCAGAAAATCGTGTGGTCTTAGGAAGACGGGCAGATGGTGGTTAACATGGGGATGCTGTATCTGAGAAAGAACCCTGATCTTTGCATATCGAGACCTTCTAGTGAAAACTACCCTCTTCCCCTCACAGAACATCCTCTGGGGTCAGAGAGAGAGGACCAGGCTGCATCTAGAGCTATAAGAATCTTTTCCTGCTTCTGAGATACTGACATTATATTCATTTTAGTCCGTCTATCCAGATAGTGACACAGAAATGTGCAGACGTGTGTCCACTCCAAACCCATGTGACGAGATCACTGGCTCTTTGTGGACCAGTTCTTAGCAAGAAACTTGCCGGCATGAGCCGGTTCCTAATTGAAGTCCTTGGCTAGTTTCTGACAAGCCACTTCACGGAAGGGCGTGATGATGTATGGCCTTCCCCAGCTCCACCGCATGCGTCTTGACACCGCCCGCATTTCTGCATATTCAGTTTGCTCTCATCCAGAAATAACTATTCTCCCTTCACCTTTAGCATTCAAGGTTGCGTCCTGATCCCCATACATCTGTGTTTAGGGCAAAACTGGAGGGTCGTCAATTAATCTTATGCATGACAGTTAATTACTCCCTCAAGCCTCTTTTTCTCCTTTCGCAGCTGGACAGAGAAGTGAAGAGCTCTTACTTCTGACGGCAGCTTCACCCCGAAGCTGACTGGCTTCGATCCTGACTGGCTTCTTTTTGGCAGCCTTTGCTCTCATGCCTTCACTGCTGAAGTAGGAGGGGATTTGAGGATTTATGTTCAAGGAGAATTTAGAAATGCTTTATGTTTCAGAGAGTGCTTGCCCTGGACCTTTTGGACTTGCGACTCAAAAAAAAAAAAAAAAGCTCACACACACAAAACCCAAACAGGGCTCTGTTGCTGAAATACAGCAACCACTTTTTTATCCCCTACAAACTCCAAAGCCTGTCTTCAGCCATAATGGACTTGACTTTCAAATTATCCTCCTCATCTTCTGCCACATCCCTTTAAGCCCACAGTGTTTTCTTTTCAAGGACTAAAATTTTAGCTTGTTTTCATTGGTGACCGCTTTAGTTTCCAATTTTTTTTAAGTACATGACCATGGATTGCCCAGGAAATACTTTTCCTGTAGGATCTCGGGCCCTAACATTGACGATGATGTTGATGATAATGGTGATGAGGACCGTTTTACATTTAGAAGATATGAGACCCACTAGGTTGAAATGTGATGTCCTTGATGCCTCACTGGTTTCGGTGAGTTCATTTTTGTGTCTGTTGGACCAATTCAAATCATAGATATTCCTAAGGTCTCTTTTCTTCCCTGGAATGTTGCTGTTCCTGCGTTGGATGGAAAGATGGATTTGTCTGTTAGGATGTCTGTGAGAGTGAGATTGATAGTCAGCCATATGGTTGGTATTTGATGTGTCTTGATTAAATTGAGGGTGGTGTGGTCCAAATGCCAAGCACAGTTTTAGAAGGAAATGGTGGTTAAGATCTTTATCTGGCTTCAGGAGAACAAAACAAAATCATTGCAGATAACATAGCTGGGGAATGAGAAAGCTGATGGGTTCACTGTTTAGACTCAACCCTTCAGTGGGGCATCAGCTGAGGGAGTCATTCAGAAAGGAGCAGAGAACCAGCATTGGGCCAGGTGATTATCTGTGTTATTTAAATTAATTTGTTTCCAGTTTATAGATGGGAATACCGAGGCTCAGTGATTTTAGACAGTTTCTCAGGGTCCCTCCCAGAGACCTGACTCAGATTCAAAATCATGCTTCATTTGCTACTTTGCTCCTTTTCAAAAATGTTCAGCTATCCTGGACCACCCATCAGGGAGATGGAATTCAGCCCAATCCCATTGCCTCTCGCTCTTGGGCCTCGCTGATGCTGCTCTAGTCTTTGCCTCAGGCTGTCCGGAGCCCCTGCCCTTTGCAGTGTCCAGCGCCCTACTGATGTGTGTGTGTGTGTTTGTGTGTGTGCACGTTAGTCAATCAGCTGTGTCCGACTTTTTGGAACCCCATATCTCCTCTGTCCATGGAATTCTCCAGGCAAGAATACTGGAGCCACTTCTTCCTGACCCAGGGATCAAATCCTCGTCTCCCACATTACTGTCTGAGCTACTAGGGAAGCCCAGGAATGTGTGTACATGTGTATATACCTGATGTGAAAAACCAACTCATTGGAAAAGACCCTGATGCTGGGAACAATTAGGGGCAGGAGAAGGGGGTGGCAGAGTATATGATGGTTGATTGCCATCATCAACTCAATGGACGTGAGTTTGAGCAAATTCCAGGAGATAGTGAAGGACAGGGAAACCTGGTGTGCTGCAGTCCATGGGGTCACAAAGAGTCAGACACAACTGAGCGATGAAACAACAACAATAGCACGCACACACACACACACACACACACACACACACACACACATATATGCACTTTTGTGTATATGTGTAGAGTTTGCATTTATACAATTTGCAGAAGTAGCAGAAGTTGTGCCTCTTCCCTGAAGCCAGCAGAAGCAAGGATGCCATTTGGCCAGAGTTGAAGCTCACAGAAACTCAGATTTTTGTCCTTGGCTTATCTCCTGGAAGAGCAGGAAAATTAAGGGGAAACTCTTTTCTCAGTGGGCTATCAAGGACTGTGAGAAGATGGATGCTTTTTATTCCAGTGGTTTATTCCAACCTTTATTGCTTTATCCCAACCTTTTTGGCACCAGAGACTGATTTCATGATAGACAAGTTTTCCTCGAACTGGAAAGAGGGGAATGGTTTAGGGGTGATTTAAACACATTTCATTTATTGTGCACTTTATTTCTATTATTGAATCAAATGCCTCATCAGGCATTCAATCCTGGAGGTCGGGGACCCCAGCTTTATTCTAACTGCTTGCTCCCTTCTGGGTGAGAAGCTACTGCATACTGTATGCGGGTATAAAGTAGAAAACTTGATTTGCCAAACCAGTCAAGCGCCTCTGTTGCCAAGAAGGGAGGGAGCTGTCTCTGTCACTGATCCTTTGAGTGGGATGAATAATCCCTGCCCTGGGAAGAATCTGTGTCCAATGCAGGAAATGCAAGAGATGCAGGTTTGATCCCTGGAGGAGGAAATGGCAACCCACTCCCGTATTCTTGCCTGGAGAATCCCACGGACAGAGGAGCCTGATGGGCTACAGTCCACGGAGTTGCACACAGTGGGACATGACTGAGTGGCTGAGCGCACACAACACGGTTGATCCACAGTCTGTGGACACTTGGTGAAAATTCTACAGTGGAATTGCTCAACCAGTCTGCTATATCTGTAGACCTATTTGGTGATAAGCAAGAAAGAGTGGCTTGGGTCACTTAAGTAAAAAGGATATACAGACCCCTGTGGATTGAAGGGGAAGGTGGAGACTGGGCTGGAAGAGAGCAGGGACCAGGGCAGTTCCAGGGGCCTCGGTGGCAGGAGCCCTGCTGAGTTCTGTCTTGACACCATCAGAGCAAAGAGTGAACTCCATTAATTTTCAGCCTCTGAGTAACCTCATTGGGTCACATGCCTGCCCTTTGATTTGGGGAGACTGAGACATCTGATTAACGCTCCCGCCGACCTCTGTGCAGCAGGGCAGCGGGGATCCCCCCAAAGGAAATTGGAATCCTATTATCAACAGAAAGCAGACAGATACTGCTCAGAAAAATAATTTTAAAATCTCAATAAAATAGCCATGGATACCCAGGGTTAATAAGAGTGTAGGGGAAAAGTAATTCTAAAGCCACTAGAGAGGTGTCAGCTGGCATACACTTTTGGAAGGGTGATTTGTCAATTTGTATCAAAGCCTTTTCACCATGTTTAGATCCTTTAACCTAGTAATTCCACTTTGGGGAATAGAGAGTTTGTAAGGCAACAATCAGGCAGGTGGGAAACATGGGTATCCTAGCTGTTCAGTGTGGTGTCTTTCAGTAATTGTGAATAAGTAGAGACAAAAATATCTAACAGTGGAGTATTGGTAACATTATAGCAAGTAGAAATCATGGCAGGGAAACTTACAGGCTGTGTTAGTGTCACTTACTGGTCAAGGAAGAGGTGTATGTGCATTTTAAAGAATGGATTGAGGGCAGGAGGGGAAGGGGGTTTCAGAGGTCGAGATGGTTGGATGGCATCATAGACTCAATGGACTTGAGTTCGAGCAAGCTTCGGGAGACAGTGAAGGACAGAGAAGCCTGGAGTGCTGCCGTTCGTTCAGAGTACGACAGAGCTGAGTGAATGAACAATAATGTGTTAATTTCTCAAGCCTGGGACATCTCTCTCACACTTTCCACTATTAATTATATTTCTCCTCCTAGTTTAATTTTAATTCAACATTTCCTTGTTTTCTTTCTTCTCTTCCCTTCCTCTCCTTTCTTTTTCTCTTTTTTCCTCTCCACCCCCTTTCCTCCTCCCTCCCTTCCTTCCTTTGTTCCTTTTTTTCTCTCTTTCTTCCTCCCTCCCCCTTCCCTCCTCTCTCCTCTGTTCCTTCCATTCTTTCTGCTTTATCTATAACACCAGCAACCATGCATGTTAAGGCCATATTGTGTTTCCAAGGGGAACTTATGAGCTAAGGAAGCTTTCTGGGTGATTATAGCCTTCTTTGGATGAATCTCATGTGTGTGTGTGCATGTGCACAGACACACACGCAGATGTATCCTAATTTTTGAAACTTGAATTTAGATATGCTCCCTTAAATATCAATCATCTTTATCTCCTTGAAAATTACTAGCCTTAAAACTAAATAGTGAGAAGTCTTCCTGTTGTCTGAAAGTGGAGGGGTTAAGATTGGAATTTGGAAAATCAATCCTTATCTCTTGCCCATTTTCATCCTGTGTCTTGGTCTTAAATTACTGGAAGGAGAATGGCCCCTTTGTTGGACTCTTGGACATCTAAGCCCAGGAATTAAGAGTTCAGCTCCTACGTTCTCACCAAGGTTATCGACCAGCTTCTGCAAAGCTAAATATTTGTTTTCTAATGAAAGTGGAAGGAGATTTCAGCAGAGTAAAAATGCCCTTGCATCTAGAAAAAATGGCATCTGTTTTCTTTGAATCAATTCCCAAAGATTATGCAGTACATTTTAATGGTGCTCAGGGGACCTATAGTGTGTGTGTCTGAAAAATGAGGATGAACATTCCCTACATCCCCTAAGAAGATAAACCTCTGCCCCGCCCCCAAAGAAGAGATCATGAAGCAAAGTGTTATTAATCCAGACGTGATAGGGAATGCCGTATTTCCAGAGATGATACTTGTTAAAATATTGATGGTAATCCACCTTCCCATCTTGGATTAATTTTGACCCAGCCAGGCCATTCATCAGAAAATGCATAATTCCATCGTATTTGGAGGATTTTTGAAAAAGAATATTTATGAAGCCATCAACTTTAGTCAATGAAATAGGACAGTTAAAAGACTACAAAATATGTCTCAGCTTGGCACAAGGAGAGTGATTCTGGATAAAGCTGTTTTTACTAATTTAGCTGATGGGAAGATATGGGGGTGGCTTATAAAGTTACCTATTCAGGAATCACAAATTGCCTGGGGGATTACATAAGTAGGTTAATAGTAATAACAAGGTTAATATTTAACTAAGGTTAAATAACCAGACTGCCAGTAAAGAACCTAAGAAAAGGTATCTTGAAAGTTACCCTTAAAGGTACTTGAAAGTCAGTTAAGGATATTTGTACTTAAGTGAGAAACAGAGGGTGGCTCTTGAGGAAATTCATGTTTAACAGGAAACACCTGTGTCAGCTGATGACCAGATGAAGAGGGAAAAGGAAGGGAGGAATAGAAGGGGGAGGGAGGAAGAGAAGAAAGAATCAGAGGGGTTAGTGACGCGCTGAGTACAGAACTTGAAAGTCAGGTGCAGATGACACCAAGGCCTCCATCTTCGCAGCTGGACAAAAAATGGAATTAAACAGTTGGAGGTGCCATTTTCATCACTAAAATAACCAAATGTTCACCCCCTTGGACATGTGATGGGGTAAGAAGATGAAATGAACATGTGACATTGACTTGAAATGAACATCAGTGAATGCCCACCTCACCCATCCTTCATGGCAGATCCTTCAAAATGCATCCTTTTCTCTTTGTCTCCGTCTTTGCTCTTTCTTCTTTGGTGAAGACTGTATGAAGCATTATGCTGGAAACAGACCAATTTCCTTTGGACATACTCTATCCCAGCAGCTCAGTATGTCCTACAAAGGATCACTTAGAAGCCCCCTCACAGAAATGGAACTTCTGGCAGAAAGCTTAAATAAAGCATCTAGTTTCACACTGATCAGTGAATTAATCCCCATGTTAAAAAGGAGGGGCTCTTGCCCTGATGTTTCTACCACTGATCGTTGAGTAATTGAACTTTGGATCAACCATTATTATTAGGACCAGTGGGACCCTTGCTCTTCTCTGTATTAATACCAAGCACATCCACTACTGTTGTGAAAGTCTCTGTCATAATTTATCTTAGTTGAATCACCAGCCAAGAGGTTCTACCAGTGTATTCACCAGTCATACTGCGTGACTTTAGAATGTGGTTGCTGGTAGTACAGTAGCACTTATGTTTGAGCCGTGGGCTAGATGCTTCACACACACTATCTCATTTTTGCTGTTGTTCAGTCATTAAGCCGTGTCTTACTCTTTTGCGACCTCATGGATTGCAGCATGCCAGACTTCCCTGTCCTTCACTTTCTCTTCAATTTGCTCACACTCATGTCCATTGAGTCAATGATGCCAGCCAGCCATCTCATCCTCAGTGGCCCACTTCTTCTCTCCATCTGTCCCAGCATAAGGCTGTTTTCCAGTGAATCAGTTCTTTGAATCAGGTAGCCAAAGGATTGGAGCTTCAGCTTCAGCATCAGACCTTTCAATGACTATTCAGGGTTGACTTCCTTTAGGACTGACTGGTTTGATCTCCTTGCTGTCCAAGAGACTCTCAAGAGTCTTCTTCAGCACCACAGTTCAAAAGCATCAGTTCTTCGGCTCTCAGCCTTCTTTATGGTCCAACTCTCACATCCATACAGGACTACTGGAAAAACCATAGCTTTGACTAGATGGACCATTGTCAGCAAAGTGATGTCTCTGCTTTTTAATATGCCCGTATTGGGAGGGCTTATGTTTGCTGCCCCACAGGTGCTCCCTCAGAAGGTCCGGGATACATGCAATTCAGGTTCACACCTGTGCCTCTTGTACAAACATTGACATTGCAGAAGAGTGTCTGCACCTGTAATTCAAGACTCTACTTTATCTAGCTTCATCTTCCCTGGCCGCCTCCTTTCTCAACCCATATCTGAACTCTATTTCCTCCTCATGCATCCTGTGTGACCTGCCATGTGCTTTCCTTGTTCTTAAACGTCCTCCCACTTAACCTTAAATCGTTCCATGCCCAAAGACTGCAAGAGTCCTGCCACCTTCAGAAAACCTTTCCTGATTTACTCCGTTGGAGTCCCTCCTTCCCCTTCTTCTACCTATACCCCAATTCTCATTACGGGGTCACTCTCTTCCCTTCTCCTTTTAAGTTTTGTTTAACTTTTTGGCTGTGGTCAGTCTTCATCGTGGCTCTCAGGGTTTCTCTAGTTGCAGCGAGCAGGGGCTACTCTCTAGTTGCAGTGTGTGGGCTTCTCACTAAAGTAGCCTCTCTTGTTGTGGAGTGCAGGCATAGTTGCCCCATGGCACATGGGATCTTCCCAGACCAGGGATGCAACCCATGTGTCCTGCACTGGCAGATGGATTCTTAACCACTGGACCACCAGGGAAGTCCTGCTCCCCTTATCTTGTAACTGTCTTTATCCCCCCTCCCCAAATTGCCTTGCACCATTATAGTTGCTCAGTAAACATTCTGCCGCTAATCTCCTTGAAATATCCAGGAGGCATGTTGCATGCAGTTCTCTGAGACACCTAGACTTCTACTTTCCAAATTCATGACGTTTCACTCATTAGGAAATTGACAAGCTGCCTAACTGTTTGAACAGTCTCCAGCACGTTATAAATGTTTGGATTAAACCACCATCAAAGCAGAGTCACTGCAGAGCCAATAAAAAAGTGACCTTGTCTTCCCCCTCTTTATTTGCATGTTTTCTACAGTCTCATCTCCAAAGACAACAGGAGAAACTGGTGAACAGCTGGGGACGGGAGATGTCCTTCACACATCCTATATTTGGAACTGGTAGAAATAGCCACTATGATTCTGTGTGTGTTCCACAGGATAGATGTGATTTGAAAATTTTATCTTGGTTGGGAGTCCCTTGATAGCAGGGCCTTATTCATCTCAGCATCACGTGCCCGGGGTGAGTTGCTCAACCACAGTATGGAAAGCTGTTTGTCCAGGAGAGCTGTCCTTTGTCCTGGAGGATGAACAGTAGCAGCATCCTTGCCCTCAACTGACAAGTTGCCTGGAACACCCCTTCCCCAGGTCGTGCCTATGAAAAATGTCTTCAGACCTCACCAGTATCTCCTGCTGAGAGAAATTACTCCTGGAAGCCATGTACTGATATGAGATTTGGACAATAAAGAAGGCTGAGCACTGAAGAATTGATGCTTTTGAACTGTGCTGCTGGAGAATACTCTTGAGAATCCCTTGGACAGCAAGGAGATCAAACTAGTCAATCCTAAAGGAAATCCGTCCTGAATATTCATTGGAAGGACTGATGCTGAAGCTGAAGCTCCAATACTTTGGCCACATGATGTGAAAAGATCCTGATGCTGGGAAAGATGGAAGGCAAAAGGAGAAGAGATGGCAGAGAATGAGATGGTTGGGTGGCATCACTGACTCAGTGGACATGAGTTTGAGCAAACTCTGGGAGATAATGAAGGACAGGGAAGCCTGGAGTGCTGCAGTCCATGGGGTTGCAAAGAGTTGGACAGGACTTAGTGACTGAACAACAACAACAAAAATATGCTCCTGGAGGGTCTTACCAGATGTTTATGAATGGACGTGTAAAACTTACCAAAGTTTCGACATTACCAATTAGCTTGTTTTCTGCCCGTGAAGAGCAATAAACCCATTTAAGCAGGAACTTAGAAGAAACGCGTTTTACTCAATACCTAATTAGTGGGTAAAAACTTTCTGTAAACCACCCCAAAATTCCTGTTTGCACCTTTTTACAGACTTAAAAATGTCATGAAGGTGGGACTTCCCTGGAGGTCCAGTGGTTAAGAACCCACCTTCCAATTCAGGCAGTGCAGGTTTGATCCCTCGTTGGAGAACTAAGATCTCACATGCCTCGCAGCCAAAAACAAAAAACAAAATATAAAACAAGCAATATTGTAACAAATTCAATGAAGGCTTTAAAATGGGCAACATCAAAAAATATTTTAAAAAAATATAATGAAGCTGTGTTGCTCTGGCTGGAACCCAAGCCGCATAACTTGGCATTTTCAAAAAAGATGCCATCCAAGTGAGGTTATTTGCCTGGTAAACCATTTTCTAGGTAAACACATATTCCAAGGGTTGCAAGCTCTTCCACCGCATCAAAAATACTTTATCCAAAACAAAACTCGAGTCCTCAACTTTCACTTGGAGTATAATCATCACAGGGAGTGAGATGTGTGTGTATTGAAATACTAGTCCTTAATGAATTATTGCTGAGTGACTACCTAGACTTCGCAGCACAAGTGGAAGTGTGTGTTTAAAGTCCTAAAAAAATACCCAGTTGTATTAATACTTGAGAGTCTAAATTGCGTGTCTTAGTGAGGTCTTTTTATTTCACAGTTTTACTGAGCACCGTCACCAGCCTATGGAACAGTCTTAGCTCAGTGGGGTATAAACATAAGCTGGTTTTCTTTTTCTCTACTCTCTGCTCCCAGCTCTGCTGGGTTGCATATTTCTCTCCCCTCCCCCCTCCATCCTTTAATAACATCTTAAGGAGATTTTTCAACTTTCTGGTTACTTTCAGTTATTAGCACAGTCTCAATTGGAATTCATGCCTGTCGTTTTCTCTTTTTAAAGCAACATGTTGTTTTTGAAAATTCCTTCTCTTTTTCTACTAGTCAAACTTGCAGCTCTAGAGCCTGAAGAGGTGAGGGGCGTGTTTTCCCTCTTCCTCTGCAGCCTTCTTTTGTCTTGGATTGGAGAGAGGATGAGGACTTTGTATGCCTTTGGGGCAACAAGGAAGAGACTGGGTTCTGGCTCTCAAGCTGTAAAGTGAAGTTGTTAAGTAGAGTTCCCTGAGCAATGCAGTATAATCTCATTAGCTATCTTTTTTAATATTGGGCTTCCCAGGTGGTTCAGTGGGAAAAGAATCTTCCTGCCAGTGCAGGAGCTTCAAGGGATGTGGGTTAGATCCCTGGTCTGGGAAGATCCTCTGGAGGAGAACATGGCAGCTCACTCCAGTACTCTTGCTTAAAAAATCCAGTGGACAGAGGAGCCTGGTGGGCTATATAGTCCATGGCATCGCCAAGAGTCAGACACGACTGAGTGAGCATGTACTCACACATCAGTGGTGTTTATGTATCAATCCCAGTCTCCCATTCCTCCCACCTCCCTTTCCCTCTCTACACCTGTGTCTCTATTTCTGCTTTGTAAAAGCAGTTATCTATACCAGTTTTCTAAATCCAACATATATGCGTTAATATACAGTATTTGTTTTTGTCTTTCTGAGTTTACTCCATATAGCACTCTCTAGGTCCATCCAAGTCTGTGAAATGACATACTGTAGCTTCCCTGACGGAGAAGGCGATGGCATCCCACTCCAGTACTCACGCCTGGAGAATCCCATGGACGGAGGAGCCTGGTGGGCTGCAGTCCATGGGGTCGCGAAGAGTGGGACACGACTGAGCGACTTCACTTTCACTTTTCACTTTCAGGCATTGGAGAAGGAAATGGCAACCCACTCCAGTGTTCTTGCCTGGAGAATCCCAGGGACGGGGGAGCCTGGTGGGCTGCTGTCTATGGGGTTTTACAAGAGTCGGACACGACTGAGGCGACTTAGCAGCAGCAGCAGCAGCAGCAGCAGCAGCTTCCCTGATAGCTCAGTTGGTAAAGAATCCGCCTGCAGTGCAGGAGACCCCGGTTTGATTCCTGGGTCAGGAAGATCCCTTGGAGAAGGGATAGGCTACCCACTCCAGTATTCTTGCCCTTTCCCTTGTGGCTCAGCTGGTAAAGAATCTGCCTGCAATTCAGGAGACCTGGGTTCAATCCCTGGGTCAGGAAGATCCCCTGGAGAAGGGAAAGGCTACCCACCCCAGAATTCTGGCCTGGAGAATTCCATGGACTGTATAGTCTATGTCGCATAGAGTCAGACATGACTGAGCGACTTTCACTTAACTCACTCACTTGTAGCACAGAGAACTCTGCTTAATGCACTGCAGTGCCGTGAATGGGAAGGGAGTTCAAAAGGGAGGTGGTGTAAATATATATTTTTATAATATATGCACATATGGCTGATTCATTTTACTGTACGGTAGAAACCAGCACACCATTGTAAAACAACTTATACTCCATCAAAAATTAATTTAAAGAATTTATATCGTAATGCCATCTTTCCTGCAGATAAAATTATTTATCTTTGTTATTTTATAATTTTAGAAATACCTTATTATCTCATACTTCTAGTCATAAATTATTTTTATCACTACATGATTAAAAATTTTAAAGTGTAAAAAAAAAAGTGTTGTTGTATTCCTCCTGCTTCTGATTATTGCAGTTTACCTGGTTTCTCTTTGGCGTATATTCTAGTCCTCTTTTTTCATGATACACAAATATCAAGATACCGCAGACAGACTTGCAGGGACCTCCGAGTCCCTCAGTTTCCCTGTGGAAAATCCATTTTCAGCCAAACCTCATTCAGCTTCGTCCCTGGTGTCTGTTCCAACAACACATCCCGCAGGCCACGCAGGTGACCCTCTAGGGATGCACTGACTCAAGCACAGCCCTTTCTGCTGGAACTATGTCAGTGACAGCCAACTCACTCACGCTTCCTCTGCCAAATGGTGGAATGGAAAGTTCTACTGTTCCCCAGCTCCCAGTCTGTCTAATAGCGTTCCTTCATTCTGTGTTGCCCTTGTGCTTAGCTATGTCCCTCAGACACCCATCAAGTTTGCTGCATTGGCAGGCATCCTACTGGGAAAGAATTCAGTTCCCATTCTTTCAGGCACTCCTGGTATTTGCATGGGAATATTACTGCATAAGAAGCTTCCCAGGCAGCTCAGTGTAAAGAATCCACCTGCCAATGCAGGAGACACAGGAGACTGGAGGTTTGATCCCTGGGTTGGGAAGATCCCCTGGAGAAGGAAATGACAACCCACTCCAGTGTTCTTGCCTGGAGAATCCCGTGGACAGTGTAGCATGGTGGGGTACAGTCCAGGGGGTCACAAAGAGTCAGACACAACTGAGGCGAATGAACATGGACACAAACCCTCACTGCATGGACCCTTGACTTCTTGAGTGAGGTGGGGAGCAGGTGCCAGGGGTCTTTGATATATGGTCATTTTTTTGAATATTTATTTGTTTGGCTTCTCAATTCTTAGCTGTGGCAGGCAGGATCTTTAGTTTCCACATGCAAACTCTTAGTTGCAGCTTGTGGGATCTCATTCTCTGACCAGGGATGGAACCCAGGCCCCCTGCATTGACAGCTCATAGTCTTTGCCACTGAACCACCAGGGAAGTCCTGTATGATCCATTTTTCTTAAACCCTCATGCTTATTGCCAGATTCCTCCTGAAACCTGTACCTGTCTTAAGACAATTACATTAGGGACAGACTCTTATGAATATGGGGACATGGTGAAAATTTTTACTTTTCATAGTTTTTATTTCTCATACCATTGGCCTTTGGAAAAGATCTGTATTTGGTATATAGAAGCCATTCCCTTCTCCAGGGGATCTTCCCAACCCAGGGATCGAACTCTCCTGTGTTGTAGGCAGATTCTTTACCCTCTGAGCCACCAGGGAAGCCCATATACTACTCAGTTATGGGCTGAGTAGTATATAGCTGAGTAGTTTTTCAGTGAAAGTGTCCTTAATTTTCTGTAGTTCTGTATAATGAATGGCTCCTTTTCAGAGCATATGTTGTATGCTAGCCTTTGTCTTGCCTTTCTGGGAGGTAGAAAAAGTTTCTTGTGGGCCCTCACATGGCCGCTTAATGGAGATTCATAACATCAAAAGGGAGTACATGAGAACAAAATAATTGTCCTTCATGTATGACTATCAACCCAGTTGTCAAAGGAGTGAAATTAAACATTGCAGTTAATTACAGGGACAGTCTCAAATTTGTAGACCAGTTAGGGATCATTGGTTGCAAGCAACAGAAACCCATATTCCCCCTGTATTAGCAAAGAGGTGTGTGTATATGTATGTGCTCAGTCCTATCTGACTCTTTTGTAACTCCATGGACTGTAGCCCGCCAGGCTTCTCTGTCCATGGAATTCTCCAGGCAAGAATACTGGAGTGGGTTGCCATTTCCTTCTCCAGGGGATCTTCCCAACCCACGGATTGAACCCCAGCCTCCTGCGTCCCCTGCATTGGCAGGCAGATTCTTTTCCACTGGAGTCACTTGGGTGACACTTTGTCACCCAAACAAAAACAGTACTCATTAGCAGTTACTGGGGAGCTTATAGAGTTGAGAGGAGGCTACACATGCAGTGTGGGGTTGCATGACCATCACAGAGAAATAGTCAGGTCTCTCGTATGGAAGAAATGAATTCCAGCAATGCCCTCTGTCCAACTGTCATTCTGTTCAGTTTGAGAGCCCAGTAGAGCACTTTCCATTGGCCAAGATCAGGCCACAGACACCCCCTTACTGAATCCACTTCTGGCAGGGAGAACCAAGATCTGGCAGAAGGTGCCTCCAGGAAGCTCCTTATCTTTCAAAGTGGGAAGACAGGGGGCCCATCTGCGGTCTCACCAAGCCTGCACAAGGGGAGGGAGATACCATTCCCCGAAAACAAATCTTGAGTTTGTTAGGAAGTGAATCAGTTGCTGGACCACCGACCAGTGATGATCCGTCCTTCTGAACCCATTCGATTTTTGTCCTCGTGCCTGGAGGGCTCAGAGCTGCCCCAGTCCGTGTTTTAGGGCAGCTCTTACCCAGCATTGCCCGTCTTCCCTTTTCTTAGATGTCTGGAGAAGCCTGCAGTCCCCTTCTGCCTCAGGGTATATTTATCAGTCACTGTTTCTGTAAGGGCTGCGCTGACCTCTCTGTGCGTCCTGAACGCTTCTCTCCTCTCACTTCCATCCTCTTGATGAAGGTTATTCCTCCAGTGACATCTGCTTTAGTTTTAGTCAATGTCTCTTTCCTTCTCCAAGTTCCCTCTGGTACCTGCATACCCTGACCCTATACTTTTCTGCTATGGATTCCTCTTCTCGCCTGCCTGGCCTGCTTTGAACTCAGTACAGTGAGTCCCCTACCTGTGAACCTTCAAGTTGCAGACTTTCAAAGATGCGAACGTGTGTTCACACGCTCAGTCACGTAAGTTGGTTCATATGTCTGGCGTACACTGTCACCCGCGTGTGTCCTCTATGAGTGACTGTGCTTTTGTGGACTTGACTACTGAATAGAGAACAGTGGGGCTTTCCCAGGTGGCCCAGTGGTGAAGAATCCTCCTGCAATGCAGAGATCGAAGGAGATGCAGGTTCGATCCCTGGGTCGGGAAGGTCCCCTGGAGGAGGGCAGGGAAACCCACTCCAGTATTCTCGCCTAGAAAATCCCAGGGACAAAGGAGCCTGGAGGTCTACAGTCCATAGGGTCACAAAGAGTTGGACACAACCGAAGCGACTTAGCACGCATGCACGCATAGAGTACCGTAGTGCAAAGTCTTTATTTCAAGCCCAGGATATCCAGAAACAAGTGTCTAACAATGGTGATGTAGCCTGTACTGTACTTTCCGAGGTACTGTACTATAAGATTAAAAATGTTTTATTGTTTTTTCAGTCAGTTCAGTTCACTCAGTCATGTCTGACTCTTTGCAACCCCATGGACTGCAGCATGCCTGGCTTCCCTGTCCATCCCCAACTCCTGGAGCTTACTGAAACACATATCCATCGAGTCAGTGATGCCATCCTACCATCTCATCCTCTGTCATCCCCTTCTCCTCCGGCCGTCAATCTTGCCCAGCATCAGGGTCTTTTCTAGTGAGTCAGTTCTTTGCATCAGGTGGCCAAAGTATTGGGAGTTTCAGCTTCAGCATCAGTCCTTCCAATGAATATTCAGGACTGGTTTCCTTTAGGATGGACTGGTTGGATCTCCTTGCAGTCCAAGGGACTCACAAGAGTCTTCTCCAACACCACAGTTCAAAAGCATCAATTCTTTGGCACTCAGCTGTCTTTATAGTCCAACTCTCACATCCATACATGACTTCTGGAAAAACCATAGCCTTGACTAGACAGACCTTTGTTGGCAAAGTAATGTCTTTGCTTTTTAATATGCTATCTAGGCTGATCATAGCTTTTCTTCCAAGGAGCAAGCATCTTTTAATTTCATGGCTGCAGTCACTATGTGCAGTGATTTTGGAGCCCCCAAAAATAAAGTCTCTCACTCTTTCCATTGTTAGTTTTTTATATATTATTTGTGTGAAAATTATTCTACTGCAATCAGGACTATATACCTGATTGTGTTAGTTGGGTTGTTGTTATTCAGTCACTAAGTTGTGTCCGACTTTTTGTAGCCCCATGGACTGCATGCAGCACACCAGGCTTCCCTGTCCTTCACTATCTACCAGAGTTTGCTCAAATTCATGTCTGTTGAGTTGGTGATTCTATCTAAGCATCTCATCCTTTTCTCCTTTTGCCTTCAATCTTTCCCAGCATCAGGGTTGGTCTTTTCCAGTGAGTCAGCTCACTGAGTCATCAGGTGGCCAAAATACTGAAGTTTCAGGTTCAGCATCAGTCCTTTCAATGAATATTCAAGGTTGATTTCCTTTAGGATAGACTGTTTTGATCTCCTTGCAGTCTAAGAGACTCTCAAAAGTCTTCTCCAGCACCACGGTTTGAAAGCATCCATTTTTCAGGGCTTAGACTTCTTTGTGGCCCAACTCTCACTTCTGTACATGACTACTGGAAAACCTATAGCTTTGACTATATGAACCTTTGCTGGCAAAGTGATGTGTCTGACTTTTTAATATGCTGTCTAAGTTTGTCATAGCTTTCCTTCCAAGGAGTGTAGTGACTTTTAATTTCATGGCTGTAGTTAGCTGGCTACTTAGGCTACCTTTGTTGGACTTAATGCACAAACTTGACTTAATATCAAACATGCTCTCGGATTGAAACTTGTTCATATGTAGGGGAATTACTGTACCCGCTTGTCTAAACTGAGGTTCTGTTTTCTTTTTTAGTGCATTTACCCTCCCTACTCCCATCTGCCTAGCTCTGCTTCTAGAATGTGTATGTTGTTGAATGTGGAGAAGCAGAGGTCTCAGACTGCCCATGTGGATAATAACAGACCACAGTCTGGCTTCCTGCCCCTAGCATCACCAGCGTGATCACCGGTCACGTCTTTCTTACTCCCTATCCATACAAGGGGGAGTCTCTTGATGTCCCTGAGGAATATTTGCTATTATACAAAGTCATTCTGACTTCTTGGGAATTGACTCCTAACTAAGAAGACTGATCTCAGTCCTGGAAAATTATGTATTCTGCTCTGTCCAACAGACATAAGAGCATCCCTATTGCCTAGGTACCAGCTTGCAGACATTAAAGCTGTCAACACAAGGACAGAATTATTAGAGCCAAAACCCAGAGCTTGATGGAATGGATGCTGAGGGTGTGTTTAGATGAACTATACCCATTCAGGGTTCACGGTTGCCAAGAACAATGTCTTAAAACCATTGGCTGGATTTTTTTTTTTTTTTAATTCCCATTGCTTAAGAGATCTCTGAGAATTGTTGCCAAGTCTAATTTATTCACCAGTGTATCTTCCACCTAGGCAAAGGGCCTGGCGCAAATGCTAAACTCATTTTGCTTGAATGAGTCAATGAATGACCCAATCAATCAATTGCTTTGAGCGTCTTCTAAAGGAATCCAGACTTGTATGCATCTCTCAGGCTTCAAGTCACAGCTCTTTGAGTGGGCTCTGAAGGGAAGGCCCTTCCAGAGAGACCTGCCTTCTTCCTCTGGGGCTGTAGCAACCGATGTACATGTGTTTTATTATTTACTGACTATTTTTACTATGCCACGCCCACTCGCTGTCTCCTTCAGTATTCTCTTTTCTGGTATGGTGGCACTATGACTTTTTAGAATCCATTATTAATATTTCTATTTCTTCCTTTTTCCTGTCATCTTTCTCTTGAGTTGAAACTTACCTTTAACTGTCACCTTCTAATATGTCTCTTCTTTTGGCTACTCAAGACTTCTATCTATTTCCCTCTGGGTTTTCTGCAAAATTTAGAGGCATGACCCTTGCCTTTCTGTTATGGAGATGGACATCCAATAAATAGCAAAGATAATCCAGGGATATTTATCACCAAATGCTTAGTCAGTGTTGACACGCAGCTGATTTATAACACAGGACCACAATCTACCTTTAGCAAAACTGCAGACAGAAAATCTTGGATTTTAAAAGTAGCATTGACATATATATGCTTTTTAAAACATTTTATTTTCTTTAGTTTTATATTTTTTTAAAAAATTGGAGCATAATAATAGTCAAAGAACAGTTATACTCTAGTTTAAAAAAATAAAATAAAACTAAAGAAAATAAATTTTTAAAAAGTGCTTCCTTCTTCAGATTTACAGTAAACATCCAGTACAGTCAAGTCTTTCAAAACTTCCACGGTCTCCAACTATGCTTCTAGGGAGGGGAAAAAAAGAATAGATATCACTTTGCAATTTATGTCGTTACCAGCGTGCAGCTGAGTACATGCAATCGACTCCAAATGCTCTGTACATTCTGATGTCTGTCCCCTAGTGTCCTCCCCTGTTGACTTCAAGTTAACGCGTAATATGGAACAGGACATCCCTCATAAATTCTGTATCATCAGAGTAATGTGGCTTTGATGATGTGCTGCATTTTAAATGAGCGCTGTCACAAAAGGACAGTGGGGGGCCCAGGAGGTTTTTGTTTTCTGTTTTTCAATTTTCCTTCTGTGTCCGCCATGTGATGAGTCTAATTATAGTCAGGAGCCCACAGCAGTGTTTCTTCAGCTAGTATGGCCGTGAGGCTCCTGGGATCTGTAGGATACCCCTGGATTTTTATAGTACGTGTCTTTGTTGTTGTTTTGTAGTCACTTAGTCATGCCTGACTCTTTGCAAGCCCCTGAATTGGAGCCCGCGAGACTCCTCTGTCTGTGGGATTTACCAGACAAGGATACTGGAGTTGGTTGCCGTTTGCTTCTCCAGGGGATCTTCCTGGCCCAGGGACCAAACCCACCTCTACTACATTGACAGGCGAATTCTTTACCACTGAGTGACCTGGGATGCTCAGGATGTGTCTCAGGCCCAATTTAAATAGAAGGGTAATTCAGAAAGGTGAAAGGGACATTGATGATGCAGGAGTAACCAGTGTTGGGCAGGTTCAGTAATGCATCCCCATGGCTTATTTGACTCATTGGACTTAAATGACGTTTCCAGAATGTTACACACTTGTGGTGGAGAGGAGCATGGCATATCTCAGCTATTCACAGGGAGTGGTTGTGATTTCTTCTGATACTCTGCTCATCAGAGGGGATTTCTCCCTATGCACTGCTTTTCCTTGGGGAACAAACGGACGTGCACTCATGTTTACTCCTGGGAAGTGCAGCTGCAGCTCAGAGAACATGCTGGAATGCAGTCACTTCTTCACCTGCTGTCAGCTAGTGCATCTCAGGCTTTATGACTGGGGAACATTCTTCAGATGCACATGTCGTTGAATAGGTAGGTCTGGGACAAAGCCAGAGATTCTTGCAAGCTTTGGAGTGACTCTGACATGGCTGGCATGTCACACTATGAGTAGCAGATTTTATAGGGTCTGCGTGCATGCTACGTGGCTTCATTCATGTTAAGTGCCCGACTCTTTGTGACCCTATGGACTGTAGCCCATGAGGCTCCATTGTCCACGGGGTTCACCAGGAAAGAATACTGGAGTGGGTTGCCGTGCCCTCCTCCAGGGGATCTTCCCAACCCAGGGATCGAACCCACATCCCTTATGTCCCCTGCATTGGCAGGCTGGTTCTTTACCACTAGCACCACCTAGGAAGCCCTTTATAGGGTCTAACCCAGGAATAACCGTACTTCTACTTAGATGCCTCTGCAGTAGAGGTTCATACAGAGGAGAAAAACAGCAGACGTCAGTATAGAATAGGAAGCCTGAGTTGAGTTGTGATTGTATTATTTCATAGCACAATCTAGGGGCCACTGTTCTTATCCCTGCTATAAGCTGAAGGGCTGTACAGATTTAGTGACATAATCAAGTCACATGGTTAGTAACAGAGTAGGTGGTATAGATGGAATTTGAACTCAGGCAGTCTGATTTCAGAGACCACACCTAAAGGCCTATAGTGACAGAGATGATAAATGCCTTTAGATGAAGTTGATTTGTCTGGAGTGTAGTGTCTAGAGTTTGTCCATCTTCATCATTATAAACCCTAGGTAAATATTACCTGAGTATCTGAGGCCATGCAGCTGTTGAGAGAAGGCAATGTGTTCCAACTGGAGGCCAGCAAATAGCACTAGTTGGATGCTGAAATTCCGAAAACTGTATGTGTGTGTGTGTATGTATATATATACATATATATTTGATGTTATAGAAAGACATATAAACATGTAAGATGGTACAAAAAACCTGAGTGAACTTTTTGGCCAACCTTGTATCTATCACATGAAATCATTGTCTATAATAATTGGCTGCGTGGAGAATATGACATATGGGATGAGATAAAGAAAGGTATATTGTTTTAACTGATAGTCACCAAAGGGAAAAGGTGGTTGCAGTGATAAATTAGGTGGTTGGGATTAACATATACCTGCAACTATATATAAAATGGATCTGCTGTTTAGTAAAAGTGCTGTCCTTAATACTCTGTAATAACCTATATGGAAAAACACCTGAAAAAGAGTGGATATATAAATAAGTGTAGTTAAATCACTATGCTATACGCTTGAGACTAACACAGCATTGTAAATCAACTATATCCCAGTGTAAAAGAAACATTTTTTAAAAAGGTAAAGAAATACATATTCTTAGGAACTTTGAGGTGACTTGTAGATTAATCCTATCTTTTTTTGATTTATGCTTTTTCACTTGTTTTTATTCAAGTAAAAGTCATATCACAGAAAACTAGTGATTTATTAAGTGTGTAATCAGTTTCACTTTGTATGTGTACAATGTACACCACCTGTAAACAAGTGGAAATATGCTCAACATCCTTAGTCATTCTAGAGATGAAGATCAAAAACCACAAGGAGATACCACTTCACACCCATAAGGATAGCTATTTAAAGAAAAAAAAAAAAAGAAAAGAAAGTAAGAAGTATTGTCAAGGGTGTGGAAAACAGCTTCCAGGGAGGATTTTTAATAAGTTGGGCTTCCGTGGTGGCTCAGATGGTAAAGAATTTGCCTGGAATGCAGGAGACTGGGGTTCAATCCCTGGGTGGAGAAGATCCCCTGGAGAAGAGAATGGCAACCCACTCCAGTACTCTTTCCTGGGGAATCCCATGGACAGAGGAGCCTGGCAGGGTACAGTCAATGGGATTGCAAAGAGTTGGATATGACTGAGTGACTAACACACTCTCAGTACCTGAGAATTCTCAGTTCCTTTAGATGAATGAGTTATTATTGCCTTTTTCTGAGCACATTTTGATTTTCCTCACTGTTTCCTCCAGTTTCTGTCTTAGTTGCTAAATTCCATTCTTTTGTGCCTATTGATGGAGTTGCTATTATAAGAAATGATGCCAAACTTAGTGCTTTAGAATCGAGGGGTTATTTCCTCATCACCATGATCCATTGCCTATTCTTAGCTAGGACCAGGTGGGGAGGTTGAGGAGCCCAGGTACTCCACTCCCCCCTGGCATTCTGTTCACTCTCTTATGTAGCAGGTCCTATATGATTCAAATCAGAGTCCTCCCCCATTGCTCCCTCCATGAGGCTGACTCCTCCAATCCCAGCAGAAGAAACAGATGACAGCTTTTGATGCAGAAAGCGTCTGACCCATGGTGGCTCTCTTCCCTGGCAGAAAACCTCCATTGGAATTTTTGGACACTCTTGCTCCTAGAAAGGTAAGCTATGACAAACCTATATCGCATATTAAAAAGCAGAGACATCACTTTGCCAACCATGTCTGTATAGTCAAAGCTCTGGTTTTTCCAGTAGTCATGTTTGGATGTGAGAGTTGGACTGTGAAGAAGGCTGAATGCCGAAGAATTGATGCTTTCAAACTGTAGTGCTGAAGAAGACTCTTGAGAGTCCCTTGGACTGCAAGGAGATCAAACCAGTCAATCCTCAAGGAAATTGGCCCTAAATATTCAACCCTTCCAATTCATTGGAAGGACTGCTGCTGAAGCTGAAGCTCCAATACTTTGGCCACCTGATGCGAAGAGCTGGAAAAGACACTGATGCTGGGAAAGATTGAAGGCAGGAGGAGAAGGGGGTGGCAGAGGGTGAGATGGTTGGATGGCATCACTGACTCAATGGACATGAGTTTGAGCAAACTCTAGGGGAGAGTGGACAGGGAAGCCTGTGGTGCTGCCGTCCATAGGGTTGCAAATGGTCAGACGTGACTTAGCCACTAAACAACAACGACATAAGTCGCCTCCCTCCTGAGTCTCTGTTGCGCGCTCCCACCCCACCCCCTGGGTCATCACAGAGCACCGCGCTGGGCTCCCTATGCCGTCCAGCAGGTTCCCACACGCTCTCTGTTCTCTGCACAGCAGTGTGTATATGTCAGAGCTCCTCTCCCACGCGTCCCACCCCCCTTACCCAGGTCTGCATGTCCATCCTCTCCATCTGCGTCTCTGTTCCAGCCCTGTAAAAGGTTCTTCTGTATCACCTTTCTGGATTCCATATATATGTATTAGTATGCAATATTTGCTTTTCTCTTTCTGACTTACTTTACTCTGTGTGATGGACTCTAGGTCCATCCACATCACTACAAACCACCTAATCGCATTCCTTTTTATGGCCGAGTAATATTCCATTGTGTATGTGTACCACATCTTCATCCATTCATCCATCAATGGACATTTAGATTGCTTCCATGCCTGGCTATTGTAAATAGTGCTTCAGTGAACTTTGAGGTACATGTGTCTTTTTGAATTGTGGTTTTCTCAGGGTTTATGCCTAGTATTACCCAGATATGGCTTTCAACCCTAATTCTGCCATTTGCTGTGTGTGTAAGCTTGGACAAGGCAGTCACTTCCCCTGTGCCTTCACTTTCCCAAACAAATCTTAAGAGCAGTGCTTATTGGAGTGTCTGCAATTTAAATTAGATTGTGTAGGAAGTATTCAGCACACTGCCTGGCACATAGCACTCAATATTAGTTATTGTTGTTCCTATCTCTGCCCTGGTTCTTTCCCCCATTGTATGGTTTTGATCTGCTTGCAAAATAATAACTGCTTTTAATTTTTTAAACTTCTGTAATTCTTACATTTTTCTTCTAGCTGTTAGTTACCTTTTTACTTCATCTTGAAGTTCATCTTGAACATTTTGAGCCTTCTTGAATAGACAGAGAACCTTTAAGTATAATTTTGAAGGTTTTCTCCGCAGGCAGCCAACCTAAGAGTGAAAATTTTCTATTGTTTAGGAGAAAGGCAAGTTTATTGCTTTTAGGTGCATACAGAGCTAACCCAGACCCCAGCAGTGTGAGTCCTATGCAGAGCTTTACGTGTTTCTGTTTTTCATGAAATAGAGCAGGTGGCCCTTACTATGCAAAGTGGAAGGATTCAGTGATGCTCGTGTTCAGCCACTAAGTCATGTTTGAATCTTGCGACCCCATGGAGTGCAGTCCAGCAGGATCCTCTGTCCATGGGATTTCCCGGGCAAGAATACCTGAGGGTGTTGCCATTTCCTTCTCCAGGGGATCTTCCTGACCCAGGAACCAAACCCAGGTCTCCTGTTTTGCAGGCAGATTCTTTACTGTCCAAACCACTAGGAAAACCCAAGAGGTGAGCCAAAAGACTTAAATATAAACTTAATTTTTCATATTAATAATGAATATCTAAATGCATTGACCCAAGGAAAGTTTGTATCAGGCTGTGCAACTAGCATTTCACACCATTGACTGACATCTGGTTTTTGGAATAAACCTAGAGACTTGCAAGCTATGGCTGACTAGAGGGCAGATACTCATCTGTTTCCTTCTTCCTTCTCAAACAGCATCTCACATGGGGCCGGGTGTGGAGCCGATTAAATTCAGGGATGGGCACAGATTCCCATCACCCTGCTGCTTGCTTTCCTTTGAGCCCGGTGATCAAGGAGCTGAAAGAAGATGCCTCAGTGGGTAACAGCATGATCAGCTTCCCTGCGTGGGACCACGGTCTTAGACACTGGCTCTGTCTTCTCGGGCACCACAATCATCTTCTTTGTAAGACTGTCTGTGAACTTCATTAACCTGCCATTGACTTCCTCCGAGTACATTAATGGGGACCACACAATGTTGAGTCACAGTTTGAAAGGGTGTTTGTCATCACAGTGTGACAGCTCCCTGCTCCCTGACATTCTAGTGTTTATCATCTCTCTTCCTCTGCCTCCTTCCCTGGGCTAGTCCATCCTGTAGCAGTGATTACATCCAAGGCAATTTTGATCAATAGTTTTGCTTGCTTCAAAATGAAACGAGTTCAGTGTTTTAGCAGCTGATGAGAGGTGTTCTCAAAATGTGGTACGTTTTGTACCCCATGCCTTTGATTGAAGCATTTTTTAGGTGGTGAAAAACATTTACTTGGCTTAATGTTTAAAATTCATAGTATGGTGTCTCTTCCCTACAGACTTCTAGCTTATGAATTCAGGAATCTTGGGCGTTGTAGCAGCTGCCCATCATTAAGATACTTGACTGCCTGTGACATCAAAAGATGCAAGAGCAGAAACCCCTTGGACGGTATTCATCCTTATGTATGGACATGAAAAAGGTCTACTTGAAGAAATATTTTCTTTCTTAACGATGATGTCTAGCTCAGCTTGGGACACTATTTCTTTCTCTCTCAGACCTTTCTTTCCTGAATCCTGGGCTTTACACATTTTTATATCTTGCTGTGACTCAAGAAGACCTTTGCTGCTCTGTTTTTCTTTTTTTTCCCCCACTTAGACAGCTTCTGACCTGGATGACTTCTGCCTGGTTAGAGGAAGGCACTTTGGGGGGAAAATCTATAGGATTATATGAAACATTTTCCCTGAAGTTCACGCTGAGGCTATTTAAGAAGAAGTTAGGGTCTCTGTTTAAACACTCTCTGTAAGATGAGTTTTTTGAAATGTTACAGCAGGGCCTTTCCTGGGAGGAGGAGTATTTATGCAAGACACTCTGCATGGGAAAAATGAAAGCAATGGGAGGACAAGAGATAAAGGTCACTGGGGGTGTTTGGGACCCAAAGATACAGGGAACACTTTCCTCTTAAGCTTAGAAGGTACCAATGAGAGGGATCATAAAAAGTACCATGACTGGGATCGTTTACCTTGCTAGGTGTAAACATATATAGGAGATGCTTTGCTGAGAGTTGTTTGTCTCTGCATTTCAAGCATTAATAGAATATTGAAAACATAGTTGCCCAGTGACTGCCAAGCTGCTCACTCAGAGAGCAGTGAGTCCTACTTAAGGTTTGCATCCACTTTATGGTACTTTGGCTCCACTTTAAGGAAAGAGAGATACTTCTGGGCCATTATGTAAATGGTGACAAGAAATTTACCCAAGAGCATTGAATGGATTCAAATCAAGAATGTCTAGACAGCAGTAGAAGAGTCTTGCCCCATGACCAATCTGGGAAACACTTGGAAAATATTTGTATACAAATTATTTCTCAGTTTCAATGTGCAGTTTAGATAAATTGGTGTTCTAGGAAGTTCTGTAATTTAACATTCCATAGAAATTTTTACATGTAAATTTAACTCTGTCTTGTTATCACCAATTTTAATGACTGTTCATATTGTGTTTTTTTGTTTTTTGTTTTTTTTTTTGCTTCAAATCATGTTGTTTCAAATGTTCTTGTCATTAACTTCATGGTTCCCCATAAGAGGTTGGATGCATTTGAGGACCATAAAACCTACAACTTCACTCACTTCATATCAATCCTGTACTAACTGTGTGCCTTTGAAAGCATTCAGAACTTCAGTTTCCTCATTTGCAAAATAGAGATTGTGATACTAATCTCTCAAAAGTTATAGTGAGAAAATATAATGAACTAAAGATGTAATATGCTGAATGATGCCAGGCCCATAGAATCAGTAGTAGAATGTACCCAATGTTGATATTATTATTATTAAGCTTGGTCTAATTTAAAATCAGCTATCTTTGCCCCGTAGCATTATTTGCACATGTCTACTTTTAAGATTATTAGTTAAGGTTTATTTTTTACAGGAGATGTGGAAAGCGGTGATTAAACATAGGTTATTCAGTTTAAACTAAATGGATTTTTTTTTTACAGGCTGACCATCTGTCAGGGAAGTGGCAGAAGGCATTCCAATAGGACTGAGTTGAATTAAATTAGGAGATAAAAGTAGTAATAATGGCTTTCTTCCAAATGATGTCTCAAAATCTGTCCACTTTTTCCTAGACCCACTGTCACCACTTTGATCCAAGCGACCCACATCTGGACCACTAACCTCCTAACCAGTCTGCCTGTTCCATTGTCTCCCGATCCAATTTTTGTATAATCATCAGAGCAGTCATTTGAATATTCAAATCAGGTCACTTCACCACATCCCTTCCACCCTCCCGGCCATGAATAAAAACCCAGATAAAATAAAAATGGATAAACTTGGCCTGCTGTCCCAACATAATCTGGCCTCCTCTCTCCCCAGCTCTTCCTTCCTGGGGTCTAACCGTCGTCACCCCCATGCTCTGTCCAGTCGCATGTGCTCTTTCTTCTGCTCCAGGGTGCTTCCTGCCACAAGCCCCTGCAAGGTCCACTCTTGCACTAAGTCTTAGCTTAGACTTGGCATTGAGGCATTCTCTACCCTCCAATAACTCTCCACCACTCCAAAGATCTCTTTGCGTTATTTTCTTTTTCTGCCTTATTCCCATTCCAGTTTATAACTGAAGATTTGTTATTGTGGTTTCTCATTAAATTGCTTACCACTCTATCCCTGGGACCCATCAGAGTGGCTTGAATACAAAAGGCTTTTGCTATGTGTTACGCCAGTTGAAACTCACGGCATCTTTGCAAGGAAGGCGTGGGCCCTACTGTCTCAAATGTATTGGTGAGATATATAGTCTAAAGCTTAACATGATACAGGATTAGAAGTGGAAAAATTGGGTCTGAATCTCAAACTTCTGATACCAAACCCAGGGCTCTTTCAGCTTGAATACTGTGCATTCCTGACACTATCTATTATGGTCTGTGTAGTAATTGACTCTTGTTGGTCAAGATTGGGCCATCTTTCATAAAGCACTTGAATAAGCATTCTCACTGCATACATATCACCTGCCAAACATTGTCCTAGATATAGCCCAAACCCTTTCTCATCTAATCTGTTCAAGGATCCTGTAAAGTATTAGTTTTCTTGGGCTGCCTTAACAGAGTACCACAAACCAGGTAGCTTAGCACTATACAAATTTATTAGATCACAGTTCTGGAGGCGTGAAGCCTACAGTCAGGGTTTCACAGGGCCGGTGCTTTCTCTGAAACTTGTAGGGAATTTTTTCCTTGCTTCTAAGTAGCTTCTGACAGTGTGTCAGCAATCATTGGCATTCCTTGGCTTACAACTGTATCATTCCTATCTCTGCCTCCTTCATCACTTGTTATTCCTCTATGCCTTCATATCACCTTCCCTTCATTTGCGTGTGTGTCTGTGTGTCCAAATTTTCCCCTGTCTACAAGGAGAGCAGTCATTAGATTAGGGTCCACTCTAATTAATGATCTTGTTTCACTTATATACATCTGCAAAGACTATTTGCAAATAAGGTCATGCTCACAGATAAAGAGGGTTAGAAGTTTAATGTATTGTTTGTCAGGGAACACAATTCAACTCATTCCCTTTTCATAAACAGAGCCATAAGCTCTCTAAGGCACCCAAAGTTCCACAGCTTGCAACTGTGGCATTGCCAAGGTCAAATATAGATCAGTGCTCACAAGTCCATGCTTGGTTTTTGGGCCAGGTGGGCAGATTTCAAGCCCTAAAATCAAAGCTTGGTCAAATGGACTCAATGCCCTTTGAGCTTGGTGAGGGGCAGCAGAACTTTGAAGTGTCAGTGTCTGTGTTTTATCAAGAGGGTGTCTGCCTGCTAAGTCGCTTCAGTCGTGTCCAACTCTGTGCAACCCCATGGACTGTAGCCCTCCAGGCTCCTCTGTCCATGGGATTCTTTAGGCAAGAATACTGAAGTGGGTTGCCGTGCCCTCCTCCAGGGGATCTTCCCGACCCAGGGATGGAACCCCAGGTCTCTTACGTCTCCTGCATTGGCGGGAGGATTCTTTACCACTAGCAACCCCTGGGAAGCCCAGCTCTGCATGCAGAAGCAGAAATGTATTCCTCCTGTGCCCTACTCTACTGCATTTAAAATAAAGCATCTGATACTCTTTTAAAGGGAGACAAGGCATCCTTCATTTTAATTGGTGGGGGAAAATTCGTTATGAAGGATTCTTTCCTGCGAAGAGTTCCCTAAAGTTGGATGAAGTATCTGTGTTGCTTTCACTCTCTTCTCTTCCCAGGAATCATTACCAGCCCTGGCTGATGATTTATAATGGCATCCCTAACAAATTCCACTGTTGGTAATGACTACTTATTTTTCTATACAAATGGTTTTTGCTCTCCTTCCTGAGGACAATTAACTAAAGGAACTGGTCATAAATTACTGATGATGATCAGTTTGTCAGAGATGATTGTCTAATGGTGCCATCTTCCATAGTAATTAGATAAAGTATCTTTAATTGCTGATAACAACAGACCAATTGTGGTAATTTTTTCTCTTTTTTTGTGTGTGGAGATATAAATATCTCCACATAAGAAATCTTCCTGGAAGTCAGGCAGAATAACACTCTCTTTCCTTCTCTTGTACATGTGTTAGTCACTCAGTCATGTCCGATTCTTCGACCCCATGGACTGTAGCCCGCCAGGCTCCTCTGTCCATGGGATCCTCCAGGCAAGGATACTGGAGTGGGTGTCCATTCCCTTCTCTGGGGGATTTTCCCCACCCACAAATCGAACCCAGGTCTCCTGCATTGCAGGGAGATTCTTTACCATTTGAGTCACCAGGGAAGCCCCCTTTCTTCTCTTAAAGGAAGAGGAAAAGAAGAAACACTGATCATTTTCGGGTTTCCAGAAATATAATAAATGTGACAGCTTTTCGAGGTTTCCAGTAAGAAGACTGAGCTTTCTAAAGCAGAGATCAGAGAAGAACTACTCTTGGACACATTTCTTTTAGGCAGGAAGCAGGAGTCCTTCCTGGTCATGTTTGATTCTCCCAACCCCCTGAGGATCACGTCTCTCGTATTTGCATCTAAACCTTGGCCTTGAAATATGAGTTCTTTGAACTCTGGAAAGAGATGGCATCTAGATCACAGGGTTTCTCACAGCTGGGATGCTTATTAAACCCCAGACTATTTCTGTGTGTCGGCCTGCGGTGGGCCCTTAGCTGGGATGAGAAGAGGAGAGCTACCTTAACACACATGGATGGGACGGTCTCTTTCTCACCAGGTTTTATTATCTCATGGTCCCATCACTTCGTGGCAAACAGTTGGGGGAAAAAAGGGAAATAGTGACAGACTTTATTTTCTTGGGCTCCAAAATCACTGCGGATGGTGACTGCAGCCATGAAATTAAAAGACAATTGCTTCTTGGCAGAAAAGCTGTGGCAAACTTAGACAGCATGTTAAAAAGCAGAGACATCACTTTGAAAAAGGTCCGTTTAGTCAAAGCTATGGTTTTACCAGTAATCATGCATGGATGTGAGAGTTGAACTGTTAAAAAGGCTGAGTGCCAAAGAATTGATGCTTTTGAACTGTATTGCTGGGGAAGACTCTTGAGTGTCTCTTGGACAGTGAGGAGATTAAACCAGTCAACACTAAAGGAAATCAATCCAGAATATTCATTGGAAGGACTGTTGCTGAAGCTGAAACTCCAAATCCTTTGCCCAACTCATTGGAAAAGATAAAGATGCTGGGAAAGATTGAGGGCAAGAGGAAAAAGGAGTGACAGAAGATGTGATGGTTGGATGGCATGACTGACTCAATGGACATGAGTTTGAACAAACTCCAGGAGATGAAGGATAGAGAAGCCTGGCATGCTGCAGTCCATGGGGTGGCAAAGAGTTGTACATGACATAGTGACTGAACAACAAGAAATCTTATGGATAAGTTCAATCGAACTATTCATTGGTGTGGAAATTGCAAGGACCTTTGTTAACATCCTATAAAGAATATACATATTTTACATACTGAAGGGTGGCTTATATTTAATCCAGTGTAATGTGTCACTTTTCTGACATGCTTCTAACATTATTGGTCTCTGGTTATTGCCTTACTTTGTTTATAATCTTTCCATCTCATAGCTATTTTTTGTTCTTTGAAACTTTTTTTTTTTTTAAGCTAGATGGTAGCAGCTGTCAAACAGGCTATGGAGTCTGAATCATTTTGGCAGTTCAGAAAACAGTGCAGTGCTTCAAAGAACAGAGCTGAGGATTCCAAACTGAAGTGAATTGGAAGTTGCTCAGCTGTGTCTGACTCTTTGCGACCCCGTGTACTGTAGCCCACCAGGCTCCTCTATCCATGGGATTCTCCAGCCAAGAATCCTGGAGTGGGTTGCCATGGCCCCCTTCCATCTTCCCCACCCAGGAATGGAACCTGGGTATCCTGCATTGTGGGCAGATTCTTTACTGTCTGAGCCACTAGGGAAGCCCGAAGGTGATCTTCTCACCGAACACGTGGAGGAAGTATGCAGCATCTCTTGCAGCTTGGTCGTTGTTGTTATGAGAAGGAAACGTATAACCAGTGCAGAATGAGAATGCATTATGTCACAGGATATTTAGGAACTAATTTCATCAGGATTCTTTCAGTGCAAAAAAGGTTACTAAAAAAAAAAAAAAAAAAATCAAAGAAGCTTAATAAAAGAGAAAAACTGGGCCGTGGAACTGGACAGCACGAAGAGGTGGGCTTCAGGCATTTGCTGTTATTATTGTTGTCCAGTCACTCAGTCGCGTCCAACTCTTTGTGACCCCATGAACTGCAGCACAGCAGGCTTCCCTATCCTTCACCTTCTCCCGGAGTTTGCTCAAACTTATGTACTTTGAATTGGTGATGCCATCTAACTATCTCATCCTCTTTCTCCCCTTTCTCCTTTTGCCTTCAGTCTTTCCCAGCATCAGGGTCTTTTCCAGTGAGTCAGGTCTTTGCATCAGGTGGGCAAGGTATTCATGGTTGAGGCTCAAGGTTTAATAATGTCACCTGGGCTCTGCTTCTCTCTTGGATCTGCTCGCCCTTTGGTGCCAGTTTTCCATAGGCTTTGGCCATCTGTGTTCTCTGAAAAGTTGACCTCCTTTTGAGGATACCTCTGAAAACCTCAGGGAGGGCTCTGATTGGCTACTTTGAATCATGTGCCCGCTTCTGAACAAATCCCTCCACTATAGGACAGTCTTTTCTGATTGGCTGGTCTGAGTCTCATCCTTATTGAGTAGAGTCAAAGGGGAGAGGTGTACAGCTCCACCTAAACTATGTAGATAAATATACAATAGAGTAAAGGTATTGTCCCAGGTAAGGGATATTGTGTAGGTCTGAAAAGAAAACAAAAACTTTGAAAGAAAAGAAAGAGGCAGTTGCAGGAGCTCCGTGGTGGGCAGTGGTTAGGACTCAGTGCTTTCACTGCCATGGGCACAGGTTCATTCCCTGGTTGTGGAACTAAGATCCTGCAAGCTGTGTGGCATGGCCAAGGGGTGGGGGGGGGGGGGAAAGGAAGAAGTAACAGTTTCAAGTCCACCTGAGAAGTCTGTCACTCTGAACTTAATGTCTGAATGTAAAACATTGCTCTCAAGTGCCCCTAAACTAAACGCTTTTCTCTTCTTCCTGCCTGAAATCCCTGTTCTATCGCCCACCCCACTTGCATTTCTGACTGTTCTTCGAAGTGTTAGCTTTGGGACGCTGAGTCGTGTCCCACTGTTTGCGACCCCAAGGACTGTCGCCCGCCAGATTCCTCTGTACATGGGAATTCCCAGGCAAGAATAGTGGAGTGAGTTCCCATTTCCTCCCTCAGGGGATCTTCCCATCCCAGGGATTGAACTTGCACCTCCTGCATGGTCAGGCAAATTCTTTACCACTCACACCACCTGGGGAGTCCAATACAATAGCGTATATCTAGGAATATCATCTGTTTTATGCTAAACATAGCAAAACATATGATATGCTGTTAGGTAACATATATTGAACTCTTTTTTAAATTAAAAATAAAAATGATTTGTTTATCTAGAGAAAAAGCATCAGCCGCTCCCCTGTTTCCTGAGGGTTGGCTTTTATTGTTATTTATTTTGACAGTTCGGTGGCAGTGACTTGCAGTCTTGGTTAGAGCCTCGCTCTGTAATCCTGTGGAATGTCCCTAGGTAACAAGATGTGCCCACTGGTCATGGAAGTCAGTTCTGTTAAATAGGGAGGATTTTATCTGTCTGAATGAATATTTCCAGGGCTCCTCTCACTCTGCAGATTTGAGATGTGCACAGGCAAGAAGGGTCATTGCCATAAATCAATAGCTGCCATGAAGCCACCGATTTAGAGGTGACAGCAGCTTCTGGGTTGAAACAAAGATCGTAAAGTGCAGGCAGAGGTGGCAAATACCAAGAATAATATGTGGAGTGGATAAGAGCATGTTGTGAACATGTATCAAGTGAGGATAGGAAAAAGAATCTTTGCTCTTTGTAGATGTTAACTAATTGATATTGGCAAGATGGGAAAGGCAGAGCTACTTGGTAGGATCTGATGCCACATACATCAATTCATGTAGGCATATGTACCTCAAACCCAGCACCCGAATCCAGCATGTCCTTCAAGTCTTAGCTCAAAGGCTGTGCATGCTTAGTCACTCTGTCATGCCCAACTCTTTGTGATCCCATGAACTTAGCCCACCAGGCTCCTTTTCCATGGGGATTCTCCAGGCAAGAATACTGGAGTGGGTTGCCATGCACTCTTCCAGGGTCTCTTCCCAACCCAGGGATCAAACCCAGGTCTCCCGCATTGCAGGCAGATTCTTTACAATCTGAGCCACCAGGGAAGCCCATGAATACTGGGGTGGGTAGCCTATCCCTTCTCCAGGGGATCTTCCAGACCCAGGATTCAAACTGGGATCTCCTGCCTTGCAGGATGCTAAGTCCTCCTTATTTTGTGTTGCTCATCTTTATGCTACTCACAGGTTGCCATGGAAGTGATAGCTGAAATTGTGAGAGTGGATGACATCCCCAAAGAAAGGATGATAGGAAAAAAAGAGAAAAGATTGCCTTAAGGAAGGACCACTTGAATGAGTGGTTGGAAGATGAGAGGATAGAAGGGCTTCAAGAAGATGGTCAGGGAGGTGTCACGTGAAGCTGACCAGGCCAGTGTCATGAAAGGTTGAGAGAATTTCACAGAGATGGCAGCTGTAGGGGGTGTCAAATTCTGTAATGAATTGGTGGATTAATAAGAGTCCCAGGACTTACATTCCAGGAAATCTATTTTATACACTTTATACAATTCTGCACCTAAATCATTCCTAATAATTAAGTGTGAGTTCCCTGAGAGCTGGTTCCAGGTTTTATTCATTTCTGGATCTTTAGGGTCTGGCAGACATATTAGGGACCAAATAAAAAAAATGTGTTTGGAAAATTGGAGTGGATGAATGAGTGGATAAATGAATGCTGACCTTAATACAGCAGTTTAACATCTGTGCAAAATAAAACTTTTGAAGTGTTAAAGACGAGGTTAGATAGCGGGACGATGGGCCGCAAGAAACCATTCTAGATCCTTGGAAGCTGTGCTGCAATAGCCTGCCCTCGGTTCCCTTCTGAGGAAGGACCAGTGAGAAGGAAGCAGAGCAGGAAGGCAAAAGGGCAGTGATCAGATTTCCGTTCACTTAGCCTGATGTTTTCAGGGTTCTGATCCCATTCGTATGAAGTGTCCAGATGAGGCAAATTTGTGGAGACAGAAAGTAGATTCATGTTTGCCCCAGGCTGGGCAGAAGGACAGTGATGAGGAGTGACTGCAGGTCTACAGGGGTTTCTTTCTGGGGTGATAGACATGTTTTCAGATGACATCGTGGTGGGAATCGCAGGGCTGAGTACACCTAAAATGATTCATTGTTCACTTTGAACAGGTGAATTTTAGGGTATAGGAATCATATCTCAAGGAAGCTGCTGCCTTTAAACCTGCAATCAAAAGCTGTTAGCTTCTTAATGAGAGAAATCCAAATTAAAAGCTGTGACCGAATGGGCTTGCTGATACTCTCCTGATGTGTTCAGACTTACCTGTCAGTCACTGATGGAGGAGAAACGCCTGCAGCTTCCTTCCTCCTCTGGCCCTTCTTTCTCTTCCCCATTGTCTGCACACTCCTGAGCCTCATTACTAAGAAAGAGGACCAGAGGGCACCCTTTATATCAGCTGGGAAATGTGAAAGATGGCTCAGGAGACTGAACTGAGTGTGCGTGGTCGTTTCCCCAAAGTAATCAATCAGATAAACCATTCCTTCTTAGAAATGGAGGAGTGAGAAGATGGGGACCCCTGGAACTGTGCCTTAGAGGATTTCTCCACGTGGAAAGATAGGGCGCAGGAGGAAGTGTGCCCCACCCCCATCTCACACCCTTATGTCTATTAATGACCTCCAGAGTAACAAACAATTTGTTTGTTAAAAAATGATGAGTTTTTGTAAGATTTGAGCCCAAAGGAGGCACCCTAGGGAGCAAACTCTTAGTGAAGAAGAAAGAGTCGATCAAGGCCAATGTCACTAAACTCCACCACTGCGCCATTGATTCCTGGCCCTTTGCTGTGCAGAGGACACTTGCCCCAACTCTAAACTATAAGAATCTTCTCTTGATTTGCATGGCTAAGTGCAGCTTCTGAGAGCTTTCCTAGATCTGTCCTCTCATGATAATGTGAAGAGGGCCAGGCTGTAATTTTTACCTTTTCCAGAAGTCCATTTATTATGATTATTCCTGTCTCATCATAAATACTCTTTTAAAATCTGGAGTTCCAGAGGAGGAGAGAATGTTTTCATCACTGCATATTGACTGAGATCCAGTTATACAAAAGGTTTCTCTCAAATTAATTTGCATTTTCCCAAAACCTGATTGGTTGCACATGATCAATAGTTACAAAAACCATTAATAACAAAGGTGGCACAGTAAAAGCAAGATGTATGCTATGAAGTATGGCCTCTGACTGTATGAAGGGAAGAAGTCCAGTTCTTCATGTATTGAAGGCTATCACCCCCTCTGGGTGTCTGTACATCTGTGTGTGTGTGTGTGTGTGTGTGTCTGTGTGTGTGTTACATAGAGACTTGTGTGAATTTACATTGACATTTAACAGATTTCACTACGCTAGACATTTCATCAGTTCTAGAGGCAAATGCCTAGCCCACTGCCTGGTTCTTAGTAGATCCAGCCTATACTTTACATATAGGCTACCTATAGGCTTGGAGTCATAGAGATTCAGAGTATGGGAGAATCGACTTTATTAATTCAGGCATTAGCGGATGAAAGGCCCCGTCATTGAAACCAGCTACATTTTTGTCCCGGTAATATCATTCTTTCTTTGAGGCATTAGAGAGTTTGGAGAACAGCACAGCTTCCCATGGCCTTCAGAATTGTAATTTAAATCTTTTATCCCTCCAGAACTCAGGACATTTAATTTATCGTGATTCATAAAAGTCCAGTAATAAACCCGGTCTTTATTTAAACATGGGCGGCAGTGAGTTCCCTTTGTAAGAATCCGGTGCTCTTTATCAAGGCTTCACTATCTACTTATCATGGATCCTGTGTGTGTACAAAAAGCCATCTTTGTCAGTCAGGGGGAGATTTTATTAACTAAAGGTTCATTTGTTCTTCAAGTGACACTATCTCTTTGGAATTACCAGATGTTGTTCAAACTGTGCTGCCTCGCCTTTTATTCTGATGATGGCAAATGTTGAATGTGGTGAATAAATATTGAGCCCTGTCCTCGGTCATCTTAAATAAATGTGATAAAATGAAAACATGCGGCTGCCGAGGTCTCATTTGTTCCCAGGAAGTCTGCAGCATGTTAAGGCACATGGACAATGAAAGGCAAATCAGCCATGCACTGGTGTTCTGTTATGAGATGTTCTTGTCATTTTCTAGATCCCATTTTAGATTACTATTCAGGGAGAGAGAAGGTGGCATGGACTTAAAGGTTGATATGGTCCAATCGCAGAATTGTGTTTTGTTAAAATTGTAAAATGTAGACAACTCAGTATATTGTGGTGGTCTTCCTGAGAAATTTGCATGCTAAAAACAAAACAAAATAGTGGCCAAAAATAAGTTAGTGGGAAATTTCTTGTGACTTGGATCCAGAGGAGATGAATGCAGATCTGTACATGGACGCTTCTTGGCTCCTGCGGTTAGACTGATGAGTGTCTTTTGAGGAGGAGTGGACTTCCCAGGTGGCGCAGTAGAAAAGAAGACACTTGCCAATGCAGGAGACACAAGAGACATGGGTTCGATTCCTGGGTCGGGAAGATCCCCTGGAGGAAGAAATGGCAACTCACTCCAGTATTCTTGCCTGGAAAATGCCGTGGACAGAGGAGCCTGGCGGGCTACAGTCCATGTGGTCACAAAGAGTCAGACACAACTGAATGAGCAAGCACAGGGCACAGGGGAGGTTTCACTTAACTGGGTGATCACAGAGCTGGATTTCATCATCCGTTGTTGAACCACGGATTCAATATTTATAATATAAAAGAAGTGGGAAAGAGCAATCTGTCAAAACAGACATTTTGGAATCACTATGTCCTTCCTTTGTTGCTTGATGTGTGATACCCATGAACAAAGATTAAAAATAGGATGTAAGGCAGGATCTCTGCTTCCACAGTAGGAGAAAAGCCTATGAATGCTTTGATAATAATTGCTAATAATTATACTCAAATCATATTACATCAAGAAACTGAGATGTGAATGAGACTAGGGCACTAAGACTTCACAATAGCAGGCACAATTTCTCTAATTTATTACACTGTCATCATTCTTGTGATTTAAAATCCTTCTTCGCAGTCTCTGACAATATAGGGAATTATTGAAAGTTGGCGACCGTCTATTGTTCAGAAATGTTGAAAGAAATGAAGTGTTCCCGGGGATGTTGCTAGAGTCCTGTTGAAAGGGTGGTTAAGTATCACTGATTAATTCCCGTTCTATCTCTGATGAAATGAAGGAGGGTTACATTTTCCTTCTCCTGAGTATCTCATTGCAAACTGCAGCCCAGGAGTTGCATAAGCATCTTCCTTATCCAGGATAAATTGATTTGGTGTGAAAAATCTCCAACGGTTCCATTTCAAGGCACTGTTTTATGTGGTGATGCAGGACAAATGTAGAGCTAAGTAGATTTGTAGACTAATTTATTGGGCATTTTAATGTTGTGATTTCTCCACGTTGGTGTGGCAAGTACCTCGCTAATGCTTCCTTGGCTGTGCACTGCTTACGGCATGCCCAACTCATCTTAATTAAATTCCTTCCTGCAACTACCTTATTTTTGCTCATGGGAGACACTGCTGTCATTGTGAAGCATTTTCTAGGAAAATTGAGATATATTTTTCTTCCATAGAGCATTCTTTTCTCTCTCTCTCTTTTCGTAGACTCTAAATATTAGTCACTTAAATTAATATGAAGCTATTATGTACTGCAAATGAGTCCTTTACAAGTCTTTTAAGACATGTCTTCTGCCTGGAGGCCTGGGAAGGGGGTGCTGGAAGTGGAGGCTCTGCAGGTATGTTGGGTTCGTGGTGGGTGAAGTGAGTTGCTGTGGCTCATCCCCACCTGTGATTGTCAGGACACAACCAGAGAAAGCCTTGTGCGAATTGAGAACAAGAAGAGGGCCTTACAAAGCTTGCTGTTGCTGGCTCCACCACTAAGATGATCTCAGGGCCATCTTCACTGGCAGTAAAAGGAGGAGAGTTTTCCCTGGACTATGTGTTTTCTAGCGATGCAGGAGACATAGGCCCAATCCCTGGGTCAGGAAGACCCCCTGGAGGAGGAAATGGCAACCCACTCCATATTCTTACCTGAAAAACCCCATGGCTATGTACATTACCATATGTAAAATAGATGAGCAGTGCAAGTTTGAATGCATGAAGCGGGGCACCCAAAGCCAGTGCTCTGGGACAGCCCAGAGGGATAGGGTGGGGAGGGAGGTGGGAAGGATGTTCAGGATGGGGGCGCACATGTATATTGTGATGGCAAAAAGCCATCCCAATATTGTAATTATCCTCCAATTAAAACAAATAAATTAATTTAAAAAAATCCCGTGGCTAGAGGAGCCTAGCGGCCTCCAGTCCACGGGGTTGCAGAGAGTTGGACACGACTGAGACGGGCACATGTGTTTCACACGGATTTCCTGTTCGGGAAATGGGAAACTTCCTGAATTCCATAACCTGAGTCGTCTGCTGTGTAGGGAGGACGCCTGGAAATCAGCTGCCTCATTTAGAACTGTGTCGTGATCTTTGGAAGCACGGCCTCCGAATGGACGCGTGACTTCTGGCTTCTGTCCTGGGGCCATGCGGCTGTCATGTCAGTGTCTGGATACAGTGTACTTTGCCGCCCCAAGTGGCTAACTCAACCAAACAAGACGCTGAGTCGAGGTGCATCCATTCATCCTTCTCTTGCTTTGCCTCCCCCCCTCTCTCCCTTTCTCCACCTCTCTCTCTCTCTCTATTCTTATATAAAACAGGTGGCAATTAAAAAAGCATGATTTCCATCTATATATGGTACCTTCATGACCACTAGCCAGCTCTTGCTTTATAGCCACATTCCACAAACTGTCTTTTATTTCCCCAGACACATCAGGCTCTTGCTGAGGAGGGTGTTGTGCGTGTTCTGTTGCGTCTGACCCACCACTACCCTTTGCTAATTAACCTTTTACTTCTTATTTCAATGTCAGCTCAAAAAGGCCACTTCTCTTGGGAAGCCCTCCCTGGAATTCCCACCCCACCCCCAACTCCAGCTCGCTGGGGTTGGTGACAGTCTACTTGCATGTTACTTCTTAGCAACTTCTACTTTTTTTTCTACTCATGTGTGAGCATGTGGGCTTCCCAGGCGACTCAGCGGTAAAGAATCTGTCAAGCAGGAGACGTGGGTTCCTTCCCTGGGTTGGGAAGATCCCCCTGGAGGAAGAAGTGGCAACCCTCTCCAGTATTCTTACCAAAGAAATCCCTTGGTCAGAGGAGCCTGGTAGGCTACTGTCCTTGGGGTCACAAAAGGGTCAGACACGACTGAGCTACTAAAGAAAATATGCTTATGTGTGTGTATATATATATATTTTCATATACATATGTGTGTGTGTGTGTGTTTATACACACATATATTTGCCTGGCGAATCCCATGGACAGAGGATGCTGATGGACTGCAGTCCATAGGGTCTCAAAGAGTCAGACACAACAAACAACTTAGCACATACATACATACCAGGCACCTATTATGTGTCAGGCACTCATCTTGGCATTTGGGACCCATTGGGGGAAAAGTAACCAAACTCTCAGGGAGCCTATATTGTCATGGGGCAGAAAGACCATGAAAATTGCATGTGATAAATAAACAAATTGTGTTCAAAGATGACCAATGCTATGATAAAAGGAAAGAGGAAGAGGATGAGGAGGAACAGAGAGCAGGCAGAAGAGAACAAGTTAAATTTGATATGAGGGGAGGGGAATCAGGGTGAGTCTCACTGTGAAAGTGGTGTTTAGTTGCTAAGTCATGTCCAACTCTGTGTGGCCCCATGGACTGTAGCCAACCAGGCTCCTCTGTCCAGGGGATTTCCAAGACAAGAATGCTGGAGTGGGTTGCCATTTCCTTCACCAGGGGATCTCCCTGACCCAGGCATGGAACCCACATCTCCTGCATCAGCAGGCACATTCTTTATTGCTGAGCCCCCAGGGAAGCCAGGGACATTTCAGCAAAGACTAGAAGGGTGTCAGAGCATGAGCATGAGGATGTTTGGGAGAAGAACATCCCAAGCAGAGGAAACAGTGAGAACAGAAAGCCTAAAACTTCTCTGTACCCTTGTGTTGAAGGAACAAGTGGATGGAAAGACAGGAGCAGAAGACAGCAGGGAGTAATTTGTGGGGGAGAAGCCAGGTACAGAGGGGGTGCCCACCACTGACACTTGTAGATGACTTGTAGATAATTAGGGACTTTGGGTTTTATTTTACTAAAATAGGGACTTGAACAGCCCTCAAATTGGGAGAAAATAATAGCAAACAAAGCAACAGACAAAGGATTAATCTCAAAAATATACAAGCAACTCCTGCAGCTCAACTCCAGAAAAATAAATGACCCAATCAAAAAATGGGCCAAAGAACTAAACAGACATATCTCCAAAGAAGACATACAGATGGCTAACAAACACATGAAAAGATGCTCAACATCACTCATTATCAGAGAAATGCAAATCAAAACCACAGTGAGATACCATTACACAGCTAGTCAGGATGGCTGCTATCCAAAAGTCTACAAGCAATAAATGCTGGAGAGGGTGTGGAGAAAAGGGAACCCTCTTACACTGTTGGTGGGAATGCAAACTAGTATAGCCTCTATGGAGAAGAGTGTGGAGATTCCTTAAAAAACTGGAAATAGAACTGCCATATGACCCAGCAATCCCACTCCTGGGCATACACACTGAGGAAACCAGATCTGAAAGAGACATGTGCACCCCAATGTTCATTGCAGCACTGTTTATAAAGCCAGGACATGGAAGCAACCTAGATGCCCATCAGCAGACGAATGGATAAGGAAGCTGTGGTACATATACACCATGGAATATTACTCAGCCATTAAAAAGAATTCATTTGAATCAGTTCTAATGAGATGGATGAAACTGGAGCCCATTATACAGAGTGAAGTAAGCCAGAAAGATAAAGACCAATACAGTATACTAACACATTTATATGGAATTTAGAAAGATGGTAACGATAACCCTATATGCAAAACAGAAAAAGAGACACATATGTACAGAACAGACTTTTGGACTCTGTGGGAGAAGGCGAGGGTGGGATGTTTCAAGAGAACAGCATCGAAACATGTATATTATCTAGGGTGAAACAGATCACCAGCCCAGATGCATGAGACAAGTGCTCGGGCCTGGTGCACTGGGAAGACCCAGAGGAATCAGGTGGAGAGGAAGGTGGGAGGGGGGATCGGGATGGGGAATACATGTAAATCCATGGCTGATTCATGTCAATGTATGACAAAAACCACTACAATATTGTAAAGTAATTAGCCTCCAACTAATAAAAATAAATGAAATATGAAAAAAAAAATAGGGACTTGATTTACTGGGTTGGCCAGAAGTTTCATTCGCCTTTTCCGATGTTATGGGAAGCTACACATGAACTTTTTGGCCACCCCAGTATATTTCAAATGGATAATTTGGATTTCTGCATCAAGAATATCTGAGGAACCAGAGATCAAATTGTCAACACCTCTAGAGTCATCGAAAAAGCAAGAGAGTTCCAGAAAAGCATCCACTTCTGCTTTATTGACTATACCACCAAAGCCTTTGACTGTGTAGGTCACAACAGACTGTGGAGAATTCTTCAAGAGATGGGAATACCAGACCACCTGACCTGCCTCCTGAGAAATTGGTATGCAGGTCAAGAAGCAACAGTTAGAGCTGGACATGAAACAACAGACAGTTTCCAAATTGGGGAAGGAGTACATCAAGGCTATATATTGTCACCCTGCTTATTGCCATCATGCGGAATTCTGGGCTGGATAAAGCACAAGCTGGAATCAAAATTGCCAGGAGAAATATCAATAACCTCAAATATGCAGATGACACCGCCCTTATGGCAGAAAGCGAAGAAGAACTAAAGAGCCTCTTGATGAAAGTGAAAGAGGAGAGTGAAAAAGTTGACTTAAAGCTCAACATTCAAATAACAAAGATCATGGCATCCAGTCCCATCACTTCATGGCAAATAGATGGGGAAACAATGGAAACTTTATTTTTGGGGAGAGGCTTTATTTTGGGGGCTCCAAAATCACTGCAGATGGTGACTGTAGCCATGAATTAAAAGACGCTTGCTCCTTGAAAGAAAAGTTATGACCAACCTAGACAGCATATTAAAAAGCAGAGTCATTACTTTGCCAACAAAGGTCCATCTGTTCAAAGCTATGGTTTTTCCAGTAGTCGTGTATGGATGTGAGAGTTGGACTATAAAGAAAGCTGAGCACTGAAGAATTGATGCTTTTGAAATGTGGTGTTGGAGAAGACTCTTGAGACTCCCTTGGACTGCAAGAAGATCCAACCAGTCAATCGTAAAGGAAATCAGTCCTGAATATTCATTGGAAGGACTGATGCTGAAGCTGAAACTCCAATACTTTGACTACCTGATGCAAATAACTGACTCATTGGAAAAGACCCTGATTCTGGGAAAGATAGAGGCAGAAAGAGAAGGCAATGTCAGAGGATGAGATGGTTGGATGGCATCACTGACTTGATGGGCATGAGTTTGAGTAAGCTCTGGGAGTTGGCGATGGACAGGGAAGCCTGGCGTGCTGCGATTCATGGGGTCGCAAAGAGTCAGACACGACTGAGCAACTGAACTGAACTGATCAAGAATATATTTTAAGGCTGCTTCCTACAGTTGCTAGGCATAGACTATAGACTCCAAGAAGGGTAGAGTGGTGTCTAATTTGCTTACCATTGAATCCCCAGAATCAAGCCCTGTGCTTGGTGCATTATTGCCCAATATATATGTAATGTGAAAGAATAAAAAGAATACTGGGCACATCAAAATGATGCTGATTGGTGTCCATCCCCTTAAAGCAGGTAACATCAACAGCCAATATGCATATTTCAAGCTCAAGATCTATTTTGATTCATGCATTTAAAGACTACCTCTTAGCCTCAACCAAAGCCTTGAGTTTAATTAGCCACCTAATTGATGCTATATGCAACTGTTCTTCCCCAGTCCTGTTTTAATTTGTGTGATATGAACTCTGGTATTTCCAAAAAAAGAGATCAGAATCTAGTTTGGAAGGCTTTCTTCCTTAAAATAAACAAGCTTCATGTCCAAGCCAAGGACTGGAAAGTCTCTCTGTGGTCCATCAGGGTAATGATTCATGAGGCAGGGTCTGACTCTAGTAGACCAGACTGCTATCCTCTACTGGGTAAATGATCCATGTTGTCAGAATTACTATGCATGCATTCCAAAATACATATTTACCTGGTAGTCTATAGCTATTTAGCATAACTGTTACAGTCTAGTAAGTAAATAACATGTTTTTCAAAATTAGAATGTGTTCAAAATATGTATTTACCCAATACGCTGTAACAATTTTGGAGAAATCTGCCTAGCCTTTAGTCTACCAGGCTGACTTATCGATGTGGTTTTAATAATGTTTTGAATGTGAACATAGTGTAAAAGAAGATGTGCAACTTTTAGAGGCGTGAGGGGTTGACATGTTGCACCGACCAATTTTAGAGGGAAAATTTAATTGGAGAATCTCTTCTTGTTATTCTTTTCCTGTTTCTCTCTTTTTTTTTAAATTTTATTTTAATTAGAGGATAATTACTTTACAATATTGTGATGGTTTTTGCCATACATCAACATGCATCTCCCACAGGTATACATGTGTGCCCTCCCCCTTGAAACCCCTCCCAGCTCTGTAACCATGCCCCCCCCTGGTGGTCACAGAGCACCTGCTTTGGGTTCCTTGCATCACACACCAAATTCCCACCTGCTATCTATTGGTAATCTATATGGTCATGTTTATGTTTCAGTGCTATTCTCTCAAATTCTTTCTTACTTTGCAAGTTCCTGGAACCCTCAACACTAATGATACCAAAGTGAATGTTTAAATAATTTAATTCTTGGTAACATGATATGGCTTCATAAATGATTAATGGATAGACCTGAACACATATAGGAGCCAATGTTCTGGTTGCTAGTCTCAAGGCTAGAGTCCCAAAGCTAGATTCTGGTGAATCATTCCATGAGAGTATCAGTTAATGGGTATACATCACTCCAGTCTAGATAAGTTAGACAAATGTGTATCCTATTTACGTCAGCTGTTTAGATATCCTGGGCAGGAAAGATTTTTATAGAAAGGGCTGTGAAGCACTGTTTTCACTGAAGTGAAGTGAAAGTCGCTCAGTGGTGTCAGACTCTTTGTAACCCTACGGACTCTACGGTCCCTGGAATTCTCCAGGCCAGAATACTGGAGTGGGTAGCCTTTCCCTTCTCTAGGGGATCTTCCCAACCCAGGGATCGAACCCAGGTCTCCCGCATTGCAGGCAGATTCTTTATCAGCTGAGCCACAAGAGAAGCCCAAGAATACTGGAGTGGGTAGCCTATCCCTTTTCCAGTGGATCTTCCCAACCCAGGAACTGAATAAGGGTCTCCTGCATTGCAGGCAGATTCTTTACCAACTGAGCTATGAGCGAAGCCCTGAGTTTTCGCTGGGATGCTATTAATTTCCATCATAACTGATGTTTGTTCTGCTGTTGGCCACAGGAATGAAGAATTGGACGCATGGTGCAAGGTATTTCATGGATGTGTAAAATCATAGTAAAAAGCTTATGGCTCTGGCACCAGATGACCTTGAGCACTAGCTTTCTGAAACTGGGCAAGTCAGTTCACTTCTTTAAGACTTGATTGCCTTACCTGGGGACTTCCCCTGTGGTCCAGGGGCCAAAACTCTGTGCTCCCAATGCAGGGGTCCCTGTTTCCATCCCAGGTGAAGGAACCAGATCCCACATGGCTCAACTAAGAGTTCACATGGCTCAACTAAGACCTAGTGCAACGAAATAAAGAAGTAAAAATAAATATTAAGAAAGGCTCGACCCAGGGCGAGGCTTATCCATTGCACTCCGGATGTGCTGACCCCTGCGATTTCCCCAAATGTGGGAAACTCGACTGCATAATTTGTGGTAGTGGGGGACTGCGTTCGCGCTTTCCCCTAAAAAAAAAAAAAAGAAAGGCTCGATTGCCTCACCTGTAAAATGAGCGTGACTTTAGTACCTACTCCTCGAGGTGCCTGTGAATAGGACAATACCTATCCGTCTTTCTTCACTGTTCAGAGCATCTACTGAATGTTTCATGAATGTCATCAACTGTTGTCTGTAATCATCACAAGAGTTCAGCTGTACCTTCTATCTCAGGTGCAGTAGTTAGCAGGACCAGCAAGGTTAACACAGCCCAGGTCTCCATGTATTTGGTTTGGAAGGAAATGAAGAGACCAGGCATGTAATTGGATGTTTCACTAACAGGTTATAAGTGGTTGCGTAAGCTTCTAAACAGCCTGCACGCTGTAATAAATGCTTTCAGTTGACAAATGACAAAGCAGCCATGGGTCTGGAACTCCTTACTTGGAAAACCATGTGAAATGGACACTTATGAAATGCCCTTTAAAACTCCTTGGAGCTTCATGTTCTGCAGAAGCAGCGCTCTCCCCCCACCCTTTTCTAATTGAGAAAATTGCTGCATGTTGAAGCTGCATAAACTCCTGCAGGGCTTGAATCTTTTTTCCATGGCTGTGACTGCCTTGTTGAAGAAAAACGTCAGGAGGGACATCCCTGGTGGTCCAGTGGTTAAGAATCCACTTTGCAAAGCAGGGGACGCAGGTTCCATCCTTGGTCAGAGAACTGAGATCCCACAAGTCGAGAGGCAACTAAGTCCGTGAGCTGCAATTACTGCGCCCCCGGGGCCACAACTAAGACCCAGTGCAGCCAGACATATATAAATAGATACATTTTTCAAAAGGCATCATGAGCAGAGCCCCCAGAACCTGCCCCTGGGTATGTTCTCCTCTGTAATGCACCTTCCATGAGTTTCACCACCGTTTTCATCCTGGGTTTGATGTCATTTACACAATTAGAACAGACGCTCTAGGAGGACGTGGTCTTTACCTACTGATTCATTTCCCTAAACCCCAGCATAGCACCTCACGCAAATCTGACATTCAAGAGCTTTTTGCATTCTCCTCTTTCACGACTGACTTTCCGAGTTAGTTCTGTGCAGCCTGTGATTCAATGTGACTTTTCACAGTCTCTGTGACATGCATAGGATTTAGAGTCATTGTCTGGTGATATTATTAGTTAGGTTATTAGTTAGGAACAGTTTTATTTTTTTGAGAGCTTGCTATCGTCCAGACATGATTTTCAGCACCTCACGCCGTTATCTCCTGGAGTGTTTACAGCAAGACATTTTAGCCCATCTTATTATCACCCTCTTTTGTTACATAAGAACCTGGGGCTTGGAAAGAATTTCCCCTAGACCAGGTAGCTAGTAAGCCATGGAGCTGGGAGTCCAAGGACAAAAAAAAAAAAAAAAAAATATTGGTATAGGGTGAATACATAAATATATAAAAAAATGTCCTCAATAAACAGATGACAAGTAGGGATTAGATACATTTAAATACCAGTACATTTCTAGGAACTAGTCTAGTAATTCTACATACTAACTAGATGTTGGGCTTCCCCGGTGACTCAGTGGTGAAGAATTTGCATGCCAATGCAGGAGACGTGGGTTCTATCCCTGGATCAGGAGGATCCCCCAGAGGAGGAAATCGCAGTCCACTCCAGTATTCTTGCTTTGGACATCCCACAGGCAAAGGAGTCTGGGGGCTGCAGTCCACGGGGTCACAAAAGAATTAGACATGATTTATCAACTAGCCAACAGCAAGTAGAAGTCACATCAGGGAACTTTCCATAGATAACTCTTCTTATTGGAGGAATGAAGATCAGATGCAAGATATGCAAATCATGTAGTCTTTTGGGAAATCAACACCATCCTAAATGGAATCACTGCTGTCATGAAGAACCTGATCAAAGGCTTCAAAGTGGCTATAGAGTCCTATATTTGTCTGAAGAGACGCCAATGGAATGCTTAATGGGGTGTTCACACCACGTGAAGAATCTGTAATGATTTCCATCTTCCCAAATGTAACCTTGCTGCAGGCAGGAGTGAGATTACATCAGTTCACTTCAGTTCAGTTCAGTTGCTCAGTCATGTTTGACTCTTTGTGACCCCATGGACAGCAGCACGCTAGGCTTCCCTATCCATCACAACTCCCGGAGCTTACTCAAACTCATGTCCATCGAGTGGACGATGCCATCCAACTCTCTCATCCTCTGTCGTCCCCTTCTCCTGCCCTCAGTCTTTCCCAGCATCAGGATCTTTTCCAGTGGGTTGGTTCTTTGCATCAGGTAGCCAAAGTATTGGAATTTCACCTTCAGCCTCATTCCTTCCAGGGAATATTCAGGACTGATTTCCTTTAGGATTGACTGGTTGGATTACATCACATTTCTCCAATTCAGTCTTCAGTATATCTCTCAGATCTTTATTTGCCCATCTTCTTGCCTATGTTCTTCTTTCTATCTCCATGTCCACCATCTTTCATCCAGGCCACTCTGATCTTTCTCTGTGATATCCTGGGACTGCTGTCTCTGTCTTTTTTTATATTTATCCCCTCCAAGCCCTTCTCACAGTGGAACTAAAATGCTCTTCAATAAACAGATCTCACTGTTACCCTGCCTTTAGTCACTCTCTATGACCCTTCAGAAAAAAATCCAACATTCAATCTGATTTCAAGTTTTTGGGGAGCTGTCTTCTGTTTTCTTCCAAGCTAATCACGCTCCACTTCACCCACAAGAGAGCCATACTCAGTAAAGTTTGTTTGGGGTTTTTAAAAAATTTTTGTTTTAATTGAAGTATAGTTGCATTATATCACTGTGTTAGTTTCTGCCATACAATGAAATGAAACAACTGTATGTATGCATATATCCCCTCCCTCTTGGATTTCCCTGCCACCCCTCCCCATCCCACTGCTCCTGGTCATCACAGAACACAAAACTGAGCTCCCGGCGCTATACAGGAGCGTGCCCCGCCGTCTGTCTCACCCGTGGTGGTGCATAGGTGTTAATCCCAGGCTCCCAGCCCATCCCGCCCTGCCCTTCCCTCTGTGTCCGCCTGTCTGGCCTCTGCCTCTGCGTCTCTGCTCTGCCCTGCAAGTAGGTTCATCTGTACCACTGTTTGAGATTCCACATATATACCTTAATATCCGATCTTTGTTTTGCTCTTTCTGACTTACTTTACTCTGTGACAGCCTGTAGGTCCATCCACATCTCCCAAAATGACTCCATTTCATTCCTTTTGGTGGCTGACTAATATTCCACTGTTAGCTGCTCTCATGCCTTGCTTGCACTGTGTCTCTGTCTCCCTCCCTCCCTTTCACTCTCTCTCTGCCTCCAGCCGTTTGCACCCCTCTCCTGGAACAGTCTCCCCACTCCTTTTTTCTTTGCCCATTTCTCTTTACTTTCTCCCAGGATGCCACTCCCCAACCTTTAGCTCTATATCCCTTTTGTGTGTCCTCATAGCATCCTTTTCTTATCGGTCTTGCATCTTCCATTTTCTATCAGAAGACTGAGCTTGATGAGGGTAAGAACCCTCCCATCCTTGTGAATGAAATGGTCCTAGACCTCCAGACATTTCTGTCTGAGCATCACGTACCTACAGATACATTCTGTTGCCTCTAATGAGAACATGTAAGGTACTTATCAGTCCACAGTGCTGACAGAATTGCATAAGAAGCATCATATGCTTTTGAAATTCAAAAGCATTTGCAACAGGGAAGAACTGTTGTGATAGCAGAAAACTCCTTCTAGAAAAGGCATGATACAAACAGCGTCCCCGAGACATCAAATAATTCCCTCCTCAACTTTTGCTGGAAGCCCCACATTACGAAAAAGGGGGCTAGAAGGATTAATCCATGAGGCATCAGTCAGGATAAGACCAGCTCTGCAGCAGCAACAAGCAACCCCCAATCTCCATGACTTTAAAGAACAGATGTTTTTTATGAAGCCTCCATGCCCACTGCGGTCTGGCCGGGGAGGCCTGCTCTGTCTCTGCCTGCCTCGGTCACACGGGCTCCTTCTGCTCTTCTACAATTACTGGGACCAGGGGAGAACCAAGGTTAATTGCATCCTAGTTCTTAAAGCTTTTATCCTAAAGTGACACATGTCACCTCCATTCACACTTCATTAGCCAAAGCAAGACATTTGGCTGCGCCGAGATTCACTGACTCAATGGACACGAATCTGAGCAAACTCCGGGAGGTATTGGAGGACAGAGGAGCCTGGTGTGCAGTAGTCTGTGGGGTCACAAAGGACTAGGACATGGCTTAATGACAGAACTGCAACAACAGAAGGTCCAAGCAGGTGAGGAAACTCAGTCCCCTCTTTCACCCCAAAAGAGAAAAAGAGCCTTTTTCGTGAACAACAGTGCAATCGTCCCAGAAGCAGTGCTTTCAACATGCATACTCATAATATTTTCATTCTCATCTGTGTGACTTTTGTGGCTGCCTGTACGGACATCCATCTCACTCAGTTTTTCTCCTCCATTTTCCTTCCCATGCACTCTTATGTGGAAGTGTTGGATTGCGATCAACAGAGGCTTTCTCAATTAATGTGCAATTAATTTTTAGTTTCAAACCACAGATTGCTTAATTTTTGAGTATTCGTGGAAGCATTTGTTTTGCCAAAGTGTTGTTTCATTTCATTTCTTGTCATTATCTTTAGAGGATATCACAGATAAGGGTCCGTTGAGTCTCTTTTCTCATTCTCCCCATCACCCCTTCACTTCAGGCTAAATCTGTATTCCACCTCATTTGTCTTCTTTTACTGTTCTCTGCACTCTCATCTATATGGGGAGCAGGATTCGTGTTTGACAAGCATGCTTACCCTTTGCTTACTGTTTTAATGAAAATTTCTATCACCATTTTTATCTATAGTAACAGTTGAGGACCTATTTGATATCGAGATGCTAGATTTCATGGACTTTGAAATATTTTCCCCATATCTTTTTTGGCAAGTTCTTTGAACATAGACTACAAAAAATTGACACATCGGAGATGAATTTGCAGACTCCGAGTTAAGTAATGACTACCTGTCCCAGTTTAAATTGTGTTCCAGGATTGAAACATTATATTACACAGTCAAATCATTGAAATTAATGGTCAGACTGTTCCATAACTGAGTTAGCTTCCCTTGAGATGGATATCCTATTAAATCAGCAGACTCTCCAAATTTCCCCGCCTCACCCTTGGTTTGGGGATAACGTCTCCCCAGTCTTGGGGATCTCAAAGTTGGACCCAAGTCAGTCATGCTTGTTTTTAAACGAGGGACAATAGGAAGAGGCATCTCGGGTTACACATTTCTTTGGTATGTTAGAATCTTGCTTCAGCCTCTTTATGCTGTGAGGCAGATTTTTATGTCACTGAACAAACAGCTGAGAAAAGTGAGGCTCAGGTATTAGGGGAGGCGCCATGCTGAATTCCAGACACTTGCTGGAGAGCTCAAGTTTACTCGGTTTTTCCTCCTAGGCTTCTTCTCACATACCCTTCCTCAGAGGGGCTTTTCTTCACTACTCCATCCCCCCTAAAAAAAACTTTACCACGTGTAAAATAGATAGCCAACGGGAATTTGCTGTATGGCTCAGGAACCTCAAACAGGGGCTCTGTAGCAACCTAGAGGGGTGGGGTGGGGAGGGAGCTGGGAGGGAGGTTCAAAAGAGAGGGGACATGTGTATACCTATGGCTGATTCATGTTGAGGTTTGGCAGAAAACAGCAAGATTCTGTAAAGCAATTATCCTCCAATAAAAAATAAATAAAAAACATGGCCATCCCCTATTTCATTGCTCTCTAGTTCTTTCATCATGTTTATTGCTGTCTGCTTGTTTTTGTTATTTATTTTTTTAAATACTTATTTGTTTGGCTGTGTCGAGTCTTACTTGCAGCACATGGATTCTTTGTTGTGGCGCGTGGGCTTCTAACTGTGGCATGCGGGCTCCAGAGTGCTCGGGCTCAGTAAGTTGCAGCTTGCCTGAGGCGTGTGGGATCTTAGTTCCCTGAGTAGGCCTCGAACCTTCGTCTGTTGTACTGGAAGGTGGATTCTTAACCACTGGACTGTCAGGGAAGGCCCCTGTTTTTCTTATTTGCCTACTTATTTGGGCTTCCCTGGTGTCTCAGTGGTAAAGAATCTGCATACAGCACAAGAGATGCAGGAGATGTGGGTTTGGTCTCCAGCCACTACCATTATCAGTAAGAGGACCTTCTTTCCTTTGTTGAGTGCCACAGCCTCATCCTACAATACATCTGAGTGCCAACAGGTGTTCAGAAATATTGAACAGGTGAATACATACTCAGATGCTACCCTATACCTCTCTGTCTCACTTAAGAACGGAGTTTTGATTAAAACACCTGCCTGGTTTGCTCTGTATAAAGGAATGAATCCAGCATTGAGAGCTTTATGAACAAACCCCACTCTTTCAAGTCTTCAGAAGCTCCATTTTGCAAGCAATATAACATGTGCGTGTATGCGCAGTTTTGCCTGACTCTTTGGGACCCCATGGACTGTAGCCCGCCAGGCTCCTCTGTCCATGGGGATTCTCGAAGCAAGAACACTGGAGTGGGTTGCCATGCCCTCCTCCAGGAAATTTTCCCGATCCATGAATCAAACCTGCATCTCTATGTCTCCTGCATTGGCAGGCGTGTTCTTTACAACTAGCGCCACCTGGGAAGCCCAACATCTATGAGTGTGCTTATAGCTCTTAGAGAGTAGAGTCATTAAGAACACAGATTCTGGTGCCAGCAGCCCAACTGTGTGAACTCTGCCTCTTGATATCCATGTGAACTGAGAATATTTTGTCTTTGCTCCTCTGACTTCCCTGCCCTCTGCTATAAAATGAGGATATCTATAGCACTTGCCTCATGGAATTGTCGTGAAGGGTCAGTCACTTAGTTTGGGGTGTGGGGCCACATAGAAGTGTGTTTATCATGTAGAAAGTGGTTGTACAGCGTCGTCATTTATTATCTGGATTGCTGTTGTTCAGTTAGTCGTGTCCAACTCTTTGTGACCCCATAGACTGCAGTATAGTGGGCTTCCCTGTCCTTCACCATCTCCCAGAGTTTGCTCAAACTCATGTCCATTGAGCCAGTGATGCCATCCAACCATCTCATCCTCTGTCGCCCCCTTCTCCTCCTGCCCTCAATCTTTTCCAGTTCAGTGTCAGAGTCTTTTCCAATGAGTGGGCTCTTTGCATCAGGTGGTCACAGTACTGGAGCTTCCATTTTAACATCAGCCCTTCCAATGAGTATTCAGGGTTGATTTCCTTTAGGTTTCACTGGTTTGGTCAGTTATCTGAATTGTCACCTAGCTAATCCAAGACTGAATGGATTGAAGAATCCTAGATAGGACTCAGAGGTGAAGTTAAGCTAAACTTCTTCTGAGAAGTGGCAGTCACCACACATACACAGAGAAGTCTGAATTTGGGGCTTCACTGGGGGTCCAGGGATTAAGAATCCACCTTCCAGTGTCAGGAAACGGGTTGATCCCTGGTCGGGAAACTAAGATCCCACGTACTGTGGGACAGCTAAGCCCGAGGACCACAACTGGAGAGCCTATGCAGGACTGCAAGGATAGGACCCTCATGCTGCCACCGAGACTGGATGCAGCCAAATAAGCAGATGAATATTTAAGGAAAAAAGAGAAGTCTGGATTCGTCTCTGGGATGGTCAATCCTATGTGTCCACCTTCTTTGTTTTCTACGGGGGTGGGGGTGGGGGTCCATCCTAGCTCATCTGCGCAAAACCAGCTTGACCTTCGTCCACAACCCAGTTTCTTCCTTCCATTTTTGCAGCGGAACCCGAAGCAAACCCTTCTACACGTGAGGGGCCAGTGGCTGAATTCCACAGCAGCTTTGATAAGTTCATTTTGAGCAGATTTTTCATGTCTTCCCTATTTATATCTTTTCAAATCCAATCTCCTTCAATCAATTTTAATCCTCTAATGTGTTTGCTATAAGTACTGTACAATTCACTTGTCCTCAATAATAAAATTCATTTCGGTTCGGCCAGCCGGTAATTTGTTTGAGAAGAAGTCGTTAGGAAACCTTCGCATTCTCTTCTGATTTAGAGGACGACCTTCACTATTGATGGCATTCTGTTGTCATGCGCTTGAAGTATTCCTTCATGACTGACGGAGCTGTTTAAATAATGGCCCGCAGAGCCACAGGGTTTCAATGAAATCTGACTACACTAATTCCGTTATATATTAGGCAGCTTGAAGTGGGCTACAAGGACACGGTTTCATTGACCGTGGATTTATTTTTTCAGTTTGTACAAATTATCCCCTCTATGTTTTGCACCCCCTTCATTGTAAATACACTTTCCTTCTGGAAATGAGTGTTTTTATTGCTTTATAAGCAAAGCCTGTGTAAGCAAAGCCGTGTACCCCAGGCGTCTCCTGAAACACATCAAAACAGATAGAATGGAGTATTTTCTGTGCAAAAGATGGACATGTATAGAATGACTGATTCAATTTGCACTCTAATAAGACTCAAAAAATATAAAGAGTTCACTGTGGAATGTATATAAATCTGTTTCTTAAGATTTTTTTTTTTTTTGATGTGGATCATTTTAAAAAGTCTTCATTGAATTTGTTACAATATTGCTTCTGTTTTATGTCTTGGTTTTTTGGCCACGGGCATGTGGGATCCCAGCTCCCTGGCCAAGGATCCAACTTGCAACTCCTGCATTGGAAGGCGAAGTCTTAACCTTGGGACCACCAGGGAAGTCCCTATAAATCCTTCTTTCTATATATCTATATATTTATATATAGATATATAGCTTAAATGTCTTTATAAATACACATAAAATGACAAAATGTAATTTATGTACATTTAACGGGGAAAATAGGCACTGAGATCATGTTTTAGTGCTGATTTATATATCCTGGGCTTTTTTAAACAACCCACAAAGACAAAGCACCTTCTTATTTAGACTTGGCTGAAAATTATCGGTCCTATGTAGATGACTCTGCAGTTTCTGCCAACTTCCTACTCAGGAAACGTTAGAGCAGATGGCGAAATTGTGTGTCATGCGGCATTTGTTTAAGTGTGGCGATGCTAATATTTTTTCCTCGATCTTTGTAACTGTTTACTTTTAAAGACCCCAACTGAACTTTGAACTGCCATCCTTGATGGTCACCTTGGTTCAGGGCGGGATGGGAGAGGAAGAAGTTTTGAATGGTGGACACCCTGCTTCCTGGGTCTGTGATCCAATAACTGTTGTAGCTCATGAATCAGGGGCACTGCGCACCCCGTTTTCAGAACAGTGTCATTGTTCTCTAAATATTTCCTCCCCTGGGGATCATTAAGGAGCGGGCTCTATTCAGATCTGTGTGCACTTTTCATTGGCCTTTCCACTACAAAAGACTGGAATTCACATTTATGAGTTTCCGGGGCCCCGGGGAGGGCATGGGGAGTCAACATTATCTCAGCCGCGTAGCGCATAATTTGTTTTGATAACTACAAACAAAAAGGGTCTATTCCCCCAAGGCCTCTTCAGAAATTGTCAGAGGCTCTTCTTAATAATGTGAGCTGCTGTTCTGAGGCTGAAGATCCTCGGCGGGACTGGAGGACAGGAGGGGTGATGAGGGAGGGGGTACTCTGCAGGGATTGCTGGGGGGAACATTCTGGAAAAATAGAAACATCTAACCCTGGGAGGCTCTCCTATCTGGGATCAATATCAAGGGACTGTGATCTGTGGCCAAGACCCAGTTCTCTGAGTGGTTTTTATATTCTGTGTGTTTCCAATGCCTTTTCTTTCCTGGGTTAAGTCTTTCTGCTTTAATGAGATGCAAGTAAGGGAGTATGTGTGTTGGGTGGTGGAGAAGACAGGGGAGGCTTGGTTCTAGAGAATCCAGGATCTGTTGCTTTCTAGTTCCCTAGGAATCGTTACCAATACTCTGGGCATTATAGAGAATCTTGGGGTTCCCCTGAACTTCCTGGAGGCATGCCTTGTTAAATTCATAGAATAGAGGGAAGCATTTTTCTGGAAATGTTTATCACAAGATGAAAGAGGAACACACCTATGGCATGTTGGGGTCATTGCAGACTTTAGGTAAATACTCCATGAATGGATTTATTGACAAGGGCATGTGAGAAACATGAGTCAGCCTTGTGGGTTCTCTGATTGAGGATAGTTCTTCTTTTCTCAGTTTTCACAACTCTCGGCAATGTTTGATTAATCACTTTTATTATGATTGATTGTGATTATCATCATTGTGTATACTACTAACACAATGCTACTGCTCGGCCCTGTTAACAGTTTGGCGATCGCCTTGCTGGATATTTTTGGCTTTGCATTTGCACGTACAAGCATGCAGTTTCACTCAAATATAAATGAAATGTCACAAAATGTATTTTTCTTCAAATGCACACTGAGCAAACGTCCTCTTTATTTATTTGTCCATAAAGGTCGATGGCTCTCTTCCAAAATGTTGCATCACCTACATAGTGGGAACTCAGCATCACTTATGGAGCCACTCTGTAGCAATAGTTGATTTCATAATGAATATTTTAAACAGCTGATGTGTATCAAGCTCTGTATGGAATACAACATAAGCCCCAGACTGTCAAATATCTTAATTATGTATTTTGCACATATTCTTTAATGAGTAGGTGCTACTTTTTAAATGTTAAAGGTTAAAAATTTATATACTTATAGGATCAAAACTGTATGCATGAAAATAATAAGAATGTCTAAATTCAAATTTTTTAATTATTTTTTTTAATAGAAGGATGATTGCTTTACAGAATTTTGCTGTTTTCTGTCAAGCCTCAACATGAATCAGCCATAGGTATACACATATCCCCTCCCTCGTGAACCTCCCTCCCATCTCCCGCTCCATCCCACCCCTCTAGGTTGCTACAGCGCCCCGGTTTGAGTTTCCTGAACCAGGCAGCACATTCCTGTTGGCTGTTTTACATACGGTAATGTGAGTTTCCATGTTACTCCTTCCATACATCTCACCCTCTCCTCCCCTCTCCCGAATGTCTAGCTCTGATTGGACTCTGATCTGACAGACCTGACCCTAAGTATTGTTCTTGTTGTTTTAGTCAGTAAGTTGTGTCTGAGTCTTTTGAGACCCCATAGACAGTAGTCTGGCAGGCTTCTTCTATCTGTGGGATTTCCCAGGCAAGAATACTGGAGTGGGTTTCCATTTCCTTCTCCAGGGGATCTTCCTGACCCAGGGATCAAACTCACGTCTCCTGCATTGGCAGGTGGATCTTTTCTGCTAAGCCACCAGGGAAGCCCAACCCTAAATACACATGTGTGTGTGTGTGAATGAATCGTTCAGTTGTGTCTGACTCTTTGCCACCCCATGGACTGTAGCCCACCAGGCTCCTCTGTCCATGGAATTCTCCAGGCAAGAACACTGGAGTGGGTAGCCATTCCCTTCTTCAGGGGATATTCCCAACCCAGGGATCAAACCCAGGTCTCCTGCATTGTAGGCAGACTGTCTAAGCCTCCAGGGAAACATTTGTAAATATATATATGTTTGTGTATATATTACCTTTTTATACATAAACTATACCTATCATGGGGCTTCCTTGGTGGCTCCGTGGTATAGAATTTGCCTGCAATGCAGGAGACACAAGAGCCATGGGTTTAGTCCCTGGGTTAGGAGGATCCCCTGGAGGAGGAAATGGCAACCCTCTCTAGTATTCTTGCTTGGGAAATCCCATGGACGGTAGGAACCTGCCAGGCTACAGTCCACGAGGTCTCAAGTGTCAGGCACAGCTTTGTGACTAAACCACCACCACAGCATATACCTCTATCTGTATTTAATTCTAGATGTAAATAAACACACACTCTCACATAATCCATTACAACATTATTTAGTATGGACCACTGCCAGACATCATTGCTAGCTCTTTCCCAGACAGGCAACTACATTTTCACATCTCCCTGCTTTTGCGTCCATGGATGTTAATTCCATAAATATTTATTAAGTACCTACTGTGTTGCCAACACTGTGTCTGTGTGCTGGGGACTTAGCAGTGAATGAAATAAGCACCTTTCCTTGGAGACGGTGTACTCTAATCTAGATGGGGTCACTCTGCTAAGAGAGCAGGTCAATGCTCCCTCCTCCTGTAGACACCGGACAACATTTCAGTTTCCCCTCCGTCCCCCTGGAGCTCTGATCCTGGAGAGTCCCACTGCCCCAGACTCCATAGTCAGTGTCACGTGGATGCAGACAGTGCCCTTCAGGCAGATAACGTTAAAGTGGCCAGTGACATGGGGCGTGGGGGCGGGCTGTAGCAGTCACAGACGTCAGCGACACCAGACTCTCCCCCTGAAATGTAAGCAACGGGGGAACATCTCTCCCGCCCCAGACTGGGGCTCCTTCTGCCCTGAGCATTTATTTTAGAGACGCATGTACTGTGCCTGTGTGCGTGCTAAGTCACTTCAGTTGTGTCTGACTGTTTTCGACCCTGTGGACCATAGGTCTCCCAGACTCCCCTGTCCATGGGGCTTTCCAGGCAAGGATGCTGGAGTGGGTTGCCATGCCCTTCTCCAGGGGATCTTCCCAACCCAGGGATGGAACCGCAGTCTCTTAAGTCTCTTGCATTGGCAGATGGGTTCTTCACCGCTAGTGCCACCTGGGAAGCCCTTTAAAGATGTAACACATGTACGCCCGTGGCTGATTTATATGAATGTATGGCAAAAAGCACTACAATATTGTAAAGTAATTAGCCTCCAACTAAAATAAATAAATTACAAAAAAAAAAAAAAGATGTAACCTTCCTCCAGTTCATCTCTTAAGTAACAGGGATGCAGAAAGTCTGCCATTCCTGCAGCAAATACTCAGGAATCATGCTATGACTTGAGAAAGGCTTAACAGATTCATTTCATTCAATGTGTATCCAGATTGCTGATAATCCTGCATCTCCCTGTCCATCTTTTATTTTGATTTTTTTGGTGTAGTCTGAACTCCCAAAGGAAGCAGCATGTTTGGAGAGCCAGAGAGACTCTGGGTAATGTGATGATGGCGCTGGTCACCCGCACAGGCAGAGTCTCTGCTCGGGGACAGGCACAGGGAACATGGCCCCGGGAAGGGACTCGGAGTGCAGAGCCCGCGGCGGGGATGCTGGGAGCCTGGGGAGTACAGGCGGCCGTCTGAGGCAGCTTCTCTTCTGCACACTGTGGGGACGTAGTGACACCCACTGGCGTCAGAGGGACAGTCCAGCCACTGTCCTTTTTTCCAGCCCGGATGGGATAGGGGTCCTCAGGGACAGTCTGTGAATGTCTGTCACCTTCCACCAGAATGTTCGATCACTACTTGGAGGAGCTTGTTTCTAGAATACACAGAGTCACAGATGTAGAAAATAAATTCGTGGTCACCAGCTGGGAAAGGGGCGGAGCGATAAATTGGGAAACTGGGATTAACATATACACAGCGTGTGTGTTAGTCACTCATTCGTGTCTAACTCTTTGCGACCCCATGGACTGTAGCCCGCCAGGCTCCTCTGTCCGTAGGACTCTCCAGGCAAGAGTACTGGAGTGGGGAGCCATTCACTTCTCCAGGGCATCTTCCAGACCCAGGGGCTGAACCTGGGTCTTCTGCATGGCAGGCAGATTCTTTACTGCTGAACCCCCAGGGAAGCCCAACATATACACACTACTACATTTAAGATAGATAACTAAAAAGGACCTACTCTATAGCACAGGGAACTCTGTAATGATCTATATGGGAAAAGGACCTAAAAAAGAGTGTGTGTGTGTACGTGTGTGTCTGATTCACTTTGCTATACACCTGAAACTAACACAACATTGTAAATCAACTATACTCCAATAAGATTTTTTCAAAAATAAAGTGAAAAAATAAAAGACACCTCCCATGGGTGTCTGGACAGACGGCGCCGTTGTCAGCCAGCCAACTCCTCTCTCACTCTGTGAAACTTTCCTTCTTGAGCATTTTAACTCTTTGGCAGACAGAATACACTCTTGTGCTTGAGGAAGCTTTGGTTTCCATTCTGGCCCCACTGAAGGCCTATCTGTGGGATCAGAGGCAAGTCACTCACCTCTTAAGGCTCAGTCTCCCCATCTGTAGAATGGGTTTAGCAGAAGGTGGTGCTGACTCCCGTGACTCTTGGCTGAAATGGTGTCCACTGCTCAGGTCAGCGACGTGGTCCAGCTCTGCCCAGGTCTGCCCTGGTGAACATGACAGGTGTTCTCTGCTTTTACGGCATCTTGACCCCAGTACCAGCTCACTGTCGAAAGTTTCAGACCAGAAGAGAGAGTAATGTGAGATGTGATTAAGGGGGTGGATCTAGGTTTGCCAGGGTTTTCTGTCCATATCTTCTTACAAGTAGCAGCAGCGAGAATCCCATAGGTAGTCACTTTTCGACAGATACAGGGGTCCCCAGCTCCTTCTAAGGTGATCAGGCCAGAATTCAACCCATTCCATCTTCCTTTAGAAAGATGCAGTCTAATGTTTTCCTCTGAGTCATTTTCTCTATGTAATATCATAACTAATAAAAATAATTACATCCCAGTGACTAGAAGCAATTAAGTGCCTGATTAAGCATATACATGCCATTTGGTCTCTGTGTGTTTATATTTTCTTCAAATTTAAATGCATTCTCCACTGTACATCCTCATAAAGGTCCTAAAAACCTGAGGACATTGAAATGATACAGTTCTGTCTTGTACTTTGATGCGCATGTATGCTTTCTAAAGGAACATGAAAGGGAGCTTTACTTAGAATCTTGTTCGAACTAAAAGTGGGAAGGAATATCAGCTTCTAGGGGGTTGTTCCTATTTCAGTTGACAGGGGAGGGAGGTGATGACTGAACTCAACCTTTGTTGAAGGATATTTTCTGTACTGAATAAAAAAGGCAATGATTTTTTTTTTACTATAATTAGAAAAAAGGATATGTCCACAATGTGTGTGTGCAGGGGAGCTGGGGGTGTTAAGCCAAGGCAAAGATTTCAGCTGTTGGGGAATTGCTTTCCAAAAATATTAAAGGATACTGTGGCAATGTGGTTGGTTATTTGCTAATAATTTGTGCTCTTCTTCTTCAGCACATTTCAAATAAGTGATAAACAGCTGCCCATCTTTTATGTGAGTGGCTCAGATGGTAAAAAAAATCTGCCCATGATGCAGGAGATGCAGGTTCAATCCCTGGGTCGGCAAGATTCCCTGGAGAAGGGAATGGCAACTCACTCCAGTATTCTTGCCTGGAGAATCCCATGGACATAAGAGCCTGGTGGGGGCTACAGTCCATGGGGTCACAAAGAGTCAGACACGACTGAGCAACTGGTACTTTTATGTAAGTTGTGACACGTGACTGAGTCCCACCCAGGGAAATGTGGGAAGAAGTGGCAGGTGTCACTGCCCGAACTGGCCCATAGAAGCCCCCTCTGTGATCCTCCATATCTCTCTCTTTCTCCCATCCTCTGGTTGACACCCATTTGACCTTGGAAACTCTATGTTGAAAATGGTGAGGTCCTTAGGTCCCTGAATGACTATAGGGATCAGGACCACTCCCATTCTTTTGCCCAATGACTGTAGTAGCTGCTAGGACATAGGAGTGCACCTGTTACAAGAAACGGCAAAGAATCTGCCTGCAATGCAGGCGGCCAGGGTTTGACCCCTGGGTCATGAAGATCCGCTGGAGAGGGGCATGGCAACCCACTCCAGTATTCTCGCCTGGAGAATCCCATGGACAGAGGATCCTGGCAGGCTACAGTCCGTGGGGTTGCAAAAAGTCGGACACGACTGAGCAACTAATACGTACAAAGTAAAACCAAATAGTCACTGCATGGTTTCACAGGCGTGATGCTTAGTCCTTGTGCAAAGCAAATATCTAGATTTTTGTATCAGTGGTGCTTCATCTTGGGCAGTAATAGCTTATGAAGTTTAAGTACTTGGCCCAGCTTTATGTCTTCTCTCCTTTCATCTTCCTCCCAGCCCTCTGCTCTGGATCAGTACAGGAGGGTTGTGCTATGCTGTCGTAACAAACAACCCTGAAATCTCAATGGCCTAACAACACAGATTTCTTTCTTTCTCATGAAAGAAATAATTGAGGGTCTGAACCACTCTCTAGGGAAGCTCTGTTCCAGGTGTTGGCCCATCAGTCCCAGTGGCTTTATTCTTAAAGAACCTCCATGTTTATAAACAAAACAGGGAGATTTTGCCTGAAATTCTCATACCTGCAGGTAAGTGCTTTGGCCAAGAAGTGACATACTTCACTTCCACCGTATCTCACTGGTTGGAACTAGTCACGTGAAATCTTCTACCCTCCTGGAAGAAAAGGGAAACCAACTATTGGATCAGAAAGGACTGTTGTTATCAACATATTATAAATATGAAGACTGAAACTTAGCTGAGTTACCTAGACAATGTTACCTAGCTGGTCAAGGGCAGGTTTTGTCATGAAAAATGTCACTCAAGAGGGATCTTTCCCTTAAGAGCCATTTGTTGTTATTTCTTCTCCATGTTAAAACAACAACAAAAATAAGATGATGTCTTTGTCCTTAAGGATCTTACAGTAGAATGGTAGAGACAAACATATGAAGCAAGAAGTTACCTGCATTCTGAGCAGTGCAGGATATTACATAAGACAGTTAGTCTTCATGGAGGGACCCAAGGGTCTCTGAAAACTTTTCAGGCCCTTGCAAAAAAACCCTGTTTCTCAGGGACACAAGAATTCTGACCTTTGACGGTCAATGGGTCTGAGAGCAGGGTAGGAGGAAGTTAGCCCACTGATGTCCTTGGAATGCAACAGTAGGGAGATAGTATTTCTTGATTCATTACCTTATGGATGGATGGTGTTCTCTTCTCTCTGTCCTTGGCTGGCCAGTTAATGGAGCACTGATGTGCTTCTAAGGGTGTTTAAGAGAAATAAATAAAGATCCATGGTAGAAATGAAGCTGTTCTTTGCATTTAATAAGCACCCACATTCTCTCCTGAGCCTTACACAGTGTGGGAAACAGAGGAATGTGTGGGGCCTTTGTGGGAAAGAGAAACAGAGGGAGACAGAGAGAGGGAGAAAAAGAGGAAGAGAAATAGGAAGAGAAACACACAGAAATACAGATAGAAAGGAAATATCCCTATTTCAAGTTGGTTCTTCCGGTTTTTATTAGAATCAAAACCAAATGGATAACATATATGTTTATTCAATGTAAAATACATTTTTAAATATACTCCTGGTTACTAAGTGTTTTTTTGCTCAAAAATGAGATTATAGAAATGATGATGTCTTGTCTTCTACTTTGGTTTTGCCTCCATCTCTCTTAATGCTTTATGCTAAGCTCTTTACCCTTAATTCTTTTTAAAGTCAATATTGTAAGAATAGGTTCATGGAAGTGTCCACCTGTTAAAAGAATTATGTGGTTTGACTGTTTCCATCACAACTCCACTTTGCCCCAGTCTGTTGATAACTGTATTCAGGTAATTTTGAATCATAATGTAGTTATGGCAATTATCTAGAGAGGAATACTACTTTCTAATTCTGTAGTCAATGAATAGTTAATCGTTAGGCCTCACTGATGGGCAAAACCAAAATAATAAACACCAAGCAAGATTAAAAGCTTCCTGAGACATAATCCCTTATGGTCCCATTCATAAACACACAGATACCAAAAAAAAAAAAAAGAAAGAAAGAAATGAAGTTTTCTCAATAATATCAAGTCAGAAATGGCACAGGAAGGGTGAGTAATAAGGACCATGTTGAAGGACCACTCTTTGTGAAAGCACTTTTTATAAAAATATTTTTTTTTAAAGAGTCTTTGGGCTTCCCTTGTGGCTCAGATGGTAAAGAATATGGCTGCAATGAGGGAGACCTAGGTCAGGAAGATCTCTGGAGAAGAGAATGGCAACCCACTCTAGCATTCTTGCCTGGAGAATCCCATAGACAGAGGAGCCCGGTGGGCTACAGGCCATGGGGTCTTAAAGAGTCGGACACGACTGAGCGGCTAACACTTTCACTTCATAAGTCTTTATGGAATTTGTTACAGTGTTGCTTCTGCTTTATGTTTTATTTTATTTTTCGGGGAGCAGCACAAGATATGTGGGATCTTAGTTCCCTGAACAGGGATCGAACCTGCATCCCCTCAACCAGAAGGCAAAATCTTAACCATAGGACCACCAGGGAAATCCCCTCTGAAAGCACTTTAGTGGCGTATGTAAAGCAAACCCAAACACGCCAGCAAGGGAGGTGTCCTTGGGCTCATCGCCATTCCAAGAGCGAGGCCAGTTGAGAAGCTCCCAGGGAGTTCTCCAGACCCACACAGCTGACCCAGCACTGGAGCCAAGCTTCAGACCCACATGTTATTATCCCCTTCCTATCATGCCCAAGTCTCACTTGATACCTGGACCCAGTTGAAGCTTTGCAAGAAGTTTAAAGTGAACAGAGCCAATTGCCCGTCTCGGCACTGCAGACTTTTTAAAAAAAAATTAACTTATTTATTTTAATTGGAGGATTATTACTTTACAGTATCGCGATGGCCTCTGCCACCCATCAATATGAATCGGCCGTAGACATACATGTGTCCCCTCCTGAATCTCCTCTCCCACCTCCCCCCACCCCACCCCTCCAGGTTGTCTCAGGGCACTGACTTTGGGCTCCCTGCATCATACATCAAATAGATAGTCAGACTTTTGCCCTTCTTCCTTCAAAGTAGTCATTGCAGCAATAAATCTCTGAAGTCTTTTGAAGAATATGTTTTACTTTTGATGAAGAGCGTCAAAAATAATCTAATTTTAAAAGGATACCCTCAGTGCTTCTCCAATGTCATTTTCTTTTTTATCTTTTTTTCTCCCCCTTTAAAATTTTTTTTTTTTAATTTTTTGTGTTGGGGTGTGGGCTTCCCAGGTGGAGCAACAGTAAAAAAAAACAAACCTGCCTGTCAGTCCTGGAGATTCAAGAGATGTGGGTTTGACCCTGCATTGGGAAGGTCCCCTGGAGAAGGAAATGGCAACCCGCTCCAGTATTGCTGCCTGGAGAATCCCGTGGACAGAGGAGCCTGGTGGGCTACAGTCCTTGGGGTCACAAATAGACATAAGACTGAAGCAGCTTAGCATTCACGCTGGTATGATGTGTCTGCCCTTGGCAACTGGCATGGAGCCCCTCCCTCAGGCCTGCTGGCCCTTGCTTTGTGAAGGAAAGCTTGCCCTCTGCCCTCTGAGCTGCGTGTGGGCCCTGATGGCCCAGCAGAGGTGGAACAAATAGCAGGCAGATGCTGATTACGTCCGGATGGGCCCTTCCTTGCAGAAGGCGGATATAGATCTTTCCATTTTGGTCCCGTGGACTCTCTGTGAAAATACTACGTGGTCTTCTCATAAACCGGTGACCTATTGATTCCCCAGCTACTGACGGGGCCTCTCTCATGCGTCCTGCTTACCTCCTTATGGGGGCTACTCAGCTGTGTTCACGGAGGTCGCCTGCACCTGGAGGGAGGTCTTGTTGGAGATGCTCGAACTTTCTAAAAATTGGATGTGTGTCCCAGATCCACATAACTTTGGTGGTATGCTCCTCCTGGAGGCAACTGTTGATGGCTGGTACAGCTAATGCAATCCAAGTCTTTGCAAGGGTTTCATTTGCTCAGGGAGTTCATAAAAGCTGATCATTCTCAGTGGAGGCACTTCTGTTCTCCGCCTATCCCCAGGAGACATTTGGCAATGTTTGGAGATATGTTTTCACTTGTCACAACTTGGGGGGGAGTGTTGTGGCTGGCATCTATTGGGTAGAAGCCAGAGAAGCCGCTATGCATTCTTCTTGGCACAGGACAGCCCCTCCTGCAACAAAAGGATTGTTGTTGTTTAGTAGCTCATTCATGTCTGACTCTGTGCAACCCTGTGGACTGTGGTCTGCCAGGCTATGTTCATGGGATTCTCCAGGCAAGAATACTAGAGTGGGTTGCCATCTCCTTCTCCAGAGGATCTTCCTGGCCCAGGGATCGAACCCACATCTCCTGCATTGACAGGCGGCTTCTTTCTTACTGAGCCACTGGGAAGCCCCCCAACAAAGGATTATTTGACACCAAATATCAGTAGTGTCAAGGCTGAGAAACAGATACGTTATATTAAAATATACCCAAATTCAATATAAAGCACAATTTTATAACATTACAGGTTTGAGAGGATTTTTATCATCTTGCTATTGAAGCAAATTCACTCTGAATAACTCATTTATGATTAGCTACTCTTTGTCAGCCATCATCATAGAAACTTGGTAATTCTTGTAAGAGGGAAAAAAAATAGTCTACAGCTTGTCTTCCAATGTAATAAAATAGTTATGACTCCTAAATTTAACAATTAATGATGCTGACATAATGTTGCATTTTGGAGAAATGTAATTAAGCAGTTATTAATTTTGACTTTGCTGCATAAAATGTTAGAATATTTTTTTTCTCCAGTTTTCAAGTATTACCAGATGCCCTTGGAAGTCAAAGTCAGGTGGATAAAAAGTTCTTGAACCCATTGATCCTGGACCTCCTTAATGAGGGATTACCACATCAGTTTACTTAAGTGATGACATCTGAAGTCAACCCTTGCCCCACTGTCATAAATAATCACCCCTCACAATATCTCTAGCTGTGGATGTCGTGAAAGAGTACCATCCATGTACAAACAAACCAGTCTACTGACCAGCATCCCCAGAGAAAAGGTCTCTTTTGATGATGGGATGATCATTTCTGATGTCTCCTCCTGGCGTTGAGAATACAGTCATCTCCAGAGAATGGACTTGTGGACACAGTGGGGGAAGTAAGGGTGGGATGAGCTGAGGGAGCAGCATGGTCACATGTACACGACCGTGTGTAAAACAGGGATCTAGTGGGAAACTGCTCTTTAGCACAGGGAGCTGGGCTCAGGGCTCAGTGATGACCTGGAGGGGTGGGATGGGGGGTGGAAAGCAGGTTTGAGAGGGAGAGGATAGATGAATCCTTATAACCGATCCATAATGTTAATGTATGGCATTAACCAACATGCCGTGGTATATGAATTATACTCTGATAAAAAAAGAGGCTAGAGTCACCTCCTTCCGCGTCTGCTGCTGCCTTACTCTCTCGTCTCCGGTCCTTGCCCCTCGGCACCCAGTTCTGACTAGTCCACCACGTCCTGCTCCTCTGTCGGCAGCACTGCTCCGTCCTGCTTCTTCCCCTGGTCAGTATCTGGCCCGTCTTGGTCTTTGTATCCCCACATCAGCGCCCCCTCTTCTGAGAGTCCTTCTCTGACTTACCCCCCAATCCTGCATTGCATTAGATCGCCCCTCAGAGGTGCCTAGAGCACCTCGCAACTCTGCGGTTAGGTGTGTGATCATTTTACCAATAACTGATCAGATCTAAGCTTCATAAAGTCATGGAACGTGTGTGTTGCTTTCTACTGTATACGGCCTGGACACACAGGGCAAACGAAACATACTGAATGAAGGAGGACGAGAATGAACAGGATGAGGGGATTGGAGTGATCTTAGGAACGACATCTGGTGATAGAGCCTTGAGAAACTCAGTCACAGACAGAGATGGTCCAGACCTAGAACAGAGGTTCCAAGCACGCAGGGAGCACTGCTGAGATTATGGCGTGGGAAGGAGTGTCCTTCTCCGTGGTTGTTGCTCTGTCTCCTCTCTGTCACCCCACCTCCCCCTCGAACTAACGCTGTTCTTAAGTGGGTTCTCCCTCAGTTTACTTCAGTTCAGTCGCTCAGTCACATCCCCATGAGTCACTCTTTGTGACCCCTGGACTGCAGCACGCCAGGCTTCTCTTTCCGTCACAAACTCCTGGAGTTTGCTCAAATTCATGTCCATTGAGTCGGTGATGCCATCCAACCATCTCATCCTCTGCCTTCCCCTTCTCCTCCTGCCTTCAATCTTTCTCATCATCAGGGTCTTTTCTAATGAGTCAGTTCTTTGTATTGAGTGGCCAAAGTATTGGCCCTTCAGCTTCAGCACCAGTCCTTCCAATGAATGTACAGGACTGATTTCCTTTAGGATTGACTGGCTTGATCTCCTTGCTGTCTAAGGGACTCTCGAGACTTCTTCAACACCACAGTTCAAAAGCATCAATTCTTCAGCTCTCAGCTTTCTTTATAGTCCAACTCTCACATCCATACACAACTACTGGAGAAGTCATAGCTTTGACTAGATGGACCTTTGTTGGCAATGCAATGTTGGCAATGTCCTGTGGCCACTACTGAGTTTTCCAAATTTGCTCGCACATTGAGTGCAGCACTTTAACAGCATCATCTTTTAGGATTTGAAATAGCTCACCTGGAATTCTATCACCTCCACTAGCTTTGTTCATAGTGATGCTTCCTAAGGCCCACTTGACTTTGCATTCAGGATGTCTGACTCTAGGTGACTGATCACACCATCATGATTATCTGGGTCATGAAGATCTTTTTTGTATAATTCTTCTATGTATTCTTGCCACCTCTTTTTAATATCGTCTGCTTCTGTTAGGTCCATCCCATTTCTGTCCTTTATAGTGCCCATCTTTGCATGAAATGTTCCCTTGGTATCTCTAATTTTGTTGAAGAGATCTCTAGTGTTTCCCATTCTATTGTTTTCTTCTATTTCTTTGCACTGATCACTGAGGAAAGCTTTCTTATCTCTCCTTGCTATTCTTTGGAACTCTGAATTCAGATGGATATATCTTTCCATTTCTCCTTTGCCTTTTGCTTCTCTTCTTTTCTCAGCTATTTGGAAGGCCTCCTCAGACAGCCATTTTGCTTTTTTGCATTTCTTTTTCTTGGGAATGGTTTTGGCCACGGCCTCCAGTACAGTGTCAGGAACCTCCGTCCATAGTTCTTCAGGCACTCTGTCTATCAGATCTAATCCCTTGACTCTATTTGTCACTTCTACTTTATAATCATAAGGGATTTGATTTAGGTCATACCTGAATGCTCTAGTGGTTTTCACTACTTCCTTCCATTTAAGTCTGAGTTTGGCAATAAGGAGTTCATGATCTGAGCCACAGTCAGCTCCCGGTCTTGTTTTTGCTGACTGTATAGAGTTTCTCCATCTTTGGCTGCAAAGAATATAATCAGTCTGGTTTTGGTATAGACCATCTGATGATGTCCACATATAGAGTCATCTCTTGTGCTATTGAAAGAAGGTGTCAGCTATGACCAGTGTGTTCTCCTGGCAAAATTCTGTTAGCCTTTGCCTTGCTTCATTTTATACACCAAGGCCAAACTTGCCTGTTACTCCTGGTATCTCTTGACTTCCTACTTTTGCATTCCAGTCCCCTATGATGAAAAGGACATCTTTTTTGGGTGTTAGTTCTATAACATCTTGTAGGTCTTCATAGAACTGTTCAACTTCAGTTTCTTTGGCATTAATGGTTGGGGGATAGACTTGGATTAGTGTAATATTGAATGGTTTGCCTTGGAAACGAACAGAGATCATTCTGTCATTTTTGAGGTCACACCCAAGTACTGCATTTCAGACTCTTGTTAACTATGAGGACTACTCCATTTCTTCTAAAGGGTTCTTGCCCATAGTAGTAGATATAATGATCATCTGAATTACACTAATCCATTCCAGTCCATTTTAGTTCACTGATTGCTAAAATGTTGATGTTTACTCTCACATCTCCTGTTTGACCACTTCCAATTTACCTTGATTCATGGACCTAACAGTCCAGGTTCCTATGCAATATTGTTCTTTACAGCATCGGACTTTTCTTTCATCACCAGTCACATCCACAGCTGGGCATTGTTCTCCCTTTGGCTCAGCCTCTTCATTCTTTCTGGGGTTATTTCTTTGCTCTTCTCCAGTAACATAATGGGCACATACAGACCTGGGGCCAATCACTACCAGCAGAGACCAGCAATCTCCACTCAGAATGTCAGATGGAAAATGGAGGTCTCCTCTCTTGGTCGTGCCTGCCAGGAAGTGCAGGAGGAGTTCTGATTGGTCCTGGCATGAATCAATCACTGTGGTCAGGGACCTGCGATACTCTGATTGGCCAACTTGGAGCACATGCACAGCCTCAAAGTCAGCAGTGTTACCTTCACCTGGACTCATGGTTTACAAGCCATTGGCCTGTGGATTCCAAACAAGTCGAATGATGCTGGACAGAGAACAAACGTCTGCTTGTTAAATCATCTCACTGCTGAGTTTTGCGAGAGTGTCTGACACTGACTTCCCTGTGGGAACAATATTTAGTCATTGGAGGAAATAACTAGAATCCTTTTAGCTCCCATTTTACATTTTTTTGCTTTCCTCCAAATAATTGTGATGGGGTAGAGGGGGGCATCTTTTTACCTGTCTCCTTTCTAATTGGGTTCTCTCCCTTCTCTATAACTTCCAGTTCCTTCCTCTCTGGCTGGTTTAGTCAAGGTAACCAGGCATTTTAAATCACAGCATAATTTCTGTAGCTCAGAAAACTGAACTGAAGTAGTAACTTTTAATAGGTCAATTACATTATTCTTCAGCAGCCTGCTACCGCCTAATGAAACAGCAGTTTAATTAGGTTGGTGCGATGCCAAAATAAATGTTTCATTCCCAGCTTGTTTTATTTACTCATTGAAAAGTGGGGGAATCTACAAATAATAGGATTGGAAAACGGTAAAGGCTAATGAGTTGGCTGCAGTCGTTTGTAAAGAAAGGCGATTGTGTCATCGGCAGTCTGGTTTAGTAGATGAGAAATCTACAGTGTCAAAAATAAAAACAATAGTATAATTTTTAAAAAAATAGAATTTCGGGGTATAGAGTGTTTTCAAATCATCAATCAATCACAAATACTAAAAGACTGTCAGAAGGGAGCATAACTAAGTCAGAGTCCTGTGATGTATGGTGTATTCCTACTGTGTGGTAGGCATGGTGCCCAGTGTCATCACATTAATTTTCCCAGTAGACAGTAGACTTTTAGATGGAGTTTTAAGGTCCAGCAAAGGTGACGTTCTCAGTGTGATGAAACCACACATTCATTATTTTGCCCTCAGTGAGACAGGAACTGTGAAAACAGCAGGAAGGCCCTTTAAAACTCAACACTCCCACACATCCCCTAGGCTCCCCAACTACTTCCACCCCTAGGTACCCCAAGTCCTTCCACCCTTGCCTGGAAGCTGAGACTCCTCACCCACCCTGGCAGTGTCAGTCTGGTGTTGATGAGTGATGGCAGGGGGATGGGCTGGGGCAAACCCCAATTTTTTTTTTTTCCTGAAGCCTCTAGTAGATCCCCCACTGGGCCACAGTTTCAACAACAGATGAGGATGTTAGGTCATTTTCTTCCTTCCTTAGGTAAAGGTTATGCACTGTGTTAGAAGCCAATGCCTTCCCTTCACCTTACTTGGATAAAAGGGAATCATGTACTTATGTTCAAGCGACAAGCTACGGGAACAGGACTCCCAAGCAGAGAGACACCTGATGAGGGCTTTGTAGGTGTCACTTCTCATAACTACAAAGAGGCTCTGCATCTCTGTATGCCTGTGATATACACAATGGTCACAACCTTAATCTGAGTCGTAGTCTTGCAAAGGAAAAAAAAAAAAATCATTCCATGGCGGTGCCGTGAACCCTAGTGCCCTCTGGGGTATTTTTTTCTGAGCACCTGCCTTATAGCTAGTTATCATCTGTCCCATTCTCGATCAGACAAAACCTTTATCATCATTCATGTGTGCAATGTGAGGTGTTTGCATCGTACAGTCATCTAGCATTTTAATCACATATGTTTACTATGTGGGGAGTTGTTTCACCCTCCTTGAAAAGTTTGAGATCTTTCCTTCCTTGCCTGACATTTACTTTGCCTTTATTTCCATTTTAATTCTAAGGGGGACTTGTATTCCCTGTTCCTTTTTATTTTTTGCAATTAGTGCTACTCCCTGATTTATTATTTTTATATTTTTATTGAAGTGGAGTTGCTTTGCAATGTTGTGTTAGTTTCTGCTGAACAGAAAAGTGAATCAACCATACATGTGCATATACCCCTCTTTTTTGTATTTCCTTCCCATTTAGCTCAGCTGGTAAAGAATCTGTCTGCCATGCAGGAGATCCTGGTTCAATTCCTGTGTGGGGAAGATCTCCTGGAGAAGGGATAGGCTACCAAGTCCAATATTCTTGGGCTTCCGTGGTGGCTCAGCTGGTAAAGAATCCGCCTGCAATGTGGGAGAACTGGATTCGATCGCTGGGTTGGGAAGATCCCCTGGAGAAGGGAAGAGCTACCCACTCCAGTATTCTGGCCTGGAGAATTCCATGGACTATATGGTGCATGGGGTCTCAGAGAGTTGGACACGACTGAGCGACTTTCGCTTTTCACTTCCCATTTAGGCCACCACAGAGCAGAGTCGAGTTCTCATGAGTCACCCATTTTATCCACGGTATCAGTGTCAGTCCCTGTCTGCCAGTTCATCCCACTGCCCCTTTCCCCGCTTGGTGTCCGCATGTTTGTTCTCTGCATCTCTGTCTCTATTTAAGTTTTCTCTGTTCCTTTGGAAAAGAACCAAAGACACCTCACATCACACTCAAATGTTTCAAGTCCCATTTTTCATCCTGACTTATTTTAGAAGACTCTTGCCTTGTGTCTTTGAGCTCTGCTAAAATTTGCTGCGATGATATGTGTGGAGCGCTTCCACGCCTTTGATAGTGCTCATTAGATTAAAGACACCAACTTGTTCTGTTCGAGAACAACACAGCAAATGATGGTGGATGCTCAGGATGATAAATATTTGCTGCTGTAATCGTGCATCTGTTTGCTGCAGTTCAAAGGGAGCAAAAACAGATGCACGCTCGCTGGCCATCACTGCAAAACTCATCTAGATTTTTATTTGCTAATGCTCAGACAATTTACGTAGGAGTCTGCGCACTCAAATGGAGAATCTTATGGAAGTTCTGTAAAATAGGGATTTGAGAATTTTGCAGACAGATAGTAGAGAATGCATGCAATTCTCTCTCTTCTAATTAAAGCACCTACAAATGGATTAAAAATGGGCTTTTGAATTTAAAACAGTGGGATATGTTTTACCCTCCAGAGTGAAATTATGCAGTGCAATATGTAAAACGGGTATTAGCTGTATAGAATAGTAAACATTTATGTTGACTTCGAAATCTGTCACATTGGCTTATACATCCATTGTTGAATATAATGAATCTGTTGTGATAAATTTAGACATTTAGAATCAAGTGCTATGGATGAGAGCTGTACTTTTCATCTTACAGTAACAGGAAAATCCCAGTTCACTGAGAAAGTAAGATGAGAGAACCAACTGTTTCCTTAATAATAGCAGTTTACTTTGCATTCTTAGGGTATTCTTTATCACGCAGAGACAGCTGAAGAATCATTCATTCCTGTGCACCTAGTCACTCAGTCATGTGAGACATTTTGCAACCCTTTGGACTATCACCTGCCAGTCTCCTCTGTCCATGGGATTTTTCAGGCACAAATACTGGAATAGGTTGCTATTTCCTTCTCTGGGGGCTCTTCCAGACCTGGATTGAACCTTCATCTCTATGTCTCCTGCATTGCAGGCAGCTTCTTTACCCACTGAGCCATCAGCGAAGCCTCGTTAATTCCTAAGGTGCCCACAGAATGAGTTAAACTAGCAGCACAAATTAAGCCAGTTATGATCTCTGCGTGATAATTTGTGTATCACACATTTGTGACTTCCGCTATTACTCTGAGATCTTTTTGGTGGGCCATGATATATACCCACCTTAGAGTTGCTTAGGAAAACAGAAGCATTGGTTTATATGACTGAAACATCTAGATATATAGCAGGTTTGGAGCAAGGCTGAAATCAAGATGCTCAACTGATGTTGCCAGGAATATCTCCTACTGCAATGACACAGTCCTCTGTGTTGGCTGTGTTCTCAAGCTGTGCCCCTGCAAGATGGCCACCAAACAGGTGCACACGTACATCTTGGCAGCTCAGGAGCCTGGTGAAAAAGAGAACGTCATTCCAGTGATTCTAGAGAAGTCCTGGCCAGACCTCAGAGGCTCACACATCCCAAGAAGCCAGACTGTAGATGAGTCCCACCACATCATATGAGCTGATTGCAGGAAAAGAGAAATGGGTCTCTGCAAGGAGTCTTAATATTAGAAGTCAGAGGCGTGATGGGCAAGTGAAAAATAGAAGTCTATTATAGGATATGTTTTTAATGCTTTCATTTATTTTTTTTTAACTTTTTCCTTTATATTGGAGTATACCCAATTAACAATACTGTGATAGTTTCAGGTGGATAGCCAATGGACTCAGCCATTCATTCTCCCCCAAACTCCCCTTCTGCTAACACATAACATTGAGCAGAGTTCCCTGTGCTATACAGTGGGTCCTTGTTGGTTATCCATTTTAAATACAGCAGAGTGTAGTACAGATTTTTGATGCAAAAAATATAAAAATAATTTTTGAGGAAAAAATGTTATTTTCAAACATTCTAAATGTACACCTGTTAAAAAATTAAAGTGTACTGAAGACCCGTATATTCACCTGGATTAAACAATTGTTAACCTTTGGTGACAATGACCTATGCTTTCTACATTCTTCTCCGCTGTATCAGTTACTCAGTTCAGTTGCTCAGTCGTGTCCGACTTTGCAACCCCATGGACTGCAGCAGGCCAGGCCTCCCTGTCCATCACCAGCTCCTGGAGTTTACTCAAACTCATGTCCATCAGGTCGGTGATGCCGTCCAACCATCTCATTGTCTGCCTTCCCCTTCTCCTCCTGCCTTCAGTCTTTCCCAGCAACAAGGTCTTTTCAAATGAGTCAATTCTTCGCATCAGGTGGCCAAAGTATTAGAGTTTCAGCTTCAGCACCAGTCCTTCCAATGAATGTACAGGACTGATTTCTTTTAGGATGGACTGGTTAGACCTCTTTGCAGTCCAAGGGACTCTCAAGAGTCTTCTCCAAGACCACAGTTCAAAATCATTGATTCTTTGGCTCTCAGCTTTCTTGATAGTCCACCTCTCACATCCATACATGACTACTGGAAAAACCATAGCCTTGACTAAATGGACCTTTGTTGGCAAAATTATGTCTCTGCTTTTTAATATGCTGTCTAGGTTGGTCATAACTTTTCTTCCAAGGAGCAAGCATCTTTTAATTTCATGGCTGCAGTTACCATCTGCAGTGATTTTGGAGCCCAAAAAGATAAAGTCTCTCACTGTTTCCATTGTTTCCCCATCTATTTGCCATGAAGTGATTGGAACAGATGCCATGATCTTAGTTTTCTGAATGTTGAGCTTTAAGCCAACTTTTTCACTCTCCTCTTCTACTTTCATCAAGAGTCTCTTTAGTTCTTCTTCGCTTTCTGCCATAAGGCTGGTGTCATCTGCATATCTGAGGTTACTGATATTTCTCCTGGCAATCTTGATTCCAGCTTGTGCTTTATCCAATTCAGCATTTCTCATGATGTACTCTGCATATAAATTAAATAAGCAGGGTGACAATTTGCAGCCTTGATGTACTCCTTTCCCGATTTGGAACCAGTCTGTTGTTCCATGTCCAGTTCTAGCTGTTGCTGTATATATTACCCTATTTGAAAAGTAAAGACACTGTGAACATTTTACATCTAAAGACTTCTCTATGCATCTCTTAAAAACAAGTTATTTTCTTATATAATAAGAATATAGTTATAGTTATTATTACCTTAGTCCAGGATCCAATTAAGGAATATGAATTCCATCTGATTATCCTATTTCTTCCTTACCTTTGACCTAGAAATGTCCCTCCACAATTTTTAAAATAAATTTATTTATATATTTGTCCGTGTTGGGTCTTCATTGCTGTGTGAGCTTTTCTCTAGTTGCAGTGAGCAGGGATACTCTTTGTTGTGGTTCACCAACTTCTCATTGCAGTGGCTTCTCTTGTTGCAGAGCACAGGCTCTAGGGCACACAGGCTTCAGTGGTTGGGCTCATGGGCTCAGCATTTGTGGCTCATGGGCTCTCAAACACAGGTCCCATACCTGTGGCTCACAGGCTTAGTTGCTCCGAGGCATGTGGGATCGTCCAGGACCAGGGATTGAACCTGTGTCTCCTGCATTGGCAGACAGATTCTTTACCACTGAGCCTCAAGAGGAGTTCCCTCCACCATTTTTTAATCTTCTACAACATTGATATTTTTGAAGAGTCCTGGACAGTTTCCTTGTAGAACATTTCCAAATGAAGATTTATGTGCATGTTTCTGCAGGATTAGATTTGACTTCCTCATTATGTCCAGAGCACCAGACTGATGATACTGACAAAGCCCTTTACACTGTGTGGGGTGACGCTTCATGGCAGGGCGTCCCATCTTTGATGACAGTAAGGTTGATCATGGGATAAATGGCAGCTCTCCCCAGTAGAAGCTAGTCCAGTAATTAGGAAGTAATCTGAAGACTTCTTTGGTGCTCCAGTGGCTAAGACTATGCTTCCAGTGTAGGAGGCATGGGTTCCGTCCCTGGTCAGGGAATTAAGATCCCACAAGCCATGAGGTACACCCCTCAAAAACATCTTTAAAATATTATCCGTGGGCCCACACTCCTAGAGAATACATCAATATCCTTTTCTTCATCAACCTTTTATCTGTTGAGGATATTTATTGGAATCAGTTGGGCTTCCCTGGTGGTTCAGTTGGTAAAGAATCTGCCTGCAATTCAGGAGATCCGGGTTTGATTCCTGAGTCAAGAGATCCCCTGGCGAAGGGGATGGCTACCCACTCCAGTATTCTTGCCTGAAGAATCCCATGGACAGAGGACTGGCGGGCTACAGTCCATGGGATGGCAAAGATTTGGTCATGACTGAGTGATCAAGCACCTTGGAATTGGTTACTACATTCATTGTAGAGATATAATGTCTTTCTATCATTCTATTTACATTAAAAATGATATCAAACCAAGTACTGGCTATACTACTGCAGCAGAACCGTAGCACACAGCTGAAATATCACTACAAAAGAAAACAACAACAACAACAAAAACAAACGTGCTTTGATAGTGTTTGGCAAAAATTATTAGAACAATGAGGTGCCTCTTACCACCTCATGAGTTGATGAAAAATATCAGTAATGACTGTGCTTACAGTTCACTCCCCTTCTTCTAAAGGTATTTGGCAGACTGAAAATTAGCTCTAAGTCTTGGTTAAGAATACTTTTTTTTTTTTAAGTGAAAACATAGAAGTAAAGAGAAAAGAGACAACTGGAATAATGACAGTTGAGAGAAGAATCAAAGTGTTGGGTGCATGTTGCCATTTTTTCCAGCAATGTGCTAGGCTTAGTTGCTCAGTTGTGTCTGACTCTTTGCAACCCCATGGACTGAAGTCCTCCAACCTCCTCTGTCCATGGGGTTCCCCAGGTAAGAATACTGGAGTGGTTGCCCTGCCTTAAATACTACTTAAAATGGAATATGAAGAACTTTTATTTTTACATCCACGTGGCATATTTAAAACTCTCCTTATTTCAGATTTCAAGAGCAACTGCTTTCCGTTTGATTTGGTTCAATTATTTCTCATGATCTTTGGAAATTGTACTCTTCTCTTCCTTGCAGACTGAGAAAGTCTTTATCCAAATGGCCTGAACCATTGGGTTTGCCTGTAGATGTCCTTTCATTTCTGTTGTTTCTTTTTCCTCCCCTGGGGTTTTCCAACAGTTCTTCCTTTCAATCGAAAGCTAATTTTCTTTGTGTGTGTAGGTGGTGTAGAATTTCAGGCATTTACACAGTAGCAGGCCTGTATTTGATGTACCTGTTTCAGAGACAATTGTCCTTTATAGCTTTCACGAGTAAATTCAATGAAAAGCCCCACGTGGCTGGTTTGTAACTCATTTAGTGGAGAGTTCTACAGGATTATTTCACAAAGCAGTTCTCAACTTAAAAAGCTAAATTGGCTTTATTGTGCCTAGCTGGGGGCCTCTTCATCGTAAATTCAGAGGATATTTACATGCATGCCAGGAATCTTTTTAGAAAATGGGGACAGGATGTATCTGCAGGTGTAAATTTCCTTAACTTCCTGCTTGCTGCTTCCAAACAGTCTTGGAATGGCTGGACTAGAAGTAGTGGGAGCATTCATTTCATGTTGCAGGGACATGCATACCATATGCATGTGTATGCAAGAATCTCACAACTCTTAAGAAATGACCAAGTGGCCCAGTGGGTCATGCATTCACACATTTAGTTCCGTGTAGTGATTAAGGTGAAAGAACCTGGCATCTGACTGCAGGAGTCCAAATACTGGGTCTACCTCTTCATCAATGGCCTCAAGAAGTTGCATAACCTCTCTGAACTTCATTTTGGCATTTTTAAGAAGTAGATGAGTATCACTGTGTTCCAGTTAAGGTGGGCTGGGATGTGTTGCAAAAACAATCAGCCCCATAGTTCATTAGCTTCAAACAACAAAGGTCTTCAGTTGTTGTTCAGTCGCTAAATCGTGTCCAACTCTTTTTGACCCCATGGACTGCAGCACGCCTGGCTCCCCTGTCCTTTAGCTGTTGGAGTTGCTCAAATTCGTGTCCATTGAGTCGCTGATGGTATCCAAACATCTTGCCCTCTGCCACTATTTTCTCCTTTTGCCTTCAATCTTTCCAAGCATCAGGGTTTATTCCAGTCAGTTGGCTCTTTGCATCAGGTGGCCAAAGTATTGGGTCTTCAGCATCAGTTCATTTCCTTTAGGATTGATTGGTTTGATCTCCTTGCAGTCCAAGGGAGTCCCAAGAGTCTTCTCCAGCACAATTCTTTCCATCAACTTCATGGACTATGGACTATGTCAGACACACTCTAGGACCCAGATTTATGGGAAAACCAACATATAAATTATCACTGGTCACTTCAGCAGAGGGGAAGGAGTCTTCCAGAGAGTACAGTGACAACATTAATTCTCAGCCAAGAAGCGATCCGCATCAGTTCTGCTCACAGCTCACTGGCCAACATGGGTCATCAAGAACTGCCAGACCTCAGAGGGTCAGGAATCGCTACCCCTGTATGTGCCCAGAGGCAGACAGCTCACAGTAATTAGTAAGCCAGATCAGTTGATACATTGCTGCCGTACAAACTTATCTTGTTGCTTGTTATGAGGCTTCAGTGAGATTATTGATGGAGAACATTTAGCTCAGTGTATAGTCACAGAGGAAGTACACAGAAAACTATGCTAGTTGTTACGATAGTTATCGTCAGCTGTATCCAATCATCCCATCTCCTCCTGACAATGATGGGGTGTGTGTGTGTGTGTGTGTGTGTGTGTGTATAATCCATTAGAATCTCTGTTTTAAGTTCTATAGACTTAGTTACATCTGAGTCCCTGTTGCCATGTTACATATTAACAGGTTCCAGATTTTAGGGGAACTCTCTGCCCACCTCAGTGCGTCCCAGGTGGTGCTAGTGGTAAAGAACCTGCCTGCCAATACAGTTGACATAAGAGATGTGGGTTCGATCCCTGGGTCGGGAAGATCTCCTGGAGGAGGGCATAGCAACGCACTCCAGTATTCTTGCCTGGAGAATCCCCATGGACAAAGGAATCTGGTGGGCTACAGCCCATAGGGTCACAAAGAGTTGGACACGACTGAAGTGAATTAGCACGCACACACTCACTGCCCACCACAACCAGAGAGACGCGGGACTGAGAGGCTGCGCTTGGCCACTAGTTCAGGAGGCAGCTCACTCCCCATTCTTCTGTTTGTGTCAGTAACTAACTCACACACATGCATGCATTGCACCGTCCAGGTGGGCCCTGCAGGGGCAGACCTATAATAGCCATATGTACCGCCAACGCTGGAGTCCTCCATGGACATTTGGATGAAAATCAACGTGAAGTAGTAAGTGCCATGATTACACTTGGGTTTCTTTCTCTAGGAGTGGGCACACTACATTTTATATAATAAATATATAATAATTGAAGGAACTATGTGTTCAGTATATTATACAGAGTCCCTTCTGTAATGAACACTGAGGGGACTTCCTGCCTGAGCCTTTGGTGGTGTGGCAAGGAGGGTAGACCTCTCTCGAAGTAAGCCTGCTAGAAATACCCTGGATCCTTCAGGCTTCGTCTCAGCTGCTGCAACACACACGGTGGGCGGTAAAGTCCTTATCCACCACTTTCTACTCTCTTTACTGCTCAGATTCTATCCTTAAATTGTGCTTTCATATTTAACTCAAAAATTTCCCAGAAGGCAAGATCTACAGTGCTAAATACAGAAAGAGATGCATTTTAAATGCACTAACAAAGCTCACTGCGTAAAGTAAGATTAGCAGATCATCATGTACACCCATAAATCTTTTGAAGGAATTCATACACTTAGATCAGAAAATCCATTGGCTTTGTGAAACAGGCTTTTTGTATTTGTGACTGGTTTAACTGCAGACAGAGAATCAGCTCATATTCTCTAGGTTCTGGGTTACTTCATAACTATCCACTATCTAATCATATTGCTGGTTTTTAAAACGTTTTTTTGTTTGTTTTTTTAATTTTTATAATGTTCTGTTCGTTTCTGCCATATAACAGTACAAATTGGCATCGTGTACGGATGTGAGAGTTGGACCATAAAGAAGGCTGAGCACCAAAGAATTGATGCTTTCAATCTGTGGTGCTGGAGAAGACCCTTGAGGGTCACTTGAACAGCAAGGAGATCAAACCAGTCAATCCTAAAGGAAATCAACCCTGAGTATTCATTGGAAGGGCTGATGCTGAAGCTGAAGCTCTAATACTTCGGCCACCTGGTGCAAAGAATCAACTCATTGGAAAAGACCCTGATGCTGGGAAAGATTGAAGGCAGGAGGAGAAGGAGATGACAGAGGATGAGATGGTTGGATGGCATCACCAACTCTATGGACATGAGTTTGAGCAGACTCCAGGAGACAGTGAAGGACAGGGAAGCCTGGCGTGCTTCGGTCCATGGGATCGCAAAGGGTCGCACACGACTGAGCGACTGAAGAAGAACATACATATATTCCCTCCCTCTTGAGCCTCCCACCCTTCCCCCCGCCCCCAGGTCATCACAGAGCACCAGACTGGGCTTCCTGTGTTATGCAGCAACTTCGCCCCAGCTATCCAGCTTACACCTGATAGCAAATATATGTTGACGCTACTTTCTTCATTCATCTCACTCTCTCCCTCCCCCACTATGTCCACAAGGCCATTCTCTACATCTGCACCTCCATGCCTTCCCTGCAAATAGGTTCATCAATATAATTTTCCTAGATCCTATATATATGTGTTAGAGGAAAAGGTATAGTTGTTAATGTTAATTATAAAACTTGACATGTTTATGCTGTTTCATGTATGTGAAACTGGAGACTCAAAGAGTTTAGCCACAGATCACAGGTCTGTATTTCAAGTGCATCTCTCTGACTTCCTTTTTTTTTTTTTTTTCCTATTCCTTCTTTAGCTTTGCTTTGCAATTTTTCAATATATGAAAAATGGAAGAATGATGACTGGTATTTACTGAGGTCTGATGAGGTGCTTGGCAGCATGCTGGATGTTGCATACATATTATTTATAATCATTTTCCACTAGGGGTATTTTTATTTCCACTTTACAGATGGGGCAACTGAGACTCAGCTCCCAAATAATGGAATCTGCATACCTGTCTTACCCTGAAGCTTATCATGCCCTGAGTAAGCAGTGAAATAGGTTTGTGGGCTTTTTCTCCTGTAGGCAAATTTGCCCTGGAAGTTAATGTTGAGTTTCCAGTTCTCTCACTCAGCAAGGAAGCTGCTGATTGCTTTACTCCCTCCGGGTTTAGCAAACCAAGGGGCTGTGGTTGGAAAACAGTGGCCAGTCCCCCCCAGGTGTCCTTCTTGCCCCACTGTCTCCTTACATGTCACCAGATACATGGCTCAATATGCAGTGTGAGTTCACTGGGGGTCATTGCAATGAGTTTAGGTTTTAAAGAAAGGATTAAAATAATCTACAATCACAGAGCATGGAAATGATCAGCCTTTCGTTTTTTCTTATGAGCCTCCTGATTACCCTAAGAGGATATTTTCATTTTGGTGATAGTTTACCTTTAATGAAATTTTCCAGTCTCCCTTGTATTAAAGGGAGAGCTGGGCCTCAGGCTGGCGGTGGGATCTTAGCAAGACGACTCACACTGTTTTGTTGAGGTTGCTTTTATTTTTATAGCTACTGTCCCTCTATGTTCGCATTCTTGGTTTTTAATTTGCGGCAGTAACACACGAGTTCTCTTTTAATTAAAAAAACGTTTACTTGAATGAAAAAGTGAATTGTTGGAAGAGGTAAAATCGTATCTTATTTTTCTTTACTTGACAAAGGCGTGCCATTCAATAGCACTGGGACGTGTCGCAAGACTAATTGGTTAGTAAACAAGAAGGCAGGTGGTGTGAGCATGTGTCAGATTTTAAATGAGGACCATGAATACGGCAGCACTAGGGAGGTGATCCATGATGGATGGAGACTGAGGGGACATTTTTAGGGTGTTCGTCCCCCACCGCCTAGCTTTGTGCTGGAATCTCAGAACCCTACCCCATGGCTTTTGTTTAATTTGGCATTTATGGTAAGTCTTGCGCATGGGAAGATTGTGGCCTCTCTCCTCCAGCATTACAGCTTGGATTGAATATTTATTAACTACCCGGGGAACATAAGACCGATGGAGGGCCCTTGAGTCGATCTTTATCCACAGAGTACGTCCTCATCAGATTGAAGTGGTGAAGCAATTCAGAAGGAATGACAGGACCTTATCAAGAACAGATAGAAGCAAATCCTTTGTCTAGTGAGGGGATAAAATGCCTGTGATGGTGGAGTCAGCAAATGAAAAAGATTGTGGTTCCCGCAAAATGAAGGGGGGCATGTAGCATTCAGGATTCACAAGAACAGTCTACATAGCTGGGTACTCCAGGGAGGGAGGCTGATCAAAGATTTCCTGTTTTCATAGCAGTGTCCTGAGAAGTAGAGGAGTGCCCATGTGACTGTCAGTGGTGGCTGACTGTGAATTTCAGGTCTCTGTATAAAAGCAAGTGGCGGGGTTTGTGGCAAGCCAGGCAGTTAGTGCTGCGGATGAGGAGATGCCTCAACTCTAGCAGATCACGGACACGCAAGGTTGAGGGACCCGTGGCCAGATCTCCTGATTGTCCAAGAAAAGCCCCAATTCTAGGTTTTTGTTGTGAAATTTTCCTATTATCGACTTTTAAAACTGAGCTATCTTTGTGTTGTTATTGAGTTTGATTATTGAATTATAGGGGCTCTTTACATATTCTGGGTAGAAGCTTCCTTATTCCATATATGATTTGGAAATACTTTCTTCCATTCTGTGGGTACATCTTCTTTTATTATTATTATTTTAAATGTTTGTTTATTTTGGCCGTGCTGGGATTTCAGTGCTGCTGGGCCTTTTCTCTAGTTGCGGCGAGCAGGGGTGACTCTGCGGTCCGGTGCACGGGCTTCCCACTGCCGTGGCTTCCCTTGCCGCGAAGCACGGGCTCCAGGGCGCGCAGACTCAGCCCCTGCAGTGCCTGGGCTACTTGCTCCGAGGCACGTGGGATCTTCCCCGGCCAGGGATCAAACCCGTGTCTCCTGCCTTGGCAGCTGGACTCTTTACCACTGAGTGACCAGAGCAGCCCCTGTGGATACATTTTAGATGGAACTGTTTACAACACCAACGTTTTCTTGGGGGGTGGGTCCAATTTATTTTTTCCTTTTATTGCTTGCTCTTTTGGTGTCATATCTAAGAATCCATTGTGTTTGTTCAGTCGCGAAGTCATATCTGACTCTTTGCGACCCCATGGACCGCAGCACGCCAGGCTTATTTTGCCTCCGCTATCTCTTGGAGTTTGCTCAAATTAAGAATACATCTACCTACAACTGAAAGTCACAAAGATTTGCTTCTAGTTTTTTTTTTTTTTTTGATGTTGTATACCATTGGCTCTAATATTTAGATCTGTGATGCGTTTTGAGTTAATTTTTGCATGTGGTGGGAGATAAGGGTTCACCTTTATAGGTTTGCTCATGGCTGTGCAGCTGCCCCAAACCCATTTGTTGAAAACACTGTTCCCTCCTCAGTGGACTGTCTGGGGCTTCATAAAGATTTTCACCCTAGGGTGCTTCTCTGTGATAGCCTACTTAGATACTGTAATTATGTCAAGGCATATTCATTCTCTCATCTAGCAAAAGAATAAGGTTCTACCAAAGGAGAAGTCCTACTCTTGTCTCTGCCTTTTTCACTCTCTGCATTGAGCTTAACTCTGTTAAGAGGATGGAGCTTCAGGATGCAAGGTCGAGTTGTAAAAACAACTTACTCCCTAATATACTTTCTCATATGCTGTATATACATGACTTGGATAATCATAGCTTGAATATAACCAATTCTATTGAGTCTCTTGCATTATACATCTGAGCTGTGCTCCAAGCAAAGACATTCTCCCTTCTTGGATATATATGTATAGTGCTCATGTCTGCTCAGTTGGGTCTGACTTTTTGTGACTCCAGACTCCTCTGTCCATGGGATTTCTGAGGCAAGAATATTAGAGAGGCTTGCCATCTCCTCATATAAGGAATCTTCCCAATCCAGGGTTTGAATCAGGAATCCTGCATCTCCTGCCCTGGCAGGCAGATTCTTTACCACTGAACCACCTGGGAAATAAATATGTAGACATACTTGTAAAGCACACACACAATGTCCCCTGGTGTGTAAAAACCACCTCAGTGATAATTGCTGAGATAAATATGTTTTTATAGAGATAAACAGAGTTGTAAATATATATACTCATACATTCATACATATGTGCACACACACACACACATTCACGAAGCTTTAAATTTATGTGCAGCTGCTACCTTCTGCCACTGGTATAGTTTTCAGAATGAATGAGCTTTCAGGAAGGAGACTCACTGGACGGCCTTTATTCAACTTGATAAAAATCTGATTTTCTTGCCCCCTACAGTGGCCATTTGTCATTGTAACAGCGACTATGAATAACATGTTCTTTTCTTTCCTTTCTCTAGAGAAATTGCAAAGGGAGTTTGCATACAACTGTATAAAATGCAACCTACTCAATTTTATTAATTATTAAGGAGAATTCTTTAATCTTCATATAGATCCCCTCACCCAAGGGTAGCCAGAGAAGTAGTTTGATAGCCATTCATCCAGGCTTTTCATTTATTTATTAAATATTCTGTAGCATGCACAGGAGACACAGGTTCGATCCCTGGGTCGGGAAGATCCCCTGGAGAAGGAAATGGCAACCTACTCCAGTATTCTTGCCTGGAAAGTTCCATGGACAGAGGAGCCTGGCAGGCTATAGTCCATGCAAAAGAGTAGACATTACATAGTAATTAAACAACGACAACAGTTTGTCAGTTGTACAGTCCAAAGCCATCCTGGCCTCTCTCTTTATCTCCCTCCCGTATCCACCTGGAGAAGCCAGCTCCTCAACATGACAGCCTTCCTTACAACTAGGGACCCTGTTCCCTATCAGTTCTGGCTTATAAGGCATCAAGAAGTCCATAGAAAATACGAGCAGATTTTCTTCCAGTCTAAGAGAAGAAACCCTTATGTCAGAAAGTGAAGAGGAACTAAAGAGCCTCTTGATGAAGGTGAAAGAGGAGAGTGAAAATCTGGCTTAAGACTCAGCATTCAAAAAATGAAGCTCATGGCATCCGGTCCTATCACTTCATGGCAAATAGATGGAGAAACAATGGGAAAAATGATGGACTTTATTTTCTTGGATTCCAAAATCACTGCAGATGGTGACTGCAGCCATGAAATTAAAAGATGCTACTTGTTGGAAGAAAAGATGTGAACAACCTAGAAAGCATATTGCATATTAAAAAACAGAGACATTACTTTGCCGACAAAGGTCTGTCTAGTCAAAGCTATGGTTTCTCCAGTAGTCATGTATGGATGTTAGGGTGGACCGTAAAGAAGGCTGAGCGTCGAAGAATTGATGCTATTGAACTGTGGTGTTAGAGAAGACTCTTCAGAGTCCGTTGGACTGCAAAGAGATCAAACCAGTCAATGCTAAAGGAAGTCAACCCTGAATATTCATTGGAAGGACTGATGCTGAAGCTGAAGCTCCAATATTTTGGCCACCTGATGCAAAGAGCTAACTCATTAGAAAAGACCCTGATGCTGGGAAAGGTTGAAGGCAGGAGGAGATGGGGACGACAGAGGATGAGTTGGTTGGATGGCATCACCAACTCAACGGACATGAGTTTGAGCAGGCTCCGGGAGATGGTGGTGGACAGGGAGGCCTGGCGTGCTTCAGTCCATGTGGTCACAAAAAGATGGGTATGACTGAGCGACTGAACAGCAGCAAAAAAGAGAAGAAACTACATAAGACGCTCATCTTTTGCTGTACTGCCTGCCTTTTGCTTGAATATTGTGTTCATGACTGAAGCCACTGTGGTCACCTGGGTTTGAGGCAGTGAATCAGGGTGTTAAGTGTGTTGGACTGAGGGTGGTGGTACAGAAAGGTGGGTCCCTGAGAGCCTCAGAGAGTTCCTGAGAAAGCCCAGGGCTGCCAGTGTTCCGGATTTTTTTGTTTAGGGCATAATTAGTATCCTTACAGATGCAGTCAGTGTTGCTCAGGCTTGATTTCTGCAGCTCGTAGCTAAAGGCATCCTTACTGATGTGTCTGTACACGTGCAAATACGTATACATATTCACACGCTCACGCGTCTTCCTTATGTCACACTTGTGTCCACAGATAGGAAGGCTTTTTTAATGTGGCCAGATTCCATAGTTTTTAGCTTGTTTTCATTTATTTATTGGAATATGATTGCTTTACAATATTGTTTACTTTCTCCCGTACAGACAGAATGAATCAGCTCTCTGTATACATATGTCCCCCTCCTCTTGAGCCCCCGTCTCACTCCCTCCATCCCACCCCCTGAGTCATCAAGGAGCACTTAGTTGAGCCTCCTGTGCTTATAGCAACTTCCTATAGCTATCTGTTTTACACACGCTAGTGAAGTAAGTCAGAAAGAGAAAAACAAATATTGCACATTAATGCATATGGAATCTAAACAATGGCACAGATGAAGCTATTTGCAGGGTGGGGATAGAGGTGCAGACGTAGAGAACGGGTATGAGGACGCAGTGGGGGAGGGGAGGATGGGATGGCCTGGGAGAGTAGCAGGAACTTGCTTTCAGATCTGCATGTTTGCTAAGACGTCTTCTCCGATCTGGAGATAAAATTTTAGCTTACTCTTTTGAATGACTTCACATTACTTTGTATTGAGTGCGGACGTGGTTTATCCAACCATTCTCCTACTAATAAACATTTAGATTGACTTTATTGGCTGTTATAAGTAATGATGTAGTCAACATCATGCAACCGATATTCCAGCCATCTCCCAGTAATCAATCCTCAGAGAGTAAACGGAGAGGATCAGACATGTGTATACAGAGATGATTAACCCAGGATTAAGCATAATGGCAAAAATGAGAAATACCTTAAATGCCAATAAAAAGGAGCATGCTAAATAAATTATGACGCATGCATGAGATCAAACAGCATGTGGCATTCAGAATGATGGTTTTTAGGACTATTTAGTGTCAAAAGAAAAATTCCACTATGAAAGAAAGACAGATATCAAATCCATAAAGTATGATTATGTTTATTACATTTGTAGTATATAGGGTGAAATCTTCCTCAGAATGTTGAAGCCAGGTTTGCACCCAACACACAGTGAGATCAAAAACCCAAAATGTTGGAGTTTGGAGCAGAGAAGAGATTATTGCAAAGGTTGAGTAAGAAAAATGGTTGGCTTGTATTCAAAAGACCTGAACTTCCCTATGGTTTCATGGAAGAGGTTTTACAGGCAAAAGTTTGGGGGAGTTCTGTAGGGTGCGTGACTGGTAACAGGGCGGTAACAGGGTGGTGATTTAGGAATCTCCATCACCAGCCTTCAGCTTTCTATGCTCAGCCTGAAGTCAGAGCTTGAACACGGATGACTGCACTGCTCTTGCTGCTGTTTATGTTGTCCTTCAGTTGCTAAGCTGTGTCTGGCCCTCTGCGACCCCATGGACTGCAGCACACCAGGCTTCCCTGTCCTTCACTACCTCCTGGAGTTTGCTCAAACTCATGCCCATTGAGTCGGTGATGCCATCCAACCGTCTCATCCTCTGTCGCCCCCTTCTCCTGCCTTCCATCTTTCCAGCATCAGGGTCTTTTCTAATGAGTCGGCTCTTTGCATCAGGTGGCCAAAGTATTGGCGCTTCAGCTTCAGCATCAGTCTTTCCAATGAATTTTCAAGGTTGATTTCCTTTAGGGTTGACTGTTTTGATCCCCTTGCTGTCCAAGGGCTGCTCTACAAGAAGTTTAACTAAAGCAACTCTGCATTTGTGGAATCCATTTTAAATTTGCCTATCAGCCACGGTTCCTCTAATGGTTGTGTGTATTTGTGGAATTGTGACCCAGGGTATAGATTTAGCATCTTCTAGAAGCAGAATTTGAGTTTCAATGGCCTCAAGCTAATCGAGGTCATCCCCAAATATTTCCCAAGCCTAGACTTTTTCTTTGCTTGTGAGTTAAAGTTCTCTGGGGATATATACCATCCTTCTCAGTCCCCTGCTTCCCTCAGAATAACAAGGAACCTTTATACACAAGAACTACTAAGCAACATACTAAGAGGCTCAGACACTAATGAAGTAGAATGCCTCGGGGTTAGGCACGTCCACCCTCCAGCCAGCAGGGGGCCTCCTCCCACTTATTACCTGCAAAGACTCAGCTTTTTCCTTTCTCAATGATGCTTATCATAGTATCCTTTTGTCTTAGTCCACTGGTGCTGCTATAACAAAAATGCTACAGAGTGGCTTATAAACAGCAGTTTATTTCTCACAGTTCTGGAGGCCGGATGTCCAAGATCAAGACAGAGGCAGATTTGATGTCTGGGGGTTCCCATTTCTGATTCATAGACTCCATCTTCTTAGCCTCCATCACTGTGTCCTCACTTGGTGGAAAAGAGCAAGTGAGCTCTTTGGGTTCTCTGTTGTAAGGCCCTCATCCCAATTATGAGGGCTCCACCCTCATGACCTGATCACCTCCCAAAGGCCCCACCTCCTGATATCAGCATCTTGGGGGTTAGAACTAAACATTCAGTCTGTAACACCCCCAAACAGGTCACTGGGCTTTCCAGGTGATGCTAGAGGAAAAAGAATCTGCCTGCAAATGCAGGAGACGCAAGAGATGTGGGTTCCATCCTGGGTTAGGAAGATGCCCTGGGGAAGGAAATGTCACCCCACGTTGGTATTCCTGCCTGGAGAATCCCATGGACAGAGGAGCCTGGCGGGCTGCAGTCACCGGGTCATGGGGACTCGTGTCCCCAAGAGTGGGAGCCGACTGAGTGAGCATGCTGATCACGTTACTCCTGCTCCTCGGTGGCAGAATGAGAGGGTGGCTAAGCGCTGGTCTGTACAGGTTTGAATCCAGCTGCCCACCTCCTCACTAGGTCATCTTGAGCAGGTGCTTCAACTTAATTCTCATATCTGCGTTTTTCAGATGCAAGTGACAAGAGCGCTTAGCTTCCAGAGCAGCGAGCATTCACTGCGTTGCTACTCATAACGAGATGAGTACCTGGCATACAGTTGGTGATTAATTAGTGTCACCAAGTGTCAGGCAATGGCAGTGTCTAAGAGAAGGCAAGCCCAGTGTTGAACCCAACCCAAGCATGTAGTAACGTACGCAAGATGTTACTGTACCATCATCTTCTCCCTACAAGACCAATACCTGGCCATCATCGGTGAGGAGTTGGAACAATCAAGAAAAGAGTTCTGGGGTCCCTTCCTTGGGTCTCTGGCTTCATTTTTCTCCTTTCACTCATAGTATCCATGACCCAAGTTGGTGACACAGACTGGCTATTTTTCAGTTCCTCTCCAGGATAAATTTTCCTGAAAATTAGTGATGGAGCTGTCGGACAGGACACCCAGCAGATAAATTTCCAGAACTTTTCTTCTCCTTCCTCCCCACGCCCCTCCCCGCTGGCGCTGTGGTCCAGCTGAGCCCCTGGCAGGCGGCCGCTCTGCTAAGCAGCCTGTCACATGTCCTGTTACAATCATGTTTTATTATAGCTTTCAAAAGATGACCTCTCGTCCCGCACACTTGTGTTTATAGAGGACTTCTGGCATTCTGAAAGGAAACAGATAGCGGAGCCTCCAAACCCTTCATTTGCTTCAACTGATAACTGCTCTGGCCAGAGACGAACACCACAGTGATTACAAGATGTAATTTACTACAAAAGACAGTTAATATTACTTACAAACCTGTCATCAGTTCTGGGGAAATCGGAGCTGGGACACGGAATAGGACGCATCTGAGTCTACCTAAGATCTTGGTCTGAGAGAATTACAAGTTTATAGATTTACCATTTAAGAAATAGCCCCGTTATGAAACATTCATCGTCGCAGACAGACAATACAAGTAACAAGCAAGATTATATCCTTTTATGTGGATCAAGGACACAGACGGTGTGAAAGAAAAGAGAAAAAAAATCCTTTCGGGGGGATCTTAAATGCCACCCTTGTGAATTATACCTGAGGCTATTAACTGGGGAATTAGATCTTTGAAAAAGCCTCTAATAAGACTAAACAAAGTCCCTCGGGTAATGCTCTGAATCAGAGAAATGTGTGAAAATATAGCCTCTTCAACGTGATTATAGTCAGAGCTGTAGTTACTCCCCGAGAAAGGGCATTAAAAGTAGAGGAATGAAAGGGAAAAAAAAAATGTTTTAAAACTTTTGTGTCAGGCCAGAAATTATAGAGTAGCAACAGCTTAGGGATTTAAATAACCCCTTTAGCCCAATTCTGAAGTCTTTGTGCTTTAAATTGAAGAAAAGAAAGGAATTAGAGATCCAATTTAGCACTTTTTTTATGATTATGAAATGGAGGAGTCATTTTAGCTGAATAAGAATTGAGGCAGGATATAGGATGGCAACCTGGGTTATCATTTGCAAGAGGGGGCTGTAGCATTTAAGCTGCTTCGGGGGTGTCCGCTCTGATGGGCTTTTGTGAGGGCTTCTTGTTTCACTGCTTATTGTTTCCTGGAGACCACGGTGGGAGTTTTGGTGCTTCTGTTGGGATCATGGTCAGAGCCCAGAGAGTCATACATCAGTCTTTGGCATTTCCCTTCCCCCCCGTAGGGAATTCCAGACGCGGGGAGAAATGCTAGAATAGGGATCTTAGGAACATTCCGTCGGTACTTTGCCGCACTCCGTCCTTGAAGTCGGATCTGGTACAAAGCTTCAAGAAGATTTTCCCCAATCTGAGCCTCTGGACAGGCACGTCACAGGTGTGTGCACAGAGCGATGAGATCAGTTTTGTAAACGTGGCTCCATCTTGACGTGCCCCCTCAGATGTATTTGTTGGAGACCAGAGAAAGTGGAAACGAGAATGCTGGGTTTGACCCAAGCTGAGCATGTTAGAGAGGACAGGGCCAAGGATCATGATTTTTAAAGGATAGTGACCTTGTTGTTGGAGAAGGCAATGGCACCCCACTCCAGTACTCTTGCCTGGAAAATCCCATGGATGGAGGAGCCTGGTGGGCTGCAGTCCATGGGGTTGTGAAGAATCAGACACAACTGAGTGACTTCACTTTCACTTTTCACTTTCATGCACTGGGGAAGGAAACGGCAACCCACTCCAGTGTTCTTGCCTGGAGAATCCCAGGGACAGGGGAGTCTGGTGGGCTGCCGTCTATGGGGTCACACAGAGTTGGACACGACTGAAGCGACTTAGCAGCAGCAGCAGCAGACCTTGTTGTATATGCAATTGATAACCACTAGGACCTATTGTATAGCACGGGGAATGCTTCTCAATATTATGTAGGAGGAGAGGTGGGTGACAGAAGATGAGATGGTTGGATGGCACCACCGATGCAATGGACATGAGTCTGAGCAAACTCTGGGAGATAGTGAAGGACAGGGAAGCCTGGTATGCTGCAGTCCAAAGTGGGGTCGCAAAGTGTTGGACATGACTTAGCAACTGAACCACAGCAACCAACAACAAATGGGAAAAGATTGAAAAAGAATAGATACATGTGTATGTATAACTGAATCACTTTGCTTGTAAACCTGAAACACAACAATGCTGATCAGCTATAGTCCAATATAACTCTGCCCACGGAATTCTCCAGGCAAGAATGCTGGAATGGGTTGCCATGCCCTTCTCCAGGGTATCTTCCTGATCTAGGGATCAAACCCAGATTTCTGGCATTGCAGGCAGATTCTTTATCATCTGACCCCAGGGAAACCCATACAATAGAGGTTAAAAAATTAAAAAAAAAAAAAAAGCACAGTGACCTTGCCAGCTAGTCAGATCCTTAACTTAGACCTTTCACATAAATAGCTAGTCTCTCTTTAGGTGAGGGATAGGGAATCTAGGAGTGGATCCACACAGGAGGAGAGGATTAAATTCCATTTCTCTCCACTATTCATTTTCTCTTTGTTGAACATTTGTGTATTTTCTCGGGAGAAAAACCTATTTAAGGGCTTCTCTGGTGGCTCATCGGGCTTTCCTGATAACTCAGCTGGTGAAGAATCCGCCTGCAATGCGGGAGACCTGGGTTCGATCCCTAGATCAGAAAGATCCCCTGGAGAAGGGAAAGTCTACCCACTCCAGTGTTCTGGCCTGGAGAATTCCATGGACTGTATGGTCTATGGGGTTGCAAAGAGTCAGACACGACTAAGTGACTTTCACTTTCACTTGCAATTTCTGGTGGCTCAGTGTAAAGAAGCGACCTGCCAAAGCAGGAGACACCGATTTAATCCCTGATCCAGGAAGATTCGACCTGCTGTGGAGCAGCTAAGCCCATGGGCCACAAGTACTGGGCCTGTGCTCGCAACTGCTGAAGCCCTTGCTCCAAACTATAGAGCCACCGTCATGAGAAGTCCACGCACCGCAACCGGAGAGTAGCCCCCGCTACAGAAAGCCCACTCAGCAGTGAAGACCCAGCACAGCCCAAACTAAATAATTTTAAATATATTTGTGTGTGAGTGTGTGTCTGTGTGTAATACCTATTCAAATCCTTTGCCCATTTTTAAGTTGGATTTGCTGGTGGGTGTTGAGTTTTAGGAGTTCTTTCTGTATTCTGCACCTCAGTCCCCTACCAGATATATGACGGGCGGATAGTCCCTCCCATTCTGTGATTGCTTTTTCACTCTGTCCTTAGTGTCCTTTGATGCGAAAACGTTGTAAATTTTGATAACGTCCAATGTGCCTTTTTTTTTTTTTTCTTTTTTCTTGTCTGTGTGTTTTTGTCCTGAGCATTTTGAGAACAGCAACAGCAAACTGTTTTTTTGCCTGCGTCCGGAACGCTCGCTCTAGAACAGAAAAGGAAGGTCGGATGCATCACACGGTTTGGTGGTTAGACCTCCAGCCGGCAGGGAAGCCGATCAGCCTGCGCTGACCCCCGAGGTGCCAGGGTGTTCTTGCAGGAAGGCCACCCGCAGGGGCGTGTGTGTGATGCTGGGAGGCCAGGCCGGGACTCCCGGGACAAGCTGCTCTCATTACTTCCCAGTGGCTTGTCTCCAAGGTGGTCAGGGACTCAGCGATGCATGGACAGCTCATATGTTCATCCGCGAACCGCGTCCGCTCTTGAGCGGAGCTGGGAGTGCATTGCTATTTCCGCTCACTGATCTCTTTCATCATGGGCTCCTGTTGCCATCATTCAGCGCTTAGAAAATTGTCAAATTTTAGAACAAAACAACTGACAACTGAAGCCCACACCCTGTAACATGTGTATAAAATCACTGAAGCCTGGGCTGGTTAAGATTCCCGCCCAAATCGATGCAACTAAAGACCAGTAAAACCAGAGCTGGATACTGGAAATCCTGACTCAAGCCAGTGACCTTCTCATCATCAACACACACGAGTGAAAAAGGGGCCTCACCACTTCGTGGACTTCCCAGGTGGCTCAGTGGTAAAGAATCCGCTCACCAATGCAGAAGCCACAGGAGACACAGGTTCGATCCCTGGGTTGGGAAAATTCCCCTGGAGAATGAAATGGCTACCCACTCCAGTATTCTTGCCTGGAGAATCCCATGGACACAGGAGTCTGGCAGGCCACAGTCCGTGGGGTCACAAAGAGTCAAACACCTCTGATTAACTGTGTATGCAGGCATGTACCGTTTCATTCATTTCATTAAGCGTTTACTTAGCCTCATACTCTAGTCTTCATGCTAGTGGCAAAAAATAAAATAAAGAGTTGCAAATGGAAAATCATCCTTGCCATTGTGGTCTGAGTTGAATTATTGTTTCAACCTGTTATTATCTAAAGGGTGTGCCTGGGAATATCTGAATCACAGCATCTTTGGATAAGCGTCACAGACTCCAGTGTCCCAGGACTAAGGTCAGGGCAGAACACAGCCATTTAAAGGGTCCAGTGGCTGCCTGGGGCTGTAGCCCCAAGTTGCCAGAGCTTCTGATTTCTTTCAAGAGAACCCAGAAATCGGATTTTCATAGGAAACATCTCAGTTTTCTAATACCGATTTTTAAAGGGATCAATTTTAAAAACTCTAGTCTGAAAGCCACTGCCTCCTACAAAAAAAGCCAAAAAAAAAAAAAAAATCTGTGAAATGACTATGGACCTTGATTTAAGATCTGTGCTGTCACAGACCTGTTTCTCAACATTCACACACATTGGAATCATCTGGAGAGCTTAAAAATAAAATCCAGTGTTTCATTCATCCTGCCTCCAGACCAAATGCATCTGAGTCTCTCGGGATGGGTCCTGGGCATCAGGACTGGTTACAGCCCCCTTGGCGGTTGTGACATACAGCGAGGTTAAGGACCCCTGGGCTGGAGGCAGTGTGAGCAGCCAAGATCCCCTTCTCCCCACCTCTTTCCCATCCGTCTGGCCATCTGGACTCTGACTGCTGGACATCAAGAGGACCCTGATTTTGGGGGTCACATCTGGATAATGGACTGCACATCTCATTTCTTGTCCTTCTGTGGGCATTCAATACACCCGGACAGATGTCCCTTTCACTTCATTTGCCATGTGTCCCTTCTGGAAGGTTCGGATCCCCAACTTCCTGACTGATTTCCCTCTCCTGAGCAAGTGGGCTCTTCAGGGAAGTCTGGAGCTTCTTCCCTTTTTTTTCTTTTCATCTCTGAGCCTTGGGGTTTCTCCAGCCAAACAGGAGGCTTTGTTCAGCTGCCTTGTGAGTTTGCAGCCCTGCCCTGGAAACACGGGGAGCCCCTGTTGTTCCCTGTGAGCCCTTGAAAGCTCATCTCTCAGATCTGTCTTCTTCTGTCCCCATTCCTTGCTGTTTGTACACACACTTCCCTCACCTTTCGATGCCAGCTTTTTGGAGTCACTGAGATAACCACAGAAAACCTTACTAAAAAAAATTGTATGGACTGGAAGTGACCAAAGGACAAGATGATCTGTAAAGTGGCTTTTATTTCCCCAATTTCTATGAATCTTGTCACTGATTCTATGATGTCTGCTGATAGCATTTGTTTTTTGTCTTTTTAAGGTGGTAAGATTTTTAACTTTTTATTCTTTAAGTTGGAGTATAGCTGATTAACAAAGTGTGATAGTTTCAGGCAAACAGGGATGGGGAGTCAGCCATACATATACATGTATGTATCCATTCTCCCCCAAACTCCCCTCCCATCCAGGCTGCCACATAACATTGAGCAGAGTTCCCTGGGCTATACAGTAGGTCCTTGTTGGTTATCCATTTTAAATATAGTAATGTGTACATGTCAATCCCAAACTCCCTAACTATTGATGATAGTGTTTTGACCATATAAAGAGTATTCTTAATTTTTAGTGGTACAAATTAATTAGGAAGTAGAGATAAAATGATATGAATTCTTGAGTTGCTTCAGACACTTTCAGTATTTTATTATACATACACACACACACACATACATGTAAAATTCTAAGGCCTATAGGATTCTAAAGTTTGATGAGAATATGTGATCCCAAGATTCTATAACTCGTTCTTCCTTGCCATTTATTATGCACTTAGGAATGATGCCCCTGCCAAAGAAATGAGTGGATCGCCTTTTAAAAATGCACAAGTCATTTCATAATATAGTCAATTCATCCAATTAGGAAAAGAAAAAATAGAGAAAAAGTAGAGAAGATAACACCACCAATTTCATCTTCCTATCATGACTAACATTAGCTCTTACAGTTAGCCTTCTGGCATCGTTTCCCCTGCTGTACATACAGGTTGGGTTTCCGCTTTATTTACTGATGATATTATCAAGTGTAGACTGTGAATTGGATCTTGCATTGTGGTCATGTCATTTTTCTGGGTGCTCTGAGTTTACCGTCGTCAGTAAGCCTCAAGAGGGAAACCGAAGTGACAGCACTTTGCCCAAATGCAGTCATTCAATGGATTTGTCATTGGAGTGAATTTCTTTTTCTTGCTTGTGCATCTTATAATGCTAAGTGTATTTCTGGTAACGTGGTAATACAAGTGTTGGGGAGAAGGATAGGCAGAGGCTTAGAGAGGTAAGCAGAGCCTGAAATGGGGATTATGTAAAGAGTTGCTTCTGATATTCCTTGCATACCAATGATCAGAAAGCCCTCTATTCTAGGAATTCACACTTCCAGGCAAATTGTCATCCTGACGACTCTAGGGTACCACATGGCAACACTGACTGTACATTTTAAAGTCTGTCTCAGGTCACTGCATTCCAGACCTGCTGAATCTTAATCCCTAAGAGTGGAACTCGGGACTCTGCATTTTTGGCAGGCTCCCCAGAGAATCTGTAGTGGCCTATCCAGCACCCGTCTGATATAGCACTGGGTGACTAGTGGAAAGACATTGGAATAGACTGTGAATCTCCCAGAAACAATTCTGTTTAATTGCAGCAGTAATTAATAAACAATTGTGTACATGGGCGTCCCTGGTGCCTCAGATGGTAAAGAATCTGCCTGCAATGCAAGTGACCCAGGTTTGATCCCCAGGTCAGGAAGATGCCCTGGAAAAGGAATGGCAACCCACACCAGTATTCTTGCCTGGAGAATTCCATGGACAGAGGAGGCTGGCTGACTACAGTCCATGGGGTCACAAAGACATGACTGAGTGACTAACTTACAATGAGATGGGAGTCTTAGCTTTGATATGCAGGTCCTTGGGAATTAAGCATTAGTCTATAGTAATTCATGGAACATGTTACTGTCATCAGATAAACATTTCCCAGTCATGGTAAGCAGTTAGGAACCAGTTCTCTCCCTCTTAACCTCCCCACCTTTCTCCCTCCCTCTCTCTTCCAGAATTCTTCCCTCCTCTCTTTCTTCCTGTCTCTTCTTGTTGTGTGTCTGTTTGTGTACATATGTGTGTGCACAAATAGTCCAGATATTTATTTCAGATTTTTGTGGGTTTTGCATGCAGCATAAGGTTCCGAAATTTACTGAAAACAGCAAAGACCAAAAATAATTCTGTTTCACCTACTAATGAGCTGTCATAGGGTGGGGAGAGCATACTTCAGATATCTTATACCCTCATTTAGATTTCTGAGTTATCGCTGTCTGCAAACATCCTTGCTTCTGGAATTGACAACATGCTGAAATAGAACCAATGCATACCTGGAGAGGGAGAAATAAAATAAGCTGGACTGAAAACCCCAGCTCTGCCACTTACCATATGACCTTGGGCGAGTGATATATCTTTTCTAAGATTTATCATCTTCTAAGTTGAAAAATCATCATCACTATATAGGATTTTAGAGAATTCAATGAGACAATGTATAGAAAGAACCCGAAATGGTAGATGCTCAAGAAATATTATTTCATCAATCACTGCTCACTTTCTTAACTCACATTTTCCTAGACTTAATTTAAGTTTGCCTTTTTTTGTGGGGGGGCGGATAATCACATTTCTTCAGATTTTTTTGGGGGTGACATTGATTTGTATTATAATCAATACTACATATATAAGTTAAGTGAAATACTTCAAGGTGAAGCAATATAATGATTTTTTTACATAAAATAAATATTTTGGGCATAGAAAGATTTGGTTTAAATCCCAGTGTTACTGTGTTTTATTTGTTTGGGGTATATATTTGTTCTCTCATCTGCAAAATGGGCATAATAGCCCTTCCCTGTTCTAGTTCATAATTGCTGCTGTGACTAGTGATCACGTGATGCAACAAAAATTCATCATCTTACAGTTCTGAAGGGCAGAAGTCCAAAATTTACCTCTGTGGGCTAAAATCGAGGTGTTGGCAGGTTGCTTTTCTCTCTTGAAGCTGTCCGGGAGAAGCCACGCCTTGCGTGTTTCTTCGGCTGCGCTGAACCTCTGTTGCGGCCCTCGGGGCCTTTGCTGCCGTGTTCTGAATCGTTCGTTCTGGCAGTTGGGCTCAGTAGTTGCTGCGCTCAGGCTGAGCTGCCCCATGGCATGTGGCATCTTAGTTCCCCGACCAGGGATCAAACCCACATCCCCTGCATTGCAGGGCGGATTCTTACCCCCTGGACCACCGGGAAGTCCCCATATCCTGATCTTTTCCAGCTTTTGGAGGATGCCTGAATCCCTTGGCTCGTGGCTCCCCCTCATCTTCAAAGCAACGGGTGACCAAACCAGTTTTTCTCAATCGCATCACTATGACACTATCCTACTTCCAGTTTCTCTTCAGAGACCCTTAAGAGTACATCAAGACCACCCTGATAACCCAGAATAACCCCATGCCCCAACACACACACACTATTTCAAGGTCAGCTGACTGGCAACCCTATTTCCATTTGCTACCTAATTCCACCTTTGACATCTTCACCGGTTCTGAGGATTGTGACATGGACATCTTGGGATTGGGACATTATTCCACCTCCCACAGCCACCTCACAGAATGATTTTGGATTTAATGGGAATATGTAGGTGCAGTTCTTAGCATCATGGCTGGTACATAGTGTCCTGAAGACGGAGATGCTGATGTTAAAGATGATTTTTGGGGGAAAAATAAATAAATAAATAAAAGCATTTCCTTCTTTTAAAAAGCAACTTTGCTAACTACTTTAGCTCAGGGTCCCCCAACTCCCAGGGCATGGACTGGTACAGGTCCATGGCCTGTTAGGAACCGGGTCACACAGCAGGAAGTGAGCAGCAGGTGAGTGAGCAAATGAGGCTTCATCTGTATTTCCATCTGCTCCCCATCGCTCACACTCATTACCACCTGACCTGGCCTCCTGTGAGATCATTGGCGGCATTAGATAGATTCTCATAGGAGCACAATCCTCTTGTGAACTGCGCAGGCGAGGCATCTAGGTAGTGAGCATCTTATGAGAATCAGCCGGAAACCATCCCCACACCCCCATCCATGGAAAAATCGGCCACTGGTGCCAAAAAGGTTGGGACTGCAGCCTTAGCTGGATCGTCTGGGTTTGCACATCCTGGCATGAATTTACTCAGTTCAGAGATTCACTGATTTGGTGAAGTGGTCCTTGTCTTCATGGACAATACCCTGTGTAACACCAACAATGATGATGAAGGGGCAAAGGCCAGATAGAAACAAAAGAGAAATGGAGATAGAAGGGGTTTGACGTGAGTTTCATGTTGACTCAATGTCTGGAGCTCACTGGGCTGCATGAGACTAAATGATGATTCCAAAGAGGCACACATCAATATTTAACTTTCCAGTGTTCATTTTAAAATGTGACTGAGATCTTATTCAGGGCTTCCCTGCTGTCTCAGATGGTAAAGAATCTGCCTACAATGTGAGAGACACAGGTTCGATCCCTGGGTCAGAAAGATCGCCCGGAGAAGGGCGTGGCAACCCACTCCAATATTCTTGCCTGTAGAATCCCATGGACAGAGGAGCCTGGTGGGCTACAGTCCACAGGGTCACAAAGAGTTGGACACGACTGAGTAGCCAACACACTAACAACATTTTATTCATTAAGACCTCAACTTTTTAAAGAAACCACTGAGAAGCAATTTCACTCAAAGATAAATTTTAACCAGTTAGGTTTTACATTTATGGCACAAAAGTCATACCTAATGATGAATAAAGTATGTACTCATATGGGAGAGATTCATCGGGACTAGTGAAATATTGACATTATAGTTTTTATAGATTCATCCCAACAAGTTTCATATATGTGAAGACATGTTAATAAATCAAACTGCCAAGAGGTCACATCAGTCAGCATTTTACCTCCTAACGATCACAATAGCAACGTCATCAGTGTCTATGGCTTTGCGTCTTCTGCTTTGAGGAATAGGAAAAAAAAGAATGTCCTGGGCATACACTCTGCTTATGAATTACTGCCAAGCAGTTCTTTTAGAAATAGGTTATTAAATATACTCGTTCCATTCATAATTTATCATAATACATGGTAGACCATAATATATGGTCTTCATTTGCACTGAAGCTACTTTCTTCTTAGCTGGCATAGATGTACTTAATGCCAAATTATAACAGAGTGTAGGTTATTACAGAATAAGATTTTCCTATTAATTCCTCAAAAGCAAAAAAGGTGGGGTTATAAAGGGCTTTGTTAGTTTTCATCTACCTGAGTATGAGCCCCATCCATCTTTGACCCCTTAGAAGTGTGTGTTAGAGCTCCTTGCCCACTCTTGATTCTAGTACTCACACATCAACATCCCGGTTTGTGACACAAGACTCCACAAGGGGCGTGTGTGCGTGTGTGCGTGTGTGTGTGAGAGTCACTCAGTCATCTCTGACTCTCTGTGACCCCATGGTCTGCAGCCCGCCAGGCTCCTCTGTCCATGAGATTCTCCAGGCAAGAATACTGGAATGGGTTGCCGTGCTATCCTCCAGGGGATCTTCCCCACCCAGGGATCAAAGCAGGCAGATTCTTTACCCTGTGAGCCACAAAGAACATGGCTTTGCATAAGCATGCCCCACTGTTCCAGAAAACTGCCTGAGGACACGCAGGGTCATCCGCTCTCTTCCTTGCTCTGGCTGTTCTCTCAGAGAAGGGTGTTTGTTGGGGTACCTTGCCTTTGGCTTCTGCGCACAGTTAGCCAATGGAAGACACAAGTGGAAGCCTTGAGTTTAGGAGAAGTCAGGGCTACCTTTTGCCACTCTCTGCTTCTTGGGGCATCTCCAGATCCCCCTTCAGCATCCTTCGCCATAGTTTCAGCTCCGTGGGCAGTGTCCACCATGGCGAGTGGCCCTGGTTCCTGATCTCTGAAAACACCCCCCTTTCCCATAGTCTTCAATTTCAAGGCTTGTGACTGCTTTGAAGGCTTCAGGTTCTGGATTCTTTCACCATCCCTTCTTTGGTTTCTCGACTCTTTTTTAATCCCCTGGGTTAAATTCCTTCTGTTTAGAAATCCTCAAATGGGACTTCCTTGGTGGTCCAGTGGATAATACTCTCTGCTTCCAATCCAGGGGGCACTGATTCGATCCCTGGTCAGGAAACTCAGATCCCACATGCCCTGGCACAGCCTGAAAGCCACATGCCATGGCACACACAAATAAAATGCTTAGAATACTTTCTGTTTCCTGCATTCCCTTCATAGCTACCTCTGAAAAAGCACTCGCCCCTTGTATACAGAGGACTTCCCAGGGGGCTCAGTGGTAAAGAATCTGTCTGCCAGTGCCGGAGACACAAGTTTGAGCCGTGACCTGGGAAGATCCCCTGGAGAAGGAAATGGAAACCCACTCCAGTATTCTTGCCTGGAAAATCTCGTGGACAGAGGAGCCTGGTGGGCTGCAGTCCTTGGAGTCGTAAAGAGTCGGGCACGACCGAGTGGCTGAGCATGGGGCTCAATGTAGCATTATCACTGGTAGGGATATGCTCATATTTTTAAAATTTAATAGACCTTTATTTTGGATTAATTTTACACTTACAGCATTTAGATTTATACAAAAGGCAAAGTCTTAGTCACTCAGTCGTGCAATTAATGTCCCAGATGTTTAAAATATATCTTCGTTCTAGAGGTGTGTTTCCTTAAAAAACCAAAGGTCCAGATTACCAAACTCAGTTTGACAAACCAAGCCTGCATGTGGTCCATGAGCACGGAGATTGGAGGCGGGTGCAGGCCCCGACATCTGCGCGTGCTTAGGAATTCACGGGAGAGATACCCCGACACAGGAGGTGTCAGGCCTGATTAATACTCCTCTCTGGCGGGGCATGTGTGTTAACCCACAGGCGTCACACTTGCTGCCGGGGTCCCCCACAAGGCCGCCGTCAGCATCGGCTTCCCAGGAGCTCCCCCGCTGAGTGTGTCTCCTCCATGTGTCACATGTTTCATTGTCATCTTTGCTAAAGGATTTTTTTCAGTTTGGAAAATCATTTGCATCAAGCATCCACTTGGGAAAGATGGAGAACAATTTTGTTGGAATGTCCACAGTGGGGGCCAGTCCATGATACACATACAAAGCCCGCGGAATAATGCATGACAGAGAAGAGAGTAGCTTCTTCATGAAGCGAGGTGGTTGGCAGGTTAAACCAGCCTCTGAGAGACAGAAACAATTACATCATTTCTATGTAAGAACAGTTGATCATGCAATGACCGCTGTGTAACACAATTCTAGTGGTTGCTAGGTAGATTGTGGCTTCCCAGGTGGCACTCGTGGTAAGAACCACTGCCAAGGCAGGAGACACAAGAGACTTGTGTTCGATCCCTGGGTCAGGGAGATCCCCTGGAGGAGGGCATGGCAGCCCACTCCAGTATTCTTGCCTGGAAAACCCCACGGACAGGGGAGCCTGGCGGGCTACAGTCCACAGGGTCGCGCAGAGTCAGAAATGACTCAAGTACTTAGCACGCATGCACATCCAATACCATAAAAAACTCGATCTTTTTTAAGCACATGTCTTTTTTAAGACATCTAATTCCACCATGTGATGGTAAGTAGGTAAAGATACTCCAAAAATATGGAAAAAAATGTACACCAATTACTAACCAGAGTTTTCCTTTGGGAAATGGGTTTAGAAATAACTTTCACTTTCTACCCTGTAAGTGTCTTTATTTTTGAGGATTTTATGATGAACATGTAATATTTTGAGGATTCACTGAAAAATATCAAACACCCTAATGTAGTATTTTCTATAGACAGTGTCATTCAGAAAATGTTCCTTCTAGATAATGAAAGAAGTACCATTTCTGATGCCTTTCAAATCGCCTGCTATATATGTATATATAAGGATATTCTGCCTGGATGATAATAACACACGAGATATGAAGAATGCTTTCTCTTTAAGTGCTGTGTGTCACAAAGAGCGGGGCACAGCTGAGTGGCTGAGAACACACACACCCACCCACCCAAGTGCCGTGTAGAGTATGCTTCCCGCCTTCCAGCCGTCTTTAAATGTCAGGCCGCGTGTCAAGAATCAACCTTACTGGGGGAGGGGGTGGGGGTTTGTGAAGAATGTGGACATCTACTCAGAAAGCAGATGATGATTGTAAGGAAGAAAAGCAGACCTACTGTTTGGATCTGGTTGGTTTTAACCAAGGCTAGATAAACCAACTGCTATAAACACTGTATTAGTGTTTATAAACTAATAAACTAATAAACACTGTATTAGTGTCCTAGAGCTGCTCAACAATAGCAATTTGTTCCCTCGCAGTTCTAGAGGCCAGAAGTCCAAAATTGGGGTGTTGGCACGTTGGGTCCCTTTTGGAGGCTCTGTGAAGTAGAATCTGTCCTTTCTCTTAGCTTCCGGTGGTTGAAGTTCCTATAGCATATATATGAGATATATATATATATATATATATATATATATATATATATATATACACACACACGCACACACACACACACACATATATATATATATAAAATCTGTTCAGTTCAGTCGCTCAGTCGTGTACGACTCTTTGAGACCCCATGGACTGCAGCACACCAGGCCTCCCTGTCCATCACCAACTCCCAGAGTTTACTCAAACTCATGTCCATCAAGTCAGTGATGCCATCCAACCATCTCATTCTCTGTCGTCCCCTTCTCCTCCTGCCTTCAGTCTTTCCCAGCATCAGGGTCTTTTCCAATGAGTCGGTTCTTCACATCAGATGGCTAAAGTATTGGCGCTTCAGCTTCAGCATCAGTCCTTCCAATGAATATTCATGACTGATTTCCTTTAGGATGGACTGGTTGGATCTCCCTTGTAGCCCAAGGGACTCTCAAGAGTCTTCTCCAACACCACAGTTCAAAAGCATCAATTCTTTGGTGCTCAGCTTTCTTTATAGTCCAACTCTCACATCCATACATGACTACTGGAAAAACTGTAGCTTTGACTAGACTGCCTACCTTTGTTGGTAAAATAATGTCTCTGCTTTTTAATATGCTGTCTAGGTTGGCCATAACTTTTCTTCCAAGGAGCAAGTGTCTCTTAATTTCATAGCTGCAGTCACCATCTGCAGTGATTTTGGAGCCCCCAAAATAAAGTCTGTCACTGTTTCCATTGTTTCCCCATCTATTTGCCATGAAACGGACGGGTCATGGCAGAGAGTTCTGACTATATATATGTATATATCCTTTCCACCTCTCCATCTGTCTTTATGCGGCATTCTCTTCATGCCCCCCAAATGACCTAGTGTCTTCACAGGGTCATTTTCTCACGACATCAGCAACCAGTCCTACTGGATTGGGGACCTACCCTACTCTAGTATGACCTCTTCTTGACTCATGATAATACATCTGTAGTAACCCTGTTTCAAATAATTCACATTCTGAGGTCCTGGGGGTCAGGACTTCAAAAAAATCTTTTTGCTATTAACAGACGGTTACAAGATATAGATTCCTAGATCTCAACTGGAAACAAAAGTGAAAATAAACTAATGGGACTTAATTAAACTTAAAAGTTTCTGCACCGCAAAAGAAACAGTAGGATGGAAGAAGATATTTGCTCAGCCTTTGGAATGAAAAGACAACCTGTGGAGTGGGAGAACACACTTGCACATGATGCAAATGGCACGGGATTGGTGTCCAAAATATACAAACAACTTATGTGGCTCCATATTAGACAAACACATAACCCAACCCTAAAAATGGGCTGAATACCTAAATAGACAGTTTTCCAAAGAAAACACAGATGGCCAACAGGCACAAGGAAAGATGCTCAACATCACTAATTATTAGAGATATGCAAATCAAACTATGATGAGGTATCACCTTGCACCATTCAGAATGGCCATCATCAAAAAGGTCTACAGAACTTCCCTAGCAGTCCAGTGGTTACGAGTCTGCCTTCCATGAAAGGGGTGTGGGTTCAATCCCTAGTCAAGGATCTGAGATCCTACATGCCTCCAGGCCAAAAAGCCAAAACATGAAACAGAAGCAATATTGGAGCAAATGCAATTAAAGACTTTGAAAATGGTCCGCATCAAAAAAAAAATCTTTTTGGAAAATTCTACAAAGAATAAACGCTGCAGAGTGTGTGGAGAAATGGGAACCCTTCTGCACTGTTGGTGGGAATGTAAATCTGCTTAGCCACTGTGGAGAACAATATGAAAGTTCTTTAAAAAACTAAAAATAGAGTTACCATATGATACAGCAGTCCCACCCCTGGGCATATAGCTGGAAAAGATGAAAAGTCTAATTCAACAAGATACATGTACTCCAATGTTTGTAGCAGTGCTGTTTATAATAACCAAGACATGGAAGCAAACTAAGTGTTCATCAACCAATGAATGGATAAAGAAGAGATCTCACACACACACACACACACACACACACACACACACTGAATCACTTTGTTGTATGCTTGAAACACTGAAATTAACTATACTTTTAAAAAAAAGAAAAAGATACAGATATCTGGATCCCAACTGCTCAATCCAGTTATTTTGGGATGAAACCCAGACACAAACATTCCAAGGAATTACCATGCGATGCACAGCAAGGTCTGCTGGCCCTCTGCTGCAGACTAAGGATCATTTGGATGGTATCCTAAGGATAACTGCTCCTTTGTTTAATGCAGACTCATTATATGAAACACAGTTTACATTGACAACATAGGTATTTTGTTAGTGACCCTTTTTCCTTCTGCAAATAGCACTTTCTACTCCATTAAAGATTAAGAACTTTTTTGATTTGGAGAGTTCCCCAGTGTGTTTCAACTAGAACTTCATTCATCCATGCTAAGAATTCAGAAGCCTCCTTAGCGGAGTTCCTCCTTTCCAATAAGCATGGCCACGAGACAGGCCACCATTCCCTTAAAATAAAGAGCTCTGTCTCCATGAACTGACTGTGCTTTCCATCACCCTCTCTGGGTCCAGAAGAGTACCGATGTAAGTGCCTATTTGCCCTCCTTGGAAGGTCTCTACTTAGAGCTTTGGTCTGTTGGCACACACGTGAGGAATCAGCAGTGCTACTCACAGCAGATGGATCTAGCTCAAACACATTTCCCTTCTCACAGGCACAGTCTGCTTGGTATGTGGAACTGCATTCCCTTGCTCGCTAATCCTCAGTGATGTGAGACTCCCTCCTTCCCCCACCCCCACCCCTATAACCTCCCTTAGTTCCAGGAACTCTCTGTGGGTCAGTTTTCCCAATCCCCTGACATGATAGCCTTACTGCTGAGTGCTGACTTTTCACTCCCACTGTAGAGACAAGGACACTGCCCAGTTCCTCTGTGAGGATGTTGGGGGGCGGGGTGGGGGGGCTGCTGTCCACAGGGAAGGCTAAACAGCAGTTCAAGGCAAAGGCAAAGCCCCAATCCCTGACTAGAGGCTCTTCTGTGGGAATTGCCAGGCTTTTGTGCAGAAGCAAAGTTTGCATCATTTTACCTGTACTTAACTTTTCTTTCTCCTCTTTGGGCACCTGGTTAGTCGATGAATAAAGCATATTTGTGTCCCTATTTCACGTTCTTTTAAAAAGTTTATTAGGGAATTAGGTGATTAGTCTAGTGATTAGGACTCCTTGCTCTCATTGCGGAGAGCCTGGGTTCAATCTCTGGTCAAGGGAACAAAAATTCCGCAAGTCATATGACACAGCTAAATAAATAAATACGAAGGTTTTAAATTTATTTTGAACTCATGCAATCATCCATAGAGCCCCATCCCCACACATGCTAATGACTCAAAGGCAGTAGAAGTGTTTTCTTTTTTCTTTTCAATTTCCTTCTAGTCCAAGTTGGCTAGGGAGTTGGCTCCCTTTCCTGCAGTGGTTTGAGGTTCTATCCATCTTGGGGGTCAGCCTTTCCCAAGGGTCTCTTTGTCAACAGCATCATTAGCAGCATCAACATCATGTTTATCAGCATCATCACCATCATTATCATCAGCATCATTGTTATCAACATCATCGTCACCACTGTCTCCATCATTGTTAGCATCACCTCCCTCATCGTCACCGTCTTGTTTATCAGCATCGTCACCGTCATTATCACCATCATCACCATCATTGTCAGCGTCACCTCTCTCATCATCACCATCACGTTCATCGCCATCATCATTGTCACCAGCAGCAGCAGCATCTGTATCCAGCAGAAGCCAGGGGGTTAAAAGAGCACGGAGATCACATGTGACAGCCTGAACCTAGAACTGACATGTTGACCTCATCTCTCTATCAGGCCCTTCCACCAGGAAACGTCAAGTTTGGAATTGATTTACGTGAAACCTTTAATGCCCAGAATGTGAAAGAGGTGGATCCCGATCTTCCTCCTTTTGAGGTCTGGAAAGCCTCAAAAAGTCACCTTTCCCTGGGTGGTGTCGACCAGTCTGAAGGCATTAACCTCTAATTAGGAGTCACAACAGTCCTGCACCCATTCATTCAAAAGCACTTCTTCAAGGTGTCACAGGTGTTCCAGGTGCCCCAGATGTGTATGCATCCCAGACGAGGTTTGACTTTCAGGGAACCAACGATCTGAAGGAGGGAAGGCAGTCAGTGCATAAATAGACACCACCCAGAAACGTTACATAATCTCAGCTGGGGGAAATAAGCCGTGGCCGTGGATAGCGGGTGATAGAGTCCTCTTTTACTTAGGAAGGTCAGGGAATGTCTCCTGAGGAGGTGACCTGGATTCCGACAGGGGCAGAAAGTCACATGGAGACGTGGAAGGTGTCAGGGCAGCTGTAAGGGCAGAAACAAAGCTTTCTAGACATTCAGGTGGCTTTTCAAGCATCCCTCGGTGCCACTGGGCAACTTTGCAGAGCTGTTTACTCCCCGTGTCCTGTTCTGTGCTTCCGTGCTCGCCACTGTCTCGCGTGAGCATCTGGAAGCCTTGCTTGCCTGGTTTTTCCCGTCCACCTGGAAAACTTCCTCATTGGCATGCAAGACTTGGCTCAAATGCAGCAACTTTTGTGATGTTTTCTACTGCCTGAGGCAGAGTTTCCACTCACTCCTTTTCTTCCACTGTATCTTGAACGTCTGTGATCCCAGTGTTATATTAATGTGTTTCCATGGACATGAGAAGAGAGAGCGTTTGGGTCTGGCTGTCCATCTTCTCTGCAGGCATCTGGCATGGAGACCTGCCCATTGTGGTGCTTAATGATCACTGAATACGATTAGGTGTATTCCCGAGTAAAATAAAACGAGAGCAACAAAGCCATTGATTGTAATTGATGCCGTCTACCAAACATCTACTTAGAACACTGTTCCGAATACTTAACAGGTGTAAGCTCATTCAGTGTGACGATAATTGTATGCGTTGGAGACTGTTATTGTTTATGGAAGAAGATCCTGACACAGAGGAAGGTTAGAGTCCTGTGTCCAGACTCCCCCGCTCATGATAGTGATCATACACAAGCATAGTAACTAGTGTTTATTATGTTACCGCTAAGCATTTAATGTGGATTGTTTTCTTTAGTCCTCACACAACCCTCTGGAGAAAGTACTGTGGAGATACTCATTTCGTAGAGAAGGGAATCAGAACACAGAGATTAAATAACTTGCCCAAGTACACATAGCTAGCGCATGGCAGAGATGGGGTTCAAATTCATGTGCACTTGCTTCTAGAAAACCTCATCTTCCCCCCCAGCACTTGAATGCGATGTGTTGGCACCAGAGAAGGGGGGGAAAAAAAACAGCATCAACTTGTGACAAAGCTTGCTGCTCAAGGAAAACATTCAACAGAATCCGCCGAGGCTGTGTGTGTGCTTGGGGCCTCTTTCTGTGTTGGGTGCGGCTGAATCTCGCTTCTCTTGCTGAAGAATTCACTGCCTGGAACGCTGTGTTTACTTCGCTGTTGTCCTCCCATTAGATGAGGAATGGGCCCAGCCGTCCACAAAAGCAGAGTTACAGGGTGAGAACACAGCCCAGAGAAGGCCAGAGGGTTGTTTATAGTTCAGAGTCCTGAAAAGGAGGTGGGGGAGGAGCTTAATCATCTCTGGGGGAATCGCAGAGAACAGAGGACGGTGGTGATAAAGAGCTTGCCAAGGGTCAGGGTTGCATACCAATTACAGTGACTTCCAGACTCTTAACGTGCATGGCCCGAGGACGTGTTCTGGCCTGGAAGGAAAAACAACTTCTGATGTCTTCTCCCTGAGCAGAGAGGCAGCCTGTCTGACACTGTTGTTGCAACAACAACTCTAATTTAAATTCCAGGTTCTGTGATAATGAGTCAGCATCCCCATCACTCTGGCTGGCATATCTTGTTACAAGGGAAAATGTCCAGTCTAGTCTGATTCTTTAAATAGCTGTCCATGCCAAGCTTCACATGAAAGCAGGGAGGGCTTGGTGGTATCCCCTCTTTTTGCAGGCCAGTGTGTGAAACCCCGACAGTTATTGTTCAGTCAGTTCCCCAATTACCTTGTTTCATTAAATATATGGCTTTCTGCTTCTCTAGGATTCTTTAGGTTGCAATAGACAGAATTCTAACTAAACTCAACTTGAGCAAAAGCCAGGGAAACAGGAAGGATTTACTCATGTTCTTGAAACCAAAGAGTCGAAGCACTGGCTTTTTGGCTCTGCCTAGACCTTAGGTGCCATTATGAAGCCCCGTTTCTCCGTTTCTTGACACTGCTTTCAACTTTGTTGGTTTTATTCTCAAGGCTCTCCATTTATGTCCTGGAAACTCCAGACCCCATACCCACCCACTGTATTAATTTCTTGAAGGTGCTCTAACAAACGACCAGAGACCCGTGGCTTAAAGCAAGAGCAATGTATTCTCTCACAATTCCAGAAGCCAGAAGTCCGAAAGCAAGGTGTTTGTAGGATTGGCTTGTTTGGGGGGCTCTGATGAAGCCTTCCTTCCATGCAACTCTCCCAGCCACCAAAAGCTCAGCTTCCCTTGGCTTGTGGCCGCGTCCGTCTGGTCTCTGCCCTGGATGTCACATGGTTTTCTCTGTGTGCCTCTTTGCCTCAAATCTCCCTCTTTCCTCTTATCAAGTCACTAGCTTTTGGATTTAGGGCTCATAGTAAATGCAGGATTATTTTTATTATAATCGTATAATACATATTTATAAGGACTTCCCTGGTGGATCAGACAGTAAAGCGTCTGCCTACAATGTGGGAGACCTGGGTTCAATCCCTGGGTTGGGAAGACCCCCTGGAGAAGGAAATGGCAACCCACTCCAGTACTCTTGCCTGGGAGATCCCGTGGACAGAGGAGCCTGGTGGACTACAGTCCAGGGGGTCACAGAGAGTTGGACACGACTGAGTGACCAAGCAGCAGCAGCAACATGCAAGTGAACACAGCTTGCACGGGGGCAGGGGAGGGAGGAGACGGGTGGCGTAGGTGCTTGATGTGGTTAACACTTTCCTACAGAGGAAGCCGGGGAATACCCTTGGGTTAGTGAAACACTGCATCCCTTCCTTTGTGACTCAGCTGGCAAAGAATCCGCCTGCAATGCAGGAGACCTGGGTTCAATTCTTAGTTTGGGAAGATCCCCTGGAGAAGGGTAAGGCTACCCACTCCAGTATTCTGGCCTGGAGAATTCCATGGACTGTATAGTCCACGGGGTCGCAGAGTCGGACACGACTGAGCAACTTCCCCTTTCCTTTTCTAAGTGATGGTTTTATAATATGTCTTCAGAGTTCTTAGAGCAAAGGAAATAGCCTGCCCTCCTTGGAGTTCTTGGCTGTTTTTCTGGTTTTGGTGAGCTTGGGTTTCTTGCAGGGCTGTATCCTTGATCACATTTGTCAGGGGCTCTGAAGTGAGTGATGATGGAGAATGAACTGTGGATCTTCTGGAGTTCTTACAAAGCCATCAACAGAACTGAACATCTTGCCTTCTACTCACTTTCGTTCTGCTCAGAATGATGTCCTGTCCCTTGACAGTTAGGATGTCGTTGCTTCGAATGATTTTCCAAGACCATCTCTTATTTCCAAAGTAGCCATGGGGAAACTGGTTTTCAAAGGAAACTGAATGGAAATGGGTTTTGGGTGGGGGTTAATAAATTTTGTGGTATTTTCCCTGAGGTTACTGAAAACTTCTCGAGGTGACTGTGAAATCATGTCGGGAGAAGAAGGATGCTAGAGCTCCCCCTTCCACCATTCTAATTTCAAGCCCAGGAGGGTAACTTTAAATTAATTCTTTTATTTACTCAGTAAACACCCAAGGAACATGTACCGTGTAAACCACCATAAAAGACCCTCCCCTACTGCCACTCCTGCTAGCCTTGTCTTCTAAGAAATTACCTTCTGAGTGGGTAGTGAGAGAGAGAAAGAAGCATTACAAAAACAATTTCAAAATCAATTATTTAATTGCAATTGGATTAAGTATGAAAGTGAGAAATACAGAAAGCCAAGTCACTAGAGAGGCATCCAAAACACAGCTTTTTTTTTTCACCCATGTAGCCCCACAATTTCAGACATAGTAGGTACTTGCCAACAAAAGTAACAATTGGAATGAATGAATGAATACGTGGAGGGTGTGTGCCCAATAAGGATTGTGCCCAATAAGAATTCCTGGGGCCAAACTGCCAGTTATAAAAAGGGACACAATGAACACTGGAGTGCATGTGTCTTTTTGAATTATGGTTTTCTCAGGGTGTATGCTCAGGCGTGGGGATGCTGTGTTGTGTGGTAGTCTTAGGGTTTCCACAGTGGTGCTTGAAGTAAAGAACCTATCAGCCAATGCAGGAGACACAAGAGATATGAGTTCCATCTCTGGGTTGGGAAGATCCCCTAGAGAAGGGCATGGCAACCCACTCCAGTATTCGTGTCTGGAGAATCCCATGGACAGAGGAGCCTGGCAGGCTACAGTCCACAGGACTGCAAAGAGCTGGATATGACTGAATCGACTTAGCACGCACGCACGCATAGCTGATTCACTTTGTTGTGCAACAGAAACTAACATAATGTCATAAAGCAGTTATATTCCATTAAAAGAACAGACACAAAGTCAAGACCTCTTTCCTTTTTCAGAGATTTCTGGAGTGAACTCATTTTGTTAGAACTTTAAGAAAACATTCTGGCCTTTCCTTCTTACTCCGATGTTCCCTAAGTTCTTTCCAACTAGGGTGAAAACCAGCCTTGTCATGGTTTTCAGAACTATGTGGTTTTCCAAGAAAGAAAAAAAAAAAGGAGTTTTAAAAATGCAGAGCAATCTGCCTTATCGGTATCTCTTCCAATTAATGTAATCTTGTTTCTGTTATTTCCACCATATTTTTCAGTCCAGCGAGCCTCATTACATTTGCAAGTGCATTAAATTAGAGCCTCTATAGAAGGAGAGTGATGAGTATCAGCTAATTTAATTATGTTTCTACATTTTCAGTATTTAATGATGTCTGCCATTGTTGTGAGGATTCCTCCACGGGCTCCAGGTAGTATTAGCACTGATCCCATGTAAAGTTTATGTTATCAGATAAGACTTGACAGCTCATTGAGGTGCGTGTTCAGTAATTTTTGAATCTAATCAAAATTGATTTATGTGCAATCAAATTACAGGAATAAAGGAACAGCTTCACATAATTTAGTTGCTGATTATAGTGTTGCCTGCCTCTGAAGTCACACCGATGTGTGTCTCTTAGTTTTGTATCAACATTTCATCAAGATCTAACATTCTGTGTAGGGCTTTTTTTTTTCTTCCTACTTCTTTTAAATGTTGACATCGCGTAGTGGTTGGGTCCTGAGCATCTGATACAGATTAAATGGACCATTTGTGTCCTCCGAGCTTTGTGTCCTGTTCGCAAACTTTATCTGAGTGTCCTCAAGTGTCTGGCACAGGAACCTGGTACTGAATGCCTGGGTGGGTCCTCAGAGTTGGTGGGAAGGTCCCCAGCAAGGGAGCTGTGGGCGTTCAGGAGCTGGGCTGGTCCTGATGTTGGAGGGAGCTGAGGCATCCTTCCTTCTCCTTCCCTAAGGATGCTCAACCAGGTCTAAAATAAGTACGCAAACCCAGTGGGGATTACAGGACAGAATTCTGTTTATTACCCACTGGAAAATGGTGCTTTTTATGTTTGCTTGGCAGACACTTATTTATAGTTATTGTGTACCAGGTACAATTTAAAAGACTTGGCAGAGACCCACTTCATTATTATAATAGCCTTAAAAACTGTTACTCTTCCTGTTACCCCCATTTTAAAGATGAAGAAACTGAGGGGCCGAAAGCTGGACTGTTTTTCCTAGGGCTGCCCAGCTGACACATGAAAGAACCAGGATGCTTTTTATTTTTCAATTATGTATTTTTAATTGAAAGATCATTGCTTTACAATTTTGGTTTCATTTCTGCCATACATCAGCATGAGTTAGCCATAGGTGTACATACGTCCTCTCCTTCTTGAACCTCCCTCCCACCTCCCACCTAGCTTGGTACATATGTACAATGGAATATTACTCAGCCATAAAAAGGAACACATTTGAGTCAGTTCTAATGAGGAGGATAAACCTAGAGCCTATTATATAGAGTGAAGTAAGTCAGAAAGAGAAAAAAACAAATACTGTATTTTAACACATATATTTGGAATCTAGAAAGATAGTAGTGATGCCCTATTTTCAGGGCAGCAACAGAGACACAGACAAAGAGAACAGACTTATGGACATGGGCGGGGTGGGGGTGGGGAGGAAGGAGAGAGTGAGATGGATGGAGAGAGCAGCATGGAAGCATATACACTACTGTGTGTGAAATAGAGAGCCATTGGGAATTTGCTGCATGTTTCAGGGAACTCAAACCGGGGCTCTGTAAGAACCAGATTTAATCCAGGTGATCTGGATCCAGAATTCGAAATGTTATACACAATGCCCTGTTTCTTCTCCCCAAGCTGAAATTACCTGTCACTCAACCCACTATATCTTTGAAGTCAGATGTAGACCTTGGAAGCGACTGAGTAGTTTGGAGGGCCTTGACCCACCTCTTCCCATAGGGGAATGAGCTCCAAAGAGAGGTAGCTTGAAGCTGGTCTTTACAAGGTGGAGTCCTGGCTACTGTCCTAGGTACTGCTTACCACCCTAGGTGAGCTTAGGAAACAGAGGTCAACATGAAAACAGGTATTGTTTGGAGGTAGCAAGCAGGAGGAGGAGAAAGAGAGGGAGAGGGAGAAAGAGAGAAGAGTCACCCATCAGAAGAGTCCTTTCCGTCCCCATGAGGTAGACTGGATGGGGGGCAAGATTGGTGACAGGTTTTCCCAAACACTCATACCCCAGTGGAGAATTGGGGTAAGTCCCTAGAGTGTTAGTTATGGGAGAAGGCACGGATGGATAAGAAGACGAGGCTCATTAACCCCTCGACTGAGTCTGAGGAATCCATGCCATGTGATGGATCAGCTAAATGTTCAGACAAATAAGCAATACCTTCTGATATGAAGGAATGGTAGTGGGAAGGGCCAACCATCCAGTGAGGCTGGAGGGAGGGTGGGGACTTGGAGGAAGATGATGCTAGAGTCAAACTGTGAATGGATAGGCAGGTCCCGTAAGGCAGGGATCAGGCTGGAGTAAAATAGACTGTCCTGTGTGAAAGGAGTTGTTGTCCATTCGTTAAGTCGTGTCTGACTCTTTGCATCCCCATGGACTGCAGCACACCAGGCTTCCCTGTCTTTCACCATCTCCCAGAGTTTGCTCAAACTCATGTCACTGAGTCGGTGATACCATCCAACCATCTCATTCTCTGCCACTGCCTTCTCCTCCTGCCCTCTAACTTTCCCAGCATCAGCATCTTTTCCAGTGAGTTGACTCCTTGCCTCAGGTGGAAAAGGAGAACTTTCATGAAACATTTAGACATTCTCCAAATTCCAAGTGGCTTCAAACAATCGCTCCCCAAAGTTATCATCCTCAACCTTTTTCTGTTCAAGGCCCACACTAAATATCACTAAACCTGGCAGCAGCAGTAAAAACACAATTGTTGCTGCAACGCACAGTGTCTCCGAGTGCCCATAAAGGGATCTGTGGGTCGCTGTTTGAACATAAGCATGGAGCAGGCTGACCAGAGCCCTTATTTGTTCATGATGACGTGCTGGGGGACAAGGTATTGCTCTGGGATATTGGCTTAGTGTCACATTCTGCCTCTTATGGCCTACACGTTTGCCCTGCTCACTTCACGGTTCTCTCTGGAAGGTAGAACACAACGGCTACCCCAGTATTCTGACCTGGAGAATTCCATGGATTGTATAGTCCATGGGGTCTCAGAGTCAGACATGACTGAGTGACCTTCACTTTCAGCAAGAGTATATTTTGCATCTTGTTCAAAATTTGGCAGTGTTTTCATGAAGGGTTCATTGATGACCACTGCAGTTCTCCTAAGTCTGGAGTGTTTTTCAGGAGTGGGATTTTTTTTTTTTTTTTTGGTATATGGATAAACATCTTGTTGTCATTTTAGGTATTTATTTTTTCAACATTATTTTTCAAATATAGAAAAAGTGAAAGAGTCATAAACAAACACCACTGAGATACTACAACTTAGATTTTATCGTATTTGTTTTATCATATATCTATTCATCAACTCATTGCAGCATCTGTCCACCTTATTTTGGTTTTCAGGCATTTCAGAGTGAGACATCAATACCTTAAACACTTAAAGATGCTGATCGTTAACAAAAGATCACTACTTACCCATGGCTTTTTTGAAGTGTACTTGTTTATGTTGAGATGCATAGATCTTGCACCTTGGAAAGAAAATTATGACAAACCTAGACAGCATATTAAAAAGCAGAGACATTACTTTGCCAACAAAGGTCCCATAGAGTCAAAGCCATGGTTTTTCCAGAAGTCATGTATGGAGGTGACAGTTGGACCACAAAGAAGGCCGAGCAGCAAAGAATTGATGTTTTCAAATTGTGGTGCAGTCCCTTGGACTGCAAGGAGATCAAACCAGTCAATACTAGAGGAAATCAACCCTGATGTTCATTGGAAGGACTGCTGCTGAAGCTGAAGCTCCAATGCTTCGGCCACCTGATGCAAAGAGCTGACTCACTAGAAAAGACCCTGGTGCTGGGAAAGATTGAGGGCAAAAGGAGAAGGGGGCGACAGAGGATGGGATGGTTGGATGGGATCACTGACTTAATGGACATGAATCTGAGCAAACTCCAGGAGAAGTGGAGGTCAGAGGATCCTCGTGTGCTACATATAGCACCTGAGGTTGCAAAGAGTCAGATGTGACTTAGCAACTGAACAGATCTTAAGTGCACCCTTTGAGGAGGTTTGACAAATGAGTTCACTTCGATAAAACGAACTATGACGCTATTGAACTGTCACCCCCAAAAGTTTAGCTGTGAGTTGTATGTACATTTGAAAAATAATTCACATATCAAACCTATGATTACATAAATTGTTTCAACTGTATGTTTGTGTATTGGAGAAGGAAATGGCAACCCATTCCAGGATTCTTGCCTGGAAAATCCCATGGATGGAGAAGCCTGGTGGGCTACAGTCCACGGGGTCTCAAAGAGTAGGACACAACTTAGTGAGTAAACAAGAGAGGCGTGTGTGTGTGCATATATACACATGTATGTATACACACATGTATATGCATGTTTGCATGTGCTACACACACACACATATGTCATTTTCACTGGATAAATAGTACAGGCAGTGTGCAGATGTCACAGAAATTCTAGGAGTGCTACAAGGATCCCTGTAGTTGGTAATTGCAAGCCTAGGGAAGACTTAACCTTTTCCTATTAGCACTGTCTTCAAAAAGAACATGAGCACCCAGAAAGTGCAAGACTGCAGGGATGTAACACCCAGGGTGAATGGAAAGAAACATTGTTACTCATCTGACTGAGGATGTTGAACACTGTTTGCTCTGAGAGAACCAACAGCTACAATTTTTCAGTCAGCCTGGATTTACATTGTATTTTTTGTGTTCATTACTGTCACAAATACTTAAATTGGGATTAGCTGTCTCAGTTTTACAAAAAAGAAAAATAGGTTATGCTTTCATCTTTTGACCCCAAAACATGTAGAGGAACGTCAACATTAATTGGCAGGATGAATGAGAGTGGGGAGGGTGGGTGTCTAGCTGTAATATTCTTAGAAAGAGTGTTGAGAGAGATGCTTACATCCCCTGAACCAGGGATGGCAACTAGATTTTAATTAACAGCCGGTGAGTCTTGTGGTCAGCCATCTGACATTTCAGTGGATCACACAAAAGCTTTTCCATTTGAACCACATTTATTTCCAGCTTAATTAGCCCTTCTGAGATAGCCTGGCTATTAGCAACTGCCTCTCCATTTAAGATCCTTTTAACTAGACCTTTTATTTTTTCCTTATTTTTTATTCTTCTCATTTTGTACTGGCTTAATGTTATAAAGGGCCTGGGCTAACTCATTTTAATGACCTCTGCTACATAAATGCTAATTTTACATTTGGCCTTATTTCAGGAGTTTTTTTTTTTTCTTTTTTTTTTTTTTAAGACCATTGCTTCCAGAAGGACAAAAAATGGAAAGATTAAACCCCTTAATGTCATCTGCCTGAAAAATCCTGTGGTTTCTTGTGACAGGAAGAGGGTTTTCAAATCCCTCCTTGGGCTAAGCTTCTGTGCTTGACGTCTCATTATTTAACTCAGCTGTTTCAGCCTCACCCTTCACCCAGTTAATTAAGTAACTCATTGAATGGATTATTCAGTTTTGATGACCCTGTCCATGACAGAGAGAGACGGGGGCTGCTCCTTCCCTCTTGCCCTTCTGCGACTTTCTCTTGCCTCGTCTTTCTGGTCTTTACATCTAAAGAAGGAGAAAAGGGCAGAAGAGGAAATTGTGTTGCAGGAAAAGAGGTGAGGATATTACCAGCTTAATCACCCGTTAGTTTCCGAGGATGGTTGCTTATTCTGTGTTAATAGAGCTATACATGGGAGTTGAGGTTGATAATGGTGATGACATGCTATTTGTTGTTTAGTTGCTAAGCTGTGGCCGATTCTTTGCGAGCCCATAGACTGTAGCCCTGTGTCCACAGGATTTCCCAGGCAAGAATATTGGAGTGGGTTGCCATTTCCTTCTCCAGGGCATCTTCCTGACCCAGAGATTGAACCCACATCCCCTCCATTGCAGGCATATTCTTTACCACTGAGCTGCCAGGGAAACCTCAGTGATACGATATGTCTTGATAATCATAGCATCACTATATTCAAGCTATTTTTAAGTGTCTCTTTTTTAAGGGTTTTTAAAATTAATTCATTTGTTTACTTATTGGGCTGCTTTAGGTCTTAGTTTAAACAATTTAGTGAGTCTAGAAATTCTTTTTACTTGTAGTGGTATCTTGCCTGCCTCATATTTTTCTTGATTGACTCTCTCAGGATTCTCGATAAAGAGGCAAGAGAGAAAAGACTCCAGGCGCTGATCTTTTCTGCTGGTGCAGATAGGTGACTTAGTGCGTCAACTCAGGTGTTCTGGACTTTCTTGGTATGTGGTTGTTACATATTGATAAGAACGTTAGGCCTTGAAAGACTTATAGAAGCCTACAATAAACCTTGGTTTAGGGATAGAGTAAACGAACAAGTGGGGTTCCCTATTGGCCCCGTGGTAAAGAACCCGCCTGCCAATGCAAGAGACATGGGTTCCATCCCTGGGTCGGGAAGATCCCCTGGAGAAGGAAAGGGCAACCCACTCCAGTATTCTTGCCTGGGAAACCCCACAGACAGAGGAGCCTGGCAGGCTACAGTCCATGGGGTCACAAAGAGTCGGACCAACGTAGGGACTAAAACAACACAAAGGTCTTCCTTGCAGTTTATCGGATATGGTTCCCTTACCAGAGATCAAATCTGGGCCCCTCGCACTGGAAGCATGGAGTCATAGCCACTGGACAAGCAGGGAAGCCCCTTAGGTGTCTTTCTTTCATGATGTTATTTAATATTTGTAGCAGTCCAGTGAGTGAAGCATGAGAAATGGCCCCACCTTACAAATAGGAAAGCTAAGATTGAGTTAGCATATTCTTGCCCGGAGAATCCCATGGACAGAGGAGACTGTAGGACTATAGTCCGTGGGGTCACAGAGAGTTGGCACAACTGAATCGACTTAGCACACAGTTTACTTAAATCTCATAGCTAGTAGGCATCCAAAATTTAATTTGAACCCAGAACTAGCTGATTCTTAATAATACACATGGTACTTAGGTTATCTTGGTTATATATCCATGTATTTGAGATCGAGTTTATATTCCTAAACTTGGTAGGTTGGGATTTATGTTGAAAACATCATGAGAAAGATGTCCAAATGGTAGGTTACCTAAAATTCTTGATTTATTAGTGATAGAGAAAGTTGACTTTCCTCTAGGGCAGTGGTGGTCCTCAACCGGGGCAATTTTATTCTCCAGAGGCATTTGGCCAAACAGCTCTGATATATAACCCTTTATGTGTGTACTTTAAATCCAACGAAAGTTGTTTAAAAGTATCCTGTTGAATATATGTGGATTTGGTGGGGAGGAGGGGACTGTATTTTGACTTAACTAGTTGTCCGTCCACCTGGCTGGAAATACATAAGAGAAGACATTTAACACAGATGAAAGTTGAAGAAGGGGGTAGTGGAGGGTGGGGGTGCATGCACAATGAAAGAGAAAGAAATGCTAACATGAAGAGGCAGGTAGAAATTTAGAAGGTCAAAGCCAGAGTAATTGAAACAGACTTTGGAAATTGTGGATCTGAGAAAAAATTAGAGGTTAAGGGGTGGGTAAATAAGAAGATAAGGAAAAGTAAAGAGACAAATAGAATAAAACCAAAATAGATGTGTGCATGAAAAAGGAGGGAGAAAGAGAAGTGGTAAGAGGAGAAAATTCATCCATAATGCCCATTTAAGAATAGAGAAGGTAGAACCTTATTAGAAGGTGAAGTAGAAATAATATTTGCTTAAAAACAAAACAAAACAAAACCCTCATTTCCCCAATGGTTCAGTGGGTAAAGAATCCCCCTGCAATGCAGGAGATGCGGGTTTGATCCCTGGGTCGGGAAGATCCCCTGAAGGAGGAAATGGAAACCCACTCCCCTATTCTTGGCTGAAAAATCCCAGGGACAGAGGAGCCTGGTGGGCTGCAGTCCATGAGGTTGCAAAGAGTCGGACACAACTGAAGTGACTTAGCACACACGCACATTTCGTATTTTAACATTGTAAGAGCTAGATCTTGAAAGTTTTCATCATGAGAGTAACAATTTGTAACTATGGGAAATAATGACTGTTAACTCAACCTATTGTAATAATTTCACATTATACACATATATCATTATATTGTACACTGTCAACCTGCAATACTATACATTTATTCTATCTCAATAAAACTGGGAAGGGGGATTGGAGATCTGAAATCTGTGGAGAAAGAAAAGGACTTCACAACCAGTATGGAGATCACATGTCTGTTTTTATCCAGTCTTGCTGTGATGATCTTCCTGTGGTTATAAGAACAGTGTTACGGAAGTGCCTTGCGTATGTGTCAGAGGCTGCTGTCCATGGGTGGAAAGTCCATCCGGAGGGAGACAGGGACACGTGGCTCTCAACAATATTGATGGATTTCAGTGGAACAGAAATGAGCTTTCTGAAGTGAGAAGTCAGTCTGGCGGGTGTTTTGCTTGAGATACTCTTTTGATGATGCTGTGCCCGTGTGATACCCAGAAAAGCACTTCTTTCGCTAAGTGCCTGCCAGGCCACCCAGCCTGGAAATCAGTGATAAAGCTTAAGCATCCCTCAGGGTCTGTGACCTCAGAGGGTTACTTAGTCTAACTTTATCGGTGGCGCCTCTTCTTTGCCATTATATTGCTTATTACCGGAGCTGATCTTTTTTTTCTTAAAATCTGTTAATCTTATACAAGGGGAAGGGACCATTTGAGCTGTCAGACAGGAAGCTGATGGGAAATGGTAAGCCTCCACAATAGGGAGAGTGTCCTGCTGTTTGGGGTCCTGGCAGAGGTTACTTTAAACCCAGAAAAATCGGGGCATACATTTTCCTCGGATTAGCTGGGGTCTCCCCAAAGCATGCCCTTTTGAAATGGCTGTATGTATCTTACAAATGAAGGTGGTAAGCACCTCAGTGTCAATGTAGGGGCGTTAGGAGGGCAGGTCAAAGTTTAGAACTCAGTCTATGGAAGATCTGCTAGAGAAGGGATAGGCTACCCACTCCAGTCTTCTTGGGCTTCCCTTGTGGCTCAGCTGGGAAAGAATTCGCCTGCAATGAGGGAGACCTGGGTTCGATCCCTGGGTTGGGAAGATCCCCTGGAGAAGGGAAAGGCTACCCACTTCAGTATTCTGGCCTGGAGAACTCCATGGGGTCGCAAAGAGTCAGTCATGACTTAGAGACTTTCACTTTCACTTTCTATGGCTATTGACCAAAAAATAGTCTTCTTCCATAGGTAGGCAGAAAGGGCTCTTGAATGTCTAAATCCACAAACTTTTTTAGTCTGGAAGACGTTCGATCACTTGGTTTCAAGTCAGTGTCTGTAACTGACCATGTGTATTAGCAGCTTTAAAATCCAGGCTCTGTATCAAACCCTTTGCATTCATTTCTCATAAACATAAACTGCATACATATAAATAATGTTCATTCTGGTATAGCAGTTACACTAGTAATTGATGGAGGCCCAAAATGGTTAGAAGAGCTAATAAATGGCAAAGCTGACCTCTGTTCTGTGTTCATTCATAACATTTCCCCCTGTCGACTGTATTACTGTTTTAAGGAAATGATGAGTCCAACAGGAAGGCACACTCGGCTGGGTAGTTGAGATCACCAGTTGTGGGGTAGAGCAGACCAGATTTGAATCCCAGAGCCTCCACCTGTCAGATCTGTGACCTTGGGCAAGAAACCTAACCTCTCTCTGAGTTTATTTCCTCTAAAGTGGGGATAATCATTGTGTCTGCTTCATGCGATTAAGTGAAGGTTTTTTGTTTTTTTTTCAGTAGTGTAGTATAGTACTGTCTACGTATGGGCTTCCGAGGTGACTCAGTGGTAAAGAATCTGCCTCCCAGTGCAAGAGATGCAGGTTTGATCCCTCAGTCGGGAAGATCCCCTGGAGTAGGAAATGGTGTCTCCCTTCAGTATTCTTGCCTGGGAAACCCCATGGACAGAGGAGCCTGACGGGCTTCACAGTCCATAGGGGTTGCAAAGAGTCAGCCATGACTGAGCAATTGACCACCAGCAGCGTAGTATATGTATACACACTTATGTATAATATAATCTTATATTTATGTAAATGTTTATCACTGAGAATGGTTTTTTAGAAGATGTGTGTCGCCTTTGAGAAGCTGGTATTCTCATGGAAGAGACGGGCACATATAAAATGCCCTGGAAATGCATACCCAGATGAAGTCAGCCCTGCAGTAGGGTGCCAGGAAAGGGCATGGTGCCAGGGAGCGAGGGGGCAGTCAGTTCTATGTGGCGCAGCCGAGGAGGAGAGGAGATGAGCTTTGATAAGAACACAATTTGATGCGGAGGGAGGGTGATTCAGAGGAAGGGGACATGGTGAGCCCAGGTTTTGGAACATAAAACACATTTATGGACAAATAGATTCAGACAGGGCATAGGGTCTGGGGACCAACATCATAGAATGTGAGTAAAGTAGGTGGGATTAGTCAGAGCATGAGTCATGAAATTTATTAATTTTCATTTTTTAAAAATATATTGTACCCAGCATAAGTTTTTTTAACATACTTGGCAAATCAAACTCATCCATTTAGGTCCATATTTGATGCATCTGACACAGAAAAACAAGTAAATATATATGGTACTAACCCTCTAATTAACCAACCAGAAATTGTATTGAGTTCTGTTATATTTGATCCTCTGAAACTCACAAAGCTGAAAGTCATAAAATAAACAGGCAAACAAAAAAATAAAAGGCCAGGGCCTTTAAACTTTAAAGACTAAAGAAAACTGGTTGTGAATCTAGAACCAAATGAAATGAAATTACAGCAGGAAGTTAAGCTGAGCATGAAGACAGGAACTAGAAGGACTTGGGAATATGTTCACATATCTTCAAGAACATGGCAACCCACTCCAGTGTTCTCGCCTGGAGCATCCCATGGACAGAGGAGCCTGGAGCGCTATAGTCCATAGGTTCACAAAGAGTCAGACACCACTGAAGTGACTTAGCGCACACACACACACACACATCTTCAAGAACACAACAATCTGGGGCTCTTTAGCAGGATAGCAAGACACTCTTAAGTTTATCAGCCTCTTCAAGGTGATATTGTACTGAGTTTCACCCACCTTTTAGGAAGTGGATGGAGTGGAATACATTCTTCTGCAATTTCCCCCAGAATGATTAACATGACAGAGTTTCTATTATATTTCAAGACACCAGCCTTCGTGATTTGAAATTGTTGCATTTATTTTCTTACCTTGTTCCCAGGACACTATTGGGTAATTGGTAATTAAATTTCTATTACTCTCTCCCAACACAATGTCTGTGTCCGATAAATTGAATAGGCCTGCCAACATGAAAGAAAAAGTAATCAAAACTTTAAAAGGAATACTCTTCATTCTCTTTTTGTATCTAAAAACCAAATGACAGGTTCTGCAAGTAAACATGGCAGTTGGGAAAGAGGGTGAAGAAACAGAGAGAAATGCAATTATCCTAAACTGTCTCTTTTAAGGTACTTTCCCCCTGCACTTATGTAAGAATTGATATGAGAGTTTTGCAGAATGAGTAACTAATAAATTACATGGCATGAAAAGGAACATATATATTCATTTTTTCGGGAAAAAAAAAAAAAAGCTTTTAAATGATTATTTCCTTGGTGACTTTTCAATTTACTCTTGGGGATCAGAAGTTCATCATCTACATATTTAAATTTATACATTCATTACAATTTTAAAAACATTTTCTGACACTTTAACGTCATCCCATATTGTCAGATTTAGGAATAGTATGCTAGAAGCTAAACCAAGAAAATGGTTAAATGCATGTTCTTCCGTTCAGTTCACTTAGTCGTGCCCGACTTTTTGTGACCCCATGGACTGCAGCATGCCAGGCTTCCCTGTCCATCACCAACACCTGGACCCTGCTCAGACTCATGTCTGTTGAGTCGGTGATGCCATCCAACCGTCTCATCCTCTGTCATCCCCTTCTCCTCCTGCCCTCAATCTTTCCCAGCACCAGGGTCTTCTCCAAGGAGTCATGTTCTTGGGTGAGTAAATGGATGTATACACAGACTGAGTAACTTTCCCATTACATTAGCTATGTGATGTTTAGCCTTCCAACAGCAAATATTCTGCACTCTGTTGTTTAGGTCATAACACCTATCCCCAAGTGTAGAAAGTTGACAGAAAGAAAAGAGACATCTATTGGAATATATCTATTTCAACTCCATGCTTGCTTGGTTTGAGCAGAGGTGGGAGTATCAATTGCTTAAGGCTGTAGGCAATCAAATTTGCATTTCTGAAACCAAAGTTGGTTACTTAATTTGGGGGCAAGGGCTACTATCCATTTTCTTCCAGAAAGCAAAATGCCAGACCAAGGTCACAGGGATGGAAAATATTGCTGCCCAAGAAACTGTGGTTGACAGGATGGCTATAGTCCAAGTAAATACTATAAATATCAATTTTCCAGGAGAGTTAGGGCAGCACCTAGCAATCAACAAAGCTCAATGTCTTAGAGCAGTGGGAGTTCCTCTCTGAATACTCAACAAGTAGCATAAGAATGCTAATTTTTTAAAAACTGGTTTGCACCAGCTCTATTGAACTTCAGCTGTGCTGTACCTTCTCTAATTGGCATACATCTTGCTTTGACCATTGGATGTCTTTGTGAAATGTCTGATAACTAGGAGGAAATTAAATATTAAATTAAGTATTTCTGTTGAGTCCTTGTAGTGTTAGGATCCTTACAAGTGTGGTTTAGTGACTGTTGGAATAGAATATTTATAAGTATCAATTACCTGGAGACTTGTCCTTATAGGGATGCATCTTTTGCTGCCACCAGGGGTCCATGTAATGGACTGGATAACAGTTAATTCAGTTCCATTCATTCGCTCAGCCATGTGCAACTCTTTGCGACCCCATGGACTGAAGCACACCAGGCTGCCCTGTCCATCACCAACTTCCAGAGCCTGCTCAAACTCATGTCCATCGAGTCGGTGATGCCATCCAATCAGCTCATCCTCTGTCACCCGCTTCTGCTCCTGCTTTTAGTCTTTCCCAGCATCAGGGTCTTTTATTAACGAGTCAGTTCTTCACATGAAGTAGCCAAAGGAATAACAGTGACCAGGAAGAATTCAGGCAATGTGTAGAGTCATTTTCTAGCAAGAAGGAAGAATCTTAATTACAATAAAATAATTGTAGGGGAGGAAAATTTTTCCTGTCTTTCCTTCTAGGATCTTTGGCTAGGCTAATAATTACATTGACATAATTAGCACATTATTGACCAGATGATTTTGGCAGAAACTAACACCTACGGTGTTAGTATGTCTCCAGTCAATGATACGTTAACAGGAGATAAATTCATACATACAGGAACTCATAAAAATGTGACTGAAAGAAATGACCCAAGCAGGTAGCTTTTATACCTTCTTAAACAAAGAAACAATAAATTTGTGACTAATTAATAAGACAAATAAGTTTGGACTTGTAGTAGTAAATTACTGAGAAAGTGCAAAGTTTCGTTCCTTTTTTGGTGCTGAATTCCCTATCTCTGGTGATGAGCATCTCTAACTTGGAGGAGGGTGGGTACTTTTCCTGAGGGAGATTTATTTCCTACTTTCAGGCGGACATAGGAAGGTCAGGGTGTCCTTTCTGCACTGACTGTTTCTTAAATAACTTTAATTCAAAATAATCAATATGCCAGAGTGGTGTATTTTGGGGTGACACATTCTGTCTCCTTCAGTCCTGCCATTGAAACTTCCAAAAATTTCATTACGTATCAGCTGAATTCGTAGGTTGCTCCGTCTCACTGAGCCAATCTCGCATTCTTGAAAATAGGTCAGTTTAGTTAACACTCATTTCAGGAGGCATTGACGCAGGTGGGCTCCCAAATTTAGCCTATGTTGCTCAAGTAATCACATGTTTAATAAGATGCATTTGTATGGAAACAAAAGAAAGACAATGGTGAGTAATTGGAGCGTGTTTAATTGTAGTTTTTGAGTGCTGAGGGCAGCCAGTGGAGATTTCTAGATGACAGGCTTAGAGGCACCTCAGAGGAGTGAGGGCAGGCAGCGATCACCTGAGAGATTTCCCTGGTTTGCCATCGGAACGTCTCTGGTGATATTTCTGAGTGGCCCACACAGTAGCAAGCCCAAAGGTTGTCTATACACGAGCTGTGTGGTCATTTCTCTGAAGTTTACATCAAGTTGTCCAACTTTAGCTTACAGGGCTTGCGGGGAGAGGAGAGTTTTAGTTCTAAGTGATTTCAAATCAGAAAGGTGGAAGAAAATTGGAAACGTCAGCTTGGAGGATTGTAGCCAGATACTGGAGGAAAGAGAAGACTTCAGGATCCAGTTAATTTATGTATAGAAAAACACGACCGCAAAGATAATTAACAGCACTAGAATCTAATATCTGTAAAGGCATAATATTGAATCATAATTCCCCCACAGTTATCACAGCTTTTTTTTTTTAACCAATGATAACCTCAGTAAGATGAGTTTGTTTGCAAATTTAGTTTCATTTCAGTATGCTTGGCTTAGTTATTTACCTAAGAGCGGCAAGAATAATAGTTGATCATATAGATTTTTAAAAAATCTACTTTGCTGGAACTTTCCATAAGGAATGTCAGATTAGACTCTAAAAAACCTCTTGAGGCTAGGGAACCAAGCCAACAGCTTTCCAGCAGATCTGCCATAGGATTTTTGGGTGCGATACCTATACATTTGGGTTAACTGGTCCTCAGCATTTCCTGAGTTCTTGAGTCGGCTAGGAAGTGACCTTTCTTACTCACCTGATAAGATTTTCTGGAATCCTATAACAAGGTACAAAGCCATTTTTCCAAAGAGACTTTATTGTTGCCATAAAATCAAGCTTAGATCCTTAAACCTGTCTGGTCGCATCTGAGTCTGTCTATTGCTCTCAAATATGGCATCCTAGTCAAATCTGTGGCAATGTAACGAGGGTTCCAATTGTGTCCTGTTAGGAGGAGAACAGTATATTTTTTTTAAAGAAGACTTAATTTGAATTTTTTTAAATATGCAATTTTAAAGGTTGCTTTCCATTTACAGTTATTACAAAATATTAGCTGTATTCCTCCTATAGTAAAGTACATCCTTGAGCTGATCTCATAGGCAATAGTTGGCCCCTTCCGCTCTTCCACCTCTATATAACCCCTCCCTCATCTCTCCCCTGGTAATCACGCTTGTCCTCTACATCTGTGAATCGGCTTCTTTTTTGTTATATTCACTAGTTGGCTGTATTTTTTAGATTCCACATATAAACGATACCATCCAGTGTTTGTCTTTCTCAGTCTGACTTATTTCGATTAGCATAACGCTTGAGGAGAACAGACTCTTATTGAGTTTATGCAAGTAGCTCTATTGCCGTGAAAAAAAAACCAACACTCGCTAAGAGTTTTTGAGTTCTAGAGGGATCAGGTAGGTTGAAAAAGATAAATGCTTCATCTTTATTCTCAAAAATAAATTTTGCTAAATTGCTGATAGCCTAAGAAAAATGAAAAGGATACATTTTCCTTAAATCTGAAAAAGTAAGACATAAAAGAAATAATAATGTTTCAAATAAAGAGTCATGAAAATTACAGTCATCCTCATCAGTTAACATAGTCCATGTAATTAATTCTTGTTGATTTTCTGGGTTGTTTTTTTTAGCAGTTATATAAAGCCATCAATTTGCTTTTTGTTTTTGTTTTTTCAAAAGAGTTCTATAATCTTTTACCAAGTTCAGTGGTATGATCTGAAAGTTACTAAAAGCATGCACTTGATAGAGTCCTTTCCTGGAATCTCCTTGAAGATGAAGCCATTTTCTAAAAGCATCAGAGTAAAACAGTAACTGTTCGTAAATGGCAAGAGGCTTAAAGATGCCAGTTACAGGTCTGATAAGAGTTTATTGCAAGGAAATTTGATTAATTCTGTGACATACAACATTTCAATATCATAGGTATTATTTGGTGATGACATTTACTAGGATAACATCTCTAGGAATTTCATATAATTTCTGTACTTACGTATACCCTGAGGAATGCACTATTAAAAGCTTAACATTACTTTTTATTTCACAAAGCTTCCCATGTAATTTAACATATCAAATATGCTTCAGTTAGTTCAGTCTCTCAGTCGTGTCTGACTCTTTGTGACCCCAAGGACTGCAGCACGCCAGGCCTCCCTGTCCACCACCAATTCCCTGAACTTACTCAAACTCGTGTCCATCGAGTGAGTGATGCCATCCAACCATCTCATCCTCTGTTGTCCCCTTCTCCTCCTGCCTTCAATCTTTTCCAACATCAGGGTCTTTGCTAGTGAGCTAGTTCTTCGCATCAGGTGGCCAAAGTATTGAAGTTTCAGGTTCAGCATCAGTCCTTCTAATGAATACTCAGGACTGATCTCCTTTAGGATGGACTGGTTGGATCTCTGTACAGTCCAAGGGACTCTCAAGAGTCTTCTCCAACACCACAGTTCAAAAGCATCAATTCTTTGGCACTCACATTTCTTTATAGTCCAACTCTCACATCTATACATTACTACTGGAAAAACTATAGCTTTCAATAGATGGACCTTTGTTGGCAAAGTAATGTCTCTGCTTTTTAATATGCTGTCTAGGTTGATTATAGCTTTCCTTCCAAGGAGCAAGTATCTTTTAATATCATGCCTGCAGTCACCATCTGCAATGATTTTGGAGCCCAAAAAAATAGTCTCTCACTGTTTCCATTGTTTACCTATCTATTTGCCATGAAGTGATGGGACCAGATGCTGTGATCTTAGTTTTCTGAATGTTAGGTGTTAAGCCAACTTTTTCACTCTCCTCTTTTACTTTCATCAAGAGTCTCTTTAGTTCTTCTTCACTTTCTGCCATAAGGGTGGTGTCATCTGCATGTCTGAGGTTATTGATATTTCTCTTGGCAACTTTGATTCCAGCTTGTGCTTCATCCAGCCCGGCATTTCACCTGATGTACTCTGCATATAAATTAAATAAGCAGGGTGACAATATGCAGCCTTGACCTACTCCTTTCCTGATTTGGAACCAGTCTGTTGTTCCATGTCTGGTTCTAACTGTTGCTTCTTGACCTGCACACAGATATCTCAGGAGGCAGGTCCGGTGGTCTGGTATTCCCATCCATCTCTTGAAGAATTTTCCACAGTTTGTTGTGATCCACACAGACAAAGGCTTTGGTGTAGTCAAAAAAGCAGAAGTAGATGTTTTTCTGGAACTCTCTTGCTTTTTTGATGATCCAGCTGATGTTGGCAATCTCTGGTTCCTTTGCCTTTTCTAAATCCAGGTTGAACATCTGGAAGTTCACAGTTCATGTACTTCAAGCCAGCTTGAAGCCTGGCTTGGAGAATTGTGAGCATTACTTTGCTAGCATGTGAGATGAGTGCGATTGTGTGGTAGTTTGAGCATTCTTTGGGATTGCCTTTCTTAGGAATTGGAATGAAAACTGACCTTTTCCAGTCCTGTGGCCACTGCTGAGTTTTCCATATTTGCTGGCATATTGAGTGCAGCACTTTCACAGCATCATCTTTCAGGATTTGAAATAGCTCAACTAGAATTCCATCACCTCCACTAGCTTTGTTCATAGTGATGCTTCCTAAGGCCCACTTGACTTTGCATTCCAGGATGTCTGGCTATAGGTGACTGATCAAACCATCATGGTTATCTGGGTCATGAAGATCTTTTTGTATAGTTCTGTATTTTCTTGCCACCTCTTCTTAATATCTTCTGCTTCTGTTAGGTCCATACCGTTTCTGTCCTTAATTGTGCCCGTCTTTGTATGAAATGTTCCCTTGGTATTTCTAATTTTTTTGAAGAGATCTCTAGTCTTTCCCATTCTATTGTTTTCCTCTATTTCTTTGCATTGATCACTGAGGAAAGCTTTCTTATCTCTCCTTGATATTCTTTGGAACTCTGCATTCAAATGGGAATATCTTTCCTTTTCTCCTTTGTCTTTAGCTTCTCTTCTTTTCTCGGCTATTTCACAGGCCTCCTCAGACAACCATTTTGCCTTTTTGCATTTCTTTTTCTTGGAGATGGTCTTGATCCTTGCCTCCTGTACAATGTCACGAACCTCCATCCATAGTTCTTCAGGCACTCTGTCTATCAGATCTAATCCCTTGAATCTATTTCTCACTTCCACTGTATAATCATAAGGGATTTGATTTATGTCTTACCTGCATGGTCTGGTGGTTTTCCCTTTCTTCAATTTAAGTCTGAATTTATCAATAAGGAGTTCATGATCTGAGCCACAGTCAGCTCCCGGTCTTGTTTTTGCTGACTGTATAGAGCTTCTCCATCTTTCGCTGCAATGAATATAATCAATCTGATTTTGGTATTGACCATCTGATGATGTCCATGTGTAGGGTCTTCTCTTGTGTTGTTGGAGGAGGGTGCTTGCTATGACCAGTGCGTTTTCATGGCAAAACTCTGTTAACCTTTGTCCTGCTTCACTTTATACTCCAAGGCCAAATTTGCCTGTTACTCCAGCTATCTCTTAACTTCCTACTTTTGCATTCCAGTGCCCTATAATGAAAATGACATCTTTCTTGGGTGTTAGTTCTAGAAGGTCTTGTGGGTCTTCATGGAACCATTTAACTTCAGCTTCTTCGGCATTACTAGTTGGGGCATAAACTTGGATTACTGTGATATTGAATGCTTTGCTTTGGAAATGACCAGAGATCACTCTGTCATTTTTGAGATTGTATCCAAGTACTTCTTTTCAGACTCTTTTTTACTATGATTGCTACTCCATTTCTTCTAAGGGATTCTTGCCCAATAGTCATCTGAATTAAATTCGCCCACTCCAGTCCATTTTAGTTCACTGATTCCTAAAATGTCGATGTTCTCTCTTGCCATCTCCTGTTTGACCACTTCCAATTTACCCTGATTCAAGGACCTAACATTCCAGGTTCCTATGCAATATTGCTTTTTACATCATTGGACTTTACTTCCATCACCAGTCACATCCACAAATGGGTGTTGTTTTTGCTTTGGCTCCATTTCTTCATTCTTTCTGGAATTATTTCTCCACTGATCTCCAGTAGCATATTGGCCACCTACCGACCTGGGGAGTTCATCTTTCAGTGTCCTGTCTTTTTGCCTTTTCATACTATTCATGGGGTTCTCAAGGCTAGAATCCTGAAGTGGTTTGCCATTCCCTTCTCCAGTGGACCGCGTTTTGTCAGAACTCTCCACCATGACCCATCTGTCTTGGGTGGCCCTATACAGCATGGCCCATAGTTTCACTGAGTTAGACAAGGCTGTGGTCCATGTGGTCAGATTGGTTAGTTTTCTGTGATTGTGGTTTTCAGTCTGTCTGCCCTCTGATGGAGAAGGATGAGAGGCTTATGGAAGCTTCCTGATGGGAGAGACTGACTGAGGGGAAAACTGGGTCTTCTAGTTACTGATGGGCGGGTCCACGCTCAGTAAATCTTTAATTCAATTTTCTGTTGGTTGGTGGGGCTGTGTTTCCTCCCTGTTATTTACCTGGGGCCAAACTATGGTGGAGGTAATGCAGATAATGGGGACCTCCTTCAAAGGGTCCCATGCAGGCACTTCTACACTCAATGCCCCCAACCCTGAAGCAGGCTAACACCGACCCACTCCTCTGCTGGAGACTCCTGGACACTCACGGGCAAGTCTGGGTCAGTCTCTCGTGGGGTCACTGCTCCCTTCTCCTGGGTCCTGGTGCACAAGGTTCTGTTTGTGCCTTCCAAGAGTCTGTTTCCCCAGGCCTGTGTAAGTTCTGGCAGCTCTATGGTGGGTTCACGGTGACCTCCTCCAAGAGGGCTTATGCCATACCCAGGTCTGCTGCACCCAGAGCCCCTGCCCCTGCGGCAGACTACTGCTGACCCCTACCTCCTCAGCAGACACTCAAACACCATTCTGTATCAGTCTCTTTGGGGTCCCTGGGTCCTGGTGCACAAGGTTCTGTTTGCGCCCTCCGAGAGTCTGTTCCCCAGGCTGGGTAAGTTCTGGTGTAAGCCTCTGGGTCCTGGTGCACAAGGCATGTCTGAGCCCTCAGAGCGTCTCTCGCAGGTATGGGGTTTCATTATAAACACGATTTTGCCCCTCCTACCATCTTGCCGGGGCTTCTCCTTTGCCCTTGGATGTGGGTTATCTTTTTTCGGTGGGATCCAACACTGTTCTGTCTATGGTTGTTCAGCAGCAAGTTGTAATTTTGGAGTTCTTGCAGGAGCAGATGCATGCACATCCTTCTATTCTGCCATCTCATATGCCTAGTCTAACATTCCCCTGTTTATGAGGAGAGAGAGCAAATTTTTTTAAAAGTTGTTCCAGGAAAATTCCAGAGTTACTTCCATATCAAAGGATTAGAATCTGATTTGGGAAGCCTGCGAAAATATCAAGTTTTTAAAATTTTGTTTGGATGGAATCACAGATAATTATGAAACATAATTATCCATTTAACAAGTTTAAGACAAGAAGACTTCGAAGTAAAATATGAAAAGTTACTTAGTTCTGAGCAAAACTGAACTCTTAACATTGAAGTTTGTTTAAGTACTCAAAAGCCTGATCATAAAGATAACAGGAAGCACAGGAAATTATTCTGGTAAGACGCAGAATCATTCCTGTCTGGGGAGATTACTTTAAAAATAAAACAAAAAGCAAAAAACTTTCATAATATCTTATCCAGAGCAGACCAGTATTTTGAGAAAATTTCCTTTCAACAGAGAGAAAACCAAATTCTAATTTTTCACCAGTATGTTTTTGATATTAAAATTCATTCCTTTGTCTTTAACTTAGTTAGAGCTATACCAATCTTAGCTTGACCACACATAAAATTCATTTCCCAAGAGTCCTTTTTTCATAAGCCTTCTATAATTTTCTTTTCTACATTCAGATTTTCCTCTTTCCCAGTCTGAAATAACCAGCCTCACTTTAGGGCAAAATTACTTTCTTTTCCCTCAACAAAAATGCATCTTTATTTCTCATAACCTCTGTTACAAAAAACATGCTTTCTACTTTCCTTACATACAGAGATGTTTCCCTTATAATTTCTGGTAACTTTAATTACATATATTAATATTTTTAACACTTAAAAGCCTTAACTTTCTAAAGAGGAAAAGGAGTTTTGAATTATCTGTTGTACCAGAATCCTTTCAATTGTCCATCTTATGAATATATTTAATAATTTCTAGAAACATATGCTTCCTCATAGTACACTTTTCAAAAGATGTGGCCCACGACATGTTCTCTGACAAATCCAAGTATCTTTAGATACTCTGTAATAAGAAGCCCAAAGTGGGTAACCATGTTTAATAATTAATGTTTCTGTATTTCATATTATTTGTAAATGATCTAGATATTCAATGAATTCCCATCTTTTAAGTTAACTTGGGAAAATTGTAAGATTTTCAGTTACCAAAAGATTTGGGGAAACTATTTATAATGTACACATATCATAAAGCATAATTATCCCTAAGTGCACCTAAAATCTCTTATCCTACTTATATCTATCTAAACTATTTGGTCCCACCAACCAGGTTTGAATGGCCCACAAACGTTTCGTGAGACACTAGACAAAGCCAACATCATCTCAAGCTATTTTTCTTGCTGATAAATTTTGTAACAGAGATACCATGGACTTATAAGACTTTTTAGGAAACCTAGTAAGAATTAAAGTATTATACTTAATGCTGATAAAACTAAAGATGTGTTTGCATTCATTAATCCAACAGACTTAAATGAGCTTTTATTTACTGAAAATTATTCTACATCATGCAAACTTGAAAAACATTTGGGTTAGTTTCTATTATTTGCTGAGGTTTAGGAAAATTACTTTGGTAAGCACCTGTTTGTGTTTAAACCAGTTATATAGAGCTCTTTACATGTTAATTTTGGCAGTGCTGTCTACAGGTAGAAACATATCATATATATCACTTATTTATAGACATACATAAACACATAGACACAGAGATCTTATAGTTCTTGTTCTAAAAGTTTAGACAGGAGACGGATATGATCTTGTAGAATTTGCTATCTTATAAATGAACAGTTCAATAAGTTAACTAATATTTGTGGAGAAAACACTTATGATTTGTATTTGTCCTTCATAAGTGATTTTATAAAAGCTGTGGGCTAGATTTGGGGAAGAGAGTCTTTGTAACAACTTGTATTAAAAACAAAACAAAAAAAATCCTCTTTTCCCTTTTATCTCCCTTCAGTGTCAGGTAAATGTGGCTTAGTTTTAGATACTTCCTTGAGGGTTTCCATTCCGAAGACCTGAAAAGATTTACATCTTCAAGGGACAGAGGGGAAAAAATAGTGCAAGTTTTCTTCTAGGCATTTTGGAGTATATTTGTATGTTATCACAAATCTGGAATAATTACTATTTAAATTCTCCCTTAAGTGCAGGACACTTGTAATTTCAGTGTCCTGGTTTGTTTTCTGTTTTTGCAATATCTGCAAATGTCTGAAGGTAAATAAGAAAGGATTTGAGGAGTTTCCTGATGGTACAGTGGTTAAGACTCTGTGTTTCCAGTGCAGGGGGCGTGGGTTCAACCCCTGGTTGGGGAAGTTCCACATGCCATGCGATACAGCCAAAAAAAAAAAAAAAAGATTTCAGTGGACTCTGAGTTGTTTTCAGAGTTATGCTTTTGTTGCAAATCAAGAATTGCTCATTTCTACTTTTCTTCTCTTGCATTCCTGTGAGCTCTCTTCAAAGAATCCTGTAGCTGCTTTCATTATAATGCTTAGCGTTAGACTAGCCCACTCAACCACACTGTTTTGAATTCTGCCTTTCATATCAGGGAGAAAATTTCCTCTAAGGCAGAAATTAAAAGATTTCTATGTTCCAGAGCTTCAGGGTTTTGTGCAGTGGGCCTTTGAAAGGACCATATGATGCGTTCAACAAAGGCGTTCACATGTTCTTCTCTCTGAGTGCACAATTTAACTTGAGACCAGTCTGCCTCAGAGGGGAATGCCTGTGCTAATGTTCCTATCAGCGCCCCAGAGCCAAGCTCCATCTGCACCATTTCCTGGTCATTTGCTGGAGGGCCTGGGAGAATTTCTGGCCATCTATTTCTTCTGTGAGGGAGGCTGTGAATGGCTCATAAGCTTTCTTTTTCCTCTCTTAAATTCACAGGATCCTCTGAAAGTGGAAGGAAAAGGGCTTTGTAATTTACAAGATCTGCTTTTGTCTGGGGAATGGGAGTTCTCTGGGTGGGGCTCTCTGATCCATCCGTGATGGACACTGTGGAGAAGGGTCTGGAGCTAGCAGAGCCTGGTGGAAAAGCCCAGTAACGGAGCCCCTGCCCCTCCTGGGCGCGTCTGCCCAACCCACTCCCTGTGTTTCAGCGTGAAATGAATGACTTGTATAGCCTGGATCTGGAGATCTGGCTGGTGTCCTTTGCAAAATCCCATAAGGAAAGGGAAGTTAAAGCAGGTGGCTGAATGCACGTGGGCTTTCTCTAGTTGCGCTGAGCAGGGGCTGCTCTTCATTGCGGGCGCGGACTTCTCACTGTGTGGCTTCCCTTGTTGCAGAGCATGGGCTCTAGGGCGTTTGGGCTCAGTAGTTGTGGAGCATGGGCTTAGCTGCTCCGTGACATGTGGGGTCTTCCCAGACCAGGGATCAAAACCGTACCCCCTGCATTTACAGGTGGACGCTTAACCCCTGGTCTGCCGGGGAAGTCCCCCCATCTGATTTTAGATTGAGGACTCGCAGCAAAGTCTGTCCAAACAAATGCTGGTCTGCTGAGGACCTGTGCATACAGCCGTCTACGCCTGTGTTCTATGTGGTTTTTTCCCCCTGTGACAATTGATACAAAGGCAGAGACCAAGGGAGACATCAACTGTCTCTGGGAGGAAAGTGATCCACGCAAAATAAGAGTATTCATGACTATTCTTGACCAACGTCACTGGAAACCAGGAATCAGTTCATTCGGACATTTTCTCCTGCTAATTTCAACTTAGAAAAAGGACAGGACCTGTGCCACTCTTGCTTCCACCGGGCCCTGTAGGCAGAGGCCCAGGAGACAGCGCTGCTCAGGATTCTTACTTTCTGCCCAGACTTGTCGGGGGGCCCAGGGCTCCCAGATGCAGTATTCCCTTAGAGGGAACAGGGTCTCGCCCATGAGGAGTCCCGTGTTGATGCCCACACTGAAGGAGAGGAAAGCCTTTCCTTCCTCCCCTTCTTGGATCTTTGACGATCCTAATAATTCTCCAGGAGATCTTCTCCAGGGGATCTTCCTGACCCAGAGATCAAACCCAGGTCTCCCACACTGCAGGCAGACTCTCTGCCATATGAGCCAGTGGGGGAAGCCCATCCTAATAATTAATTAACCCTAAAAACAGATTAATTAGAGAATAGCAAATTTAATTTCAAGCTCCTAGGGGGCTTTCCTGGTGACTCAGATGGTAAAGAATCTGCCTGTAATACAGGAGACTCGGGTTCGATCCCTGGGTTGGGAAGATCCCTGGAGAAGGGCATGGCAACCCACTCCAGTATTCTTGCCTGGAGAATCCCCATGGACAGAGGAGCCTGGCGGGCTGCAGTCCATGAAGTCGTGAAGAATTGGACACGACTGAGCGACCACTGTGGGCGTTCATAAATATATGAGTCTCAAAGACGTGACCAAAGCAGGCAGCTTTCATGCCTTTTAGGCAGAGAAACACCACGTTCGTGAAGAACTGACAAGCTGAAGAAGTTTGGGCTTCGGGTGGTAAGTTACTGAGGTAGTGATGAGGTTTGTTGATGCAGCTTTCTTGCCTCTGAATTCTGTCTCTGGTAACAAGGATGCTGTCTACCCTCCTGGTCCAGGGAGGGTGCCTTTCGCATGGAAGACTTATTTCCTGCTTTCAGGGGACAGAGGAGGATTGCTGGATGCTTCTGAAGGAACTTTAATTCAAGTAATCAGTATGCTAAAGTGGCACCCTTTGGGGTGGCTGATTCTGCTCCTCTTCGGTATATAATGTACAGGATAATAGGCAATGAATATAGATCAAGATAATGAAATTTTAAATTGCAACTCTAATAACAAGCATTTTTCACCCCTAACTACGTGACAGCTCTTTACGTATTTTTATCTCACTTAATGCTAACACTGGGGCTTCCCCAGTGACTCAGATGTAAAGAAGCTGCCTGCCAATGCAGGAGACATAGGTTCGATCCCTGGAAGATTCTGGAAGATCCCCTGCAGAAGGAAATGGCAACCCGCTCCAGTATTCTTGCCTGGAGAATTCCATGGTCAGAGAAGTCCATGGGGTCGCAAAGAGCCAGACACAACGACTAAACAACAAAAATAGGGGAAAAACATGGGGCTCCATAGAAGGAAATAAAAACTCCCCATGGGACATGCAGTTTCCAGCTCTGGCTCCTTTTGGTTGACCTTGAACCAGATGAGTTCACTGGGCAGCTTATAAAACCAGCATATTTCCTGCTGTGGCGCCCTCTAGGGGCCGTTTTAAGGCAAAGCATAAAAGTAGGTGTCAATAACAACCCAGCAGCAGCTACCCAAAGGAGGCCATGGACGGGAAGATATCTCCACAGCAGACACACTATTCAAGCAGAAGACCGAGTGTCTTTTTAGAAGGGACCCGAGCGGCTACCAAGCCACTGGCTGACAGAAGGCGGGTGTAAGCTCGCCTGTCTGCATCCTGACTTCCTCGTCTTCTGTAAAGTTGCCTAACTGGAGTGCTCTAAACTTCAATTTGATAATTGCATCCTCAAATCCCTTAATGAAGGTGCCTATCCAAATATAAATAATTACCCGGTAATTTTGTATTTGCAAACTCTATGCTAGCTGTTTATGCTTCACTGCGGTTCAGATAGGAGGTTCGCTGCGTGCGAGCATGCGCGCTAAGTTGCTTCGGTTCTGTCCGACTCTTTGCGACCCCGTTGACTGGAGCCCACCAGGTTCCTCTGTCCATGGGATTCTCCAGGCAAGAATACTGGAGTGGGTTGCCATTTCTTCTCCAGGGGATCTTCCTGATACAGGGATCGAACCCAGGTCTCCTGCATTGCAGGTGGATTCTGTACCACTACACCACCAGGGAAGCCCCAGGGAAGGTGGGGATTATCCAGTGGGCCAAAAGTTAAAAAATGAACCCCCCAAAAAAACCTTGCAAGATGTGTCACCTTTTGCTGGGGTGCTTCTCTGACTGTACAGCTATAGATGTGTTTTTCGACGCTGGGTCTTGATATGAATTCAAAGAGAACCAACAGAGCTGACAGAAGCCAGGTGACAAATCCTGGGCTTCCGGGGATGATGTTTTTCTTTTCGATCCTGTTTTTAAGCAGACTTGTTAAGAGTTTGCAGCTGACAGCTCCTCCAGAAGTATTATTCTTAAAAGCTGCACTGAAATTATTCACCTCATGTAAAAACAAGTGCGATTTACATCTAATATGGGTAATTACTTTTACAGTTAATTAAAAGCGCTCTCATTAAACTCCTGCTGTGATGCCAATGCATAACTGTTATTTGCAAACAGACCCTGGGTTTGAGCTCACCTCTCTGACATATTGCTCCTACCTGAGAGGGGGCTGCCTTCCACGGTGTCAAATTTAATTGTGCTGAGCCAGCAGCCCTGTGTTGCCAAGCTTCTGCCAACTTGCTCTCTTCCCCTGATAACTGAGCTGCAAAGAGCATAGAATGAAGAGAACAAAGTAATTTGTGGGGCTGAAGGTGTAATTCTCAAAGAAGTTGAGGTTCCAAGACAAATTCCCTCCTATCTTTATATGCATAAGAGCTAGGTTTGCAAATATTTCTGTGGTCTTTGCTGCTGCCCCCCAAAAGAAAACACCCCCCCTTAAAATTCCTCCAAATCTTTATAAATTTAGCACCTTTGATTTCTGACCTAGCCTACTAGAGTAGTCTTGGTTCAATGGATTTATGTTGAGATCTTAGTTGACATGCACTTCTGCCATTTGTATTATTTCAGGAGAAATAGCTCTTAAATTCTAAGCCGCCTTCGAGCTTAAATGGAACTTAACGCTTTCAGAATATCCTGTACCTTGAAACACAGAACCTTAAACACATACTAATAAAACATCGCCTCAAATGATCACATTCCTGGCAAGTAATTAAGGCTTATTAATTAAAACATATAGTCATTTAAGGCTTAAGTTTTGAGGGAGCAGAAAGATTGTGATGTTTCAATAAGTTTACAGACCCAATGAATTTGATGTTCTGGTATAGTGCTTGGTGCTTTTGATATTTTGCATGGTTATTTGCTGCCATCTGCTGGCCGTATCTTATATTGCAGGGGCTGAGTAAATTTGTGAATGGAGGTGTTAAGAAGTGGGTACAATATGCCAGTGTGTGACCATTGTGTACTGATCTCCATGTATTCCAGTGGCCTTGTCTGAATCTTAGTCCTTGGAGTTGAGTGAACACAGACTGAGGATATCTAACTCGCACCAACTCTGGTTGCAAGACACTCAGCTTTTTATCTTTTTTTTTTTTTTAAGTAGGGCAGAATCTTCTTTAAATAAGGCAATTAAATTTAGAACATTGATTTAAATATTTGGATTCCAGGACAGTATATGTTATTGAGGAAAGTCTGAAATACATAGCTGGTAGACCAGATGGATTTCAACCCCTCTTATCTCAAACTATCAAAGCCAATTCCCCACCCTCTGTCTCTTTGATACTGTTTTTTTTTTTTTTTCCTCTCTTCTGCAAAATGGAAATGTTGAGCCAGTGGTCCTTATACCTTATAGTTATTTTCAAAGTCTGAGTCTTTGTGGAGGTCAAAACAAAGAGTCAGGTTGCAATAAATCACCAATAATGTTCTAAATGCTAGATGCTAAACCCATAACTGGTTGGCTTCTTTTAAACTAGAAATAATTGTAATGTTCAGAACAGTAAGTGTCCAAGCTCTTGGGGAAAAAATGCTATTTGGAAGGAAACCATTTATAATTAAAAGGGAAGAGACTACACCATGCCCAAATTTGCTTCCTTGCCAGAAGGATTATTGTTGTTGTTCAGTCGCTAAGCCGTGTCTGACTCTTTGTGTCCCGATGGACTGCAGCATACCAGGCTTCCCTGTCCTTCACTATCTCCCAGAGTTTGCTCAAATTCATGTCCATCGAGTCAGTGATGCCATCTAACCATCTCATCCTCTGGTGCCCCCTTCTCCCCCTGCCTTCAATCTTTCCCAGCATCAGGGTCTTTTCCAGTGAATGTTGGAGGATTACTGGGGAATGGTTATTTTTGAGAGGCCACAAATACTGAAGTATCTCTGAAAACAGAGTAGAAGCTGGCTTTTTGAGAGGGAGGGGAAAAATCTCCATTTGTAACAATATCTCCCTCTCCATAGAGAAAGAGGACGCTAAGTCTCTAGAAACCCTTTGTGGCGCGGGAGAAGGCAAGAGCTTAAGCCTCCATCACAGCCACACCCTTGTTTACTGCGCTTTCCCTGATAACCAGCATCCCAACCCTAAGGTCCTTTTTTGGCTGAAGAGGGTCCTTCAGGGGTGGATGGCCCATTTCTGGCAGTTACTTTTCCTGGGTCTTTCTCCCGTGTTCAGGAGGCAAAGATGAAAAAGCTGGATTCCAGTAAATCCTCTGCATGCCAACAGGTTCCATTCCCAGAGGGTGTTCTTAAGTCCAGTCTGTCCGGAAGTCCAACCAAGTTAGCCTGGGTACGCAATTGATAGAGCCAGCTTTGTAGAACTATAATAGTTTAGAGTAGTGTATAGTTGTCACACAAATGCTACGTTTAAAAAAAAATAGTAATAAAGAAAACAGCCTAGTATCCTGAGAAGCACCATAGCCAGCACCTGGCATACAGGGGCGGGCATGGAGTGAACAGGTGAGAAGGACGGGGGCGGAGAGGGGCCGGGAGACGCGGGAGCTGAGGACCGTCAGCCCCGCCGCACGGGGGCGAGCTGCGTTTCACTCACGCCGGACGCGGGCGTCACGGCTTCTGGTTCCTCGCCGGGTTCAGCTCCATCCACCGTCTTGAAGCAAACAATTCGGTGATGTCTGGGCGGTGGGGCTTTTTTGCTCACCGTGGATGGCCTTCTGGATGGCCGCCGCAGCCTTCGTGTGCCCTCGTAGCTTCAGGCCCTGAGCCGCAAACCCTAACAGGGCCCGCTCAGCAAAGCGGCCGCCCCGCACCGTTTCCTGCATCCTGATGCTCTTCCAGGCCTTCAGTTCCTCCTCCTTGTCTCTCTCAGCCGTTTCTCTGGGCTTCTGATTCTTGGCGCTTGTTCGCAGTACCAGCTCCGTCTCTGCAGCTTTCGTAACTGCTTCTGCATCCTGGGCTGGAAATAAAGATCATATCCTACTGTGCTCTATACACAAAGACACAGCAGCTTGTAGACGATGCGCGCACGTGACAACGCACGCCGAACACGTGAACTGCCTTTCGGGACTGGTCCTGAGTAGGCACGCACGCTTCTAAGACAGCTGGCTGGTCTGTAGGGGACTTACTGTGTTTCTTTTCCTCTCGTCATCTGCCTTTGTTACCTGGAGTTTCAGCCAAAATCCTAGGAAGGTAGAAGGAAAATTATTCCCCCTCCTCCTCCCGTAACGTTGATTCAGAATTTTAAATGCACTTCTGAATTCTTTAATATGATGGTGTAATGCATTGCTTCTCGGTATTCTAAACTGTCTTGCCATAGCATTTGTTTTCTGTTTGAAAAGAAAGAACAAAACACATGGATTTCTTCCCTTTGTAAGAGCAATTGATCATAAGCCCTGTTTGGACTTCTCAGCTGAGTCTTTGGCTGTGTTTCCCCCAGCTCCCAAGAGATGACTTGAGCCTCAGGTATTTCCCTTAAAAACTCTGGGACTTTGTATCCAAGTCCAGGAGAGCAATGGCGTGTCAATGATATATTAGCCCTTACATGGGCTTCCCAGGTGACTCATTGGTAAAGAACCCACCTGCCAACGCAGGAAATGTAAGAGATGGGGATTTGATCCCCAGGTCAGGATCCCCTGGAGAATGAGATGGCAACCTGCTCCAGTGTTCTTGCCTGGAGACTCCCATGGACAGAGGAGCCTGGTAGGGCCGCAGTCTATGGGGTCGCAAAGAGTCAGTCACGACCTAGCGACTGGATGACAACAGCTCTTACTGAGAAATAAGGGCCCTGCTCTTTTCTTTTCATTGCCCTTCCAGGATTAATAACTGAAATCATCCATTTTTAGGACAGTTCCAGGGCCTGGACTCTGAAAACACAGGGGACCCTGGGCGTAAGAGCTCTTACGCCCAAAAAAAGAATTCAAAAGTGCATTTAAAATTCTGAATCAATGTTACGGGAGGAGGAGGGGGAATAATTTTCCTTCTACCTTCCTAGGATTTTGGCTGAAACTCCCGGTAACAAAGACAGATGACGAGAGGAAAAGAAACACAATAAATCCCCTACAGACCAGCGAACTTTCTTAGAAGCGAGTGTGTGTACTTATGACCAGTCATGTAAAGTGATCCCCAGGATTGTTGTTGTTTAGACTCCTCTGCTCGTGGGATTCTCCAGGCAAGGATACTGGAGTGGGTTGCCATGCCCGGATCTTCCTGACCTAGGGATCAAACCCTCATCTCATGTCTCCTGCATTGGCAGGTGGGTTCTTTACCACTAATGCCACCTGGGGAGCCCCCTACAGCCTCCTAGCTTCTGAGTCTCCCAAGGCCTCCAGAATCTCACTGATCAGGGTGTCTCTCCACCTTCTGGCTGAGCCCTTTGCCTTCTGGGCTCTTCAGAGCCCTGCATGATGCTGACCTGCGATGCAGGACGATGCTGCTCCTGCACGGTGGACAGAAATAACCCTGACCTACAAAAATCGTCAGAAAGAACTGACACGAAAAATGCAGAAGAAAAGAAATATCTCTTGGGAGATGAAACAGCTTCTGAAAAGAACAGACACGTGCACGCTTTGATGTCTGAAAGCCAGAGGAACTCAGAAGCCTCTGGAGAGAAAACTTTAAAAATAGAACTGTTTTTGAAGTTCTCAGGGACTCCACTCAGAACCGGGTCTCCCAAAGACGTTCAGAGGAGGCCACTGACAATAGTTAACAGGTCTTGATGGCTTGCTGTCAGCTGAGACCATGGTCGATATGCCTCACAACAAGGGAGGCAGCTGTTATTATTATTATTACCTTTATTTTACAGGCGGAGAAACTGAGGCCCTGCTGGGGGAGCCCAGTGATATGGATCCGAGCTTTATGATTCCATAGCACGTGTGGGTTTCCATCTACTTTGGCAGTTCATCACTGTTCAGGGTTTCCCAGGTACCGCAAGAAGCATGGCTGACTCCTCTAGGGAAATTTGATTGTTGGTGATGAGTCTAGGGCTACAGATTCATACTTAGCACTTGAGCACTTGATCTGTTCCCCCAAGCGAAGCCATCAAACAAAGTACTTCCTCGACTCCTCTGGCTTGGAAAAGGTCAGGTCGAAGCCCGTAGTCTGCAGACGCCCACTCTCTGCAGAGCGATCCGAACCATAATTTGTTCCCGCCAAAGTGACATTTTTCCAATTTGAGTCCAACATTGTTCAGAAGCAAGTGCGTGTCCCCTGGGGCGCCTCCCGCGTTGTTCTGCAGCAGATGACAAACCAACAGTATCATCTAAATAAAAATTCCAGCGTGGGCTTAAGTAAATTAATCCTGACAAGAATAAATTGAATAATCTTCGGGAAATGGCAAGAGCTTGGATCTTGCCAGATGGCTTTTTCTGTCCCTGGCGTGGGTCCTTGGTGGCAGATTGAAAAAACAACAACAAAAATCCTGCCTTGGGTTTATTGATTTTGTTCCTTAGTTGATTAACACCTGCCATTTCTGTGTGGGTAAATCAAAATCGGATATGGATTCATCCTTGCAAACTCGTCATAGTTTCATTTGAGGAAGGAAAGAAAACGCGTGCTTCCCCTGGTCAGAATGGCATCCAACAGGCAGAGAACTGCTTTTGCCTGCCTGTTTTCTAGATAATATCACCTAGGTTTAAACAATCTGCACTTTCATCTCTCCCATACCAAACTAATCTCTACTTTCTCTTCATGTTCCTTAGAGTAGGGTCCTAACCTCCAGTATCTAATGCCTGGTGATCTGAATTGGAGCTGATGTCATAATAATAGAAATAAATGCAATACCCTTGAATCATCCTGAAACCATTCTCCCTCACCCCCCGTCCTTGGAAACACTGTCTTCCATGAAACCTGTCCTTGGTGCCAAAATGGTTGGGGCCCACTGCCTTAGAGGATGACCTCAAAGAGAATTCTTAGTTGGAGGCAGGGTCACTCCTCTGCCTGCAAGGTCAGTCAGACCTCAGTTGTTGAATTAGGAGTCTCAGTGGAAAAAGTGTGACTCCATGCCCTCCAACTGTGCTTCTCAGATCGTCCGGGGTATCTCACTGTCTTAATCTGACTGGTGGTTAAACAACTGAAATTTATTTTGCTGAAGGTCTGGAGGCTGAAGGTCTCAGATCAGGGTGTCAGTATAGTCCAAGTTCTGGTGAGTGTTCTCTTCCTAACAAGCAGATAACATCTTCTCGCTATGTCCATGTGTGGCCTCTTCTTGGTTCATGAGTGCAGAGAGATCAGAGAAGCTCTCTGATGTCTTCCCTCTGGTGCCTCTTCTTGTTGGTGTTCAGTCATTAAGACATGTCTGACTCTTTGTGACCCCACAGACTGCAGCAGGCCAGGCTTCCCTGTCCTTCACTATCACCCGGAGTTTTCTCAAACTCATGTCCATTGAATCAGTGATGCCATCCAACCATCTCATCCTCTGACACCCTTTTCTTCTCCTACCCTCAATCTTTCCCTGCATCAGGGTCTTTTCCAACAAGTCGGCTCTTCACATCCAATGGCCAAAGTATTGGAACTTGAGTGTCTCTTCTTATAAGGGCACTAATCCTATTACATCAGGGTCCCATCCTTACACTTCATTGAACCTTAATTATGTTCTTAGAGGCCCATCTCTAAAGACAGACAACTTGGGGTTCAAGGGCTTCAAACTATGCATTTGGGAAATACAACCATTCTGTCCACAACACTTGTTAAAATGTGGGTTCTGATTCAGGATCTCTCTGTAAGTGTGTGTGTGTGTGTGTGTGTGTGTGTGTAATACAATGTATGTAATATAATATGCAATGTATACAATATACAATGGATATAATATAATACAAAGTGTATATAATATAATAAAATGTATATAATACAATGGAATACTACTCAGCCATAAAAAGAAAAAAGATAATGCCACTTGCAGCAATAAAGGACAGAAATGGTATGGACATAACAGAAGCTGAAGATATTAAGAAGAAGTGGCAAGAATACACAGAAGAGCTATACAAAAAGATCTTCATGACCCAGATAATCACGATGGTGTGATCACTCACCTAGAGCCAGACATCCTGGAATGCAAAATCAAGTAGGCCTTAGGAACCAGCACTACGGACAAAGGTAGTGAAGGTGATGGAATTCCAGCTGAGCTATTTCAAATACTGAAAGATGATGCTGTGAAAGTGCCACACTCAATATGCCAGCAAATTTTGAAAACTCAGCAGTGGCCACAGGACTGGAAAAGGTCAATTGTCATTCCAATCCCAAAGAAAGGCAATGCCAAAGAATGTTCAATGTACTGCACAATTGCGCTCATCTCACATGCTAGCAAAGTAATTCCCCAAATTCTCCAATCCAGGTGTCAACAATACATGAACCATGAACTTCCAGATATTCAAGCTAGATTTAGAAAAGGCAGAGGAACCAGAGATCAAATTGCCAACATCCACTGGATCATCGAAAAAGCGAGAGAGTTCCAGAAGAGCATCTCCTTCTGCTTTATTGACTATGCCAAATTCTTTGACTGTGTGGGTCACCAGAATTTTCCAGCATCATTGGAAAATTCTTCAAGAGATGGGAATAGCAGACCACCTGCCCTATCTCCTGAGAAATGTGTATGCAGGTCAAGAAGCAACAGTTAGAACTGGACATGGAACAACAGGTTCCAACCAGCTGTTCCATGGAACAGCTGGTTCCAAATTGGGAAAGGCTGTGTATTGTCACCCTGCTTATTTAACTTATATGAAGAGTACATTTCACATTTCATGTGAAATGCCAGACTGGATGAAGCACAAGCTGGAATCAAGATTGTTGGGAGAAATTCAGTAACCTTAGATATGCAGATGACACCACCCTTATGGCAGAAAGTGAAGAACTTAAGAGCCTCTTGATGAAAGTGAAACAGGAGAATGAAAAAGTTGGCCTATAGCTCAACATTCAAAAAACTAAGATCATGGCAGCCAGTCCCATCACTTCATGGCAAATAGATGGGGAAACAATGGAAGCAGTGAGAGACTTTATTTTTGAGGGTTCCAAAATCACTGCAGCTGGTGACTGCAGCCATGAAATTAAAAGACATTTGCTCCTTGGAAGAAAAGCTATGACCAACCTAGACAGCATATTAAAAAGCAGAGACATTACTTTGCCAACAAAGGTCTGTCTAGTCAAAGTTATGGTTTTTCCAGTCGTCATGTATGGATGTGAGAGTTGGACCGTAAAGAAATCTGAGCACTGAAGAATTGATGCTTTTGAACTATGGTGCTGGAGAAGATTCTTGAGAGTCCCTTTGACTGCATGGAGATCCAACCAGTCCATCCTAAAGGAAATCAGTCCTGAATATTCATTGGAAAGACTGATGCTGAAGCTGAAACTCCAATACTTAGCCACCTGATGCTGGGAAAGATTGAAGGCGGGAGGAGAAAGACATGACAGAGGATGAGATGGTTGGATGGCATCACTGAGTCAATGGACATGAGTTTGAGTAAGCGCTGGGAGCTGGTGATGGGTTGGGGGGCATGGCGTGCTGCAGTCCATGGGGTCTCAAAAAGTTGGACACGCCTGAGCGGCTGAATAGCACCAACAACAAGAAAAACCAAACAAATGAATGTGACGCAAAAGAGAAACAGACTCACAGGCACAGAAAACAAACCGATGATTAGCAAACGGAAGAAGGAAAGCAGAGGGACAGGTTAGACACACAGATTAAGAAATACTTGTAAACCATACATAAGCACCAAGGATATACTGTATAACCCACGGAATTACAGCCATTGTCTTACTATAGCTTTTAATGGAGCACGATCTTTAAAAAAAGAATCCCTGAATCACCATGCTGTATATCTGAAACTAATATAATATTATACATCACTATAGTTAAAAAACAAAAACAAACAAATACTAAGTAATCCTAACCTTGTTTCATGTGGGGAAATTTAGAGGCAGGTGTGAAAAACACCCCACACAGTTGCTGGCCCCAAAGGGACATGCCTTCACTGTTCACAGGTTCTATCCCACTTTGCTGGTAGAAAAGTAGTCTGTTACAAAGAAAACAAAATCTCCCTGCGACATTGTCTCCTCTGGGTCCACTCTTGATTCACGTGGACCTGGGTGCTGGGTACATCACTATGGTGATAGCCTTGCACTTGCATCCACCGTGTCCTGGTGACGCATCTGCAGAACAACCCAACCCGAGAGGGAGAGAATAAACAGGGCTGTCGACCTCACTTATAGTGGACAGAGGTGCCATTGTTTGTAGATGCCTTCACCTTCCTGCCTCATCTGCATTGCCCCTCCCACACCTCCATTACTAGCATCCTCAGACCGGAAACCTTGGAATAGTCCTTGATCCCCGTCGTTTCCCCGCCTCCCACACCCAGGCTTTGAGGACGCCTGTTGATCTGTCCACTCTCTGACTGTGACTCCTTGCCTCCCCTGCCCGCCCACCTTGCCATCACCATCACCTTCCACCTGAATTCCCGCAGTAGCCCCCACACTTGACTCCCCACTTGCACTTTTGGCCCCCAGCTGTCTCTTCTGTTTAAACAGAAGCCAGCTAAAGGCTTCTCTGTTGGTCCCGTGGTTGGGAGTCTGCCTTGCAACACAGGGGACGCTGGTTGAATCCCAGGTCTGGGAAGGTCCCACATCATGCAGAGCAACGAAGCCCATGAGCCACGACTGCTGAAGCTTGTGCATCTGGAGCCCTGGTCTGCAACAGCGGAAGCCACCATGGGGAGAAGGCCACACACAGCAATGAGGGAGCAGCCCCTTCTGGCCACAACCAGAGAAGAGCCTGCCTGCAGTGACAAAGATCCAGCAGAGTCAACACTAAAAATAAATAGAGTAAAAGGCAGCTAACACCTGCGCTCTCTTCACAACCTCTGAGTGAAAATGATGAACCGTGGGCAAGGATGTGGCGAGACTGGAACCTTGCTCGTTGCTTGCAGGAGAGTAAAATGTTGCAGCCACTGTGGGGAACCGTATAGCGGCTCCTCAAAGACTTAAGCCTGAGATTAGCGTGTAATTCAGCAGTTCAACTTCTGGATGTATACACAAAAGGATTGAAAGCTGGGACTTGAACAGACGTGTGTACACCCATGTTCATAGCAGCGCTATTCACGATAACCAGAATGTGAAGATGACCCCGTGTCTACCCAGGGGATAGAGTAGATAGACAAAATGTGGTCTCTCCATACAGTGGAATATAATCCAGCCTCAAAGAGGAAAGAAGTCCTGAGACATGCTACTGCATGGGTGAAGGCGTGATGCTGAGTGAAATATGCCAGTCACTCAGTCGTGTCCAACTCTTTGCCACCCTATGAACCGTAGCCCGCCAGGCTCCTCTGTCCACAGGATTCTCCAGGCAAGAATACTGGAGGGGGTTGATGTACCCTCCTCCAGGGGATCTTCCCAACCCGGGGATCAAACCAACATCTCCTGTATCTGCTGCTTTGGCAGATTGGTTCCTTACCACTAGCGCCATCTGGGAAGCCTTTGAAATAAGAACAAAAGTAACTCTGGGTGGTTCCTTACCGATGTCACCTCCCACTATTTCCCTAACATGCTTCCCTCCAGCCACAGAGACCTCCCACCTCTTGACCTTGTCCGCCCCATTGCCCCCTTAGGGCCTCTGCGCATGTTCTTTCCTCTTCTGAGATACTCTTTCCCAGATGGCCACAAGCATGGCTCATCCCCCAGCTGCCTTCAAGCCTTTATTCAGTTGCCAGTTCTCTTCAAATTTAAAATCTTACTCCTTTACCCTCAGCATTTCCCACTCCCTACATGCTCCGTTACTAAGTCGTGTCCAGCTCTTTGTGACCCCCTGGACTGTAGCTCCCCAGGCTCCTCTGTCCATGGGATTTTCCAGGCAAGAATACTGGAGTGTGTTGACATTTCCTCTTCCAGCGATCTTCCCAACCGAGGGATCAAACTCCATCCCCTTCTCCCTGCTTTATTTCTCTTTGTGGAACATTTCCTCTTCTAAAACATCAAACATTATTGATGTTTCTTTTCTGCTTTCTGTCTTTTCCAGCAAAATGTGAGCATCATTAGGGCAGGACCTTCCTGTGTTTTGTATGTTGGGTCTTCCGTGCCTAGAGCAAGACTTGGCAAGAAATAGGTGCTGAATGTATATCTTTTGAATGAGTAAATGAGTATCACAATTGCTTGTGTATGTGCCGTTTTGTGTAACTTGGGAGTTCCTTGAGGGCTGAAACCATGTTTTTTTTCTTGTCACCTTTACATGCCAAAGCAACAAGAAAAATGCATAAGAAGTAGGTATGTGACAAATATAGATGAATAGAAGGATGGTATTTAGATGGATGGATGGATGGATGCTGGATTGTGGATGGATGCATGATGGATGGGTGATGGATGGATAATGGATGTATGAATGGATGGTGGATGGATGGATGGATGACAGATGATGGACCAGTTGGATGGATGACTGGACAGATGGATGGATGGATGCATGGATGGATGGATGGAAGGAGGGATAAAAACAGACAGTGATGATTTTGAGTTGAAGAAAGCTGGATTTGACTGTCCCAAATCTGGAGTGGGCAAGAGACACTAATTCCCACTAAGGGCAATCTCTGCTGATATAAGGAAAGGTGTCTGAGGTGGGAGCATCATTTTATGAGCCATCCATTTCCCTTTGCTGTGACTTCTGATCCATAACTTTGCCTTCACCCCACATCTGCATGCAGTAAAGCTTAGCTATGGCATCCATATGTCTCTAATGCAAACAGCAGGGCATATACTTCTAAAAAGCGCTATAAAGGGCAATGGCTCGAGAAACAACCGTCAGGAGCATGAGCTTTTTATTATTTTAAAGGGCATTTCAACGACACCGCTGAACATTTTCTGACCATAAGTCTGACTCCTGTCCTCTCTCTCTTTCTTTTCTCCTCCTCTCAGGATATCAAAGCAGACTGCAATACTTGTGTGGAAATAGAGGACAGAAAGGTAAGTCTATATTTTTCATCCTTTTGGTTTCAAGCAAAACAAGATCTCTGTGATTTAAACCCAAGTGTTGAAGGTATGCCTTGCTGGAAGACGGCTTGCAAAGGTGACTCACGTGCTGGTTTTAGACACTTAAAGCCAATCGCGTTTTAAAACTATTGTTTTTTTTTTTTTTTTCTTTGCAATCTGAGTTAGATCTGACAAGTTCACTGAAGATTGTGTAATGTAATTACTAGAGCATTGCATATATAGCAGAAGAAAGTATATTCTTGGGCTTTTTAGGGTGTGCCTCTGAAAATAAATATATCTGATTTATAGGTAAATATATGTATATATGTATATATATCTGATCTATACATTTTGGCTTGGAAAAGAGCCTGTACTGATTCCTATTATGACATAGTCACATGAGCAGTGACTTTCTACGGTATAAACTTATTCTCCTGATGTTTTGTGGGGCCGTGCAGGAAAGGGAGGTCATTTGCTTTGTATCTTAGAGTTTTCCCCCCATTTATCTTCTTGTTTCACTGTGTGGACCCGCTCAGGACAGGCAACCACTAGACAGTTGTTCTTTCCTTTGATATTTTCGGTCTCCTTTTATTGACAAGAGTTCACAGAAGTTTCCATGGAGGAGTGCGTCCAAGCAGATCAAATTTTACCTTTAATGCCTTGGATTAAAAATAAAAAAGGTCAAGTAACTGGATTGAGGGTCCATATCTCTTGGCTACTTTTGACACCGTTCTACAGTTTTGAAAGATACTTCTCTCTGCGACTGTATCATGATTGTTGAAGGCAGTTATTATTTCAAGCAGAGGTTTTCAGCCCTGATTTTGTGCTAGCTCAGTCATCTGCTGATTAATAAGGTCGTGAGGACTTCTCAAAACAAAATTTGCTTTTATAGAAGACAGGCACCATGCATTATCTTAAAGAGGGTTAATCTCCATACTTTGAAAGGAGGGATGATACCGTAGCTTAAATTTGAGCCTGATGATCTGAGCTGAGTTCCAGTTGAGTCTTGTCTAGTTTGCAGGCAAAGGTGTTACAATTCATATTGGCGTTCGCTGCATGTTGACAAACCGGTGTGTCTGCCGGCGTGCCTGTTGTGAGTTGGGCAAATGGAATTTAGGTGGAAGAGGTGTTCCCCGTCTTTTTTTTTTAATATGTTCCCAGGGACTCTGCTCACCACATGAGAGAGCATGTTTCCTGCCCTGCTTCCAAAGTTCAGGATCGCTTCCTTGGGATTTATTTACTTAGTTATTTATTTTGCCTGGGCTGGGTCTTCGTTGCTGCGCCTGGGCTTTCTCTGGTTGTGGCCAGTGGGGGCTGCTGCCCCTTCGGTGTGAAGGCTTCTCATGCACCGGCTTCTCTCGTGGAGCAGGGGCTCTAGAGTGCAGACTCCGTAGCTGTGGGGCACGGGCTTAGCTGCCCGGAAGCATGTGGAATCTTCCCGGACCAGGGATTGAACCTGTGTCCCTTGCATTGGCGGGCGGATTCTTTAAATCACTGGACTACCAGGGAAGTCCTTCCCTTGGATGTTAATGGAATTCATAAACCTGTTTGTGTCTACTTTTTTGGTTTGTTTTTTGTTTTACTTTCTTTGCCAGCCGTGTTGGAAAGATTCCAGAAGGACTGATGCTGTCGAAACAGCATCAGTTCCATCGCCAGCAAGATAAGTGAACAAGGAGGATAACCTCTGGGGGCCGTGTAAGCTGGTCGCACACTCCACTCTAGCAGCCAAACCGCCTTTGGCTCACGGTTCATGACGATAGTGCTCCCCACGTCCATGGGTGCTCTCTAGTGGTGACTGGTGGGAAGAAGTCAGAGGCGATCATTCTGTGTGTAACTTCAGCTGTTCTCAAAGAAGCGTATCAGACTCACACGCACACACTGAAGTTCCTCTTCCCTGTCACGGGCAGTTGGGTTGAGTCGGGCACTTCATGAAGCCTCGTGTCTGGAGGGCTCACCTGCTGTTTTCCAGCCCTGACCACACGTGACTGCTGCTGAAAGAGAGGGGTCCGGCTGCTTGCCATTCTAAAGCCAATAAAGAGGCGCGGTTGGTGGAAAGAAAGGTTTGCTTTATTTCAAGGACGGCAGCTGGCGGGGCGGGGGGTGAGGGTGGACGCATGCCCAAAGGCCAGCTCCTCGGGGACGATCAGTGGGCAGGACCTTTTAAAGGGGAGTTTTGGGGTCCATATGCAGAGAGGGGGAGGTAAAGTCAGAAATAGTACAGTCAGCCCTGACAGTCAGTCCTCTTGAAATGGGTCCAGCGGTGGCTGTGTCATCGCGATTGTTTCAGGTTAGTCTTCAGTTCCAGCGCCAGTTTGTTCCCATTTCCTGGAGGCCAGTTCTCAAAATTATGGCGACTCCTATCATGGCTGCACATTGGTTATCAGGTAGTTAACTTTTTCCGCCAGATGGGGGTTTCAGTATCTGCAAAACCGCTCACAGGTCATGACTCAGTATTATTTTCTGCCCTTGAGAAGGAACTAAAGGTCCTTGACTCTGCTTAATGACAAACTCGTATTGTTTGGTCCTGTTTGACTGTTTTCCTTTGCTTCTGCCTTTTCTCACTTCTCTGATTAAATGTATTCTTTGACTAAAGTTGTTCTGCAGACAAAAAGTAGGTGGAGGACATGGGAGGGAGGGTCCATAAGGCCCTGCTGTGTTTCGTGATGACATGTGAATTCACTAAACCTTTGACTGTATTCAACTGGTGGTGACTCCTAGCAACACACCCACCACCATGCCTTCTTCCACCTTTTGCCGTCTTACACTCTCATGGCATTTTACTCCCTTTGTTCAAGAGAAGGATTTTTCTTTTTTCTTCCTCTGAGTGCTGTTCTGATTTTTTTATTTTTATTTTTTTTAATGTTTGTGAGTCTCACATCAGGGTTGTCCCTTCTCTGGATGTCCTAATGTGGTTGGAAGTGGGGTGAGATGCAGAAGGTAATTCTGCCGCTCAGGGTCCTGTCTCTCAGTGGGAAAGTCGAGGTGAAATTTAGTCCCCCTGGAGGAGGGGTAGTGTCCCGCACCCTCAGGAGAAGCGCCAGCCCCAACCCTCCAGCCAGAGATGGGGCGTGAGGTCATGGAGGCAGACGGCTGCCCCGGCATCTAGGATGCCCTGTCTAGGATGCCGTGTGGGTACTTCTGTCACCCTGACGTGTAATTATGAAATTGCACAACTGAAGTGATGACACTCTCTCCTGCATGAGTGTGTGTGTGTGTGTGTGTGTGTGTGTGTGCACGCACACATGCCCGCACATCCCCCTCTATCCATTCCGAATGCTTCTGGCAAAATCAGTAATTTGATAAAGTGGAATTGAAATGACAGGAGATGACAGAGTTGCCAAAATAATAAGTCAGCCGGCCTCTTAAGAGACAGCCCCTTGGCCCTGGGTGGATTTTTACGAAATGCCGAGAGCTCTGGAGGAGAACTAGCAGCATTTTCTTTGAAGCTCGATTGCCTTTAGTTAGGAAAGCTTAACGTGATACGCATTGGGCTAGATGGCTTCCCAGGAATTGCTTCCTTTTTTCCTTGTCTCCCTTTTCTTTCACCTCCCTTCCTCCTTGGCTACCTCTCCTCCCTATATTCTGTATACAGGGATATATTTGTGTGCTTCCATCTGCGTGTTCGTGTGACGTATTGTTGAGTATCTTCTTGACAGAAGAATTTTAGAAAACGGAAGATCTCAAGCCTTCGATAGTGTCTAGTAGGGTCCCTGGGGACTTCCCAGGTGGCTCAGCGGTAATGAATCTACCTGGTAACGCAGGAGATGTGAGTTCGATCCCTGGGTCGGGAAGATCCCCCAGAGGAGGACATGGCAACCCGCTCCGGTATTCTTGCCTGGAGAACCCCAGGGACAGAGGGGCCTGGAGGGCTGCAGTCCGTGGGGTCGCAGAGAGTCAGACACGACTGGGCCACTGAGCGCTAGTTTCGTGTCTCATCCCATCTCTCCCACTCGGTAGGGCCATTTACCTTGAGATGAGTCATTTTCCCCTTGATCCTAGACCGGATAGAATGATGGGAGATAAATGGTGAGTTTCAAGAGGTGGAGAGAGCCCTCATCTTAATGAAGAGCCATGAAACCACTCTCCCTGGTCTGTACGGTCTGGGCTCCATCTGAGGCTGTTGACAGAAGGAGAGAATCTTTTTTTTTTTTTGCTCTCCATTTCTCAGTTTCTCTGTATCCTAGCCACCTCTTTTCCATCGGCAGACGGTGAGCTAATTGTCTCTTGGAGAAGCCTGCCCGCTTGTTTATGGAGGGATTCATGGTGTGTACTGGAGTGTGGTTTCATTTTCCACTTCTCTTTTGCTTTCTAGCCCAGCCGTGAGCAGCGACCCTGAGTCTGGGCCCCGCGCTTGGATGGTTTCCTGGCTGTTTCCTAAAAATCACCCAGAGGATGTCACAGGCAGATCTGAAAAGCTGGTAGATTCTTTTTTTTCCCCCTCTAAGTGGGAAGTGGAGCTCAAAAGATCTCCTCCCACATGTCAGGGCCACGGAGCTAAAACAGGTTTAGCCAAGGTGATGCCAGGTAATGCATCTCTCTGGGTGGCTGCCCGGTCTTGCAAAACCTTCTGCGTTTGACTTTACACAACCTGCGTTGCTGGTGGGAAACGGAGGAGTTTAAGTTCATTTTTATTTGTGGTGTAAAATCCATCTGAATTTCAGTACTATTATGAGGACCAAGGTCCAGGTGATGAGAACAGAAACTGATGGATCAGCCAGGGGGAGAGACTGTCAGGAGAAGATGAGAGCCCATTTGTCAAAGGCTATAAACACCGACAGGGCTTTCTCTCCTCACTTACCGCCTGGCTTGGCGAGGCTACACAGTTTTCCATCTGATACAAAATTGCATGGAAGAAGTTTGAGAGGTCTTCAAAGTTAAGGCGAGTTTCAGATTGGGTCCGAGCAAAGCTGTGCTGCGTGAGTGGTGATGCTGTGGTGCCGCGGTGCGTGCTGGGAGTTTGGAGCATTTCCTGTTTCAATACTTAGCCTGGATCAGGCATCCTGAAGTACCGCCAAATACTGACAACAGCTAATATACCAGGGACCTTCGTTATCCCCATTATACGACGTGAAAACAAGGAAACTCAGAGAGGTTAAAAGATTTGCCCAAGACCACTCGAGCTACATCACAGGCTAGGATGTGAATTCAGAGATTCTCATTTCTGAAACTGTATTCCTAGCCCTGATGCTATATGTGCCTCGCGCTGTGCGTGCTAAGTCTCTCCAGTCGTGTCTGCCTCTGTGGCCCTATGGACCATAGCCCGCCTGTCCTCTGTCCATGGGATTCGCCAGACAAGAATCCTGGAGTGGGCTGCCATTTTCTTTTCCAGGGGATCTTCCCAACCCAGAGATCAAACCCATGTCTCTTATGTCTCCTGCATTGGCAAGTAAATTCTTTACCATTAGCACCACCCGGGAAGCTCCACATACCGCCTTACAGACACACTAAAGGGAATTAAATGTGTAAAATACAAGAATAGCCGTTTCCAACTGATGCATTTGTACCTGGACTGGTATCTTCACCCATTGCCAGGTAAATAGTCTAGTCTTCAATCTGGGGCTCCCTTTTGATGCCTACATTTAGCTCTGAGTTATGGTGGAGATTTATCAAAGCTTCGTGAAGCCTGACCTTCTGGAGTGCCCCTGGGACCTGGCCGTGTAACTACCAGGATTTCTTCTGGTCTTGCAGGCAAGAGATGATGGCAGCAGGATGCAGTTCTGGCTTCAGTTTCCAACAGACCTGGTGTGGTTCCTAGTTTTGCTCTTCTCGCAGCATCTGTGCAAGGATTAAAATTTCTGTGCTCACAGCTGGCATTAACAGAGAACCACCATTAAAACCACTTATACTCTGGAGCTGGGACAATGGAAGTGTTAACTGCTCAGTCGTGCCTGACTCTTTGCGACCCATGGACTGTAGCCCGCCTGGCTCCTCTGTCCATGGGATTCTCCAGGCAAGAATCCTGGAGTGGGCTGCCATTTCCTCCTCCAGGGGATGTTCCCGACCCAGGTCTCCTGCGTTGCAGGCGGATTCTTTTTTTTTTTTTTTTAAATCAATTTATTTATTTTTGGCTGTGCTGTGTCTTCATTGCTGTCTGTGCAGGCTTTCTGTAGTTGCAGCTAGCGGGGGCTACTCTTCCTTGTGGTGTGAGGGCTTCTCATTGGAGTGGCTTCTCTTGTTGAGGAGCACAGTTTCTAGAGCACAGGCTCAGTAGTTGTGGCACACAGGCTTAGTTACTCCGAGGCATGTGGGATCTTCCTGGACCAGGGATCGAACCCGTGTCCCCTGCATTGGCAGGCAGATTCTTATCCTCTAGGCCACTAGGGAAGTCCCTGCAGGCGGATTCTTTACGATCTTAGCCAACAGGGGAGCCCAAAGTCCTGGACTTTAATCCCAGTTCTCTCACGTAGCGACTCCGTGACCTGACCTTGAGAGCCTTTCGTGCTTCGAATCAGAATCCATTTTTCCATCTGTGAACTGGAGATAATAAAATCCACTTGGAACGTTGATTTGAGGCCGTGATAAGATAATACTGCAAAGCCATGTGTATAGTGCCTGGCACGGAATGAGAACTGAGTCAGTCGCACCTACTTTTCTCTTTTGTTTTTGCTAGGGTCCACACCCACAGACATTCTGTATCACTGATAATGAGCTGTCTTTAAAGCAGTGAGCCCCCTGGAAGGTGTTATGGGGGCTCAGAGAAATGGGCAGCCTGTAGGACCTAGTCGACCTTGGGAATGTTTTACGGAAGTAGAGATGCTTGGCTGAAGTCAGGAAATAACGAAGTCACCTGTGCTGTATCCAGGCAGGAATCACACATTAGTGAAGTGAGACAGAGGGTAATTGTAGGGGAAAACAGTAAACCCCTTCCATCCAAGCGAGTTCCATTCTGAGAGTGTGTTCGTAAGTCCAATTTATTTGCCAGTCCAACAAAGTTGGGCTTCCCTGAGAGCTCAGTTGGTAAGGAATCTGCCTGCAATGCAGGAGACTCTGGTTCGATTCCTGGGTCAGGAAGATCCCCTGGAGAAAGGATAGGCTATCCATTCCAGTATTCTTAGGCTTCCCTTGTGGCTCAGCTGGTAAAGAATCTGCCTGCAATGCTGGAGACCTGGGTTCCATCCCTGGGTTGGGAAGATCCCTGGAGAAGGGAAAGGCTACCCACTCCAGTATTCTGGCCTGGAGAATTCCATGGACTGTATAGCCCATGGGGTCTCAAAGAGCCGGACACTACTGAGCGACTTTCACTTCACTATTTCCAACAAAGTTAGCCTAAGTCCCCAACTAACATGATTGACTATATAGTACTGTACTGTTATAGGTTTATAATACTTTTCACACAAATAATACATAAAAAAGCAAACACAAAAAATAAGGAAACATTTTTAATCGTATAATACAGTATCTTGAAAAATACAGTAGTCTAGTCCAAGAGCTGGCACACCGGGGTTGGAATCGAGTGAACAGGCAAGAAAAGTTACTGCCTGGAGGAGGGAGGGGAGTGGGAGATGGCAGAGCTGAAGGACCGTCAGCAACATGGGAGAGGGCGGTGCGATTTCACTCACTCCTGACGCTGATGAAACACCCGTTCGCGTCTTTGAAAGTCTGCAACTTGAAGGCCCGTTTGTAGGGGGCTGACTGCATGGCGTGTCGGGCGGCCTTGAGCTCAAGAGCAGGGGCCCCCTGCGTGGGGGCTACTGTGCCGGGAGGGCGTGTTCAGTTCTGTCTCTTTCTCAGCCAGTTTGGAAATCTGGGTGTTAATATAAGCATCCTACTGAGTTTTGAATCACTGTGCCAACTAGATAAAACATATATTCAGAAAAGAGTCATGAGACTTGCAAGACTTGAAATGTACAAGTTGAGTCTCATGGATGAGGAAGAGGTCTGGTGTGTGTAATGCCCCTGGCGGGCAGTGTCTGCTGAAGGCTGTCTTGGCAGAGTGGACAGCAGAGACGAAGACACAGAGGTGGAGAAGAAGGTGACATCTTTAGGGGAGATCACGGTCCAATGTGCATCTCCAAGAGTGGCCAGAAGGGAGACTGGCTCAGTGAGTAGGTAGAGTGTCAAGGAGAGTGTTGTTTATTACACCGGTGGACTAGGGCCTTGCGTCCATCTCCCTCCCAGTGAAAGAGAGAGTAAGGGAGGGCATGGCCTTGCTGAATGGGGGCAGAATTATACGGCACCAAGGAGGTAGTTGAAGCTTTGGGTGGCTAACTCAGCCAAAGAGGGAGCCATGAGGGAGAAAGGAGAGAGAGGGGACAGAATACAGAGATGGACCCGCGGAGACTGGCCCTGGCCAGGTGTGGGTGTGCAGGGGATGAAGGCTTTGATTAGAACAAGCTGATATCAGCCAGGACCCTGAAAAAAAAATAGTGGGTCTGGGTGGAATGCCAGGTGACCTCCTTTAAAAGATGTTTGGTAGGGACTTTGCTGGTGGTCCAGTAGTTAAGACTTCGAGCTTTTCCAATGAAGGGAGCATGGGTTCATTCCCTGGTTGGGAAACTAAGATCCCACATGCTGTGGGGTGCAGAGGACCCCCACCCACAAGAAACAGAAACAAACAAAAACCCGTTAAAGATGTTTGGCCAAGGAAGACCATGTTTCCTGAGGTCCAGCATTGCCCAAGTGTGACGTTCAGATTTCAGATGATGGATGGTGGGGTCTGCAGGTCGGATCACTTAGTGAAGGAATGATACCGTTGTTCTCCTGGCAGTTATTTCTCAGACCTTGGGTTTACATCAAGGAGACATAGTTTGGAGTCTTGTTTGCTTTTTGTTTGTTTCTGTAACAAACACAAATACCCGGGCACATTTGTTATTCTACTTTTTTAACCAAGAGACCCATAACCCTTGACAAACAATTCTATCGATACTATGTAGCTATAATTTAGTGATTGTTTTACTTTTGACTGAGGGTTACATTCTTTCTCTGACAAAGGATCCTGCTCTGTCCTTTTATGTCAGTAAGCTATTTTTAAAACAATCTACTTACAGTTTTTAAAAGTATTCTTTAATCTGTTAAGGACACAATGATTGAGTTCATTTAATGAAAATCAGATGCATAAAGGAAAAGTTTGCATATGGATTACAAATATCATTTGTATTTGTAGGAAACACCATTTTCTAATGGTGGGTTTGCAGTCAAGGAAGAAGTTTGGGTTTGCATTTGGGATGTTTCAAACTCTACTCGCCTGCAAGGCTGACCAGAAACGGGCAAGGATGGAATTGGGGGTCCAGGCTGGAGTGCAGACAAAAGGGCATGGGTCTTAACTACTAGAGCCACACAGGAGATGAAGAGAATGGTCTGGATTTGCGAGAGAGTTTATCAACCCTACTCACGTGTTTTGGTGATACTGAACCACGGGTCATGGATGGCTTCACCCAGGAACATGTCAGAATCTGCTCAGCTGAAATCTCTATCTACTATTGGCTGCCATGAGGAGTAAGGGAGTTGATCAACATGGACAATAAATTAATCTCCTGGATTTCAGAGGCTTAGATGCCAGTGAGGTTGAAAATGAACCCAGAAGTGTCACCAGGGTTGGTTTTCTTTTAGCAGTGCTATTTCGCTGTAGGGGTGGGAGGGGATTAGTCCTCTGGGCTCTGACAGGCAGAACAAAGACAGAGGGAAAGGCACGCTCCTTACCCAGAGGGGCTCTCCCAGAATGAGAAGCAGTCATGGAAGAGTTTCTCATTAAAGACGGAAATGAGATCCTCAAGGCAGAGAGGAGCAAAGCCTGCTGCAGTGAGTGCCATTTGGCGAGACTCACAGAATGTGTCTGGAGATTGTATTTCTTTTCTGCTCCAAACGTCCTTTGTTGAAGGCTGATGGCATGTATGCGTTACACGGGAAGATACTCCAGGATGCCCCAAAGCTGTGGGAATGAACATTATAGCATCCCCAGGGATTGATAATTTGAGTTGCAATTGAAGAGGGACAAAAGGTAGAGACTCCTGGGTGGGGTGCAGAGATGGAGGTTTGTGGGAAGAAGCATGACAAGTCTTAAGAAGTGGATAGAGGCCTGTGGCTTGAGAGGGGGCTGGAAAGCAACCATGGACCAGGCACTGAAAGCCTTAGACACACGGGGATGTTTGTCCTTTATTCGAGAAAGATGCCTGTTGTATCTGGAAGGGGATCGGATGGTGTGAAAGGATCAGATGCAGAGACACAGTGCCCTGACCCTGTGGGATCTCCTTGCTCACAGCTTATGCGTGAGCGCTGAGACCTCTGCTGGTCAGCCCTGGCCGCGCTGGTCTCTGGCCAAGGAGTGGGGCCGTGTCCTCTGACACCAGCGGAGACTTGACCTCTGTGGCTTGGCTTTTCTCTTGCGCCGCCTCCTGCATCTTATGCCTCATACTCAAAACTCGGAGTCTTCTTCAGATTATGAGCTCTTTTTCCTCTTGGGCGAGGATCTCTTTCCAAACGAGTCTGCAGCCGCTCGCCAGCTGTGGTTGGTTTGGCAGAGCTTGGCGCTCACTCTTGTTCCCACCATCTCCTGCTGAAGAATGCCTTCAGGGCAGGCATGCTAACACGGGTCAGCATCACTCTCATTCAGGGACTCAGCTCCTTTGCTCAGCATGGATTTGTGGCCAAGATCTGGGTAAGACTTGATGTGCCCGCTACAAGTAGACCCTGCATTGTTCTTGCTGTCTGCTGGAGACAAAAGTTGAGTTAGATGTGGAGTCCGCCAACATCAGTTTTACTTAAACTTGGGGACCAGCCAAAAGAAGGGATGATAAACCTCCGTGTCTTTAGTTGTATGTTCAGAACCTCACAGAGGAGAGGATGGAAATGAACTTTGGAGAAGAACCTCCTCTAAAAATGGTGGAGGGGGGTGGCTGCCAACAGATCTTTTGCATTTTTGTTCACTTCTATATAATTTACTTCAAAAGACAATGTTGTAGTGACTGCAAAAGTGTAACAGAGGAGTTTTCTAGGTGATAGAACTGCTTTGAATTCTGATTTTCTGGTTATTAAATGAATCTATGTATGTGTTAAAATCCAAGTAGCTGCACACCAAAATATGTCTTGCATCAAATTTTGCTGCGTGACAATTTTAAAATGGAGGAAAGCTGGGAAAAGTGGAATGATAAATAAGAAGAGAATGGCATCATGGAGGGGATTTTTGCAGAAAGAGCAAGGCGCATGTTCTTCTGTTAGTTTAATGCCACGATTTTGAGTGCTTTGCACTTCAGATCTTCTATTGGAATCCTCAGATTTGAGGGCAGTGGTGGTTTCTGTCATCTTTTATATGATAAACAGAAGAGTGTCAAATAGAAATTATGATTGTACTTTATAAAAGATTTCTGGTATTGCTTCTCGGCCTTTTGGCTAAGTGTTAATCGTTCAGCCATGTCTATCTCTTTGTGACCCCATGGTCTGTAGCCTGCCAGGCTCCTCTGTCCATCGGATCCTCCAGGCAAGAATACCAGAGTGGGTAGCCATTCCCTTTTCCAGATGATCTTCCTGACCCATCCTGTGTCTCCTGAACTGCAGGCAGATTCTTTACTGTCTGAGCCACCAGGGCCTAAGATCAAGTATAAAGTTCATGGTAAATGAACAAACTATATCAGTAAAAAGATCGATCTTTTTCCTTTGTGAATTAAAAAAAATGATGTAAGTACAAAAGAGTTTTGGAATCAAATAGATCCTGGTTCTGCTCTTTGCTTGTTGCAAGATCTCAGAAATGTAATCGCAGCTTTCTCATCCCCAGTCACACCCTTGGGAAAATGGGGATACGTCATGCATGCTATGTATGGATTATTATCGAGGACTCAATAATGAGAACAAATTAATGTTAATATAATAATATTAATCAGGACATCTTCTGTTGCATAATAGAAAGTCAAGTTGAACCAGTTTAAAGAGAAAGAAAAGATAGTCATTGGGTCCTATGACAGTCAAATTGGGCTCTCTTCTGGTATTACTCATCTTGGGGTCTAAACTTCAAATGAGGTTACCACGGAAAGAAAACTTCTTTTCCAATAGTGTCAGTACAGCCCCTGAGAAATGCTTATTGGCTTCACACCAGTCCCTTAGTGTGTTGGGGTAGAGCAGATTAGGGCTATCTGGTGGCTCAGATGATAAAGAATTTCCTTGCAGTATCAGAGATCTGGGTTCGATCCCTGGGTCGGTAAGATCCCCTGGAGAAGGGCATGGCAATCCACTCTAGTATTCTTGCCTGGAGAATCCCAGGGACAGAGGAGCCTGGTGGGCTACAGTCCATGGGGTCACAAAGAGTCAGACACGACTGACGTGACTTAGCCCACCCTAGCACCAAGTCCCAGAGCTGTAGAAAACAGTCCCCTCCTTGTCCATCTCTCACCCTCAACCAGAAGTAGGATGGGCCCCCTCTGAATGACCTACATGGACCAAATGTAGAATGAAGTTCCTAAAGGAAACCTGGACTTCTTCTTTTCCAGAAGAGAAGGTGGATAAGAATTGCAACCAGCACAGATAGAGCAGTGACTGGATATGCCAGACACACGTTTTCATGCCTTTCTTAATATGATTGGATCCTTATAAAGATCCTTTAGGATACTACCCCCATTTTACAGACAAGAAAGCTGAGGGAAGGAGGAGGTAACTAATGTGCCAGAGGTCACCTAGGTAGGCAGTGTAGGATGGGATTCAAATCCAGGTGGTCTGCCTTGAGTTCCTAACCATGAGTCTATGCTGCTTCTTCTAGGGCTGCTGTCCAGGAGAGAAAAAAAATAAAAAAGATTAAATTTAAAAAAGCAGACCTTGAACGCATGGTAGGCTCAATGCCTGTCTCACACGTAAATGAAGCTCTGTTTATGAGAATTATTGTTATAGAGTGCTCGGTGGAACAGAAATAGCCCAGGCCAACGCCAACTATATCACAGAATGCACCCCTGCGTTTAATTCCCCCTAACAACTCATCCTGTGGTCTCCTCTCAAGGTCCTCAATGGGTCTGCCCTTCACAATGATCAGAACACTCGTGGTACCAGTCAGCACCTCACTTCCCTGCATGGCTGAGAGTTATTTTTGTCGACAAGAGCTTCTCAACTCCAGGAGGGATCTCTGTGCCTGCCTCTTAGATTCTGTCTGCAGATTAACTGATGCTTTCTCTTTTACTCAACTTTGAAAATGAGATGTTAGCTGTACTTTCCTCTTTCATATATTTCAGGAAAATTCGAAGGTGGTGGTGGGGGGGGAGGTGTTAAAAATGGGAAGCGCTTCTCAAATGGATGTGGGGAGGAGTTAAACCAGCCTCCGATGGGCTGGGAACCTGGATGACACAGGATGGGCGGTGCTGGGCGTGCCTCTCAGTAGCATTCTGGGCTGAGAAGTGACCCAGCGCTGTGAAAAGCTAGAGATGTGTATCAGGCTATTTGTCTGATATGTACCTTCTGGCTTCAGAAGTTTATCTGAAGAATTGCAGGTATAAATGCAGGGGCTGAGAGCTTTCGCTTGGGATTTTCAAAGCGCTGGGTTCAAACCCCAGTTTGGCCACTTCCTGGTTATCTAACCTCTCAGAAGCTCAAGTTCTCAGCTAAACAAAGAGGATATGAGAAACTGCTTTCTGGGGGTGGTGGTGGAAGTCAGTGAGCTAATATACTTAGAGGACTTAGCATCCTGGCTGGGTGCAGAATTCAGTGAAAGCAAGTTGGCCTTCTTTTGCATTTTTTTTTTAATTGGGATGCAGTTGGTTTACAGTGTGGTACAGCACAGTGAATCAGCTCGAAGTACGCATACATCCCCTGCTTCTTAGGCCTCCCTCCCCCGCCATCCCACCCCTCTAGGTCATCACAGAACCCTGAGCTGAGCTCTCCCTGTTTATAGCAGGTTCCTACTAGCTATCTATCTTAGCCATGGTAGTGTAATATGAGCGCTTCTCAGGTCGCTCGGTGGTAAAGAACCCATCTGCTAATGCAGTAGTCACAGGAGACGCAGGTTCAGTCTCTGGGTCAGGGAGACCCCCTGGAGAAGGACGTGGCAACCCACTCCAGTATTCTTGCCTGGAGAATCCCGTGGACAGAGGAGCCTGGCGGGTTAAAGTCCACGGGGTCACAGAGAGTCAGACATGACTGAGCACTCACCGCAGGAGTAGTGTATATATGTGAGTTCCAGCCTCCCAGTCCATCCCCCACGTCCACATGTCCATTCTTTATGTCTTCCTGCTCTGCAGAGAGGTTCATCAGTACCGTTTTTCTAGATTCCACATATATGCATTAACATATGATGCTTGTTTTCTGACTTAACTGTGTTCCGTATGACAGTCTCTCTGTCCCTCCGTGTCTCTGCAAATGGCACAGTTGCATTCCTTTTTATGGCTGAGTAATATTCCATTGTATAGATGTGTCACATCTTACTGCTGCATTCTTAGATTTGCTTTCCTCCTACTCTTCCTTTAATCCCTGTCTCGGTCTCCTAGCTCTCTGGTAGGATCAGACAAGTTTCATCTAGGGCCAGGTAAATAAATAGCCAAGCTAATGACAAAGCTTCAACTAGATACCAGCTCCCCAGTGGGTTTTCTGTACCCTATAGGTACTTATCAATCTGGGTGAAAGTGCTTAGAGAAGGGTTGGAAAGCCCAGCGGAAGGGACACAGCCAACGACTGGAAACTTATTTAATCTCTGGTGTCAACTCAGATTGATTGATAGTGGCTGCGTAGAATGCTGCTGATGAGGAGTCCAAATAGTAGGTTCTACCAGACGGAGTGCATGATTGATTAGCAATGCCTGCCAAAGGTGAAAGAGTGGGAGTTATAGCACATCACATGTGCCAGGAGGAGATGGCGCTTCGTGGGGAATTTGGCAGCTGATGAATGAAACATACACCATTGCTCTGTATTTAAGCCCAAAGATGAAGAGAACGTAGACACTTAGTGCTTTTATGACTTTCACTGCTTGATCTTGTTTTTGAGTATGTCTGTTTCTCTTGTTATCTTCTAGACTTGCAGTCCATTGAGGCTCAAACATTTTTATAGATAGTACATGGCTTAAAAACAATTCAGCATATAAGAGCTTTCTTTTAAAAATAATTTTAAACTTCTTAGCTTATATTGTGCTTCCGTGGTGGCTCAGACAATAAAGAATCTGCCTGCAATGTGGGAGACCCAGGCTCGATCCAACCTGGGTTGGGAGGAGAAGGGAATGGCTACCCACTCTAGTATTCTTGCTTGGAGAGTCCCATGGATAGAGGAGCCCGGTGGGCTGCAGTCCATGGGGTCACACAGAGTGGGACATGACTGAAGCGACTTAGCATGCACACATTTTATCTTGGAGTATAGCTGATTAGCTATGTTGTGATAGATCCAGGTGGATAACAAGGGGACTCAGCCATGCATACACATGTATCCCTGAATCCCCTAAACTCCCCTCCCATCCAGATTGTCACATATTGTTGTGCAGAGTTCCATGTGGTCCTTGTTGGCTGTTTGTTTTAAATACAGTAGTGTGTACGTGTCCATCCCAAACTCCCTAATTATCCCTTCCCCCCATCTTTCCCCTCTGGTAACCGTAGCAGAAACTAATTTTTATAAGAGCTTTCTATCAGGCATGTGTAACCACACTTTTCTTGGCCCCTGAGAAACCTACTCTATTGATTACATTTTGGTGGTAATTTACCTGACTTCACTCTGAGATGGGCAGGGTTACATTTTTGATCCCTTGATTCTACAAGTGTGATTTATCACTAATGATATTTGTCATCTCTTTGCAATTCTGTATTAATTGGGACTGAATTGCTTACATTTTAATACCATTAATGAAAGCTATTATTATTTGTCATTTACTTAGAAGAGGCAAGTCTATTCTTTGGTGTAATTTTTAGTAATACTTCTTTTAAGCTCTGAATTAAAACGCATTTAGGAAACAATTAAGTGCAGAGCTAGTGTTCTAGGATAGTTCTGTCATCTCTTCTTAAAAAAAAAAATGACCATCAGCTTTTTTAGTGATGAGTGGAGTGAACGTTAGTTAATTTCTTTCTCTTCAGTTGGTTTGTTTTATCATCTCACTTTGTGATGTGTGATTGGGCGACTTCATGCTTGAGATAGAAAGCACGCCCTGTCTCAATGTGATTTATATTGTCCCAGCACTTTTGCACAGTTCAGCTGAAATTTTCTTCATGTTCATCAAGGTCAGAAAACCCGGGGATTATGCCATCCATCTCGGCCTCGAGAGGACTGCAATAATTTTTTATGGTACTTGATGTAATAGCAACAGAATTCAAAGACAGGGGTGGCTAAAACATGCACACACGTGTGTGGACACATATAGACACACACAGTCCAATGCACGTTTTATGTGGAGGTCTGGTCAGTTACTAAGGCTTTTTGTGTGTGTCCTGATTACAGGTTTGCTGTCTTTGTTCAGGCACTAAGTCGTGTCTGACTCTTTGGGACCCCATGAGCTGCAGCACGCCAGGCTTCCCTGTCCTTCACTTAGAATTTGTTGACATCATCACGAACGCATCATCTTTTACTGTAGCCATTGCAAACTAAAAGCTATCAGAAGCTGCAGATCGGCCAGAGGTTTTTCCTACTTTCTTTCTTTTTTTAAATAATTTTATGTATTTGTTTACTTTGGCTGAGCTGGGTTTCCATTGCTTCCTGGGCTTTTTTCTAGTCGAGGCAAGTGGGGACCACTGTGTCGTTTGGGCGTGCAGGCTTCTCATTGCAGTGACTTCCCTTGTGGAGCATGGGCTCTGGAGCCCAGCTCAGCAGTTGTGGTGCTCCGGCTTAGCTGCCCATGTGGGATCTTCTGGTACCAGGGATCAAACCCGTGTCTCCTGCATTGGCAGGTGGATTCTTTATCACTCAGCCACCAGGGAAGCCCAACTATTTTCTTTATGACCTAAAGGTTTTCTGGGTGGATTGGCTGACAGATCCTTGAGAACAGATCAGGTCTCCAACTCAAGACTGGCTTTGGGTTAAGGGAGCAAATGTCCAGAGCAGATCCTTGTCGTGAGCCGGGCTCGCAGACTTTAACTCAGCCAGAGAGACTGACGGTTCTTCTTAGTCTCCTGATCCAGTGAAACCGCCAGTGTCCACAGTCCACAGAGAATCAAGTCCAAAGAGTCATTGAAAACTTCCAAGTGCATCTTTGCATCCCCCTAAAATAGCACCCTAACTTGCAACAAGGAAAAAACTATAATTTGTAGTTTGATCTATTTGGATTGAGTTTTTATGTTGATCCAATGTATCAGTTCGTAAACCGACAGATATTAATGCTGCCCTGATGATTGGAGCATTTTCATGGAGAAATAGTGAAAGCTGTAATTGATCATTAAGGAACTAATAAAAATTCACACCAAGGAAATTATAAGTGGAATCAAACACAGTAAACACATGTCCTTGATAGCTGTATGAAAATGCACATTACAGCCACTGTGAAACACTCATTTCTATGTACTACGTTAGTCATATAACATAGAATACGAATTTTACCTCTTCCCATACTTGGGTTGCAGTGAAATTGACTCCCATTTTCTTCACTGATTGTGCTATAGTTTGATGGAAATCATTTAAAAGTCACAGGACACAGACCTGTGGTGAAGCGTGCAGATAATTATTCCTTGGGCTCAATCTGACTCCTGTGAATTATGCCAACTTAGTAGGAAGAAAAACCATCACTGTTCTTTTATTTGCAATGTCAGAAGATTGGCATCCTAAATGTCTGATGCTAAGGTGATGACTTACTCTATTGCATATAGAACATAGTGGAATGTTCTGTAGTCATTAAAAAGGGCGAATGTGCTTGTATCAGAGACCTCTGGAATAATAATAGATGTAAGGTAGTCTGTGTTTGTGATTATGTATAAAGTTTGCATGAGAAAAAAAATATTTGTTTTCATATTCATAGTTTGTGATCTAATAATTAGAAAGTAAACCACTGTGATGGTTAACTTTGTGTCTCAGCTTGACTAGCCATAAATGCCCAGATTAAACATCATTCCTGGGTACTTCTAGAAGGTGTTTCCAGATGAATTTAGCATTTGAATCTGCAATCAGTAAATTATTGTTTGATTGCTCCCTCTGGTGTGAGTGAACATCACCCAATCCTTTGAGGACCTGAGTAGGACAAGAGGCAGAGGAAGCAGAAATTTGGCTCTTTTTTCTGCCTTGCTGTTTGAGCTGTGACATCTCATCTCTTCTTCTACTGCCCTTAGGTTAGAATATACATCATCAGCTTCTCTGTTTTTCAGATACATAGACAAATAAATTGAAAAATTCCTTATCTTTTATATATCCACGTGTATAGGATCTACCTAACTATCTACATCATATGTCTGTCTGTCTGTCTATCCATCCATCCGTCCATCCATCCATCTACCTACCTACCTCCCTATCAGCCTATCCTATCCTTTTGGTTCTATTTCCTGGAGTGCCATGACAAATGAAGTCATAATGAAAGGATTGGGAGCGGTCCTTTGGAAGCCATGCAGGATGGAACATAGGAATGAGTTTGGCCATAACCCTTAACCTTTATGCATCTCTGATTCCTCTTCTGTAACAAAATTGATAATGAAACTACCCACTTCTTAAGGTTGTTGTAGGCCTTCTCCATAATGTGTCTCAATAGCCAGTCTCCAGTGCCTGGCCCATGGGAATCACTCAACGCGTAGTTGCTAATAGCAGTCACGTGACTGAAAGCTGTAACAGTGGGGATCATGATAAACAGTCAGTATTCCTGTTGAGAATTAGAATATCACAGATTAAAAAAATAATAATCTCAAAACAAGACACCACAGTCTGTGATGAATGTCTCAGCTGTAATGGTTATCAGGGAGCCAAACGCATGAGCTGGGTTGCCAAGACAACCCCAGGGGGGTGTCTTCTATTTTTTCTTTTTTGCAAAGTGGGGTAGCTTTTACAACACTGTATCTGGTAGCTGCCTGAATCCACTGGGCCACCGTGGATCTGGTTGCAGATTCAAGCAGGGTGAAGTTTTCCAGATGAGTGTGCTCCACTCCCCTGGAGTGGTACCCATTGGGGTTTGCAGCACCTTGAGAAATGGTGGATGGGAAGAAATGGGGGGAGAAGCCTGCCACAACCTGAGACACAGTGGCCGAGAGGTGAGCAGGGCAGTCACTGGGAGCCCCGAGGAAGACTTGCAGGATGAGAAAGGTTTGGGGACAGTGGCAGCCCACTCCAGTGTTCTTGCCCGGAGAATCCCATGGACAGAGGAGCCTGGCGGGCTGCAGTCCATGAGTCGCAGAGAGTCAGACATGACTGAAACAATTTAGCCTGCATGCAACCACTTGACGATAGTTAACTGTTATAACACTTGATTGGTCACCTGCATAAATTCAAATATATATAAAGACACAGATGTACATGACATGTTTCTGTGCAGACTAGAAGTCTTTATTTTGTTACTGTAAGTTCAAAATGGACTTCTTGCCCCAACAGGCTACCTACATGAAAAGATCCCCAAAAAAGTTTTTAATATCCAGCATAAATTAAGAGCTCCATATCCAAAACATCAGGGAGTTAGAATTAAATAAAAATTAAGCCTGGAAGCAGAATAATGACCCAGTGGTTCATTACAGCCTTACATTTTCAATCAAAGATAAAATCTCATTAAAAGTATATCTTTGATTAGGGAGCACATTTGGACCACTCCAAGTTGGATTGCTTTATCCGTAGACATATGAGCCGTGAAATCTTCTTCCCCTCTTTTCTAACTTTAAAGACAGGGAGCTATTTATCTTCTGACATCGTTATAAAGGTTATTAATATTAGGGGAAGACTGAACAGAGACGGTAGAGCTTCTAAAATATCTACCAGTGACTTTTACCTTGTAAAATTAAAGGGCCTATTTTTATAGTCTGTTGTGATTTTAGGGAGGAATTTTTACATATTACTTGACTGATTCATCAGTAGGGAATGGTGCTTAGCCTGTAATCCTGCACTAACCCAATAGAAATAGAATGCAAGGTGCATGTGTAACACCACATTCTCCAACAGTCCTGATGAAAAGGCAAAAAGGAGCAGATGGAGTTCATTTGAATAATATATTTTATTTAGCCTATGTGATAATTTCATTGTAAGATGTAATAAAATATCAGAATATTTATGGGATCGCTTATATTATCTGTTCTGTTTCACACAACACATCTCAATTCAAGATAGTCTCCTTATGAATTGAGAGGGCAGCCCTGCCACGCGTACACTAACATGTGTAAAACAGATAGTTAGCGGGAAGCTGCTGCGTAACACGGGGAGCTCAGCCTGGTGCTCTGTGATGACCTGGAGGGGTGGGATGGGGCGTGGGAGGCTCAAGAGAGAGGGGATACACACACACACACACACACACACACAGAAGGAGACGACAGAGGAAGAGATGGTTGGATGGCATCACCGATTCAATGGACATGAGTTTGAGCAAACTGCAGGAGATGGTGAAGGACAGGGAAGCCTGGCCTGCTGCAGTCCATGGGGTTGCAAAGAGTCGGACACGACTGAGAGACTGAACAAGAGCAATGACTGATTTGAGTTGTTGTACGGCAGAAACCAACACAACTTCGTAAAGAAATTTTCCTCCAATTGAAAAATAAAAAGAAGAGAGATTTCCTAATACTAGGAAGAGAAAGTTAAATCTTGGACACATTTTAAATTCTGGTTATATAATATGTTTAATTGTTCTCTGGCTCTTCTGGGGTAAATTTCAATATCTTGTTTGCAAACTTGATTTTCAGTGATTCCAATTAACTATATCTCTGATAGCTTCGTTGATAAAGAATCTACATGCAATGCAGGAGACCCCGCTTGGATTCCTGGGTCAGGAAGATCCTCTTGAGAAGGGAGAGGCTACCCACTCCAGTATTCCTGGGCTTCCCTTGTGGCCCAGCTGGTAAAGAATCCGCTTGCAATACGGGAGACCTGGGTTCGACCCCTGGGTTGGGAAGATCCCCTGGAGAAGGGAAAGGCCCACGACTGAGCGACTTTCACTTTCACTTTCAAAGAAAGAAAATAGTCTTCTCAGTCCCTAGTAAATCACATGTGGCTTCTGTATGGGGAAACCCAGGTGTCACCCGATCCTGTCTTTTAAAGGAAAGAGAAACCCTAGAGATCTCGTAAACACTCCAATAACAGAAAGAGTGTACGTTTGGAGAAATGATTGTATTCCAAGTTTTCCTTCCATTATGTGCTTTGGGAAACAACACTCTGATGCACAAGATACATTGAACTGATGTCGGACATCCTCAAAGCCCCGTGTGTCTCAGAATAGAGGCTCTGACCAATTGATTTCAAGAAGTGCTTTAAGCCCACTGACCAGGAATAGCTGATGAGGCTCGTTGTGTAGTTCAGACAGGACGGTGGCTAGATTAGCTCTTTATACAGTGCTTCCAAGTGTGGTGACCATTTCCTCCTTCCCAGATGAAGCCATTTTGGGTGGTGCACAGATTTGTCATCGGATATACTTGAATCATAAAGTGAGAAGGTGATTTCCCTTCCAAGCCCATCCCAGTCTCTTAGATGTCAAAAAGAACATCTCTCTATGTTGCTGTATGTCTCCACCACCTCCCTAACCCTTGCTATTTTTTTTTTAATAGAGAGAGCTTTCAGCAGACGAAAATACTGAGCCAGAATTTAACAAATGAGGAACATTGCTGCCTTTTCAACCGATTTAGTCTGATCATCTCCATCCATTCCATTTTGGTATTCAGATAAAACAGTCTCAGATTTTATGAAAGCACAGAAGAGTCAATTTAAAGAAAAATAATAACCTCGTCATTGCCAAGGTGACCCAGGGATAGGGCAGAAATGGTGAAGTTGATGTGTGAATGAACCGATGTTCAGGAAACAAGTGCTCATCTTGTCTTGAGGATGCAAAGTGAAGATTTGTCTTTGTTTGTTTCAGACATTACCATGTTGCTTAATTTCTTGGTCTCAGTTTCCCTGGCCGGTTTCCACAAGTGATGCTCCTTGATCATGGAGGGACATGCAGATATAACACTTGAAATCCTTTGCTACCAATGAGTAAATATTTACAATGGTACCCTCCCTTCTAGGAGGTAGCCTCTTTATCTTTTTTTTTTTGCTAAGTTCAAATGGATTGAAAATGATGTCATATATTTTAAGTGCATGCATTACTCAAAAATTTTAAATGCTTCAACTAAGCACTGCCAGGAGAAATATCAATAACCTCAGATATGCAGATGACACCACTCTTATGGCAGAAAGCGAAGAGGAACGAAAGACCCTCTTGATGAAAGTGAAAGAGGAGAGTGAAAAAGCTGGCTTAAAACTCAACATTCAAAAAACTAAGATCATGGTGTCTGGTCCCATCACTTCATGGCAAATAGATGGGGAAACAATGGAAACAGTGACAGATTTTATTTTCTTGGGCTGCAAAATCACTGCAGATGGTGACTGCAACCATGAAATTAAAAAATGCTTGCTCCTTGGAAGAAAAACTATGACAAACCTAGACAGCATATTAAAAAGTAGAGACATTACTTTGCTGACCAAAGTCCGCATAGTCAAAGCTATGATTTTTCTAGCAGTCATTTATGGATGTGAGATTTGGACCATAATAAAAACTGAGCACCAAAGAATTGATGCTTTTGAACTGTGGTGTTGGAGAAGACTCTTGAGAGTCCCTTCGACTGCAAGGAGACCCAACCAGTCCATCCTAAAGGAAATCAGTCCTGAATATTCACTGGAAGGACTGATGCTGAAGCTGAAACTTCTTTCTTTGGTCACCTGATGCAAAGAACTGACTCATTGGAAAAGACCCTGATGCTGGGAAAGATTGAAGGCATGAGGAGAAGGGGATGACAGAGGATGGGATGGTTGGATGGCATCACCGACTCGATAGACATGAGTTTGAGCAAACTCCAGGAGTTGGTGATGGACAGGGAGGCCTGGTGTGCTGCAGACCATGGGGTCGCAAAGAGTCAGACACAGCTGAGCAACCGAACTGAAATGAACTGAAGCATGGACTCATCCAAGGTCAAACTCATCATCCACACCAGCTGAGGGGGGCCTGGTGTGTTCTTTGAACAAAAGAAAAAGAAAAGATGAAGTTTTTTTTATATGCAAAGTCCTCCTGTCCTTTCTGGTTTCAAGTTTTCTATGTTAACTCATGCTGGGGAGGCTAAATAAATACCAGAACTTTTTTCATCATAAAAACCATAGTTCCAAGCTGTTTATTTTCTTTCACATGTTTCTGAGCTTTACTCCGTGCTCTCAGAGAGTTTAGGAAAGCAGTATTTTACGCTTTTTCTGCCTGACAAGCAAAGCAGGGTGATGAGTTTAGATTCCTGACTACGATGGAGTTCAACACAGTTTTGCTGCTTCATGGTATGTGGTCTTGAGGAAGTTAACTTGCCTCTTGGAACTGCAGTTTCCTCATCTGTGAAATGGGTTCACAAGAGACCTAGGCTTGTGGTTGATTAAGAGAGAGAGGATAGTGCTTATCATGGAACTGGTCATTTATGCTCACTTACAATTATTCCTACCAGTATCGTTCATTTCTCTGGTTTTTCTTGACCTCCTGTGACTTGAGTTCTATTCTAAAATAACATCATTTGAATTTTTCCCCCTTCTACTTTTCCCACTGAAATTGACCCCTAACAAGCAGTAAGTGACGCTTAACAAGGATCACTGCGGTGGTTATGATTTAAGTTCCTGCGATTCATCTTTGTAAGGCAGAAAAGACGGTAGGCAGCCACCTCTCTTTGCGACCTAGTCATCTGAAAACATTGCGTGCATGCATGCTCAGGCGCTCTAGTCGTGTCCGATTCTTTGCAACCCCGTGGGCTGGTGCCCGCCAGACCCCTCTGCCCCTGGGATTCTCCAGGCAAGAATACTGGAGTGGACTCCCATTTCCTTCTCTAAGGGATCTTCCAGACCCAGGGATCAAACCCCTGCAGTGGCAGGCAGATTCTTCACCACTGAGCCACTGGGAAGCCCTGATGTGTGTGTGTGTGTGTGTGTGTGTGTGTGTGTGCAGGTAGGCACCTGCCCAGACCACGTGGATCTCGTGGTCTAAGGGGACCACAAGCCCTCAGATCCACATGCTCTTGTCTCAGTACAGACAGCAGTGTGGGGTGGGGGGGCCCATGCTGGGCAGTGGCCAGCAGTTTGAAGTCCTGGGCAGACACACGTGGATTCAGAGTCCCCTTCCATCAGCTAACAGCAAGTTGCTTCTTAGTGGTTTTATAACATTGAACCCTACTTGCCCTTGTATGAAACAGCCATAAGAATGAAATGAGGTAACCTAGGTGCCTGTTTCCCCATCCCCTTCTTTTCTGCTGGTCATATGCAGCCTTGTTACGCTTGTGAGGGAGATATGACCAGCTCATTGTGAGTACTTCAGACTTGGGTGCATTCACTTGTATGTTTAAGCACAGAGAAAGTGATTGAATATACTTATGGTTTTCTGGGCTATTAACATATTTTTACGGTCCAACTGTAAGATCTGCTTCTAAAACACACCTGCCTAGGCATATGTTTCTTGACTTAAGTCTCCTGCTTGTAACCTGTGGGCTGCTGGTGCAGAAGCTAGCTTGGCCAGTAGATGGCAGCATAGGACCAAGGAAAAGCTCCCAGGTGCGGGGGCCACTGTTTTAATTAGCTAAAAGCAAGACAGGTAGGTTTCTATATAGTTTTTGATTTTGTAATTTTCCTGAGCAGCCACTGAGGGCAGATGTTGTCAGCCTTTCCTCGGTTTAAATATCAGAAGAGAGGGAATATCAAGATGCAGTCAATCGCTGGCCACGGCAAACCCCCTGAACTTAAGTCTTGCAAACATCATCAGCTTGTGCCATCTTAGAAATTGCTGCAGCGGAAAGAGGCAGGAGGCTATCAATTACTTCGAGGGCTGCAGTCCGCTCTGTCCTTGAAAAGCAAACCAGCTGACTCTGTGGGTGAGATCAGGGGATGGCCATCATGATGGGAGGCCGGCTTCTTTATCAATGTCCTAGAAGTTGGTCTGGCGCCCTAGAGGAAGAAATTAAAGATCGGCTTAAATTTGTACATGATAGCTAAGCCCCCTGTAATGAATGACCATTAACTGGCCAGCAAAGTAATTGAAACATGGGAAGCCTAGAGGAACAGAAAGCATTCTTAAGGGTGATCCTTCCTCTAGTTGCTTGCTTTGTCCTTTGAGTGAGAAGAGCTTGATGTGAAGCAAGCCAGTGTATTTTCAGCTCATCTTTTACATTTTCTGTTCGTACTTAGGGCGATCTTTAAATGAACCTATGTGGCAGGTCGTGTTAGCGCCATTTTACAGATGAGGAAAGCTGAGTCTCAGAGACAGCGCATCACTTGCTTAAGGTGGCATGATGCTGGGAAAGTTTCAGGGGACATTCAGACCTCGGTTCCTTGTCATTTTCTTTTCTTCCCTAGCCACCTTCATGAATAGGAAGGGCTTCTAAATAAATATGTGATGTCTCCTTTTGTATTCTGTTCAATGTCTTTATTCTTCCTTCTTTTATTAAATGACAGAAAATAAAGACACAAGGTGTTATTGGCCATTTTACTGGCAGTGAATGGCCTTAGTTAAGTTTGCTGGAAGAGGGAGAGTTCCAGATTTTTAAAATCACACTTTTAATACAAGCTAAGCCCAAACACCAGTTGCTAATTATACAGAAATAATACATTCATTGTGGGATATTTTAAAAAATATACAAAAATACAGGGAAGTAAATTGATCTCACCACTCAGGAATAACAACAATGATATATTTGATGTTTCCACTGACATGTGTCCCCCAAACCACCTATAATTTTAACAGCATTCATAGAGTGTTATGTTTAAATTCCACCACGAAAGCATCTCCTTTCTCAATATCTTTTCTCCTTAAAAATACCGTTTTAGTGGCTTTGTATCCTCTCTCACTCTATGAATATTCCCCAATTTTCTTTTCTGCTGTTCCTCTGATTTATGTACTACGTTGATTCCCACTTGCAAGAAATAGGTTCTTTCTGGCTTCTGATAGAAGATGCCACATCTTAACAAAAATATTCCCTGAAGGTGTAATCACATGACCTCCACTGGGCTACATGCTTGGTGTGCACTGTTTCATTTAAACCCTGCAGCCACTGTGGCAGAGCTACGACTTCCTCAAGGACTGAGTCGTAAGCATATGACGGGAAGATCGCCTTCAACACGATCAGGCAGGTTTCCACCCAGACTTGCCCCTGCAGGTGCTGGCGTCTTGTCACTTGGGGAGGTCTCAGCCAGACCAGGGCGTGGCAGGGGGCTGTCGACAGCAACTGGAAAGCTTCTTTACATGTGGGAACATTGCAGACCCTCCTGGGCTTGTTCTGAGCCTTGGGCCCTCCCCTTTCACTCTGCAGATGCTTCGGGAAGCCCTGCGGGCTATCAGGACGCGCATGGGTGACTGCCGGTCCAAGGACCACGATGCCCAGGCTTCCCTGGTCCTTAGGATGAAGCTTGTTTTTGCATAATTTAAGCACTACATGGTTTAGCCGTTTAAGTTCTGTGAAATTGGTGTGCTTCCATCCATGAAATTATATACATCTTGGGAACACTTCCAGTTACTAAAGGGGTGAATGCAGTCTTCAAAGCGGGGAGACAACAGGCGTTGATAGTGCTTACCCCAAAGAGTGTCACTCCATGTCTCCTGCCAACACAAGACACAAAGGCAGGCATTTGCTTTTTAAATTCTATGGAAACTGAACTGCCAAGGGTAAGCTTACCATCACATAACCAGCTGCCGTTCATTCCCTTTTCCCAGATTCCCCCACACCCCCCTCTCCTTGCCCCCCTCTCACCCATCCAGAGACCCACAGAAATTGTGGGTCGTGCAGATTTCATGTTCTTTCTACACCTTCTCCAGACTTGCTCCTCACTGTGTTTCTGGTGCCTATGACAGAGATAATCTTCCAAGAAGTGCTTTTGATTGAGTGATGGTGTGTACGTGATTTGCACTCTATGTGTGTATGTGCACTCAGATTCTTCTCATGATGATGTGATTTTAAAATAGTCATTGTATAAACACAAATATTGTATGGCATCATAGAGAAGTGCTGCTAAACTCATTTCACTAATGTGTTAACATAGTAACATCACTATCTGATTCCTCAAAGAATCAGACTTAGAGAAGAAAGACATTTCTGTGACTTGAGGCATTTATAGAAACCCACATTAGAACTGATACCCTCTGAATTCCTGGCTCAAAGTCAGGGGGAAATGGTTACCAAAGCAGAAAGGAGGAGTGGAGGAATAAATTAGGAGATTGGGATTAACATGTGCACACTACTCTATATAGAATGGGTAAATCAACAAGGATGCTCAGTCGTGTCTGACTCTATGCAACCCCGTGGACTGTAGCCCCCTAGGTCCCTCTGTCCATGCAATTCTCCAGGCAAGAATGCTGGATTGGGTAGCCATTCCCTTCTCCAGGGGATCGTCCCGATCCAGGGATTGAACCCAGGGAACCTGGGACTCCTGCATTGCAGGTGGATTCTTTACCTTCTGAGCTACTAGAGAAGCCCAGTCAATAAGGATCTACTGTGTAGCACAGGGAACTCTAATCAGTATTTGTAATAAACAATATGGGAAAATAATCTGAAAAAGAATATGTGTGTGTGTGTGTCTGTAACTAAGTCACATTGCTGTACATCTGAAACTAACACAGCCTTGCAAATCAAATATACTCCAATATGAAAAGAAACAACTAAATACATTTAAGTCAGAGGATAATCTGTATTAGTCAGGATAGACTGGTTTGTGCTGCAGTAACAAACATATCCTGATGTCTCAGCGGCTTATCCCTTGGAAGTTTCATTCCTGCCACAAAGCCTGCTGCAGATACCTCTGCCTTCAAGGGAAATGCCGGAATTCAGAGTGTGTCTATCTTCAGCCATAGGCATGTCTTATGGGCTTCCCAGGTGTCTCAGAAGTAAAGAATCCATCTGCTAATGCAGGAGATACTGGTTTGATTCCTGGGTCGGGAAGATCCCCTGGAAGAGGAAATGGCAACCCACTCCAGTATTCTTGCCTGGAGAGTCCCATGGACAGAGGAGCCTGCGGGGCTACAGTCCGTGGGGTTGCAGAGAGTCAGACACGGCAGAGTGGCTGAGCATGAGCCCTAGCACGGATGTCTTACATGGCTTTGAGGGCTGTTGTGACAGGAGAAGAGAAGGCCTGGAGAGCCCATATCTTGTCTCTAGATGAGCCCAGAGTTGTCACATGGCATCCCCACTTACTTTCTCTGGCCCAGAATGAACCACATGAGCCCAGCCTGGCTGCAAGGGAACCTGGGAAGTGTGTGTTCAGGCAGAACAGAGTGAATCGGGCTCAGTGATCCCGTATGATTTATCTCTGCCACATGGCAGAATGATCCTCCTGAGAATAAGCTTTGGAAGTAGAAGATACCACATGTTCAAGCAAATATTCTTTGCTAACACACTGCATGCCCTGTACTCTGCACGCTTCATCTGCATTATTTCATTTCAACCCCACTGCAGTCATGATTGGGGTGATTATTTTCCCCAGGGAACTTCTTTTTTTGTTTGTTTGTTTCAAACTTTTAAACTTTTTATTTTGTATTGAGGTATAGCTGATTAACAGTTCATTGTGATGATTTCAGGAGGACGGTGAAGGAACTCAACCATACATACACATGTATCCATTCCCCCAAACCCATCTCCCATCCAGGCTGCCCCATCACCTCGAGTGCCCCAGGCGGCTTCTGAAGCACTAGAAGTGAGTACCCTGGGATTCAAACCCAGGTCTTACTGAGAACCCAAGCCTGGAACATCATCCAGCCCGTCTATCTGCAGATTCTTGATAGAGAGCTGAAAGACCTGATTCACCCTGTAAGGCTGCCTGTATCTGGAATTGTTATACAAATTGGTCTTAGGACCTCTGGCTTAAATTCTTTTCCTGTTTCTGTACACGTGTATGACTCCTATCCACTGATAAAAGACTTTGAAACATAAGGAAGTAATTTTTCTTAAGTCTTGTCCTCCACATTTATTATATATGCGAGTCAGGATGGATTAGATGTGGGTAATGGATTTTTGTTTTCACAAAAAGAAAAAAAAAGAAAGCTCTTTAAATTGTAACTTCCTCTATATGCATTTAAACACATTTTATTTAACGCATAAAATCATTTTTACTCTTACATAAGAGATGTTAATCAGAGAAATCTCCTTCCTACGAAGTGCCTCAGCCTGTGTACGGCAGTGTCCATTATAAATGATATCACAGGGGTTCTGTAGCTGAGATCGTCCTGAATGCAGATACACTCTCTGGGGACAGTTGTCAGGAAAGTCTCTAGAAGGACTTTGGTGACACGTCCATCATTCACATTGCGTTTGGTTCCTCGTTGCAACTCCCACAACGTGGAAACAAACAGAGAGCCCAGCTGTTTTATTTCTCTGTCTTCCCAAACTCATTGCCCAGGCCTCCCGAGTGAGGGCTATAAACTTCATCTTGTGCAAAGCGATTAGTCTCTGAATGCAGCTTCTCTCTGTGCTGTGTGAGAGTGTGTGTGTGTGTGAGTGTGCGTGTGTGAGAGTGTGCGTGTGTGTGTCAGTTGAAAATCGGCAGCTATGAGGTGTAAGAGCTGACTGGTCTCCAGAGCATACTGGCAAGCTGATAGAAAATTAGTTTTGGGTATTGATGATAAACAAGTTAATCTTCTTTAGGTAATCTTTCAAAAACAAAGCCTGCTTTATTTATTTATTAATAGCATTTTTTTTCCTGTAGGGAATTATCCATGACTGAAATAAAAAAAATAAAGTGCTTAGAAGATATTCTTAGATTTGAGCCTCTAGCTTACAAGGATTTTAATAAATGTTATATTACCCGTGGCTTAAAACATGGGCTAATTCATCAGCAGTTTCCTTTAAATAACATTAGTCTTTAAGAAGAGATTTTGTTTTATTTTATTGGAATTCTGTGATGTGGAGAAATAACAAGCATTCAGATGCTTTTCAGTGTACGTATCCATATCACCCATCCAGCATAAAAAGAAAATAATGTACAGGTCTGTTCATGGACATACATTAACGTGAAAAGTTGTCATACTTAACAACAACAGAAACTGGAGTGTTTCAAAATGCAGAGTGATAGTGCCTAAAATAGTTTAACATTAAAGAAAAGAAAACCAACCTATTTGTTTTTTAAAATGGTGTATAAGTGAAAGACAGACAAGACCTCAAAAATCATCATTCCAAAATTATAGTCCCTAGATGCTAAGATAAAATGCATCCTTATGAAGACAGACCAGGCAGAAATTCATTGACTGGTTGGTTGGTTGGTTGGTTGGTGATGACCATAAATCTCCACTGTGAGCTAATTATAGTCTCAAAAGAAAGGGGTTGAACAACAACAACAAGAAAAAACAAATTCCAACCCCAAGTTATTTCACATCTGCTTTTCTTGACTTTGGAAGGACCATGGGCCAATATGGACTTGCCTGGTAGTCGAGTGTTTAATAAGACTGCACACTCACACTGCAGGGAGCACGGGTTCCATTCCTGGTCAAGGAACTAAGATCCTGCCTGCCACGCTGTGCAGCCAAAAATAGAAAGAAGGAGCCTGGAGCACAGAATGTAGCGTCTTGAGGTCATCCTTTTCTTTCTGGTCACTTCACAGTCCTCAGTCCCACCCGCTTTGGACTCGGAAACACGATCCGTGGAACTGGCAAGGTTGGGTTTGCATCTTCACCTCCAGTGAAATCTGTCAACTCGGAATGCGGCTGGTTAGGGATGATCGTGAAGCAAAACGGTTTCGAACGTGTAGGGTAGAAACAAGGGCCAGCCTAGCCAGCATCCATTCCTTTTGTTATCCTGTGACGTTGTGTTCATTCCGACTGTTAACACAAAGGTGTCACTTTGCCTTGATAGAGGCCGAGGGAAGTGAAGGGGATTGGGGGATCTCCCGATCGTGTCTTTTGTATCAAAAAGAGCCTGCTATTATCCATGTGGGAGCTGCATGTCAGTCACACCAGAAGATGATTTCCTGTCCCTGTAATGAGATGCCTTGTGGTTCCTAGAACCGCTGTTATGTCTGTGTCCCGGGGGTGGAGAAGAGAGGAGATGCATTAAAGCCATCGTGAATTGGGCTGGTTTAACATTTTTTTCATTTTTGTGTTTATTTATATTTTTGATTGCCCTGAGTCTTCATTGCTGGGCAAGAGCTTCCTCTAGTTGCATTGAGCGGGAGCTGCTCTCTCGTTGCGCTGCTCAGGCTTCACACTGCGGTGGCTTCTCTTGCCGAGCGCAGGCTCAATGGCACGCAGGCTTCAGTCTTTGGCACTCTCAGGATCTATATCATGGGCTCTGTAGTTGAGGTGCATGAGCTCAGTTGCCCACAAGGCAGGTGGGATCTTCCTGGGACTAATATGGGGATCAAACCCATGTCCCCTGTATTGGCAGTCAAATTCCTAACCCCTGAAGCGCCAAGGAAGTCCTGTGGCTGATTTTGTTTTTAATTTATTTATTTTTAATTGAAGGATAATTGCTTTGCAATTTTGATTTGATTTCTGCCACATGTGAACATGAGTTAGCCATAGGTGTGTATGTCTCCTCTCTCTTAAACCTCCCTCCCACCTCCCACCCCTCTACATTGTTGCAGAGCCCCAGTTTGAGTTGCCTGAGTCACACGGCAAATTCCCTTTGGCTATGTATTTTAATACCATAGTGTATATGCTTCCATGCTCCTCTTTCCATTCAGCTCATCCGCTCCCTGTGTCTGATCTTTAAAGAGAGGTTATTGGCCATTACTGTGCCCTCCTTTCTCTTCCTTTCCACATTCCCTTGTCCTCACATCCAAACTTGTCTCTTTCAAGACCTATTAATTATATATCCTTGGTACATCTGGCATCCAAAGCCGTTCTTTCTTTCATGACTTTCAACCAAGTTTGGGAAAACATGTTTTTTAAAATAAATGCTGTGTAGCAGGCATCATTATATGCATCATACATAACATTTTACATCATCGTTGTATCAACCCTGGGAAGTAAGATTGTATGCCCCCACTATCCAAGATGACCTAAATGCACACGTGTGGCATGACCGAGGCAGGCAGCATTATGTCCCCACCGTCACCAGTGTCCCTACCCTCATTCCTGAAGCCTGTATTTTGTCTTCCATGGCAAAGAGGACCATGCAGATGTGGTTACGTTGAGGACCTTGAGATGGGGAGATGGTCCCGTGGGCCCAGTGGCATCAGAAGGGTTCTTTAAAGAGCTGATGACCTTCTTCTGCTGTGCTCAGAAGGGGGCTGTAGCACTGGGAAAATTGTCAGAGAGATGTAGCTTTTCTGGCTTTGAGGAGGAGGGGCTATGAGCCAAGGAATGCTGGCAGCCTCCCGAAGCTGGAAGGAAATTCTCCCCAACAGCCTCCAGAAAGAATGCAACCTGCCTGGAGGTGCTTTGATTTCAGTCCCATGAGATTCATGGCAGATTGCCACGATACAAAATTGTAAGATTGATATATTTGGAATTAGGGCTTCCCTGGTGGTTCAGCAGTCAAGAATCCTCCTGCAATCCTGGAGTTGAAAGAGATGCAAGTTCGATCCCTGGGTGAGGAAGATCCCCTGAAAAAGGGCATGGCAACCCACTCCAGTCTTCTTGCCTGGAGAATCCTATGGACAGAGGAGCCTGGCGGGCTACAGTCCATGGGGTCACAAAGAGTTGGACATGACTGAAGTGAATTAGCATGCATGGATATTTGTAGTTATTTTCAGCTACTGCGTTGGTGGTGACTTGTTATGGCAGCAACAGGAAAAATTACTGCACTGACGTACCATTCAGGTCACCCCATGGCTCAGTAGGTGTCTGGGCTGTGGTTTGAATTCAATTCTTTCTCACATGATAGGGTTGATGTAGTTTTCACTAAACTTCACTCATGGTTCAGTCCTCTTTTCTTCTTCACCTTCTTATCCTTGAAGTCATGGCTATCTGATAACTCTCCCTGACTTCCTCACATTTCAACCATTGTACTCATCACTGGCACATTATTCTTCCTAAAACATTGCAATTCTTGACGACTTTCAATGACCCCAGTCTCTCAGTCATGTCTGACTCTTTGTGATCCCACAGGTTGTAGCCTGCCAGGCTCCTCTGTCCATGGAATTCTCCAGGCAAGAATATTGGAGTGGATTGCTGTTCCCTTCTCCAGAGGATCTTCCTGACCCAGGGATCAAACCCAGGTCTCCTGCGTTGCAGGCAGATTCTTTACCTTTTGAGCCACCCAGAAGACCTTTCAATGACCCGTGGGCCTCATAAAGGAAGCAGGCAGGGACTTACCTGAGAGTCCCATGGTTAAGACTCTGTCTTCCAATGCAAAGGGTGTCAGTTGGATCCCTGACTGGGGAGCTAAGATCCTCAGAACCAAAAAACATAAAATAGCAACAATATTGTAACAAATTCAATAAAGACTTCAAAAATGGCCCACATTAAAAAAAAAAATTCTTTAGAACAAAAGGAAACCATGTGGTTTGACCTTCTGTATTTCTCTCCAGAATTATCTCTCACTTTAACCATGGATTCACTAACCCTCTAGCAAAACTGGAAAATGATTTCTTATCCATGCCCACCATATGCTCCACCTCTGAATCCTCACACTTTTTTTTTTTTTAACTGATTCTTCTCTCTGGAATGTGTGTTCCCTGACAGCTAGTTGAAATGCCACCTTTCCTTGGAGTCAGAGTAATGTCTCTCTCCTCTGATCCATTCAAAGTCACCTCCAGCATCAACACAGCATCATCATGGTAAGCATAATTATCAAGATTATCATCATAACCATCACCATCTACTGATTATCTAGTGATGACCATGTGCCCGGACACGATGCTTCAGCCCTTTTTGTGGATTATCTCATTTATTGCTTACCCATGTGAAGAGGACACCAACAGTTCTCTCGTTTTACAGAAGAGAAACCTGAGCCGACTTTAAAGGTTACCTTATGACAAACTTAACTTCCTATTGTAACGTGACCCTGTGTCAACTGCTGAGATCCTGAAATATTTGAAACAAATGTCCGCCATAATTTGACTCCTGGACTCAAAGAAGAATTTAATCTTTTATATTAGATCACAATACAGCTACCATCTGTTGTGTGTGTGTGTGTGTTTTTTTTTTTTTTTTTGCCCCTAGTAAATAATCCCCCTTTTGGCTGCTATTATATCATAATGCTCATATTCTGTCCCTTGTACAAGTCTCCGATGTCTGTTAAATGAGAGCAGAGGCTGGGACGTGAATCAATTTTCTATCCTATTTATCTTGACAAAAAATTTAAGAGATTATCCACCATTTGGAGTTGGCACGGCGTAATTATGTAGATTATATGCACAATTCTCATCCAAATTCCATTACAGAGAGAAGAAGAGAGATCTAACCTCTCTCATCACATGAAAAATTTATTTGGGACACGAATGGGAAATGTTATCAAAGAATACCTGTTCCAGGGCAATTCCAAAATATTTTTGTCATATCCTGAAGGTTGTTTCCACAGGCATTTTGTTCATCAGGAGTGGTTTTACTAAGCAAGATGCATCAACTCACAGTCTCATACCGTTCCTTCCCTCTTCTCTACTGTGTTAGCTTTATGTTAATAATTGCTGCTGTTTTCCCATATAGTAGCAGCATGGCCACCAGGAGCCACAGGGTGAATAACACCCTCCCAGCAGCTACACTGGTGACAGTTATAAAAATGAAGTTTCTGAGTTCCCTCTCACTTGACCACTTTGGGGTGTGGTCTGCATCAATCACTGGGATTGCATGCGCTAATTGGACAGAGTCGGTCCCTGTCTCTGCCTCTGGAACCCTGGGTACCATGAGGCAGGATGGGACAGAAGGCAGTCCTTGGAAGCAAGAATGAGGAGTTGTTACCACAAGTTGGGCTGCCTAGATCAAAGCACAGGTATCACTATAGGCAGAAGTATTTGATGAAGAGAAAAATAACAAAATGACATCTAGGCATTCTGAAAGATGCTTCGGAAGATTTGGTAGTAAATCAGGCAGGCTGTGGGTGTGTGTGGAAAAGATGATATAACTATCAGATGACTGATATTTTGGAAAACACTTGTCCCTGTGGATTTTAATGTGTTTTATTAAAAAGAAAAAAAATTGAGTGGCATAATTGAATGTGTTTGGAAACTATTGAATTAAGTAAGTTTCCTTACTGTAAGATTTCTTAGACCCCTTAAGAAATCAGCATACATATTATGAAACTCCAAGAATGGGATATGGAATGATATGCACTGTATACTTTTCTTGGAAACTTCTCTCTGTCTCTCTCTCTCTCTATGCATGGTGGAGACTACTTTCCCAAAATATTGTCATTGTGTCCAGATTATAGCAGGTACTCAGTAAATACTCATCACGTGCTTTGGGAAATGTAATTCGATAATTGTGAATCTCCTCTCTACATCTTGTAGCAAAGATAAATGACATGTCTCTTGATGTCTTTGTTGTAGTGACCTATTGCATTTGTTTCTTTGTTTTGCCTGCTTGAAATCTAAGGGTGTTTCTGGGTGAACATCTCCATGTGCCCATGGAGTTATGGGAGGAGATTGGTTATGTGAAAATGGCAACCAGCAGGCTATCCTTTAGATGACTCTATTGCATAGGCTTTTCAAGAGATGTCCAGACACACTCTGATCTGATTTCTGACTCTGTGTGCATATAAAGTGCCAAAGAAGTTTACCTTGCTTGAGGCCATTGTTGTATCTAGAAAACTGAGAAAATTGAATTAAATTATAGGGTGAATACACTGCAGAACTCATTATTAAATAAAATTCTATTTTACCTATTTTTGTAGAGAGGGAAATTATTTAGTAAAGTGAATATTATCCTCTAGTTCTCATGATAAATCATTTAAAGGTGAGATACACCATATCAGTAGGTACTGCTATTATAGCCACATGATGATCATTTAATTAAACAATTGATAGTTATCGTATGAATTTTTATCTCTGAGCTAAGTGAAATATCTTTGACTTTATCTTAGAGATTTTCTTTGGGAAGAGAAAGAAGTTTTAGGATGGTACCTCCTTTGTATTATACAATGAGTATTGTTTTATATTGAAACTGCAATTCACTTTCTTTCTAGTTAAAAAATGCTTTTTCATCCTTTCTGAAATAAATATGATCTTTGAAATTAGATTTGATGTAAATCCAAACGTAATGAGATTCAATTTTTCATTGTAGCCGAATTAGACGGAGAACTTCAAATATTTATTTGAGGTTTAATTTGAGTAATTTAGGAAAACATTGAGCTTCCTCATTCATAAATGATAATTACTTCTCTTCATCAAATATTGTACTCGATTCCCTTCTGCTGTCAGTGCAGTCATGTGCAGATATGAACACTTTTATATCTCCAAGGGGATTCTTGTTTTCATGTAACTTCCTCGGGTTGCTTAACTTATAAAACCTTTAGAAATAGAGTTTGCTGTGCCCGTGTTTTGGAGTGTTTAGTTTTATAAGGGAAGAGAGGTGAGAAGTGGAATAGCATTTACATTGATTTTCTTTAAGGCTGTGCTCTACTGAGAAATAGTATTTTGTCTTACTAAAGCACGTGTTTAAGAAATGGAGATTGCTGTCTTGCAAAACTCCCAAAATAAACTCCAGCAGCTTAAAATGCCTGTAGCCTCTAGTTGATTATAATTCTACACTAAATCAAAAGTGACTGCTTTTAAAAACTTCCATAAAGAAAAGCTTAGGCATTTCACACTATGGCTTGGCCCATGCAAGATTCTTTATTCCATTCCTTTTAGAGTTTCCTCCAGGTAATAAAAACATATATATGTGAGTTCCATGAGGATATTTAGGGGTTGACCGGAGTCATCAGACTTCTACGCTGGTGGTGATAACATGTAGTTACAACAGCAGCAGCCGCAATAGCAGAGAAGATCTTAGTTTTGCCACATTTGTGTCTTTGCCCACCAGCTTTATTATTGACTCCTGACTTTGTTTATTGGACTTGCCAGAGAACTGCATAGTAAGCATTCTACTGATGAGGAATCTTTTGGGTGCAAGTGACAGAAACCCACTCAAAGTAGCTTAAGCATCAAAGGAAATAGACTGGTTCATATGAAGAGTCTTGGGATGGTACTGACTTCAAGAACAGATGAATCCAGAATCTCAGCTTTAGCCAGAATCTAGGGTTTTGTGACTTGAATTTGTTTTTCCTTGTGTAGCCCCCTGACTCATTTGCAGTGGAGTCAGTGGCTTACCCCTGAATCAGTTGCTGTGATGGATGATTGGAATGTATTCAAGCACCAAACCAAGGTTATTTTCTCACATGGGAGCTAAAGAAAGAGGGTGACCCATCTAAAATGGAGTTTGGGGTGATCCTTTATGCAACAGACAATGTTGTCAACAGCAGACAGGGAATAGAAAACAGGCAAACCACCACAACAGCTGATACTAGTAAATCAATTCTAATCAAGTGTGAAAGTTAGCTAGTTGCTCAGTCATGTCTAACTCTCTGTAGCCCGCCGGGCTCCTCTGACCGTGGGATTCTCCAGGAGTGGGTTGCCATTCCTTTCTCCAGAGTCAAGTGGAGGATGCAACCCGAAGTCTAAAATTTGATTTCTGTTTAGGAACCAACCAGAGTCCATTGGTCCCTGGTCCATATTCAGTGACTGTGTCCTGATGGATCATGTTCCTTAGGAATGGAATTTGCTAGAATCTTCTCTTCTCACACAGAACACTGAGTGTGAATTTGGAGTGATTTCAGCTCTTCGGAGATTATAAAATATGCATTTTGTTACTTGTATATTAGGACTGGAAGCCAGAAATCCACTTATGTTTCTTCCAACTCCCTTAAAATTTTATTTTCCCTCTTGCTCCAATTTGACAATTGGCTCATGTAAATATCATTAGGTAAAAAAAACCCACAGTGTTAGGACCTAAACAAAGTTTCTGGGGGTAAACCATTTGTGCATCTGAGCTGGTTCATCTTCTCTGAGATTTATGAGAAAGTGCATTCATCCTTAAGTGCACTTTTTTTTTTTTTTCGAGAGCAGAATGAATGTTTCAGCTACATAAACTTGAGATGCTTAAGTAAGACTGTTCCTCTGAAGTCCTCTGGTGGCAGCCATAACCCAAATCAATTCAGGCAGCATCTCTCCCCTGGCTGGCCCCTGGCTTTCCCCATGTGCACGTACCATGCACTCTTTCTTTTGTCTCTTCAAATTTTTGTTTGCTCTTCTGAAGTCATCATCATCAATTAATATTTGCCAAGGACCCGTAGGATCTAACCTGCCACGTCTCCATCTGTTATTCACCAGTGCAGACGTGGTGGTCCCACCCCTTTTAGGTTTGAATCACATTATTATAAGCTATTTTCAGCATCCCTCACCTGCCGTCTTCCAAACATTCTCAAATCCCACACCTTGGCTCTGCCCTGCTGCTCTCCTCCACAATTTCACTTTCCCAGCATTACACAGTGGTGAGAAATGCATATCCCATACTCCAGTATTGACTCCAGGCCTGCGACCTTCTAGTTTATATGATCCTGGGGGACTTTGGGGACCTTTCTGACACATTTTCCTCCTTCTTCCATAAAAGAGGCATCATGAGTGTGTCTATACAGTTTGGAGATTCCAGGGCATGGGAAGGATGGTTGTGAAAATTAAATGAGGTTAAAGGTTGAGAGAGCTGGACCACAAAGAAGGCTGCGCGGTGAAGAGTTGATGATTTTGAACTGTGGTACTGGAGAGGACTCTTGAGAGTCCTTTGGACTGCAAGGAGATCAAACCAGTCCATCCTAAAGGAGATCAACCCTGAATATTCATTGGAAGGACTGATGCTGAAGAGCCGACTCATTGGAAAAGACCCTGACGCTGGGAAAGACTGAAAGCGGGAGGAGAAGGGGATGACAGAGGATGAGATGTTTGGATGGCGTCACCAACTCAATGGACATGAGTTTGAGCAAACTCTGGGAGTTGGTGACGGACAGGAAACCCTGGTGTGCTGCAGTCCATGGGATCACAAAGAATTAGGCACAGCTGAGTGACTGAACTGACTTTTTGAAATATAGTTGATTTACAATGTTGTGTACATTTCTGCTGTACAGCAAAGTAATTCTTAAAATGGGGCTTCCCAGGTGGTGCTAGTGGTAAAGAATCTGCTTGCCAATGCAAGAGACACAGCTTCGATCCCTGGGTCAGGAAGGTCCTCTGGACAAGGAAATGGCAACCCACTCCAGTAGTCTTGCCTGGAAAATTCCATGGGCAGTGAAGTCTGGCAGGCTACAGGGCATGGGGTCACAAAAGGGCTAGACAGAGCTGAGCATGTGTGTGTGTGTGTGTGTGTGTGTGTGTTTATGATCATATATATATATATACACACACACACACATGTATTTTATATTGCTTTTCATTATGATTTTTAAAAGGATTTTTTAAAGTTTTTTTTTTTAATTAATTTATTTTAATTTTGGCCACATCCTGAAGCATGTGGGGTCTTAGTTCCCTGACCAGAGCCCTCACCCACTTCACTGGAAGGCAGTGTCTTAACCACTGTACTTCCAGGGAAGTCCCCTTCATTATGATTTTTCACAGAATATTGAATATAGTTCCCTGTGCTATACAGTAGCACCTTATTTTTTTATTCAGTCTATATATATAATAGTTTGCATATGCTAATTTAAACTCCCAGTCTATCCCTCCCCCAACCACCCCCCCTCTTTCAAACTTGCTGTGAGGAACAGCAACTAAAATAGGATTCTCAGTAATGATCATAGTGTGTATTTTTCTCTATGTGAGGGCAGAAGCTTCAGAGAGTCAAGACAGTGCTGCTTGTCTTTGCAGGAGTAGCCTGGTTTTAAAAAGCCAAGCCATTTGGCAGTATTAACCGCGTTGATTTCAGCACATTGCATAATGTGCCGATAGCCCGCGCATGCTGACTGGTCAGGCACTTGGGTAATCAACACCAAGCGCGCGATGTGTCCTAACAGACAAATGGGCTTTTTAAACTTCCAATGGGAGAAAGTGTTTTCATTGGCAAGGGGACTTATCTGTCAGTCAGCCTCTGCCCCACTCTAATTATGGACATGGCACTGAGTTGATGTCAAGGAGATAAAAGGAACCATCAGACGTGGCCCTTGCTCTGAAGGCGTTTATGACCATGTTGGGAAAATGAGGCATAAAGAGATGAACGCACGGTAGAGGAAGACCCATCCATGATGGTTGTGTAAAAGTGTCAAATGAGGGGCCCAGGCTCGGAGTATAGTTATCCTGCTACTGTCCTTCAATTTGGGCTCAAAGGTGATGTTAGATTGGTGAACAGGTACAAATCATTCTGAGTTATTGAGTCAAATCATAATTTGCCTGGGTACCTGGAGTGAGTCAGTTGTCATAAGTGTTTTCTGGGTATCCTTTCTTCTCTTATGATTGGCAACAGAAGCTTAAGACCTCTCTCTCATCATCTGATTTTCTCCCTTCCCCACCCTTGCAGTCCCGCATAAACCAAACAGGCACCTGGAAATTGAGAGGTGTTCTCCTAAGGTGACTTGTTTTGTTAGCAAAGCCAGAGTTGGGTACTTATGCAGTTTTTTTCTTTTTGGTTGGGATGTTGGAAGAGCCCCATATCCATCATCCCCCTCTGTCCCATGCCTTTCTCTTAAGAGATGAACCCAATGCTCGTTGGATTGAGAAGCAAGTACAGCCATCAAGGACGTATTAAAAAGTGACCGTAAGTGATTTCCTGAAGTTAGTCACCTGCTAAGACAACACCTTGAAACTCAGACTTTCAGTAGTGTTACATGTACCATATTTTCTACACAGTACATTCACAAGTGATTAACAGTCATAGTTAAAGACTTCCCTGGTGGTCCAATGAAGTCCTCAAGTAAGTCCTTAGCTAAGACTCCGTGCTCCCAGTGCAGGGGGCGCAAGTTCGATCCCTGGTCAGGGAAGATCCTGCCTGCCACTTGGTGTGGGGGAAAAAAAAATCAAACGAGAACAACAGCAAAAGCAAAAAGAAAATTTCTCATGTGACACTTTAAAAAAACATAATGAGAGGCAATGAGAATTTATGATTCATTGAGCACTGCAACGAGGACTTGAAGGCATATTTTTAATGCTGTAAATACCTTCTTTGCTTCTTTTACTAGTCATGTCCTTGGACTCCTTAAGTCTTGTTGTAGATTGGGTGTTGTAAACATGTGTCAGGACTTCCTTCCTGTTTAGGGCTGAATAACTCTCCATCACATGGGCTGCATCATGTTTTGTTTATCTGTTTATCTGTAGATGGACACTTACGTTGCTTCCACCTTTTGAATATTGTGAATAATCCTGCTACGAGCACAGATGGGCAAGTAGGTACTATTCTTAAAAAAAAAAAACAACAACTGCTTTTTAAGTTTTGTAGAGATATTCTGTTGGCCAAAAGTTTGTTTGTTCAGCTTTTTCCATAATATTGTACAAAAACCCAAACAAACTTTTTGGCCAACTCAATATAATTTCTGTATGCTGTTGTTAAGTCACTTCAGTCGTGTCCGACTCTGTGCGACCCCATAGACGGCAGCCCACCAGGCTCCCCCGTCCCTGGGATTCTCCAGGCAAAAACACTGGAGTGGGTTGCCATTTCCTTCTCCAATGCATGAAAGTGAAAAGTGAAAGTGAAGTCGCTCAGTCATGCCCGACTCTGAACGACCCCATGGACCGCAGCCTACCAGGCTCCTCCGTCCATGGGATTTTCCAGACAAGAGTACTGGAGTGGGGTGCCATTGCCTTCTCTGATGATTGCTGTATAATATTGTGTAAATTTAAGGTATTCAACATGTTGATTTGATATGTCTGTATACTGCCAAGTCATGACCATTGTAGCATCAGTTAACACCTTCATCTTGTGACATAATTACCATTTCCTTTGTGTACTGAGAACATTTAAGATTTACTCTCTTAGCAATTTTCAATTGGATAACACGATGCTCTTCACTATCATTACCTTGTGCATTAGATCCCCAGAATTGTGAGTCTTATAAGTGGAAGTTTGTACCTCTGACAGGTGTCTGCCCATTTCCCCCTCCACCTAGCTTCTAGTAACTGCCACTCCACTCTGTCTCTCCCAGCTCAGCTTGCCTGTTTTTCCATAGAAGTGATATCCCACAGTCGTTTTCTCTGATTTTCTCCACTTTAGCATAGTGCTCTCAAGGTTCATCCAAGCTGTTATAAACCAGCAGGTTTTCCTTCTTTCTCGTGGGTGAAAAGCATTCCATTCTATCCCTGTCCATGCCACAACCTCTTCACCCATTCACCTGTTGATGGACACAATTGTTTCCATCACTTGGCTTTTATGAATGACACTTTGGCCAATGTGCAGATTTCTCTTTGAAATTAAGGCAGATACTATCTTTAATCCCATTTTCTAGATAAGAAGACTCAGCTCCAACAGATCAAGGGACAGGACTGGTAACCAAGCTCGGATCTGTCCAGCTCGGAGTCCAAACTCTTGACTGCTGTGTCTGTCACCTTCCTGCTTTGACAGCTCTGGTGGGGTATCCTGAACAAGGCTCTGTCATGCCCAAGGCTGTGGGGAGTGACAGCTCTTTCACGGAAAAGTCGCTCTGGCTTCTCCCTTCAGCAAAGGGAATTTTTCAAGGCTCCGTTGCCCTCTTTCGATTTGAACCTTCTCTGTTCGAACCTCTTTCTCCTCCGACTTCTGTCCATTGCTCGATGTCTACCTCCTTGTTGAATTCCTTCAAGCCGAGGAAGCCTATCATGCCAGGCACTGCCCTTACTCTTCTAAATTCTTAATCCATGTAAGCTTCCTACTAACCAGATGGGCAGGCTTCTTATCAATGGGGTCCTGGGTTGTGTGTGAGATGACGAAGTTGCACGTGCGTGCATGCTAAGTTGCTTCAGTCGGGTCTGACTCTGTGTGACCCTATGAACTGTAGCCCTCCAGGCTCCTCTGTCCATGGGAGTCTCCAGGCAAGGATGCTGAAGTGGGTCACCACACCTTCCTCCAGGGGATCTTCCCAACCCAGGAATTGAACCTGCATCTCTTGTATCTCCTGCATTGGCAAGTGGGTTCTTTACCACCGAGCTACCTGGAAGCCCAACGCAGTTGCACAGAAGCTAGAAATCTGCCTGGGTTCACACAGTGGTGGAGTTGAACCCAGAGTCTGTGCTCCACACCACTATCCATGCTGCCTCCCGGACGGAGACAGGGTTCAGACCCACCTGTAGACGCTGCATCGCTCCAGCCAAGCCTGGACCGGCCTCGCTGAGGTGGTGCTATCATCCTGAGTCTGCTCTTGCCATCTCCACCCACTTGCTCTCATGGGCTTAGGTCTTCACTGCTCACAGCATGCCGAGTAGCAAACCCGGAGACCATTGCAGCTGCTTCGGTATTCTACAGCCCTCTTGGGTCTGGAAGCTGTTGGAGGCAGACACTGCAGCCCATTTGTCTAATAATATGGCTGCTCTTTCTTCCACCTAGCTAGAGCCAAGGCAGGGGGTGGAGGAGGAGAAAGAAAGAGAGGGTGGGGAGAGGGAGAGAGAGGCTGCCTACTGTCTCTGTATTTATCCCAAATCCATATATTATTTTGGAACATTCAGTATTGCAGAAATATGCGAAGGGATAAATCACTCCTTTTACCATCTGGTCTCTGAGAACCTTCCCAAGAACTGTAGCTTCATTTAATTTTGTTGTGTTCCTTTCTCAACCTTTTTGTGCTTTCCATCATCGTTTCTTGGCTGCATTTTTGGGGTTTGTTTTGCCTTCGGTTGCTTGCTCCTTTAGCTGTTTCTGCATTTTACTTTCTGAAAAAGAAACACCAGCTCTCACTCATCAGCGTTCTGCCAAATTCTTTATTTGGCATGACGCTACCTCGTGCCTATTTTCTTTACCTTCATCTGGAGCCCTGGAGTGATGTGTGGGTATTTTTCAATGCCCCAACCAGATGCACCAACCGGCTTGATGCTCGGTAATGAGGAAGCAGTAGCACCCCTTGGTCTTTGAATTTCTTGGCAGTGCCTTCATGGCAAACGTTTCCATGAGATGAGTATGGTGGACCAAGCCCAGGCATCGCTACATGGCTCCAAAGTCCTTTTAAATGAACAAGTGGATTGGCACTCATCTAATGGGAATACAAGTCCAGTGAGGTTACTTAGCACGTACTGGTTCCTCACTGTCTGAGTGGGAGATTACAGGTAAGCACAGGAAGAAGGCCACGGTGATGACGTATTTAGATAATAGATCGGAGTTGGACAACAGTATGAACTCGTATTTAGCTTCTTACAGACACAGATGGTTAAACATAGAATTGTCTATAGAGATGTCTGTATGCACGGAATGCGTGTGCTCTGCTCAGCCGTGTTTGACTCTTTGTGACCCCATGGACTGTCGCCTGCCAGGCTCCTCTGTCCATACAATTTTCCAGGCAAGAATACTGGAGCAGGTTGCCATTTCCCCCTCCAGGGGATCTTCCCGACCCAGGGATCGAACTCACGTCTCCTGCGTTGGCAGACAGATTCTTTACCGCTGAGCCACCTGGGAAGTATACACGGGATAGTATATGCACATCTTTCTGCTCTGTCAGCTCAGAGGAGCTGGAAGCAGTGATAACCCAGCAGCAATGAGCACACTTGGCACCCAGATCTTGGTTTCTAATACCATTCTCTATTTAAAGGGACAAGGGCTCCTCAGAGGAATGACTGCTTTTGGGACTGGGGCATGAAATATACAGGATGAGCCTAGTACTGAGCACCTCAGAGTTCAAGAAAATAAAGAAATGCTCAAATCAACAGAAGCACAAGCATCAGGGTGGAATACGCCTTGTAAATGAGAAATGGAAGACTTCTTAACATGAGTTAGATGAATAGTTACTGCCACTCTTCACTCTGAAAACTTGGGCTCTTGTAACTAACGGCTAACTTAAATACTCATTGTTGTGAAGGGCTTTGGGCCACCTCTCTTTCTGTCTCTCCTGTGAGCGGGTGAGACCTGAATTCTGTTCCTTGGGTTCACAACCACAGTAACTTCCCGGGGCTCTCACAGCCCAGTTTTGAAGATCAGGGCAACTTGAAACAAGGGGAGTGAAGAATAAATCACATTTCCAAAGAAAAAAATCAAGTCATTGCAGCTCAATTATTAATGCGCAAAACTGTTATGTAACGTAGCAGCCCAATTAACAGGTGTCTCTTGGGGAATAATCAAGGCTTAATTTGGCATGATAATTAGTAAGCTCCCCTCCCAGCTTTGGATGGGGGCCCCTGCAGGACAGCCTGATGGCTGGTAATGAGGCAGTATCACTTACTTTGCAGCCATGTTAATTGTGTATTTCTGTGCACGGGGACAAGACAGATTTACCTGTTTCTAGATGCTGAGATGTGCCACTGGTCTAATAGAGCTGTGCTCATTTTCTGGTCTTGCCAACCCTGGCCTTCCTGAAGGGCAGCGCTCTTAGACGTTTGAGAATTCTTTAATTGGCAGAGTTGTTGTAATGGCTATACTTCTGTCTGTTTTTTTTTTTTTTTCCTGATAGACTGGGTGGCAGAATTCCAGTTTTACAAGACATATGGCCAGGGCTGACATATTCAAACCAGGAAATTGTCCTGTTTTGTGTGTCTGTAATAATGGGGGACCACAGTCGCCATGGCATAGCTGTCTATCACCTCTATGTGTCCCAGGGCATACCTGTTTGTTACAATAAAATACTAGATGTGTGTATAGTCACAGAGAGCAAAAAACATGGGCAATTACAAGAGTCTTTTTATTTTTACCAGAAAAAGAAAAAGAAGGAGAGAAAGCACAGAGAAAAAGAGAAATAAAACTACCACAAATCACCCATCAGCTGAGAGATATTAACATTCTGGTATGATATCTTTTCAGTTTTACACACACATACACAGGTCTACATATCTATGGCTATTGACCTAGGTATGATTTCTGTTTGCAAAGTTGGATTTGTAATGAGCATACGACTCTGTTAACATGTTTGTTCTTGTTCTGTGTGTGTCCTCAGTCATGTCCAACTCTTTGCAACCCCATGGACTGTAGCTCACCAGCCTCCTTTGTCCATGGAATTCTCCAGGCAAGAATACTGGAGTGGCTTGCCAATTCCCACTCCAGGGGATCTTCCAACCCAGGGATCAAACCCACATCTCTTATGTCTCCTGCATTGGCAGGTGGATTCTTTACCACAGATTTTGAACAGAGTCCACCCTGCCTTTTCTTAAACTGCCTTTTTTCTGAAGTTTGGGAGCCACTGATCTTCACTTTAAGAGTTAAGCTGATATAATATGCATTTCCCCCCTTTCTTTTCCCTAAAATCCTTTATTAAGAACCATTTTCCTTGAACTCTACTTGGGAAAAGCTTTGAGCATCTAGATAGCTTTCCCGTTTCTGTTTTGTTCAATTTTGTTTCACTATTATAGACATCCCAGCAGTGAACATCCTTACATGTGCATCTTTGCTATCTCTTATCCCTGGGCTTCCCTGGTGGCTCAGTGGTAAAGAATCTGCCTGCCAATGCAGGACACACAGGTTCGATCCCTGGCTGGGATGATCCCCTGAAGAAGGAAATGGCAACCTAGTCCAGTATTCTTGCCTGGGAAATCCCATGGACAGAGGAGCCTGATGGGTTTGTAGTCCATAGGGTCGCAAAGAGTTGCACGTGGCCGAGCGTTTGAGCATGCACACACACAGCTCACTCACAGAACGGGTCAAAGGGTATGGCTATTGGAAGGCTTTGGACTGACTTTGGGGAACTTCTCTTTCCTGAAGGTCTGTGCATCTACAACCCCACAGGTACTTCGGAGTCGCCTCCTCCCGTTGCTGCTCTGAAGTATATTTTTTTAATTCCAGGTTCTGCAACTTTAGTGGTGAGGCAGGAAGCCAATAGAGAAAGTTTATTAAATTCTTATTTATGATTTCAATTTGTATGAGCCTTTGCCTTCCCCAAGCTCGAGGCAGCACTTGGAGAACATCAAGCTTGTAACTCTTAGCTGTGCTGATTTGAGAGAGGGGAGGTAGAGAAGATGGGCAAAGAGTGCTGGATGGAAGGGGCGGGCGACCCCACAAAGTAAAGGCTAGAAACAGAAGCAGTTCAGATGGCTGAGCATCATTTGAGGCACTTTCTGAAAAGCCTAGATTCGGAAGGAAAACACTTTTTTTTTTTAATCCTCCTCTTGATTTCCTCTTAAGTGGGTAGAACAGAAGATCACAATGAACTTACGTGTGTGTGTTTAACTTTTTGGCATGCCACAGCAATGTGTTCAGTTCCTTTCAGTCGCTTAGTCGTGTCCAACTCTGCAACCCCATGGACTGCAGCATATCAGACTTCCTTTCCATCACCAACTCCCAGAGCTTGCTCAAACTCATGTCCATTGAGTCAGTGATGCCATCCAGCCATCTCATCCTCTGTCATCCCCTTCTCCTCCTGCCTTCAATCTTTCCCAGCATCAGGGTCTTTTCTAATGAGTCCGTTCTTTGCATCAGGTGGCCAAAATATTGGAGTTTCAGCTTCAGCATCAATCCTTCTAGTGAACATTCAGGACTGATTTATTTTATGATTTATTGGTTTGATCTCCTTGCAGTCCAAGGGACTCTCAAGAGTCTTCTCCAGCACCACAGTTCAAAAGCATCAATTTTTTCTTTGTGGTCCAACTCTCACATCCACACATGACTACTGGAAAAGCCATAGCTTTGACTAGATGGACCTTTGTTGGCAAAGTAATGTCTTTGCTTTTTAATATGCTGTCTAGGTTTGTCATAGCTTTTCTTCCAAGGAGCAAGGGTCTTTTAATTTCATGGCTGCAGTCACCATCTGCAGTGATTTTGGAGCCCAAGAAAATAAAGTCTGTCACTATTTCCATTGTTTCCCCATCTATTTGCCATGAAGTGATGAGGCCAGATACCATGGTATTAGTTTTCTGAATGTTGAGTTTTAAGCTGGTTTTTTCACTCTCCTCTTTCACTTTTATCAAGGGGCTCTTTAAGTTCATCTTTGCTTTCTGCCCTAATGCCCTAAGAGTAATGTATGTGTGTTTAAATATTTTTGATGGTATGCAGGATCTTAATTCCCTGATCAGGTATTGAACTTGCACCTCCTGTGGTGGAAATGCAGAGTCTTAACCCCTGGACCACCAGAGAAGTCCCTTTTTTTGTGTGTTTGTTAGTTGGTTGGGCTTCCTTGGTGCCACAGAGGATAAAGCGTCTGCCTGCAATGTGGGAGACCTGGGTTAGATCCCTGAGTCCGGAAGATCCCCTGGAGAAGGCAATGGCAACCCACTCCAGTCCTCTTGCCTGGAAAATTCCATGGACAGAGGAGCCCGCTAGTCTTTACAGTCCATGGGATCGCAGAGAGTCGCTCATGACTGAGCAACTTCACTTGCTGCCCATAGGCACCTGGCAGAGCAGGTAAGTTGGAGCAGAAGGACCAGCCCCACCTTCTCTCACCAAGCCCTCCTCTTCTGTTGAGTCTGCCCTATAGAGCCCCCTTCTCAATGAAGCATAGTAGTTGTCTGAGCTGCAGACACCCTGAGGGTGATCAGAAACAGACCTACACGCAGACAAGCAAAAACCACTGTCTTCCCATCTATCTTGAGGCCATCATCTATTTTCTTATTTCCCTCTTTTTATTTATTTGTTATTGGTCAGTTGCTAAGTCATGTGTGACCCTTTGGGACCGCATGAACTGTAGCACCCCAGGCTTCCTCACCCTTCACCATCTCCCAGAGTTTGCTCAAACTCATGTCCATTGAGTTAGTGATGCCACCCAACCCTCTCATTCTCTGTCACCCCCTTCTCCTTCCTTCAGTCTTCCCCAGCCTCAGGGTCTTTTCCAGTGTTGGCTCTTTGCATCAGCTTCAACTTCAGCATCAGTCCTTCCAGTGAATATTCAAGACTGATTTCTTTTAGGATGGACTGGTTGGATCTCCTTGCAGTCCAAGGGACTCTCAAGAGTCTTCTCCAGCACCACAGTCTGAAAGCATCATTTCTTTGGCTCTCAGCCTTCTTTATGGTCCAACATTGCTTTTTAAAAAAATAATTATGTACTATTTATTTTTCGGCTGTGTTGGGTCTTTGTTGCTATGCGAGCTTTTCTCTAGTTGTGGCAAGCAGTGGCTGCTCTCTAGTTGCGGTGTCCAGGCTTCTCATTGCAGGGGCTGCTCTTGTTGCAGAGTATGGGTTCTAGGGTGTGCAGGCTTTCATAGCGGCAGCTCCCAGGGTCCAGAGCACAGTCTCAATAGTTGTGGCACGTGGGCTTGGCTGCTTCATGGCATGTGGGATCTTCCTGGGCCAGGGTCAAATCCATGTCTCCCACATTGGCAGGCAGATACTTTACGACTGAGCCTCCTATCTCTTTTCTCCAATGAGGTATGAATGAACTTCTAAAATGATATGCTCTTGTAGCTCAGTTTTTGAAAAACATTCCTTTCTCCAACCAGCACCTAGCGAGAGCCTGTTAAGATCTTTCCTCCATGTTCCTCCTGTCCCTACCTTGGACGATTCTACTCCGAAATCTACTACCCCCCAAACGATTTAAGATGCTCTTAATTGCTTTACTGGAGGGAAATAGAACACCTTTTAAGCCAACAGCTGAGCGATTTGCTATGACAATTCTGCCACTGTGCATTCACTTAATTTCCAATTAATCAAACATTCAATAAATCATTAGGATAATTACACCTGCTCCCATCCTCTGGCCCCAGCACATTAACTCAGCTCAGGCACCCCCTGGACTGGCTGCGGGGAAGGTGTTCATTTGTCTGCCCTGGCTGGGTGCACAACCTGGCTCCCTGTGAGCCTTGAGAAATGACGGGTAAGAAACTGTAATTATTTCAGGCACCACAAGTTTGCTCGGATTCCTCCTTCTCTGCTTCTCACCCCAGTACTTCCTCAACAACTTAAGCCAACATCAGAGAATCCTAGTAGCAGTGGCTGGTTAATTTCAGCAAGTTTTTTTTTTTTTAATCATTTTTATTTCCCGACTGTGCCTCTTTTCTAATTACACCATCTCCCCAGGTGAGCGATAATTCCCTCATCACCATATATTTCAAGCACAGATTATTAAAATAATATAGCTTATGTCATATAAATGTAACAGAAAGTATCTTAAAGATGCTTTATTGAAAGCTGGTAAATTGGTTCAACAGATGAATGTTTTAAGGCCTGTTTTTAAAAGGTTGCACAAGTATAAACCCACTGAATTACTGCTGCAGTTTCACACGAGCGGATGCAATTATTTTAAGCATCTAACTGTGCACGAGACAGATCTGAAAGAGAAGGAGCTAAATTCTCTGAGATTAATTAAAGGGTTTCATTTTGCTCTTGATTTAAAAATAAATTTCAAGCATGCATCACTTGTTATTCTCTTGAAGAATTTGCATTACAGGGTGTTTTTTTTAAATATATGTATATATATATATATAAAAATACCGAAAATGTTAAGCTTCATGAGTTCTTCATACAATATAGCCAGCAGCTTATAAAAAAGAAGGGTTGACCTATTGTTGCCACAGCTTATTCTCCTGCATATTTCTTTATACTTTTCCATTTGTGAAGGGTATTAATCTTAAAACTCATTTCCAAGGTAAGACGGTGCATTTACATGCATTTCCCGTAAGATTGCTCTCGATCCGATCTATGCCCATTGATTTAATTTCTTCTCCCTCTCAGAGCCAGTGGTGCTGAAGGGTTTATGGTAATTACAGTGTTGTGGGTTTCAGTGGAATGGCTCCCTGGTACCCTGAGTGTGGGTTTTGATTCTCACGAAGCTCACTCAGCCCTGGAGACACTGAGGGGAGCATCTCCGAGGCTGGGGGCACAAGGCGGATGGGGAAGGATGCTGGCTGGTACACAGCCTGGAGGCATGGGGAGGCTGGAGAGAGGACAGCCCGGGGCTACTGGCCAGATGGATCACCATTCTAATGGGCCCCTTTAAGGTGAATCACTTGGCAGTTTTGAGAGTTGGCAGACAGTTCAGCCACCTGTGCTCATCGTGAAATGAGGTACAGGAACCTAGGGGTCTGAAATATGCCGCTCACCCTTTGAGGGATGGTCTGGTGGTGCAGGAGGCGATATGCCTAGTAAGATCGGGGGCGGAGTGGGCAGGCAACTGTCGCCCAAATGGCCTGGGTTTTGAGTTGTGCTGACCAGGGTTCAAGTACTCCAAACCAAAATGCTCATCGATAACAGCACTGGCCAATAGAACATGATGCATATGTTGTGTTAGTTTTTCTAGTAGCCTCATTCTCAAAAAAAAAAAAAAAAATTGCAAAAAAACAAGTGAAACTCCGTTAAACACAGTACTGTATTTCCCTGTAGTTTATTATATGTGAGGTATTATGTCAGCGTGTCATCAATGTAAACGTAAAGAAGACAGCTTATGTTCCTTTCTTCGTGTAATTCTTTTAACTCCCATCATGCATCTCGAACTCCCAACACCTCTCCGTCTGGACCAGTCATGTTCCAAGTGTCTGGGAGTCACGCTCCCCCTGTGGTGATGGCTGCCATGCTGGATGGAGCTACTCCAGGCTGGGGCTTCCCAGGTGGCTCAGTGGGTAAAGAATCCGCCTGAAGTGCAGGAGACATGGTTCAATCCCTGGGTCGGGAAGACCCCCTGGAGGAGGACATGGCAACCCACTCTGGTCTTCTAGCCTGGAGAATCCCACGGACAGAGGAGCCTGGTGGGCGGGATCCACAGGGTCACAAAGAGTCGACATGACTGAAGTGGCTTAGAATGCATGCACTCTAGCTTATATATAAGTAGAATATTCCCCGCTGCAAGTGAAGGAATCTAGCTTCAAATAAGCTTCAGCAAGAAAAGACCATTTGATTTCAATGTAACTGGATCTAGAAACCCAAATGTTGCCTTCAGGATAGCTCCCAACCTGGCCTCAACCTAGCTCCCAACCTAGCACCCAAGCCTCAGTCCAGTGCCATCCATGGCGAGATGACATACTTTAGCCACTCATTCTTGATTTCATTTATTCAGAAAACTTTTGACTGAAGCCTTGCCATAGGATAGGCTCTGTAACAGGCACTGTGGTCAAAACATTGGTATGACTAAAAATATACCCACATCTCTGCACCTCTGCGTTCCACTTCCTTGGTCCCAACATCATTTTGCGGGTGGATGATGCAGTATCTTCCTCACCCGTCTCGTGTTCTTGCTCAATTTTGCTTGTCTTTAACTCATCTTCTGCCCAGACCCAGGGTTATCTTTTCCTTTCTCACTTGGAGCTATCGACTTAAAAAATACAGTCAGTCACAACCTGAAAGTAGAGCATTGTTTTATTTGGTGGGAATTCTCAGGACTTCAAGCCCAAGAGGCAGCATCTCAAGTAGCTCTGAGAAATTGCTCTGAGGAGGCAAGGGAAGGAGCCAGGTTATAAAAAAGTTTGCAACAAAGGGGGCAGGGAGTCTGACCGTCAAAGATGATTGTTAACAAAGGAAAGCCAGGTAGCTCAAGTTAAGGGATTTAGCTTTCTACGTATGGGAAGACGCTAGCATCTGGGCTCATGGAAATCATTCTTTCCATATGTATCTCAGCTATCTGAGGCCAGCTCCTGCGTTTTCACCTTCCCTGTCCACAGCAAGCCAGCGAGCCTGATAGCTGTTAGATCGCAGGTATTCTTTTCCTTCCTGAATTCCTGTAGGGCTCACCAGCTCACAGCAGAGGGCTGCATTTGCTGATGACTGTGACATCCTTGCTTACTGATACGGAAATAAATACTCTCTTTCACATAGCTCTGATCACATCACTCCCAAGTTTTTCAGGAGTAACCCCCCCGCCTCCATTGCTTATGGAGTTGAACCCTAAAGGCTAGGAAGAATCTTCATGACCTTGCCCCTGCTAACCTCCTCTTTCTCTCACCAAACGCCTTTAGACCCTAAACTCCAGACCAGGTTTTCTCACCTTCAGCAGTTTCAGCGTTTATGTCAGGTCATTCTCTGTAGTGTCCTGGACACAGTCCAGCAGCATGGTGGACCTCCACCCACTAGAGGACAACGGCATCCCCTCCCCGGCTGTGACAACCCCAAACATCTCCAGACATTGCCACATGTTCCTTAGTGAGCAAAGCTCTGCCTTCATGGAGAACAACAGCTCCAAAAAAAAAGAAAAAAAAAATAGAAATGTCAGTTTCTCAAACACACATTGTTCTCCCTCATTTGCAGACTTCTGTACCTTTCTTCATTTCAGTTTTCTGATCCACCTTCTTACTCCTAGTTGGTAACCTCTGCTCACGTTTCATAGCTGAGCCCTAACAACACCTTCTATGAAGCTTTCCTGACTTCTCCCCAGGTAGAAGGTATATGGCAAGGTTCCCATGTTCCTATAAGGGAGAGGGGAGATTCATCGTAGAGTGGTGCAGAGATAGGTTTATGGACACATTGCATGCAGGAAATATGGTGAGAAATGGACTATTTCCTGCCACATCAGTAAACAAAGGGGGCCACAGTCATCAGGGATTGCAGCCACCACTGAAGGTGAGCTGGTGAGCCCCGAGGGAACTCAGGAAAGAAAGAATACTTTCCTTCTAGCAGTGATCAGACTGTGGCCACTCCCCATGGTGAACCCTGAGGAAACTCAGGATGTGAAAACACAGGGTACTGGCCCCAGACAGCTGAGGTGCAGATCAAAGGAATGGTTTCAGACAGCCCAGACTCTTGCATCTTCCTGTACACAGAAAAGCACTAGATTCCTTAACTTGAGATATCTGATTTTCCTTTAATTAACAATAATCTTTTGATGTTCAGACTTCCTGCCCTTTGTTGCAAAACCTTTATATAACCTGGCACCTCCCTTGCCTCCTCAGAGCAGTTCTCTCAAGATTACTTGAAATGCTGTCTCCTGCCCTTGAAGTCCTAAAAATCCCCACCAAATAAAACATAACTTTCAACTTTTAATTTGTGTATATGTATTTTTCAAAAGTCGACCATGCACAGGAAGAGGCCACCTTCCTGGAAGTTCAGTCCAAGTCCCTCATGTACAGCCCTGAAGCAAAGATTCATATAAAAGCTGTATATTGGAGAGGAAACCCTTGCAGTGATGGTGGAGGAAGGGTGAAATGACAAGGGGAAGAGAGTGCGATGTTTGTTTTATCAAACCACTGACCATCGTGTGTAACTGGAGCTTAATCCCGGTATAGGAACACATGGAACTTCTGTAGGCACACACTGTAGATTTATCCTACCTAAGGGCAGGGGAGCTGGGGTATTTATACCCCAACTCTATTAGTCATTGGTTGAAGGGTAAGGCTTCTCCAGCACACCTTGTGGGCAAAGCAGTTTTAACATCCAGCAGAAGAAATCCAGACATTGAACATGAACACTTGAAACATCAGGCCAGTAAGCACTGACATTGTGAAACTGAGGGTATTTGCTTGAGGCACATATCCCCCCCTCTCCCCGTGTCTGCCCCACACAGTGACTCCAAGGCTGGGAGTCTACACAACTGTGAGACGGGCAGTGTGTGCCATTTTTGAACACAGAGGAGCTCATCAGGAGAGCCAACCTTTTTCTTAAAATAACAAGAGTTGCCTCCTTGGGAGGTTGCCTTTGAGATTCTGGTGGCAGTTGAACTAAGGTCTCTGGGAGGCAGCTGACAGTGAGGAAGCCAAGAGTGGAGACTGATTGCAGCTCAAGAATCTAGTTGTGGAGGCATCTTTGTGGAGATGGTCATTGATGTTTAGTTGCTAAGTCGTATCTGACTCTCTTGCAAGCCCATGGATTGTAGCCCACCGGGTTCCTCTATCCATGGGATTTCCCAGGCAAGACTACTGGAGTGGGTTGCCATTTCCTTCTCCAGGGGAATCTTCCCGACCCAGGGATCGAAACCGTGTCTCCTGCCCTGGCAGGAGGGTTCTTTACCACTGAACCACCAGGAGAGAGTTGTTGTTGTCCGGTTGCTCAGTTCTGTCCAACTCTTTGCGACCCCCATGGACTGCAGTACGCTAGGCTTCCCTGTCCTTCACCATCTCCTGGAGCTTGCTCAAACTCATATCCATTAAGTCAGTGATGCCATCCAACCATCTCATCCTCTGTCATCCCCTTCTCCTCCTGCCCTCAATCTTTCCCCAAATCAGGATCTTTTCCCGTGAGTCAGTTCTTCACATCAGGTGGCCAAAGCATTGGAACTTCAGTTTCAGCATCAGTCCTTCCAATGAATATTCAAGACTGATTTCCTTTAGGATGGACTGGTTGGATCTCCTTGCAGTCCAAGGGACTCTCAAGAGTCTTTTCCAATACCACAGTTCAAAAGCATCAATTCTTCGGCACTCAGCTTTCTTTATGGTCCAGCTCTCACATGACTACTGGAAAAACCATAGCTTTGACTAGATGGACCTTTGTTGGCAAAGTGATGTCTCTGCTTTTTAATATGCTGTCTAGGTTGGTCATAACTTTTCTTCCAAGGAGCAAGTGTCTTTTAATTTAATGGCTACAGTCACCATCTACAGTGGTTTTGGAGCCCAAGAAAATAAAGTCTGTCACTGTTTCCATTGTTTCCCAACTATTTGCCATGAAGTGATGGGACCGGATGCCATGATCTCTGTTTTCTGAATGTTGATTTCCTTTGGGTTGGACTGGTAAAGATGGAAGAGGTAGGATGTATAGGGGAGGGGATCACTGGAGAAGTTCTATAAGTGGGATTAGCTTTGCCCCTCCCCTGAAGTCTGTGTGTGGCAGTGGGGAGTGATGGATGCAGAGATGCCTGCCACTTGCAGCCAAGCCACAACGATTCCAAATAAAGTTTCAACAGACACTCCTCAGAATGAATTAAAGGGGCTAAACCTTATCACTCACACACACGGAACAGGGAACCTTTCCCTGAGGCGATGCAGGAGAAAGTTTTCATCTTTTTAAAACCCTGTTCTCCTGAATTATCTTCAAAAGTGCTTTAGAGTGTGGGACTGGGGTGAGGAGGAACAGAGGAGGCTAGTGATTTTGAACTAGCTACAGCTTTATCTGGTGTGTGTTATAAATATGTGATGCTACTTAACATAGCAAGCCATCAGGTTAATAAACAAATGATTGCCAAATTTGTAATTGGCAAGGAAGGAGGTTATAATCTGTAAGGAGCTTTGTGTCCTAACCAATTTATTCTCTAACAGGACTGCATTGCCTCTGTCGCTGAAAACTCCTAAGGATTCTTAAGAGCTAAAAACCCAGATTGGCTGAGCTGGGTTTCTCTAGCCTCTTTCCTCTTTTTTTTTTTTTTTGGCTTCCTCTCCCTCCCAGATAAGACACTTGGAAAACCCATTTCTTTAAATGCTGCTGCTCACCTGGGCTAGTAATGCCTGGCTTGTTCTTTTGGGGTGGCTTTTACCCTGAGAGCTGGAAAGAAGAGAATTCCATGGTGGAATTCATTTTAAATCCTTTTAGGCTATGCAGAATCAGGAAATAAAATAGTGTGTTTCATAGGAACATTAACTAATACCATCTGGTTTGCTCAGCAAAATATGAAGGTACCTTGGGATTAAGGTTCAGTCTGCTACCTGTCTCCTTGGTCCAGTGGCTAATGCACGTTCCCTTGTGGTTCAGCTGGTAAAGAATCCACCACAATGAGGAAGACCTGAGTTCAGTCCCTGGATTTCAAAGATCCCCTGGAGAATGGAAAGGCCTGTACTCCAGTATTCTGGCCAGGAGAATTTCGTGGGGTCGCAAAGAGTCAGACACGACTGAACAGCTTTCACTTCACTTCACCATGTGCAGTTGGCCAGAGTTCCAGGGTCCAATTCTAGGGGCCGCCATTCACCTCCCAGTCTACATGCATGGAGCCATTGCCATTGTGCAAGCTCACCCTGCTCAATTGTATTGATACATGGTAGTCCTGGTGAAAAGATGAGTGTGTGTGTGTGTGTGTGTGTGTGTGTGTGTGTGTGGGTGTGTGTCTGTGTGTTTTTATTTTATTTTTTGGAGTTACATTGTGACCTAAGTCACTTCAGTTGTATCTGACTCGTGACCCCATGGACTGCAGCCCACCAGGCTCCTCTGTCCATGGGATTCTCCAGGCAAGAATGCTAGAGTGGGTTGCCGTGCCTCCAGGAGAACTTCCCAAGCTAGAGCTCAAACCTACATCTCTTGTCTCCTGCCTTGGCAGGTAGGTTCTTTACCGCTAGCACCACCTGGGAAGCCCAACTGTCCTGAAGCAAATCCCACCAAAAGTGTGACCTTTGGCAGTTTTCTTCATTTCTAAAATGGGGATTTTAATACTCTTCCTCATGGCATTGTTAGAGATGATGCAAGAAATTTATTTTGCACTTTCTTTCCCCTTGGCGTAGACTGCTTACCCAGGCAAGCTGCTCTTCACTTTTATAAATCCACCTCAGATACCATCTTCTTGGTATTCCTGATACCTAATAACTCCCCTGGTCCCCACCCCAGTTCCTTCTTCTTTCCCATACCTAAGTATATGCATGCAACTAGGAGATGAGAAGAACCCTTACAGGGTAGATTTTTTTTTTCTCCCATTTTGTTTTATTTTGTTTTACTGTGTTTCTCTTATTTAGTGGGCAACTCTGCCTTCACATGCCCATTTCTGCAGCTAAAATCTGATTGCTTGCTTACCTGCCTTCCCAGAACTTCCTCTTCTATCTTCTGAAAATGGAACCCATCCTGGAAAGGTCTGACTCATTCAGAAAAGACTGACTCTCCCTTCAACTCCTGGTAACATGAGCTCTTCCAATCAGCATTTTCCTTTCCTCTGGGCATGGTGATTGGCTCACCAATGGACATGTGACCAGCTCTAGCCAATGAGACTTGTTCCTGGAAAGGAACTCATTTTCCTGGGGTTATGAAATGAATAGGATGGTGGCCTGGGATATCTGATGACTCTGTTGTCGTACACGGGTGTCATAGACTGCATGTTTGCACCCCTGGGAAATTTGTATATTGGAAACCTAAGCCCCAGAGTGATGGTATTTGGAGATGGGACTTTGGGGAGTTAATTAGGTCATGAAGATGGACAGTCATGAATGGGATTAATGCCCTTATCAGAAGAGACAGGAACACGCCCCGCCCAGCCTCTGTCTCTGTTTCTCTTAGTCTGCTTTCCCTCATGTGAGGAAACAGTGGGAGGGTGCATGTGCGTGTTCAGTTGTGTCCGACTGTTCGCAATCCCATGGACTGTAGCCCATCCACCAGGCTCCTCTCTGTCCATGGGATTTCCCAAGCAAGAATACTGGACGGGGTTGCCATTTCCTCCTCCAGGGGGTCTTCCTGACCCAGGGATTGAACCTGCATCTCCCGTGTCTCCTACATTGGCAGGCATATTCTTTATCACTGAGCCACCTGAGAAGCCCACAACAAGAAGGATGCCACATGCAAACCAGGAAGTGGGCTTTTATGTGGCATCATTTCTGCTTGTCGGAGAAGGCCATGGCATCCCACTCCAGTACTCTTGCCTGGAAAACCCCATGGACGGAGGAGCCTGGTAGGCTGCCCTCCATGGGGTCGCTGAGAGTCGGACACGACTAAAGCAACTTAGCAGCAGCAGCAGCAGCATCTCTGCTGGTACCGTGATCTTGGATTTCTTAGCCTTCAGAACTTTGAAAAATAATTTTGTCTTTAATCCACTGAGTCTATAGTATTCTGTCAGAGCAACCTGATTGGACTGAGACACTAGGGAAAGCCAGTCTGAACACAAAACAAACTGTTAAAAGGATGTTCGTTTCTGAAATCATTTGGATGTTGGCACCTGCATCTAACTGAGCCTGGAGCCTTAAACTTCTCAGTTTTGTAATAAATCAACCCCCCTTTGTTGTTGTGTGTATAAGGTAGTTCTAGACTGTGTACCCTCCAATGGAGTCTCATCTACAAGAGCATGAGAAATTTGAGAGCAGGGTGATGTATCTCTTGACACATTTGACACTCATTATGTCAAATTCAAAAATGCCCAACTTGAGATTCAGAGGCAGAGATTTAACAACCCCAAATTGTGCATAGTCAACCAGATGAATTAAGATAGCCTGTGAGCCTGAGACGTAGAAGTCATTTTTTTTCCCCCAGAAATATAGTGATTTTTATATGTCACATCCCGGATCGACTCTCTCTGTCAGCTCTGCAAGCGTCTTTGGAACTGACAAGTGATAAACCAGTTGAAAGCCCCAGTCACGAGGTTTGGTTATTGATGATGCTGCCGGACCAGGGATGTGCCATTAGTCTGTGCTGTGGGCGCTGTGAGTCTGAACATGGACCCAAAGGAAAGACTGGGTTCTTCAGGCGTTCCCTCAGTTGACCCAGAGGGAGAGTGGCTCCTGCCCAGAGGAGTCCTGGAGTTGAATGCATGAGAATGTCTGTCTTTGTTTCCTTTCAAAGCCAGTGATTAGTTCTCACCCATCGGGTGGATGTTTTCTGCAGAAAACCTGACCGCTGAGTTCCATGACAAGATGTCTCAATCCTTCACTTTCATTGTCTCTTTGGAACAAAGTTACCATACAAAATTATAATGGCAGCTAATATTTATTTATCTGTCCTTTCCAGGTAGCAGGTATGCTGGAACTATTCCAAGTGCTGGTATGAAGTGGCGAATCCTCCATCCTTATTTTTGTTTCAATGTGTGCTGTGCTAAGCTGCTCCAATCATGTCTGACTCACTCTTTGTGACCCTATGGACTATAGCCCGCCAAGCTTCTCTGTCCATGGGATTCTCCAGACAAGAATACAGGAGTGGATTGCCATGCCCTCCTCCGGAGGGTCTTCCCGAGCCAGAGATCAAACCCGTGTCTCTTAAGTATCCTGTGTTGGCAGGCAGATTCTTTGCCACAAGTGCCACCTGGGAAGCTCCGTTTATTTCAGTGGGAGATATCAGGGATAGAAAGTAAACTCCTAGGTGAACAAGATAAGTACAGGTTTTGATACATTACATAAACGAATCTATATAGGGATGCAAGAGAGAAATTGATGGTGTGATAGTCGGTGGTGGTTAGAGAGGCCCATCTTTAGAACAACTTGTTCCAAAATGAAGCCATCTCAGAAGAGGTAGCACTTGAATGGAGACCTGAGGGTGCAGGAGGAGCGACCAAGGATAAGTCAAGAAAGGGTGAGCCAGGGCAGATGAACTGCAAGCGCAACGCTCTCGACGCTGGAAAGAGGTTGGCAAGGTGAAGAAACAAGTGTGAAATCACTTGTGGCGAGTGAGAAGGGGAGATGTTTCGGCTGGAGCAAGAGACAGGAGGCACTCCATTTATGCTAGGACCTATATAACTGGTAGGAAACTTGGGTTTCATTCATGCGTGTGTTCCCTATTTGCTGATGGAGTAGGTGCTCCTGAAGGATGGAGGTTATTGCTGGGTGGCAGAACTGTGATTGAGCCGTTCTCTTTGCAGGATCCATCTACTTCACATGGACAGACTGCCACCGTGATGTTTTTTGTTGTTCAGTCGCTAAGTCTTGTCTGACTCTTTGTGATCCTATGGACCGTAGCACACCAGGCTTCCCTGTCCTCCATTATCTCTAGCAGTTTGCTCAAATCCATGTCCATTGACTCAGTGATGCTATCTAGCCATCTTATCGCCCCCTTCTCCTCCTTCCTTCAGTCTTTTCCAGCATCGTGGTCTTTTCCAAAAAGTCAGCTCTTCACATTAGGTGGTCAAAGTACTGGAGCTTCAGCTTCAGCATCAGTCCTTCCAATGAATATTCAGGGTTGATTTCCTTTAAGATTGACTGGTTTGATCTCTTTGCTATCCAAGGGACTCTCAAGAGTCTTCTCCAACACCACAGTTCAAAAACATCAATTTTCTGGTGCTCAGCCTTCTTTATGGTCCACCTGTCACATCCGTGCATGACTACTGGAAAAACCATAGCTTTGACTATACAGACCTTTGTCGGCAAAGTGATGTCTCTGCTTTTTAATGTGCTGTCTAGGTTTGTCAGAGCTTTTCTTCCAAGGAGCAAGTATCTTTTAATTTCATGGCTGCAGTCACCATTGCAGTGATTTTGGAGCCCAGGAAAATTAAATCTGTCACTGCTTCCACCCCCATCATGATGTTAGCTGGTTTCTAAGCCATAGATGGATCCCAGAGAAGATGGGGCTGTGCCTATTCGACATAAGTATCATGAGGGTTACAAAGACATCACAAATGTAGATCTCTTAACTCAGTGTCAGGCAGAGCCAGTGCAGGATAAATAACGGAATGTGTCCTCTGCTGGATGCTTTGTCTCCTCTTCACATAATTTAAAAAAATTAATTGTGATAAAATACACATACTGCGAGGTATACTATTCCAACCTTTTTAAAGTCTACGGTTCAATAGTATGAAATATATTCACATTGTTGTGTAACCAGTCTCCAGAACTTTTTCATCTTGCAAAACTGAAAATGTATGCTCATTACGGAGCAAGTCCCTATTTCCTGTCCCCCAACCCCTGACAACCACCATTCCTACCTTTGTCTCGACGAGTTAGACAATTCTAGGGACCTCATATAAGTGGATTCATGCAGGTTGTTTGCCTTTTGTGACTGGCTTGTTTCACATAGCATAATATCTTCAAGGTTCATCATGTTGTAGCTTAGTTCACAATTTCCTTCTTTTTTAAGGGCTGGATAATATTCGATTATATGTATAGTCCACGTTTTGTTTATTCATTCATCCATGGATGGACATTTGAGTTGCTTCAGTAGTATCCAACTCTTGGGACCCTATGGACTGTAGCCTTCCAGGTTCCTCTGTCTGTGGGATTCTTCAGACAAGAATACTGGAGTGGCTTGCCATTTCCTACTCCAGAGAACCTTCCTGGCCTAAGGATCAAACCTATGTCTCTTACGTCTCCTGCATTGGCAGGCAGGTTCTTTATAGATAGTGCCACCTGGGAAAAGCCCAATATTTGATTGTATGTATAGTCCACATTTTGCTTATTCATTCATCTGTGAATGGACACTTGAGTTGCCGCGACTTTTTGTCTACTGGGAATAAGGCAGCTTGGAGCATGGGTATACAAATACCTCTTTGGGACATTGCTTTCAACTTTTGTGAGCTTTTTCCCCAAAGTGGTAATGCTGGATTAGATGCTAACTCTGTTTCTATTTTTGAGGAACTGCTATATTGCTTTCCACGGTGGCTGCAGCATTTTACATCTGCCAACTGTGCACAAAGGTTCTCATTTCTCCACATCCTGCCCAAACCTGGTTATTTTCTTTTCTGGTTTTGTTTTTGTTTTGCTTTGTTTATAATAGTTTTCCTAATGGGACTGAGGTGGTCAGATCATGTCTTCTTGGCTATCTCCTTGGGAGGTGTGTCATTTGTAGAATAACTGGCCATCTTTCATCTTCTCACTCCCTTCCATCCACAACTTCCTGGAGAAAGCTGCATAAACCATTGAGAAAATCCTTACCTTGAAGGTAAACTGAATGGCGTTTTGCCCAAAAGAATCGTGTCATGTATTCAGTACCATGTTTGTCTGGCGTTTATGAGAATCCACAGATTTCTCCAGATCAATTGAGGGGGGTTCTTGAGTTTCTCTCTTAGGAATGTGAACATCTCCAAGCCATACCCATTTAAACATGGCTAAAATGCTGTTTCTCTCTGGGTGTCACACAGCCCATAATTAAATGATTTGTAGGAGCAGTCTGAATGGAGGGCCCCATTCATCAATACTGCATGAATTATGTAGGCATATCTTCATTTTTACATTATTCATCTCGGCGGCCAGATGGGTATGTTGGCTATAATATTCATCAGTAAGGAACCCAAATGCAGCTTTGGCACACAGACATCTGTGCCTGGTCTGACCACCCGCAGGCTGGAGTGTGTGTTTGTGGGGACAAGGGGATCCTCTGCTTCTAGGCAACTCAAGGGTGCTGCAAGTTCTGGAGGTTGACCCTGGATTAGTCACCCCTAAGTAGCTCCCATCAGAGCTAAGAAGGAAGGATCTGAGAGATGCATAGACATCCAGGAGGGATAGGCAGTGTCCTCGGTGTGGTGATGTTGACACCCATACCGTTTTCACAACCTGTTCATCATGGTTTTTAATGCTGGTGCAAAACTTACAGTAGTAACAACAGCTAATATTTAAGAAGGGAGTATAATACAGTGAATGCTATAATACAAGAGTTTACACCCCCCCACAAGTGTTTATACCCCCCCAAATGTGTTCATTGAAACCTAATCACCAATCTGACTAGGCTGTTGCTATTCAGTCCCTAAGTTGTGTCCGACTCTTTGAAACCCCATGGACGGCAGCACTCCAGGCTCCCCTGTCCTTCGCCGTCTCCTGGAGTTGGCTCAGAGTCATGTCTGCTGACTCAGTGATGCTATCTAAACATCTCATCCTCTGCTACCCCCTTCTCCTCCTGCCCTGACTCTTTCCCGGCATCAGGGTCTTTTCCAGTGAGTTAGCTCTTCACATCAGGTGGCCAAGTACTGGAGCCTCAGCTTCAGTGCCAGTCCTAATTTTGGTTAGAAGGTGGGACCTTTGGAAGGTGCTTAGGTCATGAGGGTGGAGCCCTCATGAAGGGGATTAGTGCTCTTATTAAAAAGACCAAAGAGAGCTCACTGGAGCTGCCTGGTAAGGTGCAAGGAAAAGATGAGTATCTACAGATCCTCACCAGACACTGGATTTGCCGGTGCCTTGATCTTGGATTCCCTGCCTCTGAAACTATGATAAATAAATGTTATTTCTAAACCACCCAGTTTCTGATATCTTTGTTGTAGCAGCCCCAGTAGACTAAGACTGTGGATGAAAGTGGGGCTTAAATCCTGGTTCCCCCCACTAAGTACTCTGTGGCTTTGGATAAGCAGGTTTCTCATGTTTCTCACCTGGACAATGACCTGATCCAGGCACATGCTGTACAAAGTCATTGTGAGGACCACTTGAAACTGTGTAGGTCATAAAATACAGCACTATACAACCATGGATCAAAGAGGGAACAATTTAGAGGTGCGGCTATGGAGTGATCTCAAAGGTCTACTCCTGACAGATACAAAGGGCAAAATGCTGCATAGCGGGGCTTCCCTGGAGGCTCAGATGATAAAGAATCTACCTGCAGTGTGGGAGATCCAAGTTCAATCCCTAAGTCAGGAAGATGCCCTGGAGAAGGGAATGGCTACCCACTCCAGTGTTCTTGGGGTTTCCTTGGTGACTCAGATAGTAAAGAATCTGCCTGCAATGCAGAAGGACTACTCTTAATGAAAATTCGAAGGGCAAAATGTTATATCGAGTATGTTCCTATTCGAATAGGAAAAAAAAATACAATTATAGATAGAGTGTGTTCTCATATACATATAATACAAATGCTATAATACATAGCATTTCTGGAAGGTTCCGCGCCTCAAATTAACTGGTTTCCTCTGGGGAAGGTAACTGACAGTGGATGTTTCACTTACTATTTTATATTGTGGTCTTTATGTTTGATTTTATTATGTGCATATGTGAATATTTTTAAAGGCATGGTTTCATTTTTAGAACAAAGAATGATATAGAGAAATATATATTTGTCCTAAGTGAAGATATTTTTTTAAAAAATAGAAACCTTTTTAGTAGCTGGTGATGAATTTTTCTGACTATGTCCTTTAGGTTTAGGGCTTCCCTGGTGGCTCAGTGGTAAAGAATTTACCTGTAATGTAGGAGATGTGGGTTTGATGCCTGGGTTGCGAAGATTCCCCTGGAGAAGGAAATGGCAACCCATGGCCATATTCTTATCTGGGAAATCCCATGGACAGAGTGGCCTGGTAGGCTATGGTCCTTGGGGTTGCAAAGAGTCAGACAAGGCTTAGCAACTAAACCAGCATGACCACCTTTAGGTCTTAACCTGAGGGACCTGGTGTCCTGCCCGAGGGTTCCCTCCATTTCCCAGCTTCACTGCATCGCTGAGCAGAGAATACCAAACAGGCATAAACCAAGGGGAAAAAAAGAAAGCCAGGAGGATCCCCCACTGGCCCTTGGCTGAAGACATGCATGGTGCCCTCTTAGCAATAGGGGAGAAGTGGGTATTTTCCTCAACGTCAACATGTAAGAGTTCTGCTGAATCATCAGTTCTCAAACTCCACATCCAGGGCATATTTCTCTTCCTTCTGTAAAGGAATCCAAAAATAAGAGTCTATCGTTTTAATGTATTTTATGAGGCTCTGTACTCTCCTCAAGCATCGGGCTGTTCACAGTTTGCCTTTTTTTCTTTTTTTTTCCAGCTGTGTTCTTCATTTGATTTATCAGAGATGATCCTTGGTAATTCAGTTTGATATTGTTCCCTGTATCTGATGATAAACACTTGAGAGGAACCAGGAAATCTATTTTTGTATTAAATAATAACACTGGCCCTTTCATTATCCTTTCAGAATTGCAAATCAACCTTGCTCTCTTTGGCTAAGAGAGAGGATCTGAGATTTGTTCAGTTTGACTCCTGCATCATTATGCTGTTCGATGTTAAATAGAATGGGACTTTAAAGCCAGGAGGGGGCAGTATATTCCCTTTTTACTGTTATTAAAACTGAATCCGCATTTTGTGCACAGAAAGAGCTCACCTCTTTTCTCTAGACCTTGACCGTTTTTTCCCCCATCGAGGGAAATTTTTGAGCTTCACTGTGACTCTGGTTTTATGTAATAGCCCCATTAGGTTTTAATTAAGAGTCCTTCCAAATTGCTTCCTGTCAATGGACAAAAACAAATCTTGCACCTGCAGAAGAGAACTTTCCCCCCACTTTGCGCTAAGTCGCTTCAGTCGTGTCCATCTCTTTCTGATCCTAAGGACTGTAGCCCACCAGGCTCCTCTGTCCATGGAATTCTCCAGGCAAGAATACTGGAGTGGGTTGCCATGCCCCCCTCCAGGAGACCTTCCCCACCCAGGCATCAAACCCACGTCTCCTGCATGTCCTACACTGACCAGCAGATTCTTTACCACTAGCGCCACCCAGGAAGCCAGGCTTTGTAAATGAGATGAAATCCGACCTGTCTTCAGTCCTATGTAGGCGATGGCAAACATGGCACCAGGTGAGCTGAAATCAGTGCAATGCTTTGGCGTGTTCAGGTCCCGGTAAAAAACGAGAGGAGAGAAGGATGCCTTTAAAGTAAACAGCTACCGTCCTTGTAATCTTCCACTGCTTCAGCAAACGTAATGAATTCAACCACGCGTGCCCGCCCGAAGACCAAGTTAGCAAGGAATGTTGGAACTGAAACCCTCAGTGTGCAAACACACTCTTCTTTTTTCTGTGGCTCCTTCTTCCTTCCACTTGTGTCTTTGAATACCATCAGCTTATGTAATTGCTGTGTTCCTTACCCGGGTACCTAATATATCTGGCTAGTTTTTAGGCACGCCGAGTGTTCTCTGTGGGATGACTTGGGGGTGGTTTGGGAATTATTATTGGCTGCGCTATAAGCATCTGGGAAGGAAAACAGAAGACGCGGCCAGGACCCAGCTCTAACCCCCTGATGACACAGCCAGTGTGCTACCCAGCCAGGGAGCGAGGCAGTGCAGACCCAGAGAAGTGACCGCGGACACGGAAGACTCCTCATGACTTCCACGTACCTGGCTATATGGATGTAGGGGTTTAGATGCACCCTCACAAGTCACAGTTTCACAGAAGGAAGAGGTCACACTCATTTTTTGCCTGTTTTTATTTTTTCTTTTTCCCCAACAACCTCCAACTGGGCATCTCCAAAGGATATTTTCTTAAGGATCCAAGTTCTCATTAGTCTTCATTTTCCAGTTGTTGCTTTTTTTCATTTTCCCCCTGCTCCCACCTACACCAGATGAAGCACAAGGCAAAAATTAGATTATACACAAATTGTACACTGATTTATTAGCCTGAGCCAGGACTTTAATGAGAGGAGAGGAAACAGTATAAACAGCTCTTGGGAGACCTGTTTGAGTGGAGTTCAGCAGCTACGCAGAGTTTCAGTGTGAATTGGGGCTGGGGTACCTTAGCTCCTCCTTCCTAGAGGTGGGACTGAGGAATGGGCCCACTTACAGATGCCCAGCCACTTAGCACAAAGGTTAACACACGTAAGCACCTCCCCGAAGTGCCTTATTGATTTCAGTAGGACCCATTCGACTTCTGCCTGGAAAGGCGATTAAGTCTTTCATGTTTTCCTTTGCGTGTTACTTCATTTCTCTGTTCCTCATCTTATATCATGTGAGCAAGATAATTCCTAGAATGTTTTTCTTCGGTCTCTAAGCCACGTCCACCTCTTTGTGACCCCATGGACTGCAGCATGCCAGGCCTCCCCAGCCCTCACTCTTTCCCGGAGTTTGCCCAAGTTCATGTCCACTGAGTCGATGATGCCATCTGGCCATCTCATCCTCTGCCTTCCCCTTCTCCTTCTGCCTTCCATCTTTCCCAGTGTCAGGGTCTTCTTAGAATATAGGATTTCATTGTTTCTCTATGAAATCATACAGTCTCTTTTGGAATCTGAGCTATAGCTCTCATGCACTTAAAGACAGAAGAAAATTCTCTCAGGTTCCTTTACCTTCCCCATCTGGAAAATGGGGAGATCATACTAGTTTGGCCTTCATGGGTTTGTCCTGATGCTTCTGTGAAATAACGCAGTTATTTCTTAGCAGTTGGGTTCTTAGCAGAGGGCCAGCTGCATTGTAAAGATGCGACAATCTGACACTGTCTGTTTATTCTTTTTTTTTTTCAACTATTGTTCCCTAACTTTTTCATTCTGCTTTCTGGCAAATTTCTTCAAGCAGCACCACTTCTAACAGTCACATCTGAAGTGGAGCTTCTACAAGACGACTCTGGTGTCGTATTTTTGCCTGTAAGCAATTTTCAGCTTGGGGAAATACAGGGTTGCAGTTTACTCATCAAATAACTGAAAACATAACTTTAACAAATTTCTCTCTTGTGTAAACAGTTAAAAACATCTCTCTCTCCTTATAGAGGAGGCGAGTTTCCTTAAGCCCAACTGTATTTTGAATGTTTCATAACCTTGAAAATTGTTCATCTCTATGAAGTAATCCCTTTTATTACATAATATAAAGGGAAGATAAAGTTGTTAATTCTCGATGCATCTGAAGTGGTGACATGCAGCAAACAGCTCATTATCTTCCACACAAAGTGCAATTACTCAGTATAGGCAAACCTTCTTTCCGAAGCTGCCTTATATTTGAGCTTCCCAATGTTGGCTAATGCCGGATATTGATTCTGAATAATTCAAATAGCAATAAAATTGGGTTTTCATGACAGTCAATCAGAGGCATTTTATATTTAATGCTCAATGGAAGAAGCACCATGTCTTCTTACCTTCTGAATTTCAAAGCCATTAAAGTAATTGTAGGTCATTAAGCTAAATTTCTCTGCATAATCGGGATAGTTAATCTAATTCATGTTCCATTCAAAACAGTGAAGAAGAACTGATGAATTTTTAGTTAATGCTGTACATGTATATATGGACATGTATGTGTATCTGTCTACCTGTATCTATGTATGTACACACACACACACTTAGTCAAAGTGGTGTTTCTTTTACTAGCATTCATTTCATTTAACGCAGTCAACAAAGCATATGGGGATGTCTTTAAATAATTCATTTGATCCTGTTTTTCAGATATTCTCATGGCCTCAGATGTGATATTTCAATGGAAATATTCAATACTAAACTAAGAAACTTAGTTTTAAAGATATGATTATTCTCATCTGTTCTTTCTCAGCCACCATTACACAGTACATACTATTATATATTTCAGACAGAGAGAAGTAGGGAGGGAGGTAAGGGGTCTCCAAGCCCCAGAGAGTCTGACTTGGTTTCTCTAACATTGGGGTCTGAGCATCAGGGTTTTGTTTGTTTGTTTGTCTGTTTTCAGCTCAGCTCAGCCGTGTCTGACTCTTTGCAACCCCATGGACTGTAGCACATCAGCCTTTCCTGTTCATCCCCAACTCCCGGAGCTTGCTCAAACTCATGTCCTTTGAGTCGGTGATGCCATCCAACCATCTCATCCTCTGCTGTCCCCTTCTCCTTCTGCCTTCAGTCTTTCCCAGTATCAGGGTCTTTTCCAGTGAGTCAGTTCTTTACATCAGGTGACCAAATTATTGGAGCTTTAGCTTCAGCATCAGTCCTTCCAATGACTGTTTTGATCTCCTGGGTTTTGTTTGTTTGTTTGTTTGTTTTGTTTTTTAAAGCTTCCAGATTGACTCTGATATTCAGCCTGGAGTGACAAGCATGGCTAGTCTAATTCATTCACTCACTGTTTCACTCATTTATCCAAAAATTGCTTATCAAGTGCCTGCCTTGTTCTACAGTCCTGCAGATGTTCTGGTGGCTGACAAGATGAGCATGGTGGTCTCCCAAAACCTTCAAACAAATCTACTAGAAAATGTAAAAATGCTGATCAGTTCAGTTACTTAGTGGTGTCTAACTCTGTGACCTCATGGACTGTGGCATGCCAGGCTTCCCTGCTGATAATAGACCAAAATAACAAAGATACAGTCTATGTATAGCTGCCTGGACAGCCTAATATTTCTGTCTCTAGGAATGTTATCAAAACCCTACAGTGTGATTTGTTACTGAAGGGTTTCTGACTGGCTACAGCGTTTACTTCATTCTATTCTAAGTTAAGACCTGTAAACCTTAATACTATTAGCCTTCTGTATCCATGGATTTTGGTCTTCCTCTTCTGTAGCTCAGCTGGGAAAGAATCCACCTGCAATGCAGGAGACTCCGGTTCTATTCCTGGGTTGGGAAGATCCCATGGAGAAAGGATAGGCTACCCACTCCAGTATTCTTGGGTTTCCCTGGTGGCTCAGACGGTGAAGACTCCGCCTGCAATATGGGAGACCTGAGTTTGATCCCTGACTGGGAAAGATCCCCTGGGGACATGGTGACCCACTCCAGTATTCTGGCCTGGAAAATCCTCATGGACAGAAGAACCTAGCGGGTGACTGTCCATGGGGTCGCAAAGAGTTGGACACGTCTGAGTGACTGAGCACAGAGCACAGATCTATGGATTTTACTTCCATGGATTCAACCAACTACAAATTGAAAATATTTGAAGAAAAATTCCAGAAAGTTCCAAAAAATAAAATTTGAATTTGTTGCCTACCAGCAACCCTTTACATAGCATTTTCTTTGTGCTTGCAACTATTTACATACCATTTTCATTGTATTCGATGTTATAAGTAAACTAGAGATGATTTAAAGGGTTTCTGTGGTGGCTCAGATGGTTAAGAATCTGCCTGCAAAGTGGGAGACCCAGGTTGGATCTCTGGGTCAGGAAGATCCCCTGGAGACTGGAATGGCAACCAACTCCAGTGTTCTTGCCTGGAGAATTCTATGGACAGAGGAAGCTGGTGAGCTGCAGTCCATGGGATCGCAAAGAGCTGGACATGACTGAAAGCTAACACACAGAGATTTAAAGGAGACAGAAGGCTGTGCTGAGGTTGTATGCAGATTCTGTGCCATTTTATGTAACAGACTTGAGTATCCCCAGACTGTGGGATCTCTGAGGATCTCGGAGTGAATCCCCAGCAGAAACCGAGGGATGAATTCATGATCACAGATTTGTTTGTTTGAAGGTAGGAATTTGTGTGAAAGCAAGATTCTGCCTATTCACACTTTGGGCTGTGAAGTCATCTCCTGTGTTAACTTAGGTCAGGTTGTCTCTACCTCTGGGAAGAAGCAATCCTTCTCACAGTTAAGTGCGGATACCTGTAGGACAAATGAGCTTTGGGAAACAGCTGTTCAGAAGAGAGGCTGGCCCCATGATGTGTCTTCCTAAAACGTGCATGGAATGCCTCACTTTAAGAAGCGGGAATAGCTTATCAGAACCCCGGGTCTTAACGTGCTGACAGGTGTTTCAGCTTCTTCAGCATGTTCCTCCAGGAAATAATTTGGAAGGCTTGGAAATAACCATGGAGATAATCTTGATGCTCTTTAGAAATGCCTGGGCTGTATGTTAAAAAGATAGTTTCCTGCCTTGGCGATCCCTCCCTGTTTTGATTTGAGTATTTGTTTCCCTAAAAGAAGCCTAGAGTAATTATAACTCTTTATCTATCTGGAGAGGAGGAGGGCATCAGAACAAAGTCTGAGAAGATATGAAGGATTTATTGGGAAGACGCAGAATTGTTCACCAGTGCAGTCACTGAAGATGGGGGAACAGCGGGTTAGGTGTATCCATTTGTTCTCCCTTGTGTTCACTAGGGGCCATGAAATATATACAGTAAGCAATAAGTATGCAGACCATCTATACAGTCCTGAAAAGGGGGTTGAATTGAAGGATGATAATGATGCTGTTTGGCTTCCCTGGTGGTTCCTATGGTAAAGAATCCATCTGCAGTGCGGGAGACTGGATCCAGTCCCTGGGTCGGGAAGATCCCCTGGAGACAGAAATGGCAACCCACTCCAGTATTCTTGCCTGGAGATTCCCATGGACAGAGGAGCATGATGGGCTACAGTCCATGGGGTTGCAAAAGAGTTGGACATGACTGAGCAACTAATGTGCACGTGCACGCACACACACACACACACACACACACACACACATGATGATGTTATTGGTTACCAAGGAGACTGGTCATTTTGTGGCAGATTTTCACTAATGAGTAATAAGGACTTTTATATGGAATGCCAGTCTCCTGGAGCTCCATGCTATTTTCAGAATCATGGTTAGAGACGCTGAGACCAGAGTGACTTTTAAGTGGATTATGGAATTCTAGAGATGAAAGACACTTTAGTCATTTATTGGATGTTTCTCATACCTGGCTGAGGATCAGAAACATGATTGAACTTTGTCAAGATGCCCAGTCCCTAGTCTGTTTTCCTGAATCAGAATCTCTAAGTATAAGGTCTAGAGATCAATTTGGAGGGCTTCCCAGATGGTGCTAGTGGTAAAGAACCTGCCTGCTAATGCAGGAGACATAAGAGTCACGGGTTCAATCCCTGGGTCGAGCAGATCCCCTGGAGGAGGGCATGGCAACCCACTCCAGTATTCATGCCTGGAGAACCCCCATGGACAGGGGGGCCTGGCAGGCTACAGTTCATAGGGTTGCAAAGAGTTGGACACGACTAAAGTGACTTAGCACACACACAGAATTCATGATTATAGACCACAGTGGTTAAAAACCTGAGCTCTTTTAAGACAGTGAAAATACCCTGTATGATACTATAGTGATGGATACATGTTTTTATACATGTGTCCAAACACATCAAATATGTAACACCTAGCATGAATGCTAAAGAAAACTGTAGGCTTTGGGGGGTATGATGTTCAGCGTAGGTACATCAGTTGTAACAAATGTACCCATTAAGTGGAGGATGTTCATAGTGGGGGAGGTTATGTATGGGGAGGCAGTAGTGACGTAGGAAATTTCTGTATATTCCTCTGAATTTTGCTATGAATCTAAAACTGCTCCCCAAGTAAAGTCTTTTAAAAAAACAGCCCCTCCCTCCAACAAATGAGCAAACCCTGAACTCAGGAATCTGACAGAGCTGCTTTCTAATCCCATCGTGATGACTTGCTGATAGATGGAAGAGGAGGTCCTCACTGCAGAGCTGATGATGGTCAGAATGCATTCTGATGGGTGGGTGCATGCTGTCCAGGGGGAGTGCTGGTTAAATAGTGTGGATAGTATCCTTGTCTGCCCGAAGGGTCACGATAAAAGCAGAATCCCTCCGAGAGTTTGGGGGACTCAAGACTCAGTCCTGGCATCATTAGGGGTGTAGCACATGCGTGTGCTTCTTTTTGCCATGGATGTCTTAAAGCACTTCCACACAGTCTGCCTGAATGTGAAGTTCCAGTCTTCTTACCAGCTTGCACAGACTTCTGCCTGAATTACACAGAGTTCAACAGCTTTATTTATAATCTTCTTTTTTTTTTTTTTTTTGCTTTGGATCCTGGCCCACCTCTGTGAGCTTGGCAGTTGTGTGAAGTCTGACCCGTCCGTTCAACTTTCATTGAATGTCTGTAAATGCCCTTTGTTGAACACTGAGCACTGAAGGGTTTGTATAGATGTATTTGTTTTGTTCAAAAAGAAAGTAATATCCTCAGGGCTGTGTTTTGAATTCACAAGATTGCTAATCATTGATCATAACAGCTCAAATTTGCAGAATCCTTGACACGGATTATCTCATTTAATCCTCTCAATAAACCTGGGGGTGAAGGTATTAATATCCCCACATTAGGAAAGAGGGCCTTGGTGCAGGAAGTTAAGTAAGTTATTTAAATTGCCCCAGAGTGTAAGTGGACCAACGGGGTTTTGGGTCCATGTCAATCAGAAGATTGTTTTCTTAATGGCTCTCCTAAAATACCTGGGATGATGTCACTCTTACCAGATCTTCTTTCTTCTGGGGTAACTCTTCATCTCTCTCTACAAGGATATTCTTTGCAAAGGAGGTTTCTACATGTAGCACTAAACATCTGATTCCCTACTTTCCCTTTCCTTCCTTTTCTCCCCAACAGGGACCACATAAATTTCACTTAAAAATGTGGAAAGGGTATCTTACCAAATCTAGATCTATAAAATGAAACAGGTGCAACATAAAAAAGAGTAATTTCCCAAAAGTTTTTGATGCCTTGTAAATGTTGTCAAAAAAGTGTCTTAAAAATAAAATTGGTGATATATTGCTATATGTGATCAATAATGCACACGGTCTCCAATTTTATGGGACAAGATGCATGTGGTTTAGTGAATAGAGTGTGGGCTTGGAAGTTAAATAAACCAGAGTTCTAATCCCAACTCAGCCATTCATCAATAGGGTGGTCTAGAGGAGTTCCTTAAGCTCTGAACTTAGTTATTCAATCCTGTCAATTAGGGAAATTGTATCTATTGTTCAAGGCCTGTTTTTAGGATTGGAAAATTTTAGATAGATAACCTTGAATGCACTTGGCAGAGAGTAAGCCTTCAGAAATTAGATATTACTCACCAGAATTTATTCAGAGCTCTCTGAGTGGTAGGCCCTGTTTGCTGTTAATTATGTCTTACCCCTATGACTAGGCTCTTGATGAGGGTGAAAGAGGAGAGTGAAAAAGCCGACTTAAAACTCAACATTCAAAAAACTAAGATCATGCCATCTGGTCCCATCACTTCATGGCAAATAGATGGGGAAACAGTGGAAACAGTGACAGATTTTATTTTCTTGGGCTCAAAAATCACTGCAGACGGTGCCTGCAGCCATGAAATTAAAAGAAACTTGCTCCTTGGAAGAAAAGCTATGACAAACCTAGACAGTCTATTAGAAAGCAGAGACATCACTTTGCCAACAAAAGTCTGTATTGTCAAAGCTATGGTTTTTCCAGTAGTCATGTACAGATGTGAGAGTTGGACCGTAAAGAAGGCTGAGTGCTGAAGAATTGATACTTTCAAACTGTCGTGTTGGAGAAGACTCTTGAGAGTCCTTTGGATGTTAAGAAGATCAAACCAGTCAATCCTAAAGGAAATCAACCCTGACTAGTCCTTGGAAGGACTAATGCTGAAGCTGAAGCTCCAATACTTTGGCCACCTGACACAAAGAGCCGACTCACTGGAAAAGACCCTGATGCTGGGAAAGATTGAGGACAGGAGGAGAAGTGGGGAAAAGAGGATGAGATGGTTGGCTGGCATCACTGACTCAATGAGTCTGAACAAACTCTGGGAGATAGTGAAGGACAGGGAAGGCTGGTGTGCTGCAGTCCACAGGGTCACAATATTTGCACATGACTTAACAACTGAACAACAGCCACCCCTTTGGAGTTGCACTTTCCCCAGGCACTCAAGGCTGGGTATGAGAAACTCCAGTAAAGGAGAAACTATGAGAAACTCCCCACTCCAAGAGACATGGGGTTGGGGCGGGGGCTGGGGGTGGGGATGGTGAGCCAAAGTGGTGGTGCTCTCCCACTGTGCCGAACAGAAATCTGAGGAGATGTATTCTACAACTGGACCATTAGTTTCATAATTCAGAGGCCCTCCTCTGGTGACCAGTTGGAATAAGCAGATGGTTGAACAGTGAAAGGATTTTGGGTTTTTTTGCTTTTGCTTTTGGAATAATTGCATTTTATTTCCCTAGTTGATCTGCTCAGTTAGATTAATTTGTTTATTGAAAAGGGTTGGGGACACATCAACATGATTATCCAAATATTTTCTAACCCATCTAAGATTTCCCTTTTGCTGCTTTTAATTCTTTTAGCCATGAACTGGGGGCATATACAAGTATAGCTCCCTCCTATGCTGTTAACACAGAAAAGAGCAGTTTAGAAGGAGAGGTTGTTATTTATATTAGGTCTCTGTTTTACTCTGCCTTCTCAGACCATGTGTGAAATGATTTATTCATACCCTGGATTCTAAATGTGGGTACATTGGAAAGAGAGGGGTGGGGATCGAGCAAGTGAGCGACCTGGAGTCTGAAGCAGTGGATTCAGAGCCTGAGAGTAGATAGATTGAACAGGGAGGGGTACTGTGATTGATTGGTGATGTCTTGTCTTAGGTGCCGCTTGGAGCAGTAACAGCTCTAAGTCCTGCCCCTGCCACGTATCCCTGACCTGGAGACTTTCTGAAAGCGGTGAATCTCCTTTAGACAGTGTTCAGTGAGCATCTACAATGTGTCAGACATGTAGTAGGCACTGAGGAATCAGCAGTACATAAGACACTTGTGGTCTTCCCTTCATGAAGTTTTGCAGCAAAGGAAGCCAGAGAGGCAAAGCTATATTGGGGTTGGTGATGGACAGGGAAGCCTGGCATGCTGCAGTCCATGGGGTCGCTAAGAGTCGGACACGACTGAGCGACTCGGCAACAGCAACAGCAAATGATAAGGAGATATAATTTGTCCGTTTGTCTGTTTTGACTGCATCAGGTCTCCGCTGTGGCACGCAGGATCTTCGTTGCATCACGCAGGATCTTTCATCACACAGGGTCTCTCGTTGCGGTGCCCACGCTCCAGAGAACGCAGACTCAGTAGTTGCAGGGCAAATGGGCTTAGCTGCTCTGCGGCAGGTGGGATCTTAGTTCCCCAACCAGGAATGGAACCCACGTCCCCTGCATTGCAAGGTAGATTCTTAACCACTGGACCACCAGGGAGGTCCCCAGTATAATTTGTATAGGTAAGGAATTATAACATTTTTGCATCTCCTCACATATTTCCTGCAGAAGTCCGGTTGTGATTTGCCCTGCCCTTATTCATTATTACTTCTTTTTAGAAGTCTAAAACTTAACCAGGATGATCTGTTGTTTAAACTACCAGGCATAATTGGGAAGAAAAAATCTTGGGCATGCGTGCAAGCGTGTATCACTGTATTGAACCAAAATGCAAATACTTGAAAGTGGGAAGAATAACCATGTTTTTTTTGTTTTTTTGTCCTGCCCTGCTGGCTAGAAAGCTACCGTCTGGTTGCCTCTCAGCTTTCTAGTGCTCATTCCTACTGAGCTCCAGTTTCAAACTGAACTCTGCTTCTGAGATGCACTGTCTCACCTGAGGCTTATTTGATGTGAGGGCTGAGCAAAGAAATTTAGTTCAGAAGAGTGAAGAATGTTAAGCAGATTCTAGATGGGCTGGTTTCTTTCCCCCAAATGTTCTGAAGCCTTATGTTGGTTTTGTGTCCAGGTACACAAAGCGTGGAATGTAAGAACCAATTTACTAAACAGAGACATATCAAGGGTGTTTATATTTTAGTTAGTAACCCATTTCCTTTAGAATATTGTGGACTTTTTCAGAGGATGAGATGAGTGGATACCATCACAGATTCAGTGGATGTAAACTTGGGCCAACTTTGGGAGATGGTGAGGAACAAGGAAGCCTGCAGTCCATGGGGTTGCAAAGAGTCAGACACAACTTTACAACTGAACAACAAGAACAAAATACTTCTTTTTAAAACAAAATGCTTGAACTGTATTTTTTAATGATGACAGAAGCTATGAGGCCTTCAAAATATTTATTAGATAGGCTAATGAGTGAACATTCCTTAGCAGAGTGCCTTTTGCAGAGCAGAGTATTAAATAAATGCCAACTGTTGCCATATACATGATAATGTGTCTCTACGATGGAAAATAGCAACAGAAAAAGAGGTTGGAGAGTTCTAGTTCTGGCCAAGATGGAAAAACAGGTACCAGATTTAATCCGTCAGTTTAAATGACTGTATAAAGGACAAAACACATGTAATGCTGGTTTGCATGACAACATATGTCTTAGTCCATTTGTGCTAGTATAAAAAATGTATACCACAGACTAGGTGGCTTATAAACAAACTGCAATTTATTTATCACAGTTGGAGAGGTTGGGAAATCCAAGATTAAGATTGGCAGGTTTAGTGTCTGGTGAGAGTCCAGTTCATGGTTCATAGAGGGCTATCCTTTCGTTGTGTCCTCACACGGTAGAAGAGGTCGGGGAGCTCTTTGAGGCCTCTTATAATAGAGCATGAGGAACCCCATTCTGGGGGACTTCACCCTCATGACAATCACCTCCCAAAGGCACCACCTCCAAAAACCATCACAACAGGAATTGAGTTTCAACAAATGGATGGGAGGAGAGGGTGTTCAGTTCTTGGCACTGTATTCCCAACAGTGACAGAGAGTGACCTTTGGGAGCTGGAGAACAGTTGCCCTAGCTCACTGGCTTAAGGGAGCTTCCATGCAGAGGGAGGGAGAACCCAGGGAAGGCTGGTGGACTGTCTGCACTGAGGGGTCAGACCTGTTTGTCCAGGAGACTTTGCTGGAAGTCCAGTGCTTAATGCTCCGTGCTTCCACTGCCTAGGGCATGGGTTCACTCCCTGGTTGGGGATCTAAGATATGGCATCTCAGCCAGTGTGGCCATATGTATGCGCATGCACGTGTGCACACACACACACACACACACACACACACACACACGTCTGTTTGTCCAGGAACCAAGGTACCTATCATCCTTAGGACGGTGTGCTAGAGAGGAGAGTCAAACCCAGGAGATAATTTACAGGATTCGTATTTTTATCTACCAAACAAAAGAGCTGTTAAATTTAAATAAAAAATGGATAGAACCAAAAAAAAAAATGTATGGCAGATTTCATACTTATAATCGGAGGCTTAAACATCCTTCTTTCAACAATTGAAGAACAACTAGATCGTATATCAACAAGAACAGAAAACTCAACACCATCAGCTGACAGGATGTAACCAACATTTGTAGATAACGCCACGTTCAAACAGCACAAAATACACTGTTCTTAGGGGCCCCCAGGCCATGTATCAAGATAAACCATGTCCTGAACATAAAGATAGCAGGAAAATCTCCTAACACTTGGAAACTAAACTGTAAAATTCTAGGTAATCCATAGGTTAAAGAAGCCTCAAGATAATTAAAAAACAAACCACACACACATTCTGCTTAATGAAAAGAAACATATAGACTGTTAAAACTTGTGAGACAGCTAAAGCAGCAATGGGGAGGGAAATGCATAGTAGTAAATACTTTCAAAAAACAAGGGGGGGAGTCTAAAAACCAATAAATAAGCTCTCACTTCAAGAAAACAGAGAAAGAAAACCTATATACCCCCTCCCCAAGCAAGCACAAATGGAACAGGAAATAAGATGGGAGCATAAGTCATGGATTTCATAACAGAAAAACAATAGAGAAAAGCTGGTTCTCTAAAAATATTTTTATTTTTTTAAATTGCAAGCTTCTAGCAAGAGTAACAGAGGGGAAAAAAAGAAGAAAGAAAGAGGGCAATAATTACCAACATCAGGAATGAAATGGGATGTTGCTATTGACCCAGCAGACATTAAAATGGATAATAAAAGAATACTGTTAACAACTCTACGCACATACAGTTGACAACTCAGATAAAGTAGGCCAATTCCTTGCAAAGTACACGCTATCACAATTCACCCAATAGGAAAGAAATGATTCGAATAACCCTATAACTGCTAAGAAAATTGAATTCGTAATTTTAAGACTTTCCCACAAGGTTCAGATGGTTTCACTGGAGAATTCTACCAATGTTTAAAGAACAATTAACACCAATTCTACACAGTATCTTCCAGAAAAGAGAAGAGAATGGAACATATCCAAATTTATTTTATGAAAGCATTATGCCCTGACACCAAAACCAAACACTGTATAAAACGAAAAGAGAAAACTCACTGCAGATTGATAGTCCTCAGCAATATATAAAACAATTATACCTTTACAGGAATGCCACACTGGTTCAGTATTCAAAATTCAATCAGCGTAATCCATCATGCTGATAGGCTAAAGAGGGACACTCTTGTGATCATGACAGTCGATGCCAAAAAAAGCATTTGACAAACTTGGAGACCACTCAGAACTCTCAGAAAACTTAACAGTGGGGGATAGTTTCCTTAACATGATAAAGAATATAGGCAGAAAACATCTAGCTAATTTTGTGTATAAAGGTGAAAGGCTGGATTATTTTTTCCCCTGAGATGGGGAGGAAGACACCTCTGTTATTCAAGCTCTTATGGGAGTTTCAGCTAGCACAAAAGGGTAAGAGATGGGAATAAAAGACATGCAGATTATACATGAAGAAAGAAGACTATCCCTCTTTATAGATGACATAATTGTCTGTATAGAAAATCCCAAGGAATCTACCAAGAAAGACCACTTTGTGGTCAGCAAAATCACAGAATACAAGATTAAAACAAACAAATGAAAAAAGTTAGGAGTATGTATAACAAGATACATACAGGAGTTGTATGCTGAAAACTTCCAAATGCTGATGAGAAAAAGAAAAGATCTAGATAAGTGGAGAAAAATGCTGTATTCATGGATTGAAAGACTCAGCATAATAAAGATGCCGGTTCTCCCCGAATTGATATAGAGGTTTAACGCAGTTCCTATCAAAATCCCAGCAAGACTTTTTTTATAGATGTAGACAAGGTTATTCTAAAATGCATATGGCTAGGCAGAAAAAATAGAATTGCCAAAACAATTTTGAAAACAAAGAATAAGGTGAGAGAAATCAGTCCACCCAGTTTCAAGACTTACGTTGTTTCAGTAATCTTTACAGTGTGGTATATTCTGAGGGATAGACACAGAAGAATCAAACAGAGCAGACAACATAGAAATAACTTTATACATGAATGACCCATGAATTTTTACAATGGTCTAAAAGCAAATAAGTGGGGGAAAGGATAGTCTTTTCAACTAAGGGTGCTAGAACTGTTGGATATCCAAGCATATATAGGTCAGAAAGAGAAAAAACAAACAAACAAAAGAAATCTTGGTCTACCCTTCACACATCTCTTAAAAATTAACTCGAAATAGATCATTGATTAGATGTTAAATGCAAAACCATAAAACTTTTAGACAGTAACGTAGGAGAAAATCTTTAGAATTGAGCTTGGTGATGTGATAGCAAAAGGATTATCCAGAAAATTAAAGAATAAATAAATAAACTAGACTTAATTAAAATTAAAAGCTTTTGTTCTGTGATTAAGATATTGGGAAGGCAAGCTACAATATTTGCAAAATAGAAACCTGATACAATCTAGTATTGAAAATATATTTTGAAAAGTCTCAAAGGCTACAGATAAAACACATCCAATTAGAAAATGGACAAGACTTGAATAGACACTTTACCGAAGAGGACACATAGATGTGAGAAGATGTTCAGCATCACTGGCCATTAAGGAAATACAGATTGAGAACATGAGCTATCAGACATGCATATTAGAAAATGCAAAATAGAAACAGGGACAATACCAAGTGCTGACAAGAATCCAGAGAAACTGGGTCTTTCGTACATTGCTGATGGGAGTATAAGATGTCACAACCCTTCTGGAAAATAGTTTGGTAGTTTTTCAAAGAAAATGTACACTCACCATATGAACCAGCAATCACACTTCTAGTGACTTACCCCAGAGCAGTGAAAACTTAAATCCAAAACCAAACAAAAACAATAATAATGAAAAGAAACCAACCTGCACACAATTTTCATAGTGATTTTGTTGATTAAAAAATAGTGGTTTCCAAGAGTTCAGGATTTGTGGAAGAAAAGGAGATGGCTGTGACTTAAAGGAGTAGCAAGAGGGAATCTTGATTGTGGTAGTGGTTACACAGATCTACACATGTGATTAAGTGGTATATACTATACAGACACATCAATGTCAATGTCTGGTTATGCTATTATGTATATTTTACTGTAAGATGTAGTCAATGAATCATCAATATTACTGACTAGATGAAGAGGGTAGAGGACCTTCTGCACTATCTTTGCAACTATCTGTCTTTCTATTTCAAAACAAAAGATTATAAAGGTATCACTTCAAAAGTACCCTAAATCATCCATTAATAGGACAGAATACCGTTCAAGCTAACAAGCTTGACAGTTAAAGCTAACAGGAGATAAAATGAAATCACATAGGTAATCTAAAAGTAGACAAAACGAGGGAAAAGGGAACAAACAACAGATGAGACAGGTAGATTATAGATTTAAATGTAAATATATCAATAATCACATTAAATACAAATGATCTAAATATGCCCAGTTAAGAGGCAGAGATTGTCAGAATGTATAAAAAAGACAAGACCCATTTATAGGCTCTCTACAAGAAACATACTTTAAACATAAAGACACAACTTAACAATAAAAATGAAAAGAGATAAGCCATGATTACACTCCTCTAAAGAAAACTGGAGTAGCTTTGTTGATCTCAAGATGCTAGATTAAAAAAAAAAGAGAACACTACTAGGGGATAAAGAAGGTTGTTACATGATAAAAAATGGTCAATTAACCAAGGCAGCATGACAGTCTTAAATGTTTATACACCTCACAATAGAACTTCAAAATAAATAAAACTAAAATAGGTGTAAAAGCAGAGAGAAATGGCTAGAGATTTCAGTACTACTGTCTCAATAACTGATAGAATAAAGAGCCACAAAACCTCATTAAATATGTAGACGATTTGAACAACACTATAAATCCACTTGTTCTGGTTAGCAACTATAAAACTGTTTACCTCAAAAGCAAAAGAGATGTTATTTTAGTAGACTGGGCTATTTAAAAACAAAGAGACTAACAACAACAACAAAAAAGTCAATAAATTTAAAAGAGTTAAAAAAAATCATAGACTATGGTCTTTGATCACAACAGAGTCAAACTGGAAATAACTGACAGAAGGATAACAGGAAAACTCCAAATATTTGGTAACTAATCAGCTCACTTATAAATAATTCATAGATTAAAGAGGCATTTAAGAGAAGCCAAAAGAGAAATTGACCTGAATGAAAATGAACACACAGCAGATAAAATTTTGTGTACTGTCTCTAAAAAGTATTTAGGGAGAATTTATACCATTAAGCATCCATATTAGAATTTTTAAAAGTTTCAAATAATCATTTATGGCCATAGGGAAATACAAGAAATTAAACCGAAGTTAAGTAGAAGGAAGTGAAGTGCAAATGACCTAGAGTGTCTAAAGCATATTTTAAAAAAGGAAAAAGGAAGTTTGATGGGGGTAATGATACAACATGTTTCCCAGACTTCATACAGATATTACACAGTGGTACCACTGTCGTCTTCTTAAACCTTCACCCTTATCAGTTTCATCGAGCTCATACTTTGGGCTTACCATGATGTCAAATGTGCACAGGGTAGAGCAAAGAAGTATTGGCGAATATATTCTAGATGTCATGTGTGCTCACCGGACTAGAAGTGCCTGTGAGTTTTTATTAAACACAATAACTCAAACGTTGATGTCTAGCCAGTGGGATTCCGTCTCCTGGCCGTCTTCTCGGAGTACGTGGCAGACTCCAGCAGGTGTGTCGTGTGTGCAAACTCAAATCTGATTCCATCGCGTGGAGCTCTACAGCTCTGCAGACATCCCCTCTTCGCAGCTTTCGGAGACATCAGTCAGCCCACCAGTGTTCTCTTAGATCTGCCTGCTACTAGTGCAGGTCTGCTTGAGGTGCCAAGTAAGGAGACTTTTAAATGCCCTTACCTGGCAGCACTGTCACCTGCAATGTAAGAAGCATGCTGTTGGGATGTTCACAGAATCCCTCCTAGAAGTGGTACTTCCAGCATTTTCTCTGGCTGCTCTCTTTAAAAATCTCAGACATTGTCTTGTAAGAAAAACAAACCAAAAACCTTGCAGTGCCATGTTCCCCTCAAGTATGCATCTCCCTCTTGTGCATAAATAGAAACACATCTTCTGTCTTGAGAATCTTTATTTTATTTATATTTTATTTATTTTTGGCCGTGCTGGGTCTTCACTGCTTTGAGCGGGCTTTCTCTAGTTGCGGCGAGCAAGGGCTACTCCCTGGTTTTGTTGCTCGGGCTTCTCGTGGTGGGTGGCTTCTCTTGTTGTGGAGCAGGGGCTCTAGACATACAGGCTTTAGTAGTTGTGATGCACAAGCTTAGTTGCCCCGAGGCATGTGGAATCTTCTTGGACCAGGGATCGAACCCATGTCCCCTGCATTGGCAGGCAGATTCTTAACCACTGGGCCACCAGGGAAGTCCAGAACACATTTCCTGGGCACTGTCTATCTCACGGATACAAGCTCCTGCAAATAGATTCCTGGAGTCGTCAACCCACATGCCCAGATGCATCTGAATCACGATTTATTCTCAGTACCGACCCACCGTCCAAAGTCATTTTCCCCACATAAAACTTTCATAGGCAATCCATACCTTGTAGCTTCAAAATTGTAAAGCTAGTGGAAAGCATAACACTGTGTCAACCTCAGCATCATGAGGGTTAGGCTGTGTTTGCTAACTCCCTCCCCTTTTAAAAGACACATTCAATACTTAGTGGTGTGGCTTGATGGATTTTTCATGAGAAATGGCACTCTTATTTATTGTGCTGTTTTACTGATACTTTTTTGGTATTAACTGAGGTTGTATATTTAATTTGAATCGGGTAAGAAAATCCCTTCTGACATCACTTTTGGTGTGATTTACTAGCATCTCAATTAGACAATAAATGTATGTTTGACTGAATGCCATTATAGATTCAGTGCTATACTGTGTATGTTGGGTTGGCCAAAAATTTTGTTTGGGTTTTTCCATAAGATGTTAGGAAAAACATGAAGGAATTTTGGCTAATTTGATAGATACCAGAGATACAGACCCGGTCTTCCTTACTCCTTCTCTTCTTTCTTTTTCCTCCCCTACACGAGATAGATAGATAGATAGACAGACATGTATACGATATGCATACATAATCTATGTATATATATATATGTATATATATAGTTGTTATTCAGTTCCTAGATCGTGTCCAACTCTTTGCAACCCCATGGACTGCAGCACCTCAGGCTTCCCTGTCCTTCACTATCTTCTGGTGTTTGCTCAAAGTCATGTCCATTGAATCAATGATGTCATCCAACCATCTCATCCTCTGCCACCCACTTCTCCACCTGCCCTCAGTCTTTCCCAGAATCAGGGTCTTTTCCAGTGAGACAGCTCTTCACATCAGTTGGCCAAAGTATTGGAGCTACAGCTTCAGCATCAGTCCTTCCAGTGAACATTCAGGGTTGATCTCCTATGCATATACATGCCTTATTTGGAGTGTAGAGCATTTGAGTTTGGTTTTGACGTACTAAGAATTCTCAGAGGTTAAAATTGCCCATCTTAGTTTCTATCTTTCATTCAATAAAAATTTTTTTGAGTACCTGCAAGATGTCAAGGATTCCACAGTAAGACTGCAAAGGTCCCTAACTTGGTCTAAAGGAAGAACACAGACCTCAGGTCTGTGTTCTTAAGGGTGAGATACACACTTTTGACAGGGAAGAATTTTTCTTCTTTTTATCATGGGAGTATATGACATGAGGAACTAATCTGGGTAGCCATGAAAAGTCTGACCTATCTGTCCACAGTTGACATTGAGGTCAATATTTAGTGAGAAACTGCTGGTGGTGGGGCTGGGGGGCATATAGTGTTCAGGAGAACAGATTGTGGCCTCAGACAGATCTGAATGAGTCCCGGGTCTTCTATGGTTTAGAGGCAAGGTCTTGTTTGCACAAGTTGCTCCTCTCTTCTGAGTCTGGATTCCCCATCCTTACAGTAGGTCAGCCATGACATCAACCTGATTACATGCAAGAACAGAGGTCCACACGAGGCACTTCACACAGTGCCTGGGAGAAGGTGAGCGCTCTTGCTCTTCCCCCAAGAATTTCTCAGTGGATGCTGGTTCCTGTTACCTGAGTGCTTTATACACATAACCGACCCGAGAAGTGTCTTTCCCCCCAGTTTACAGATGAGCATGCTGACGTCCAAGGGAGTGTGAACAAACCTGCCCATAAGCACGTCCCCAGGAGGCAACCAAGTGGATTTCAAAGCTCTTTTTCTCTCCCTTCGTCCCACCCTTTATTGACCTCCTATACCTTTTTCATGTCCAGGACACTCTTTCCTAATTGGTATATTGAGGGTAACAAATCTAAGTGACCTCAGTGAATAATGAGCCAGCAGCATTTGCTGTGTGCACAGATTCTTGCTTAAGAGTAACAACGACTAGGAAATTTTCTCCGTGTCAACAGAGCCGCCTTATGATTAAAATCACTGAAGAATGCAATGTAAAATGTTTTCATTTCCTCTTGCTTTCTGTCTCCCTTGGAATAATAGTCAACAGGAAACACATTTCTGAAAGACTTCTCCCCCTCCCTCTCTCTACATCCTCAGAATATAATAAGGACCAAGCTAACTGTCTCCGGCTATTGGGAGTTAGTCGACACACAAATGAAAAGAGGGTAGTCTCAGAGTTTTATGAATTTTTCTCTCTTAACAGTCTTGGGTTGGAAGGACATCTTTGAAATTGATGTAGCTATCACCCAGGGGCTAACATTAAGATTTCAGTAGAGGTGTATCAGGTTATGATCTTTCTGTTACTGTCAGAACTGCAGCTGTGTGTCTGCATTGAGTAGTTAGTGTGCTGGATAAAGCAGAAGGGTATCCTGGAGAAGGGGGAAGAATATAACAAAACCTACTGAATCATGAGCTCTACCGGAGGGCGTTTGTTAAAGGTAAATTCATCAATAGCTGTTAAGTCATTTGTATTGAATAATTCTCATAGCCTCACAGCACTTCTTGGTTTTAATAATGGGTCAGAGAGAGGAGGTTGGTGATGGATGTGATGTTATGGCATTTAGGCACTTAATTGCAGCTGAGCTTAAAATAGCAGCAGGAGCTGAAACTGGGCTGGCTTGAGCATAATTTATGTTTTCCGACTACTAAGATACTCTTTTTTAAATTCACGTTTAATATTTCGTGACATATGCTTCTTGGTGTGGTATCAACCAGCAGTGTGTCAGAGACCCAAATAAATTGGCAAAGAACCTTAACATAAACTGGTGACCAGAGTGTGGCATCTGAAGTTACTCCTTGCCCATCGCTGGGAGAGATATAAATTTGATAATTGATATGAAAAATGACACCTGCTGTGACCTCAGGACAGAAACATTCAATCTTGAAGTCTGAGGCTTATTATTTATTGATATTGTTGAGGGGTTACCACGTGCGTTGGGGGTAGAGGGTTGAGTAAGAGAGAGATCTTTCTTTGCCTTTATAGACTGATTATTTCTTTGGCATGTAGAACAGGAAACATGTGAAAAACTGATTCATGTTGATGTTTGACAGAAAACAACAAAATTCTCTAATGCAATTATCCTTCAATTAAAAATAAGTTCGTTTGAAAAAAATAAAGAGGAATAATTTACAGCCCCTTTTTAAAGGGGTTTGATGTAAAAAAAAATTTTTTTTGACAACTAATGCCAAAAGAGACTCGTATCTTGAAGGAACCAGAGGGCTGAAACAGTGAACGCTGATGGAATTCTCTCTAAGAAGGACACACTGAAGCAGAGATCTAAGTGATGCCAAGGTGCCTGCTGGTCCCAAAAGACAGAGAACATTCTAGAAACAGAGACAGTGTGGGAAAGAACTAAGAAAGGTGGTTGTAAGGCACAGAGGGTGAGTCAGGAGAGCGGTAGAAAGTGGAGTTGAAGAGGAAGGCCTTTTAAGCAGTTTATGTTTTATTTATGACACAGTGAGGGATAATGATGGATGTCAGGTAGGAGGGTACCACGCTCTGATGTAAAGTATTAGATCACTTTTGCTGACTGTAGCCTGGACAAGGCATAGAAGGCTGAGAAGGAAGTATTGCTGTGATACAGGAAAGAAAGAGCAATGGCCTCAAACAGAGAAGAGGATGGATTGAAGATGTATTTAGAAAACGTGCTAACTACAGAGAAATGTGGTGACCCATACCCGTGAGACAGACTGGGGACCTGGGACCCGGGACCCTTTCCTGCAGTGCTTGCACCTAGACAGACCTCTCCTGGAGCAACAGAATACAAAAACAATTATAAGGGACTAAAAAATAACTGCATGCATGTGCAGTTGGGGCAACTTATGGACAAGATACAAAAAGACCAAAAACCCAACTGATGCTTCTGAAGAGCCTGGGGCAAGAGCGAGGTACTGCACATGCCCCCTGCACTGAACACCTCAAAGAGAGTGGGCAAGCCACCTAAACCATCCCTCTAGTCCAACCTCTGGAGCCCCCCGTAGTCTCACCCCACGTGAAGAACCTGCCCTCCCTGCTTGTTCTCACTCCTTACTACTGCAGCAGGGACCCCAATAAAGCCTTCCTGAATTTCTCATCTGGCCCCTGATCTTTTCTATTGATTAAGGAAGCCAAGAACCCTGGTGGATAACTTGCCCTGAAAGCGTGTGGTCCATATGCTTGGAACTTTCACACTTAGATAGACTGAACATCCTCATTTTCTGTGTGTGGTTTCATGCCCAGCAACTATTCACTTTATTTGTTCAGTTCAGTTCAGTTCAGTCGCTCAGTCATGTCTGATTCTCTGTAACCCCATGGACTGCAGCACGCCAGGCCTCCCGGAGTCCACTCAAACTCATGCCCATTGAGTCAGTGATGCCATCCAACCATCTCATCCTCTGTCTTCCCCTTCTCTTCCTGCCTTCAATCTTTCCTAGCATCAGGGCCTTTTCAAATGAGTCAGCCCTTCGCATCAGGTGGCCAAAGTATTGGAGTTTCAGCTTCGACATCAGTCCTTCCAATGAATATTCAGGACTGATTTCCTTTAGGATGGACTGGTTGGATCTCCTTGCAGTCCAAGGGACTCTCAAGAGTCTTCTCTGACAGGACAGTTCAAAGGCATCAAATCTTCCACACTCAGCTTTCTTTATAGTCCAACTCTCACATCCATACATGACTACTGGAAAAACCATAGCCTTGATGAGACAGACCTTTGTTGGTAAAGTAATGTCTCTGCTTTTTAATATACTGTCTAGGTTGGTCATAACTTTTCTTCCAAGGAGTAAGCATCTTTTAATTTCATGGCTGCAGTCATCATCTGCAGTGATTTTGGAGCCCCCCAAAAATAAAGTCTGACATTGTTTCCACTGTTTCTCCATCTATTTGCCATGAAATGATGGGACTGGATGCCATGATCTTTGTTTTCCCAATGTTGAGCTTTAGGCCAACTTTTTCACTCTCCTCTTTCACTTTCATCGAGAGGCTGTTTAGTTTTTCTTCACTTTCTGCCGTAAGGGTGGTGTCATCTGCATATCTGAGGTTATTGGCATTTCTCCCGGCAATCTTGATTCCAGCTTGTTCTTCCTTGAGCCCAGCATTTCTCATGACGTACTCTGCATATAAGTTCAGTAAGCAGGGTGACAATATACAGCCTTGACATACTCCTTTTCCTATTTGGGACCAGTCTATTGTTCCATTTCCAGTTCTAACTGTTGCTTCCTGACCTGCAAACAGATTTCTCAAGAGGCAGGTCAGGTGGTCTGGTATTCCCATCTCTTTCAGAATTTTCCACAGTTTATTGTGACCCACACAGTCAAAGGCTTTGGCATAGTCAATAAAGCAGAAATAGATGTTTTTCTGGAACTCTCTTGGATTTTTGATGATCCAGAAGATGTTGGGAATTTGATCTCTGGTTCCTCTGCCTTTTCTAAATTCAGCTTGAACATCTGGAAGTTCATGGTTCATATATTGTTGAAACCTGACTTGGAGAATTTTGAGCACTACTTTACTAGCATGTGAGATAAGTGCAATTGTGTGGTAGTTTGAGCGTTCTTTGGCATTGCCTTTCTTAGGGATTGGAATGAAAACTGCCCTTTTGCAGTCCTGTGGCCACTGCTGAGTTTTCAAATGTGCTGGCATATTGAGTGCAGAAATTTCACAGCATCATCTTTTAGGATTTGAAATAGCTCAACTGGAATTCTATCACCTCCACTAGCTTTGTTCGTAGTGATGCTTCCTAAGGCCCACTTGACTTCATAGTCCAAGATGTCTGGCTCTAGGTGAGTGATCACACCACTGTGATTATCTGGGTCATGAAGATCTTTTTGTACAGTTCTTCTGTGTATTCTTGCCACCTCTTCTTAATATCTTCTGCTTCTGTTAGGCCCATAACATTTCTGTCCCAATTATTGAGCCAATCTTTACATGAAATCTTCCCTTGGTATCTTTAATTTTCTTGAAGAGATCTCTAGTCTTTCCCATTCTATTGTTTTCCTCTATTTCTTTGCAGTGATCACTGAGGAAGGCTTTCTTATCTCTCCTTGCTATTCTTTGAACTCTGCATTCAAATAGGTATATCTTTGCTTTTTGCTTCTCTTCTTTTCACAGCTATTTGTAAGACCTCCTCAGACAGCCATCTTGCCTTTTTGCATTTCTGTTTCTTGGGGATGGTCTTGCTCCCTGACTCCTGTACAATGTCACAAACCTCCGTCCATAGTTCATCAGGCACTCTGTCTATCAGATCTAGTCCCTTAAATCTATTTCTCACTTCCACTGTATGATCATTACAGATTTGATTTAGGTCATACCTGAATGGCCTAATGGTTTTCCCTACTTTCTTCAATTTAAGCCTGAATTTGACAATAAGGTGTTCATGATCTGAGCCACAGTGAGCTCCCCATCTTGTTGTTTTTACTGACTATATAGAGCTTCTCCATCTTTAGCTGCAAAGAAGATAATCAGTCTGATTTTGGTGTTGACCATCTGGTGATGTCCACGTGTAGAGTCTTCTCTTGTGTTGTTGGAAGAGGATGTGTGCTATGACCAGTGTGTTCTCTCGGCAAGACTCTTATTAGCTTCTGCCCTGCTTCATTCTGTACTCCAAGGCCAAATTTGCCTGTTACTCCAGGTGTTTCTTGACTTCCTACTTTTGCATTCCAGTCCTCTATAATGAAAAGAACATCTTTTGGGGGGTGTTAGTTCTAGAAGGTCTTGTAGGACTTCATAGAACCCTTCAGCTTCTTCAGCATTACTGGTTGGGGCATAGAGTTGGATTACCGTGGTATTGAATGGTTTGCCTTGGAAACAAACAGAGATCATTCTGTCATTTTTGAGATTGCATCCAAGTACTGCATTTCGAACTCTTTTGTTGACTAAGATGGCTACTGCATTTCTTCTAATGGATTTACTTTATTTGTAGGTGAGATGAAATGGAGTCACCCTCTGAATTGAATAGAATAAAGGTAGAAGATATAGTACTTCCTCCATCACCTGATTTGGGAGTTTTGAAATGGATTTGAGTCAGACTGCAGGCAGTGTCAAAAGAAGCCCATTAATGGTGCTTTATTCCTTTAGTCCCTTGGTTACCATACGCTTGCTACTTGAAACATGAAGTGAAAGTGTTAGTCGCTCTGTTGTGTCTGACTCTTTGTGACCCCATGGACTGTAGCCCACCAGGCTCCTCTGTCCATGAGATTCTCCAAGCAAGAATACTGGAGTGGATAGTCATTTCTTCCTCCAGGGGATCTTCCCAACCCAGGGACTGAACCCAGATTTCCTGCACTGCAGACAGATTCTTTACCATCTGAGCCTCCAGGGAAGCCCTTGAGCTGATAGAGCCAGGAGCAGCAGTCCTGGGAGTTGAACCTGCACCATTTACTACCCTCATGATCTTGGGAAGAATAGGTGATTATCATAACTTGCTTGTTATTATTTTCATAATGAAGCTGTCTCTGACCAGGTATGATCTTGGGCTTACATAATTGAATTTTAGATGGAGAAGCGCTGCTGGTTTATATGAAATTTCCACGGATACCAGCGTGAGTCCAGGATTTAGCAAACAATATTTTTAATTGAGATTTTATGTCCTTGCCCTCAAATCAAGCACTTTAATAGGATCCCAGTTGGAATAGGTGACTCAGTAACAAGTTACCGCTGCTTTCAACGTCAGAAAGGTGTTAATTTCTCTAACTCCTGCTGTGAGTCCGTCCACTCCAGTGACCCACTGCCTGCATGTACCATAAAACCAGTGTTTCTGCATTCCATTATGTTCAAAGTATAACTTTAGTTGTCTGCATATTTCTCGCAGGACGTGCTGGCTCTGTTCCATCAGAAAACATTAAGATGGAAAAAGTATTAAAAATATTGATTTGTCATCTATAACACTGAAGTGATAGATTAAGATGAAATTTGGATGTACTCCAAACCTCCAATAACTTTGACATTCTTGGATGAAATGGGATGATCTCAGTCTAATTAATAAGCTACATCCATGTGAGAAAAGTTGGGGGAAAGAACCAAGAAATTGGCCATAGAAAATTTCATATTTTTCAGATATGTGTAGGATTTTGAGATCTTAGAGGATACTCCTTGTAGTGGGAACTTGCCGTCAGCTGAAGGTTGGTGTTCTTTTCTGTGTTGGCTCAGCTAAATGGTTTAAAGTTCTTTAGACTTCTCAGGTCACCTTACCATAATTAGTTAGTTAGTTCAGTCGCTCAGTTGTGTCTGACTCTTTGCAACCCCATGAACTGTAGTCCACCAAGCTTCTCTGTCCATGGGATTCTCCAGACAAGAACACTGGAGTGGGTAGCCTTTCCCTTCTCCAGGGGATCTTCCCAACCCAGGGATTGAACCCAGGTCTCTCGCATTGCAGGCGGATTCTTCAACAGCTGAGCCACAAGGGAAGCCCAAGAATACTGGAGTGGGTAGCCTTTCCCTTCTCCAGGGGATCTTCCTGACCCAGGAATCGAACTGGGGTCTCCTGCATTGCAGGCAGATTCTTCACCAACAGAGCTCTGAGGGAAGCCCTCTCTACTCTAATGTTTTCCTCATTTTTCGAGTGGGATTCTATCTTTCCTTGCAGCTGCTCTGCTCACAATTAAATAGAATCACATAGTTAAGTTTATGTGTTTTCCCAGAGAATCTTTATCTCCTGAATGACCAGGTGTTTATAAGCAGTGGCTACATAGTAATTTAATTTTTTTTTTTGAGAAGGAAAAAATGCACATTTGAATTTGATGTGTATTCTCTTTGGAAGTTTGTGCAAATTTGAAAATTTGTGTTAACTGTTTCATAGCTGCCATGTAGTTGTATGAAGTCATGGTGGCATGAAGAATGCAGACACTGAATTTGAGTTAATATCACATGTGCTTCAAAGTATGTAAGGGGATGGTGATGATGTCTGAAATTTACTTCAAAATGCACTGAAAACATGGATTATTGGAGTGATGGGCATATGGAAAGTTCTGAGATGAAGCAAAAGCCTAGAAAAATGCTAGAGTACAGTTGGTAGGTAATAGCTATTTGCTGTAAAATTATTTCAACTTTTCTGTAGGTTTGCAAATGCTAAATAATAAAATGTTTGAACTGTATAGTACCAAAGTTAACAATCACATTGATAGCTCATAGACTGAGTTTGATGGCTCAGATGGAAAAGAATCTGCCTGCGGTGCAGGAGACCCAGGTTTGATCCCTTGGTTGGGAAGATCCCTGGAGAAGGGAATGGCAACCCACTCCAGTATTCTTTCCTGGAGAATTCCATAGACAGAAGAGCCTGGCAGGCTAGAGTCCAGAGGTCACAAAGAGTTGGACACAAATGAATGACTAACACTACTTTCAGACTGAGTTTAAAACTGTATGCTTGCATCTCACATCCATTCTATTACTTGAGGATGCTTTGGGGACCATGTCTGTAGCAGGATTATCTTGCCATCACCCCTTGACTCCCCTTCTACCCCCTGTTTCATGACTCTTGGCCTGTTTTTGTCTTCTCTTTGAATATTTGTTCTATCTGCCTGAATAGAAACAGTGCAATTTGGTCTCCTCATCAACTTCTCAAAGTAGAAGAAGCATCAGACCAGGAGGAAGAAAGAGAATTTTTCTTTAAATTGAAGTATAATTGCTTTACAGTGTTGTTAGTTTCTGCTGTACAACAAAGTCAATTAGCTATGTACAAATATGTACAAATGTACAAATATATCTCGTCCCCCTTGGACCCCCCTCCCATCCCCTCATCCCACCCCTCTGGGTCATCGCAGAACACTGACTGAGCGCTCTGAGCGATGCTGTAGCTTCACGCGAGCTAGCTATTTTATACCAGGTAGTGTATATACGCCAATGCAACCTTCCAACTCCTTACATAGTTCCATTCCCTCCCTCCAACAGTGCAAGAGAGTCCCCTTTCCTCCACATGCTCTCCAGCATGTTGATAGATTTTTTTATAATGGTCATTCCGATCCATGTGAGGTGACACCGCGTTTCAGTTTTGATTTGCATGTCTCTAATAAACAGTGATGTTCAGCATCTTTTTATGTGCCTCTTGGCCATCTGCATGTTTTCTTTGGAGAGATATCTATTTAGGTCTTCTGCCCACTTTTTTTTTTTTTTGATTGATTTTTCTTTGTAATATATTGAGCTCCATAAACTGTTTGTATATTTTGGAGATGAATCCTTTATGCGTTGCTTTGTTAGCAAATATTTTCTCCCATTCTGAGGGTTGTCAGCCAGTGTGGAGAACAGTATGGATGTTCCTTAAGAAACTAAAAATAGAGCAGCCCCACTACTGAGACACACGCTTCTTACCTTCCTTCTCTTCCCTTCCTTCCATCCTGAGCCTCCCCATCCCTCCTCCCCTTCCACCCCGCTCCCTCCTTGGCTGTGTCGGAGCCAGTGAAGCAGTTCTGGCCTCTTTGGATTTATGCGGTTCAGGGTGAGAGGACGCTGCTGCCATCCGGGCTGCTGTCTGCTCTGCATTGATTGAGCTTCCTGGGCTTGAGGGATTTTTTGCCGAGCTGAGTTTTCCGGTTGATATGCTCTCAGTCATTTGTCATAAAATCATTCCAAGCAAGCTGTTTACTGGTCTGAATGCTTAATTACTGACGGGGAGGAGTCTGGCTCCTTGAGGATCTGGGTGTTCCTTTGCATGCCTTCTTGGAGCTCACTTATCATCTGGGACCCCGTGATTGCCGGGTTGTATATACCATACACGTATCCCACTTCAGAATAAAAAATAAAGACACCCACACTTGCACCTAACTATCTGAGGTATGTGCACACAGGTCATTTCACCTCGTACCATGATAGTATTTTCTTTTGAATATAAATTGATTGCCAGACTCAGCTCTTGGCAGCTCCGGCGATACAAGGGCCTCTGCTTTGGGTTTTGGATCAGAATGTTCACCTGGTTTATTTTGAGCAAGTTCCAGAAATGCTTTGCTGATTCCTCTCTCACCCTCGACTCAAGAGCCTCCATCCTAACTGCTGAAGTGGTGCTGGGTATAATTATCTTCCTGAAAGAAAAAAAAAAGTTTGTATAAATTGGAGTCAAGTTTATTTGTGAATGCAAAGCCACCTTGAGAATTATATTTCAAAACCTGTCGTTGAGGATTTAGCATCTGAAGTCCTTTCCTGGTGGTTTATTTATAATTTCAGCTCTTTTTTATGAGGAAAATTAAAACACTGTTTGTGCCCTCCTCAACATTAATTCACACAGACAACTGCCCTCTACAAATTGGCCTCAGTTATCTTTTTTCATTGACTGCATAACAGTGAATATTTAGGGAGTACATTTTTAAAAATTAATTTATTTTTTAATTGAAGGATAATTGCTTTGCAGAATTTTGTTGTTTTCTGTCAAACATCAACATGAATCAGCCATGGGTGTACATATAAATGTCCCCTCCCCCTTGAACTCACTCCCTTTTCCCTCCCCATAGCACCCCACTCGTTTGATACAGAACCCCCATTTGAGTTCCCTGAATCATTCAGCAAATTCCCATTGGCTATGTATTTTACGTATGGTAATGTAAGTTTCCATGTTTTTATACAGGTGATGCTTTGGGCGAGATTCAGAGAGACAGAGTAAGTCAGAGAGAGATTCAGAGAGCAAGAGAGATTTAGGAAGACAGAGAAAGCCAGAGAGATGCAGAGAGAGGAGAAAAGCAGGAAATGGAATGTTTTAATGCCAAGATAACCTGTCAGAATGCCTTAAATATTTACTGGAGTTTTGATGTTTCATTTATCTCTAAGTCAGCAGGGCATTGTGTTGTTTCAATTTTTTATCGGGGAGTACCATGGCTCTTGTCTCTGTAAGGAATTAGAACTTAAAAAAAAAACAAACAAAAAACCACACACACTCAAACTTTTAATCACTCTGCTATAGATATATTACAGGAGAATTCTCTCCCTGACCTGTCATGTTCTCCTTATTAAAAATAACTGCTTGTCACCCCTTGAAGCTCTTTCTCTCGCCATCCCCCCACCCTTCTTATGACCAGTCCCCTTATTCAGAGCTATTGCCCTTAAAGTAATCGGGATGCTTTCAGAACTGCCAAAAGGTGAAATTGACTTTTTGAGGATGCATTCCTGAAAACTGCAGCTGATGCAGTTTCCCCAAGTAGAAACATCCTGTGTGTTAAGACCGAGAGGGGCAATTTACAGCCAGTTCCAAATGGGGAGCTGAGGTCAGTAAGTGCCCACTTCGGCAATCTTATCAGCCTGGTTTGGATGACAGTACCCGGAGAGGTCCTTCCGAGGGAGCAGTCCCTGGGGACCCGGCCGCCTCCGCCTGCAGCAGGCTTGCTTTGCGAGTTTTATGTATGGTGGCATCCACAGTAGACACCTCCCGAAGTCTAAACTTCTTTCAGCCGTTGTGAAAAATGTACTGTCTTGGCAATTCCGTGTCAGAGGTTTTATGTAAAACCTGGAGCTTATTGGTTCTTTTTAATGTGTACTTTTTTATGAATTATCACTCTGAACCCTCCCATTTGTTTTCAGAAACCATTTCCATTTTTAAAAAATTATTTATTTATTTTTAACTTGGAAGATAATTACTTTATGATGTGTTAACTTCTGCTGTACAGCAACATGAATCAGCCATATGTATACGAGCATCGCCCTCCCTCTTGAACCTTACCCTCCCATTTTTGCAGGGCTGTTTAAATTACTCTCTTTATTTCACTAAAAAGAGAAAAACAAAAAAGCAAGGCTTAGAAAGTTGGGGAAAAGACGCAGGCATGTCGACATGGATCTGTGATTTAAAACTACCTGGTTTGTGGGTCTAGTTTAAACGGTCTTAACCCAGCAACTTACGTTCTGTTGTTGCTACATCCTTTTATTTAAGGACTTGTTTTAAAAGTCTTTTTGTCACTCCTTGTAAAATTATTTTGTTATTAGTAAATTTTGCTTATAGGAGCATGGCTCCTCTATTACAAGGGGAAAATATAAAGAACACATTTTAGGATTACAATTGTTAAAAGATAACTTGTGCATATCATTATACAATAAGTGTCAACTGTGTGTCTGACTATTCTATCAATAATTCTTTAACAAAGAAGAAACAGAATGGCAGTTATTTTTATTGAACTAAAAAGATTAAACATCTTATTTGGTTTGCATTATATTTATTATACTTTGTCCATCCAGAAAGTACTAATAAAGTATTAACAGATCTTTAAGAAAAAAAAAAAAAACTATGCAATTTGACTCTAAAGCCTGTCCTCTTCACCACCCCCTTGCAAGGCTTGAGATCCAAGAAAAATTGGCATTCTTGAGACCCCAGAAGCTACCATCAACATTAGCTCCTCCACTTGTTTAGTTAGTGTAGACTACAGATAATTTAGTGTAAAATGTCCCAATAAAAATTTTCCCCAAAGCATATGTAAACCACAACATAATAGATTTATCAAAGTAGCAGAATGCTATTATGTTCAAAAGATTAACCAGACCAAAGCTATTTGTCATAGCAACGGGTGCTGGGGTTGACAAATTACAATTGAACCCAGTTTGTAGCAAAATGTTAGGCAGAGCCTTGGCACTGATGAATTGACATGGGAGTCCAGCCTGGAATATATTAGAGCAATTTAAATATCATTCAAAACAGCACACATCCTCAAATCGTACCAAGCAACCGCAACACATTCTTGATCCTAAAATGCATCAGTAGCCAGACACACCATCCCTCTAGTCATTCTTAGCTGAGAGGAAGGAACTTCTGCACAAAAGTTTACATCAGTTGTCAGGGAGTCTGATTATGTGCTGCGTGCTCAGTCGTTCAGTCCTGCCCAACTCTTTGTGATCCCATGGACCGTGTCTTCTTGTCCATGGGATCTTTCAGGCAAGAATACTGGAGTGGTTTGCGTTTTCCTCCTCCGGGGGAATCATCTCAACCCAGGGATCGAACCTGTGTCTCCTGCATCGCAGGCAGATTATTTACCATCTGAGCCACGGGGGGAGCCCATTACAGGCATTTAAAAACTTGTGGTAGGAGCACAGGGTGACATCATTTTAGAAATAAGAAAAATTCCAGATAATGTGTTTCACCCTAATGAGATCAGAAACCTTTTCCTAGTAAAATTTATGGACTGGGTGGTGATAGGGGCTCAGAGAGGGAAGAGGAAGTGTTCCAAAAGAGGAAGAACCTGTGATTTTTAGAATAGAAAATGGATCTGTAAGTTGTATCCCTTTGTACAATGAGTTGATCAAATTATCACGAGAAGAGGTCTTCTCTTTCTCGGCGGTTAGTTTTCTGCTATGAGACAACAAACGTGATTAGATTCTTTGGAAGGAAAGTTGAAATGTAGTTGAGTCAGCAGTTTCATATCACTTACCTCTGTCTTGCCAGTTAATTTGCAACACCACCAGCTTCATTTCAATGTGTGTTGGTCCCGTGTGTGTGTGTGTGTACCTGTGTGCACGTGTTTTTGCCTTCCGCTTCTACCCACCTGACTGTTGCTGTCATTTTCGTTCTTGGGGTTTGAGTCCGGGTATCTGTGGTAGAGTCTCTTCTTTTTCATGCAGGATTTTATATGAATCCATCATCTATTTTCACTTTGTCTTTGCCTGTTCTTAAATTTCAACTTTGATAGTAGCCTTTTGTAGACCTAGCACGTACAGTCCCTTTCCTTGACTAAATTTATGCCAAGCAATATGTGCAAAGCTTTGGCCATGATCCATTACAGGCTAGTTTTATGGGTGTTCATGCATGCTCAGTCATGTCCAACTCGTTGTGATCCCATGGACTGTAGCCCATCAGGCTCCTCTGTCCATGGGCTTTCCCAGGCAAAAATACTGGAGTGGGTTGCCATTTCCTACTCCAGGGGATCGTCCCTACCCAACGACTGAACCCATGTCTCCTGTACTGAGGGTGGATTCTTTACTGCTGAGTCAGCAGGGAAGCTCAGAAGATAGCATTAGCACCCTGCTAACATTTGTCCCTACCTTTGTGTTGTATATGAAGGTGAAAGGGGAGTCAGGAATTTCAGAATATTATGTTTTTTAGGTTTTATTTATTTATTTATTTTATTTTTTTTTTGCATTTTAAGCTCCATTTGCAGTTTTAGGCTTAGAGTAAAATTAAGAGGATAGTTACAGAGACTTCCCTTCTATACCCTGTCCCTACCACATGCATAGACTCCCCCATTATCAGCATCCCCCATGACAGTGGTGCATTTTGGGCAACTGAGGAAACCACACTGATGTCATAATCACTCAAAGTCCATAGTTTACATAAGGGTTCACTCTTGGTGTTGTATAGTCTATGGGTTAGCATAAACATAAAATGACACATGTCCATAATTATAGCATCCTGGAGTGTTTTCGAGTCAAATGGAAGACTTTGACAAAGTATCCATCTTTTGCTTCTTGCAATTATAACTTGTGTTATTTTTTATGCCAAGGAAATGTGTGCATTTAAAACAAATCCTTAAGCACGGTGATAGCAACAGTCCTGCTGGACTAGGTGGCATGTACAAATGTGAATGGTTTTAGGAGGAATGATCAGTTCACTGGACTACTTAGCATTCAATACAGTTCTACACTAGCCTGTTACAACCATGGCCTTATTGATTGATTGGGTAAAACAAGATAAGATCATGCATTGGAGTAGACCCTGTCTTTCTCTGCAGGGTTTGTGTTTAGGTTATAAAAAAATTACTAGGGACTTCCCTGGTGGTCCAGTGGTTAAGACTCCGCACTCCCATTGCAGGGTTCCCAGGTTCTATTGCAGGTCAGGGAACTAGATTTTGCATGGCACAACTAAGACCCAGCATAGTCAAATTAAGAATATATATACATTGGGAAGGAGAGCTTTTAGAGTAACTCAGAGCTTTGGCATGTGACAAAGAGATGATCTTAGTCACCTGAATGGAGGAGGATCAAAGATTCCCACTGAAGACCAAGTCTACAGAGTGTGGGGTCCTTGGGAGCAAAATTTGCCTTAAGCCACAGAATCTTCAAGAACTGATTTTATTTTATTTTTTTATTTTTGATGTGGACCATTTTTAAAGTCTTTATTGAATTTGTGACAAAGTTGCTTTTGCTTTTTGATTTTCTGGCCCTGGGGTATGTGGGATCTTAGCTCTCCAACTAGGGATCAAATCCATACCCTCTGCTGGAAGTAGAAGTCTTAACTAGTGGACTACCAGGGAAGTCCATCAAGATATGGTTTTAATGGATGTGCATCCCTAGCTCTCTGCCTAAAAGTTGACTTGCCATCTTTCCAATTAATAAGAAAATACCAAACAGAGCATTAAAGTTTACAGCTTCACATTTTCAAATTAAATTATCTATTGATTAGTTGGGAGCTATTATTAAAAATCAGCACAAGCACATCTGACAAGATCTTAAAAATATATTCATCATGATGGCTTTCATCACATCATAAATGGTGGATCTGCACTTTATTTTAGAAGGAAAGGAGGCAAAAGAGCAATTAATTTGAAGCCCAGGTAATTGGGAAAAAACTAATCTATTTAATCAGTCCCAAGAGATAAGTGATTTCAGAGAACTGACACTGGAATATTTGTTTAAGAAATTTTTGTCTGAAAAGGTTATTTATATGTGCTTAGGAAACTATTCTGTGTGTGCTTCAGCTTAGCATTTGCATCTCTTATGCTAAACTGTGCTTGGTTTATGGATATATTCTTTTTTTTTTTAAGTTTTATTGGTGTATAGTTGATTTACAGTGTTGTGTTGGTTTCTTCTCTATAGCATAGTGAATCAGTTATGCATATATATATGCCTATTATTTTTTGTATTGTTTCCCCGTATAGATCATTGGAGAGCGTCAAGTAGAGTTCCCTGTGCTATACAGTAGGTTCTTACTAGTTACTTATTTTACATGTATGGGCTTCCCTGGTGGCTCAGATAATAAAGAATCTGCCTGCAATGCAGGAAACCTGGATTTGATCCCTGGGTTGGGAATATCCCCTGGAGAATGGAAAGGTTACCCACTCCAGTATTCTGGCCTGGAGAATTCCATGGACTGTATAGTCCGTGGGGTCACAAAGAGTTGGACATGGCTGAGTGACTTTCACTTTCACCAGAATGGGCTCTTTACAAATTCTTGCTCCAAACACATTTGTTCAAAAGCTGAAATCTTAGGCTACCATGTTTAATTGCCCTGAAAAAATCTTAGAGATGGAAGAAACTGTGTACGTTTTTGAGATTCAGTCTCAGTGCCAGAACACCATTAAACTTGATATTAAATGATATATTTAAAGTCTCTGTAATTGGCCCCATAATAGGCTGAATTCTAGAGAGACAGTATGAATGAGGCACAGACCCTAAACCCAAGGGGCATATAGACTAACCAGGAAGACAAGAAAGAAAAAATCCTATTGCAGAGTTAAATAACGTGTTACCAGGGTCATAGCCACCTAGGACATATAGAGATGGGTGTGCTTCCTTGATAGAGGTGGGTGTAGGGTGAGTCCAAAAAAGATATTCTGAAAAAGATGACATCTCAGCTGGCAGCTGGTGGGTAAGGAAGAGCTTTCTAACAGGAGGCAGAAGAGGAAAGGAAAGTGCACACGGATGTCCAATAGAAAGATGTCAGATAGACCATGCCATATTCACTCTCCAGGTACTTATCAAGTCCCTAAGATGGAGTAGGATTATATTCTGAAGACTTATAGAAATGTCAGATTACTTTTTTTCTTCACCGCTAAGCTGAGCTCCTTTAGGGCAGAAATGGTTCCATTTGTCTTGGTTAACCCAAGACCCTCAGCTTAATGTATATCACATGAAAACTGTTTAGCAACTATTAGTTGAATAAATGAATTGATCAGTCGATGGTTTATCACAATTGACTCTTGTTAGTGAGAAGCAGAGTCATTGGTAAAACCATTGATCTTGATGGAGTCAGGGTGGAGACCTAAAGCTTATTACCAGCGATCACCTTCTTGGTGCTTCCCAGACCATTTAATCTGCACTTTTTGGCAGTCATTCAGCCAGAAAAAAAAAAAAAAAATTACCTTTATCCAGCCCTACACTTCTCTCTTATTCCTGGAGTTTTCACAAACACAAGGACAGATATGGAATTTCTGCCCTCTCCTATTACCTGACTGATTTAGGATTTCAGCAACAGAGGAAATGATCTTAGCTTGGAGTAACTTTCTTGGTAAATGAACTATAGCTATATATAGTTATATATAGTCATCAGCAACCATTTACTTTTCTAGTGCCTTATCAATCATGTATTTCACTTTCTGATTGGCTTCCTGACAAAGTTTCAGGTCTGTTTTAGAATCTCCTTCTTATTAGGAATATTTGCCAGTGTGACCTGATAGTGGGGCTTCCCTGGTGGCTGAGAAGGTAAAGAATTCGCCTTCAATGCAGGAGACCTAGGTTTGATCCCTGGGTCGGGAAGATCTCCTGGAGAAGAGAATGGCTACCCACTCCAGTATTCTTCCCTGGAGAATTCCACGGGCAGAGGAGCCTGGTGGTCTGCAGTCTATGGAGTCGCAAAGAGTCTGACATGACCAAGTGACTGACAACCTGATAGCACCTTTATCATCCCCAAACACCTGACAGATTGCTAACAAATACTCAACGTTCAATCATGTGTGCACCGCAGTGTGTGAGCATGGCAAATTTTCTTTGGCTGCCATTTGTAAAAATCTTCTGAAATTCATGCATTTAATTTGTGTATTTGAGTGTCTACTATGCTCAGGAAACCAAGCTAAGTGTTTGGATATACTCTGTAGTTCCAGATAACAGTGTGATCTGAACAAAGATGAGTCAGTAAGTTTCTTTACAGTGGCCACCAGGAGAATGAGATAGCATGGTTGGTAGCACTGTCTGGATGCCATGAAGGATGACAGGCCATTGGAATCACTCATAATGGGGTCTACAATATCTGTGCATTTCTCCTGCATCCCGGCCTTCACATCTGGCGGGGGGAAGTTCCCTAGTCAACTTAAGCTCTGGATGCCCTAAAAACCTCTACTAAAGCATCTTAACTCTTCATTTTGTTTTTAAATAACAGGAGCTAGAGTACAAAATGGGGGTGTCCTAGGTGGCTCAGTGGTTAAAAAAAAAAAAGAAAAAAAATCTGCCTACTAATGCAGGAGATGTGGGTTCAATTCCTGGGTCAAGAAGATCCCCTGGTGGAAGAAATGGCAACCCACTCCAGTATTGTCGCCTGGAAAAATCCTGTGGACTGAGGAGCCTGACAGGCTATAGTCCATGGGGTCACAAAGAGCTGGACATGACTTAGCAAACGGGCACAGACACAGCAGTGCAAATTAAGCAAGACACTAGAACATTCGCACTCAGCTCCTCTTGTCCTTGCTCTGCATCGGTGACCCAGTGCAGCCCTTCTGGAAATGGCCCATCCTAGAGGGAAAATGGAAAACACTTCCTCTGAGTTCTGTATCTCCTAATGGTGATGGTATCAGGCAATACTTGGTGGTGTATTTCTTAGTTCCTGTTACTGACAGGTAAAGCAGGCCAGTTTGCTGAGCACAATCCCACAGTCTTGGCTCTGACTCTCTTTCTCTGCCCACTTATTCATTCATCCCACAAATATTCATTGAATGTCCACTCACCTTTGGGGCAATCATGGGGAATAAGACACACATGGTCTCTGCCCCTATGGAACTTGCATTCTACTTGGATCTGGCAGGAACAAAAGAAGTAAATAAAACAGAGATTGCAAGTATCATAAATAAACAGATGGCATGTTGAGGTGGAGAATAATAATGTGTGTGTTGGCTGAGGTGATCAGAAAAGGTTTTCCAATGATATGAGGCTTAAACAGAGCTCACACATAAGAAGGAATCTTGGAAGTGTGTTCTAAGTTGATACAGCAGCAAGTAAAAGGACACGGAAGCTCTGAATTAAGCCTGTGATGCAAGTGGGGAGGAGAGACTGAATGTCGGAGGGACAGGCAGAGACCAGAGCCTCAGGATTCTATATGCTGAGGCTTGAATTTGGTTCCAGACCTCAGCTCAGCTCTGCACACAACTAAATTCATTCCATCAACCACTGGAGAGAAAACAGAGAGCAAGTACTACCTGTCAGAAGTCTATGTGTAACTGTAATTATTACTGCAAAATTTCAGATGGGGAAAAAATAAAAAAGAAATAGGAGCCTTTCAGTGCAACAGACATTTGATTTAGTTATCCTATCGTTGTCTTTGCTTTTATACATGCTCTTTGTCTCTTTCTGTTGGAGAAGACAAATAATTCTTCCTTTTTAATTTTGTATAATGTTCAGGGAAAAACATAATTTTGACCCACTTGAGCATTTGTTTTTATTTTCACCGTAACTGTTAGAATTATAGTCTCCACAGCCTACGGGACCTTTCAAAGGTCATTAGGCACTTCCAAAACCAGTCAAATAGCCTTTGTTTTTTCTTTTCTTTTTTTTAAATTTTGGGATGGAGGAGAAAATACTCAAATTCGGTAGAAGTTTCTGCAATAATGCGGATTTCTACATCTTCGATGTCTAATACAATACCCACTAACCATGTTCAAGCTGAGTTTTGGAACTAATGCTACTGCTACCAAGGAATGACATTTTAAATTTTATCTAATTTTGATTAGTTAACATTTAAATAACCACATATGACTAGTAGCTATCATCTTGTACTGCACAGCTCTAGAGCCTCTTTTGAATGTCTTGCCAGGGTTTCAGTAGAATGCACAACTAACAGTGGTCCTCAGAGAGGATTTTGTCTATTGCCTTGATGTTGTTGTTATTTAATTGCCAAGTCACGCCTGACTCTTTTGTGACCTCATGGACTGTAGCCCGCAGGCTCCTCTGTCTATCTGTGGATCAATTCTGCATATAGTTACTTTTTTCAAAGTAACCGTTGTTTTCACCTTTTCCACTAACCATTTCTTCTCCCTCTGGTTTGCTATTGTTGTTCAGTCACAAGCTGTGTCCAACTCTTCGTGACCCCATGGACTGAAGCACACCTGGCTTCTCTGTCCTTCATCAACTTCCAGAGTCTGCTCAAACTCATGTCCATTGACTCAAGGATGCCATCCAACCATCTTTTCCTCTGCTTCCCCCTTCTCCTCCTGCCCTCTGTCTTTCCCAGCATCAGGGTCTTTTCCAGTGAGTTGACTCTTCGCATCAGATGGCCAAAGGATTGGAGCTTCAGCTTCAGCATCTGTCCTTTCAATGAATATTCAGGGTTGATTTCCTTTAGGATTGACTGGTTTGATCTCTTTGTAGTCCAAGGGACTCTCAAGAGTCTTCTCCAGCACCACAGTTTAAAAGCATCAGTTCTTTGGTCCAACTCTCACATCCGTACATGACTACTGGAAAAGAGGCCTCTATTTTACTTTAAGAACCACTTCTGCCATCACCCTCCCCCTCTCATGCTTACAGGGAGAAACTCTGCCTAGTTCTAGAGTTGGGTATGTAATCCAATCCTGCCCAATTGTCAAAGTTTCATCTCACAGACAAAGGGGTTGGCCAGGAGAGATGAGACCCAAATCCAGACAGGGAGACTTATTCTCAGAACATGAATCAAAATTATTGGTAACTGAGCATGTTTAGACAGAAATTGTTGGCACTATCTGTGCTTCTCTGAGAGCCTCACCAATGCTATAGAAAGCCCAGTAGCACTAGGACTCATGGTCAAGCTCCTGAAAATCACTCTGCCAAAATCCAGAGTTATTCTTAGGTTTTTCACTCATATGATCCAAGAGGTCCCTTTTTGCTTAAGCTAGTCTGAGTCAATATTGCATTTGAAACAAACAAACAAGTTTTGATGACTACAGTGATTAGACAAGCTGTCCAACATTTGTGGAAAATATAAATTTCTTAAATCCCATAAGACTGATATCTAAGAAATGATAGAAAACTGGACATAGTCAAAAACATGGAAAGTGATATCATGAAGGAGCTAGTGGAATTTCTTCCTTATTCAGCTGAATATGTGAATCTGACAGCAGAGGCTATTCCTTTGGCATCCTACATGGATTGAAAATGTGACAATCCCATCAAAGATCAAAATTAAGTTTGGGCTAAGATTTAGACTCAGAGGAAACTGCTCTTGTAATAAAACAAAAGTCAGTATGAGCCAAGTAAAGATATTTTTTAAGCAGTGTAGCTGTTACTCTGAATCTGTCTAGGTAGGACCTGAGAGGTAAACTCTTCCAGAAAAGAAAGTCCATTCTTACCAAATTATTCCCCAAACTTGCTTCATTTCAGTCTTGTGAGAGGGCTGAACATGGAGGAAATGCATGATTTTGAATTCATTTGTGTGTCCACACCTACGTGTGTGTGTTTACACCCCTGTGTGTGTGTTTGTGACTTCCACCTTACCTTATTCCTGTGCTTCTTTCTGGAGCAGAGCCTGGTCCCTTTGCCATTTCTGTGTTTCTGCATGATGACTCAGTGATAATCACTAAATTCAACTCCCAAGTCACACCCCAGAATTTTATCTTTCATGTGACATGAATATATGTTTCTCAAGCAGTCATCTGTCTGCCCTTGGCACAGTTTCAGGCTGAGAGTCCATTTCCTTCAATGCTTCGAGTTCTTTCTCATGTCAGTTCTCCAGTTCCAAATGAGCAGTATGTGGAACTATGGCCACATTTCCCATTCCTTATCTTTGCTTGAAACACACCTCACCGTGGCCAGCCATAATTCAAAGGCTTGGATTATGAAGATTGCCTGGGTCTTTTCCCTGCCAATGTCCATTAGTGACTCAGCTCACTGAAGTTTCTGGGAACCATCTCAGCCCAGTGGGAACAGTCTCAGCCTGGTGTGAACCACCTTCAGTGACACCAAAAAATGCTACATCCTTCTGACCAGGCTTGAGGGCATGTGGAACACGGGACGGCTAACTCTCCCTTCCCTCTCTGCTATGGGGCCAGGACTCTTAGGACCAAGTTTGTCTATAGCTTCAGAAGGTTGGTCTTTCCCAAGGAACATCATCTGATTTCATTAAAAGCAGGCCCTTCAGTTCAGGAAAATCAAACCAGTGCTCTGTGAGAACCTAGAGGAGTGGAATGCGATGGGAAGTGGGAGGGAGGTTCAAGAGAAAGGGGACATACTGTACCTATGGCTGATTCATGTTGATGTATGGTGGAAACCAACACAATATTGCACCGCAACTATCCTCTAATGAAAAATAAATAAATTAAAATAAAACCAAGTCCTTTGAGTCACATCCTGAACTGCTGACAGCAGATGCCCCTGGAGTCCTGCGTGGGTATTGTAGAGAGTTAGGGTAAGTGTTGACTTCATTCCGCTTTTCTTTTTTTTTTTTCCAAACAGGAAGCATTTGCAATTTTTAAGACAATAAAGAATGCTATTTGAAAGCATTTTCAAGTTTTTTTTTTCTCCTAGAGTGGATGGTCTAATTTTTTCTTTAAAAATACAAATATGATTGTTCCAAGAAGATCAAACATAAGCGTGCATAGAGTAGAAGGATGAAATTCCCTTCCCAACCTACACAAGCTTTTTAAATGTACTTCCCAGAGGAAGCTATTGTAAATAGCATCTATTTTCTATACATTGACAAAAATGTCTAGAGATAATTGGTACATCTGAGATGAAAAGATACATGAGTAAATGTACTCATGTGTATTTATTGCGAATCCAAAGACCTGTACAATTTTGATCAAAATGACCTCTCTCTCTACATGTTGCATATATAGATAGATGATGTATGCATGTGTATACACACACACACACATATATATGGTGCTCAGCTGTGTTTGACTCTTTGTGACCCCATGAACTATAGCCCACCAGGCTCCTCTGTCCATGGGGTCCTCCTGGCAAGAATACTAGAGTGGGCTACCATTTCCTCCCCCAGGGAGTCTTCCCGACTTACAGATCAAAGTGTCATCTCTTATGTTTCCTGCATTGGAAGGTGGATTCTTTACCACTACAACCACCTGGGAAGCCCATGTGTGTGTGTGTGTGTGTGTGTGTGTGTATGTGTGTGTATATATATATATATTTATGCATGCACATGTATATATACACATATATATTATATTGTATTTTTTTCATTTTACAGTATATCAAGAGTGTTTTCCATCTGCACCATTCTTTTTAGCAACAGCTTAACATTCTTTAGTATGCACATCTGTCTCTATAAATACTCACCCCCTATTAACAAGCATTGGGCTGTTACTTACTCTGAACAATTACCATTTGTCCTACCGATTGGTATTAGTACTACAACAGCATTCTTATCCATATAAGCAAGGCTTCCCTGTGGCCTCCCCAATTTGTGCCAATTGACTCTGATTTGCAGTTACAGGTGGTATTCCATAGCCATCTCTGCTAAGGTCCCCGGCTGAAATAGGACACAATCATGTGACCTGATCTTTGCTGATGATCTGTTCCCGGGTATAACAAAAGGAGGAGATATGTTTTAAATGCACCTCTAGATATGTGGAGTGTTTGCCCAGGGGTGATGCTGCAAAACCCATACTGAGGACTCTCACCTCAGGTTTGAAGGTGATTTGTTCGGAGCGATTTGAAATAAAAGTTCAGGCTTATTTCTCATAAGTCTATTATTTGGAGGGGGATTTCATGAACCATTCTATTTATCTTATGCCTTCTGGGCACAGGGTTTTATGAGATGGGTATTTTTAAAGGAACAACTTTATTCTTGGGTAGGTTGACAGGACTTTTAATGAGGAAAGAAATTAGAAACCAGAGCTGGAGGCAACATGGTCAGTAAAAAGGAAAAGGAAGCAAGGAACAGAAATTTAGTTTAAATGCCCTTTAAAATGGTTGTTCCTGTAAATATTCTTGTATATATCCGTTCATAGTTATGGCTGAGAAAAATAGGGAGGTGCGGCTCTTGGGCTTTTCTTAACAAGAGAGTGATTGTCACTTTTCCAGGTAGCCCTGATTTTACTTAAATTCCACCGAGTGTAGTATCAACTGAAATTATACAAATCCAGTAATGCACATAATGTTCTAAGGCGGGAGTTGACAAACCAGCCCAGCCTGTCTGCCGGTTTCTGTAATTAATTCTTCCTGGAATGCAGCCACACCCGTTTATTTATGGGTTGTGACTGATTTTGTGCCCTGAATGACACAGTTAAGTAGTAGGATATCCCTCAGAGCCTAGGGTCCTTGTTACCTGGCCCCAGAGACTCCCTGGGAGGAGGGAGGGGCCAGGAGGTTCTCTGTCTGCCTGGCAGGGAGATGCAAATGAAAGGAGGAGGTGGAACTGTAGGCTTGCTCCGTTCTTTCTCCTTGTATCCCTGGTCAAGGACGTCACTCTTTCTTTAACAGGAAAAAGATGAACTTTGGAGAGAGCCTGATTCTAATCAACAGGTCTGAATCTATAACAGATAATGCAGCTAAGTTTTTAGTGATACAGAAGAATCATGTAGTTGGGTCTGGGATTTGCCTCTTGTTATGAGCTGAATTCGGAGAAGGCAATGGCACCCCACTCCAGTACTCTTGCCTGGAAAATCCCATGGACGGAGGAGCCTGGTAGGCTGCAGTCCATGGGGTCGCTAAGAGTCGGACACTACTGAACGACTTCACTTTCATGCCCTGGAGAAGGAAATGGCAACCCACTCCAGGGTTCTTGCCTGGAGAATCCCAGGGATGGGGGAGCCTGGTGGGCTGCCGTCTATGGGGTCGCACAGAGTCGGACACGACTGAAGTGACTTAGCAGTAGCAGCAATGAGCTGAATTGTCTCCTTAAAAAGGAGACAATAAATTCATATGTTGGAGTCTTAGTTTCTGGTACTTCAGAATGTGACTATATTTGGAGAAAAGTTTTTTTTTTTTTTAAAGGAGTAATTAAGTTCAAATGAGGTTGTTAGGGTGGTCTCTAATCTAATATGATAGGTATCCTTATGTTTCTTATGTTTCTGAGTCTAAGCTCATACTGCTTGCTGCGTGACAGGTCAATAAATCCAGAGATGATTTGTTGAGGCAAGGGTTAGTAACTTTATTTGGAAAACCAGGAGACCTGAAAGCTGATGGACTAGTGTCCTAAAGCACCATCTTCTCTGAGTTAGGATGCAGGCTTCTTTTATACTAAAAGGAAGGGGTGTGGTTGGTTGTTGCAAACCCCTTGGTGCTGGAATCGTTTGTTCTTGTCGCCGTCCATGTAGGTCAGGTGACAATATTCCTATAAATCTCCCAGACAAATGTTAGTCTCTGTTGTGCAACTTTTTATCTTCATACAAATGGAAAAATGTTCTATGTTTAAATATCAGAGCCTTGAGAATGGGCTATCCTGTATATTTCAGGCTATGGGCAATATTCTTAACTTGTAGAAAAACAATAGAATACAAAGTTTAAAGTAAGAGAAACAGATCTGCTATGGAGTCAGATTTGTTCTTCCCTATTGAACTTATAAGAGGAAGAGATGAGGACACAGATACATACAGTGGGGAGACCATGTGAAGAAGCAGGGAGAAGACGGCCGTCTACAAGCCAAGGAGTGAGGCCGTAGGGCACACCAACTCTCTTGGCACTTGATCTAGGACTTTTGGCCAACAGAATACATTTCTGTTGTTTAAGCCACCCAGGCTGTGGTATTTTGTTTTGACAGCCAGAGCAAACGCACAGACTTCTGCTTAAGTCTAATTTCCTTGCTGCTTAGATATGACATGGGCACTTGCTATATTACACAAGCCTTTCTGTGCGTTAAGTCAGCAGTTCTCAACCAGGAGAAATTTTGCCTCCTGTTGTCTACTCCCAACATTTGGTAATGTCTGGTGATATATATACTTTTAAAATTTGTATTTATTTATTTATTTGGGGGTGTGCTCTGTCCTCGTTGCTGACACGGTTTTCTCTAGTTGTGGCGAACAGGGGCTATCTGCAGCTGTGTTGCACGGACGTCTCATCATGGTGGCCTTTCTTGTTGTGGAGCATGGGCTCTAGGGCTGTCATGCTTCAGTAGTTGTGGTGCACAGGCTATGTTGTCCCTGGGCATGTGGAATCTTCGAGGACCAGGCATCGGACCCATGTCCCCTACACTGGCAGGCAGATTCTTAACCTCTGGGCCACCAGGGAAGTCCTGGAGACATTTTTGATTGTCACAACCAAGGAAGGAGATAGGTTTATTTGTAGCTAATGGTTAGAGGCCAGGATACTGTTAAACATCCTACAATGCAGAGGGCAACCACCTGTAACCAGTAATTAACCCGTTGTGCCAAGGCTGAGAAATCCTGGTGCAGGGGAAGATGCATCTCTGCTTCCCCCTCCCTCTCAGAATGATTCTGGTCTTTGAAAGTGCTGGAAGAGGTTCATCCCACGCTGAGCAATCTGCACAATGCCCATATATGATCATCAAGATAATTTAAACTAAGGGTGCCTTCAGCCATTAGATCTGGTCCATTAGTTCCTGCTCAGTACACTCTAGAAAAACTATTCGGTTTGGTGTGATTTTGAGGACAGGGACTTCGGGATTCCTAAGGGCCAGTCTTCCTTTCAATCCTGTTAACTTCCCCAAGCTTACAGCCTGGGGGTGGTGCTGGAGCAGGCAGAGGAGAATGAATGATTGATGGATGGCGAACCTCTCAGGTAGAAGCAGGCTGGTGGGAAGCTGCCTTTAAAATCATATTTTATATACAACTGTGGGTCAGCGCAGGCCCCCAGTATACAGTGCCTGACCTTAGTATGGGAGAGCGATCGATGGTGCTCAAACAGCGAGCCATCCAAATGATTTATTTATGCAGCAGTGCAGCTTTCCGCTTCTTTGGAAGTAGGCGCCGACGAACAGTTTTGTGCATGTGCTTGCATGTGTGTGTGTGCATGTGTGTGTGTCTGCGTGTGTGCATGCGCATGTGTGCGTGTGCGTGCATGCATGTCCCATGACCCTCCCAGTTTCAACAGAACCTATAATTAGCTCTTCGGAGACCAGATAATCACTCTTTGCTTTTTCTACCTGTAAATGCTCATTTGGCTTTCGGATTTTTGTTAATGTCCCAGCTTTAAACCACCAAGTATTGGGGTTTTGGCACAATATCAAGTTATCAGAGCACAGAGTGGCAATCTAGAAGATAACTGAAAGACTCCAGAGTCTCTGTGATACAGATTGCTCCCCTCCCCTTTTTTTTTTGCCTAAATTTGAAGGAAAGCTTTGGAGTGATTATTTTTGAACATATCTGCTGTATCCCCCTCCCAACTGGAATACTGTCCTAGGAAAGTGTTGGAATATAGTCATTAAGGCTAGACACTTCAAAGCTGATAGACTACACAGGCATCACAAATGGATCCCTGGCGTTCTGTGCTAGAGATCACAATCCATACAACTAGGGCTTCAAAAAATAGGTTTCTGAACCAGATTAAGTATCTACAGCCCAGTTTTCATCTCTGCTAGCAAGTGGGAATTCTGAGAGTCTTACTTCTCGAAGTTAGGCAAAGACCGTTCAAGAGTTATTTGTAAGAAAGAAGAACAAAATTCCAATTTATGGATAATTAGCAATATGCCCTGTCAGCTACTCTCCAGTAGAACTTTCTGCAACGATGGAACTGTTCTATCCATGTGCCCTCCCATATTGTAGCCATGGTCCACATGTCATTATAGAGCATTTTAAATATGGTTAGTAAAACTGAGGAACTGGATTTTTTATTTGATTCTATCTTAATGGGCTTCTCTGGTAGCTCAGATGGTAAAGAGTCTGCTTGCAGTGTGAGAGACCAGGTTTCAATCCCTGGGTCGGGAAGATCCCCTGGAGAAGGAAATGGCAACCCACTCCAGTATTCTTGCCTGGAAAATCCCATGGACAGAGGAGCCTGGCAGGCTACAGTCTATGGGATCACAAAGAGTTGGACACTGACAGAGAAATTTCACTTTTTCACTTTCAATATTAAATAATCCCATTGAGGAGTGTCTACCATATTGGAAAATATAGCTCTATATGGCCTGATCTTATATCTTTTAAAAAGCATGACTACATCTTTATTATCTCTGTACATGTACATACAATGGACTTAAAAAGTGTAGGCAAAGAGCCTATAAAGATACACAGATGCACATCAAACTGTTAATACCTATCAGGTTGGGATTAGAGAGGGGTAGAGAGAGGATTTTAACATCTTATTTTGCCAAGAAGAAAAAGTGATAGGATTAAAAACTAATCAAGCTAAATGAGACCAATTATAGAGTCAATTTTGTCAAGCCATCTCCTTGAATTAACCTCAGAAGAGAAAGATGGGGGATTATACAATTATCTCTGGATCCCAGACCACCTTCTCCCACCCTTTGTCCCTGTCATTTCAGATAGTGTGAATTTGGGGTCTTAGCTAATACAGTCCTTCTGTTTTCTGCAATAAGCACTGAAAAACAGCCATCTCAGTGGCCTTCAAGGCTGTGAACCTGAAAACAGGGAACAGTGAGGGAAGAAGGAAGTCACACGAACAAATGCATGAACCACACAGTCCCTGAGATGAAATCCTTGTGTTTTATGAAAATCCCCTATTGTGGAAAGCTATTTGCAAAGCCTCCATAGGCTTCGCTTGGCTGATAAACAGCAGTGAACGCCTCTTTCCAAGTCTCCTGCCAGTGACAGAGAAATGACTAACCAGGGATTGTGTGCATGGGCTTATTGATTCCAAGTTTGATCCCAGCCACAAATTTCTTTCCTAGGTTCTGAGGAAGAAATCAACACTTTACTGGAGCATGAGTTTTTAAATGTTAAGTAGGAACGAAATTAAGAGAGAGAGAGAAAAAAAAAGAAGAGCAGCAGAGAAATACACTAAGGAGAAGCAAAGGGGTGAAATTTACAATGCATAGAATTAAAACACATGGAAGATTTGCTCGGATCACAAGAACTTGACCAGATCACATCCAGGGTTTACACTGTTTCCTGGGCGATTTGGAGACCCAGCTGACTCTCTGGAGTAGTCAGTTTTCTTCATCCATGACAAATCAGTAAACCATCTCTACATACTTGAATTATTACAACAGCAACAACTTATAAAGCTATGAACGTCTTTTGAGGCTCAATGCTTTCCTGTGACTAAGCCACACTAGGGTGCTAAACCTTTCTGCATAGATGCAATCAAATTAGAAGTTAAATTTGATACTCTAACAGGTTACCACCTGGGACCAGAAGTGGCTTGCATTGTATCTTTTCTTCCTAGCATTGTGAAATAAACAAGGGATATGGCCCATTTTCATTTCAGTAAATATTAATTTTTAAGGGGAAATTTACACCTGTTTTTGTATAGTTCCTGAATTATCCCTGAGGTTAAAACAATTTGTGTGTGTAATTCTTAGGCAATTGTGGGCTTTCCTAGTGTCTCAGACAGTAAACAGTCTGCCTGCAATACAGAAGACCTGGGTTCAGTCCCTGGCTTGGGAAGATCCCCTGGAGAAGGGAATGGCAACCCACTCCAGTACTCTTGTCTGGAGAATTTCTTGGACAAAAGCAGGCTACAGTCCATAGGATCCTAAAGAGTTGGACGTGACTGAGTGACTAACACTTTCACTTTTCATGCAGTTGTAATTATAATGAAAAAACTAATATTCTTCTTTCATGGATGGCACATTGATCTGAAAGCTGCCTGTGGGGAGGGATTCTGTTTTAAGTATGTTATGCTCAATTGAGTGAAATGCCAGGCTTAGAGTAAGCAGTCCCCTATACTATCTGCCAGATACTCTATCTCTCTGCATCCTGACCCTCAGAAAAATTACAATATGACCTTGGACTGAAGATAATTGCCGAGAAAAGAGGAAATGCTCGCACATTCTCTAGCATTGCTTTAAAAATAAATAAATAGTAATTGATTGGTATGTAAGCGCATGAACAAGTTTCTTTCCTCCTATATGTAACAGAGAGTGTTTAAGTTAACAATATTTACCTGTTCCTGAGAAGGCAAACTGGTAAAGGGTGGGGTGGTGGGGCAGAGGACAAACAAACAAACATACAAAAACACTAGGGATCAGTTCGCAGCTACATGTACACTCAAGTTATTTTTTAATGATTTTATTAGGAAGGCTTCTATATTCCATTTTGTAATTCATTTCCCGGAGGCGACTTTAGACCTTGCAGGTCTGTTTGCAATTCCTATCAGAGTTGGGGGGAAAAAAGAGAGAATAATGGAAATTTCACAAGTTATTCAGTTGTTTGTTTGTTTGTTTTTTAATTCAGTTATGTGCCCTGACAGTTTCTTAAATCTGCAGACCTTGATGTTTTAATCTCATGCATGTTGATAGTGCTTGATATTCATAACTGGTAGATTTGATAAATTTTTAACCAGGAAGCTGAATATGATGAGAAAACACAAGGGGAGGTTTGTATTTTGTACCTTGTAGTGGAGCAGCCTTCCAGTTTCATTTTCACTCTTTGCACTAAGAGTATTCCTGGGAGGCATCAGGATTGCCCAAAGCTGACTTCCATCCATATTGAAATGGCTTCGTCTAAGCTTTTCCCAAATTGCAATTTCAGTGCAGGTGGTAATATCTGTGCAAGAACAGCAGTATAGATATCAGTTTAAAACTCATATAAATATACATTTATACTCCAGGTGTGAAGTCATAACCTGTGGGATAAATCTTATCATTTCAACTAAGTGGAATGACAAATAGATTGAAAGTAGGATGCATTGTTGAAAACAAAAACAAAAACATGTTTTAGATTCACAGTGCCAAGTCATACAACGATAGTTTCATGAGAATTGATTTCCAAAGATCAAACAATCAATGATAAACAACATTTAATATAGATGTTTCATCTATATCCCCACTTACTCCCTCCACGTTCCTGGATTTTAAAAAAAATATGCATTTACTTATTTGGCTGTGTTGGGTCTTAGTTGTGACACATAGGCTCTCCATTGCGTCATGTGAGATCTTTCTTTGTGGCACACGGACTCTCTAGTTATAGCGGGCTCAGTTGCTCCAGGGCGTATGGGGTCTTAGTTCTCTGATCAGGGATCAAGCCCAAGTCTCCTGCATTGCAAGGTGGATTCTTAACCACAGAACTATCAGGGAAGTCCCTCATGGATTGTTCTGAAGCCAAGGCCAGACGTTGTACATTTCATCTGTAAATGTTTCAGGGTGTATTCTTAAAGGAGCAGATCTACTTTCAAGACAGCCTCATGCCTAACTGTACAACATGAACGTTGATCTGTTCAGTGTCCACATTATTTTTTCCCAGTTATTTTACATATTTGTAAAGTTAGTTTGAAAACTGGAAGTGTTAGTCTTTCAACCATGTCCAACTCTTTGTGACCCCATAGACTGTAGCCCGCCAGGCTCCTCTGTCCATGGAATTCTCCAGGCAAGAATACTAGAGTGGGTAGACATTCCCTTCCCTCCAGGGGATCTTCCCGACCCAGGGATTGAAACTGAGTCTCTTGAATTGCAGGCAGATTCTTTACCATTTGAGCCACCAGGGAAACCCTGTAAAGTTAGTTTACTTGAATTGAAATCCAACTAAACCCTATGGATGTAATTATGAGATAGGTCTACATTTCTTGAATTTACACCCCCAGCCCAGTTCATAATTTTCTGTTTCTTTGGGTGTGTGTGATATCCAACACAAGATATTAGTCTAATAGATCATTTACTGAACTAATGATACCTATTATTCATTCTATTAAATGTGTGTCTATTGGTGGCAACATTTAGATATTAATTGAGCATTTTATATATATAACATTTGGGAATAAATATAGCTAGAAGTTGAGAGAACTACTCAAGAGCTAAGTTAAGGTGGTTTAGAGTTATTGTCACCTAGCGTTCTTCTGCAGTTGCTTGAGAAATGGTGTAAGCTGTATTTTTTAACAGCTTAGATATGGAATTTTTCTTTCATGGATAAACTATGGCTGCCATTGACATTGATTTTTTTTTTTTTTTGCACTTCTGAGTGAAGTAAATATGGGCATTTCACATAATATATATTACTCATATGAAATACAGGATATGACTTTACAAAGTGGTCATGGTTTCTCCCCCCCAAAGTATTCATTATTAAGTGTGGTGTTATATTTCATTCTTGAGCTAAGGGTTCTACCAGATCGGGTCTGTTCTTGAGAAAAATGACCAAAGAGACAAATTAGAAAAGTCCCTCATCACTTTCCTAACTCACTTAACAAATGTCGTATATTAACACGTATATGTGGAATCTAGAAAAATGGTACAGATGGACCTGTTTGCAGGGCAGGAATAGAGACACGGGCATAGAGAATGGACATGTGGACATGGGGTGGGGAAAGGGGTGGGCTGAGTTAGGAAATTGGGGTTGGCGTAAATTCACTACAGTGTGTAAAGTAACTAGTGGGGTAGGGAAGGGGGTGGGATGAATTGGGAAGTTGCGGTTGACCTATATACACTACAGTTTGTAAAATGGATAGCTAGTGGGAAGCTGCTATATATAACAGTGAGCTCACCTTGGTGATGATGACCTAGAGGGGCGGGATGGGGGCATTGGGAGGGGATGTATGTGTACATATGGCTGATTCACTTTGTACAGCAGAATCTGACACAGCTTTATGGAGCAGCTGTACCCCAATCTAAAAAAAAAAAAAGAGTTGCTGTGAACCAAAGCAATGATCCAAAACACCATGGATAATGAGGAACAAGCCACGTCATTTTTCAAGTCATTTCTATGGACCAGCAAATTGCCCCAGAGTCCTGGATACAGACTCTGAGAGAGGGAGGTGATGGACAGGCAAAGGGTCCCTGGCTCCGGGCTGAGCAAAAATGCACTGATCCTTTAGCAAGAGTCTAAACCAGAGAGTTGGCGCTAAGAATCCTATCTGTCTGTGTAACACCTTCTGGTCCTGATGTCACCAGACTGCATTGGATAGAGTTTGTTCTTATCACTTAAGCAGCCACTTTCAAAATGTCTGGGCCAATTTTCCACTGAATGTGCCGTGTTTTGTGTGTTTCCAGCCCCAAAATAGCCATCAGAAATGCTTACTGAAGGCCCATCGTGGTCCATGCTCCATGTAAGCACTTTCTGACCACTGTCCAGTTTCACGTGATATAAATTTATTGCTAGGATCCTCTGGGTTCCTCTCAGCTTTGGCTTTGGCCAGTGGCGCTGTGATCTGGGGACTTGGCATGCGTGTGTCTGATCTCCCCACCCAGCACTCTGAGCTCTGTCTACCCTCCCCAGCGGCTACTCCTTGACTCACGCTCTCAGACATGGGAATATGTTCATAAGCGGTGCAGTCTGCCCTGGGGAGGGCCTACTTGGGAGAGAAGTCTGTATGAGGGGACTGAAGGGAGACTGTCTACTTGTGGCAAAAACAGTGGGATCCCGGGTACCTCCAAATGAGTGGGATTTGGAATCCAAGTGGGCATCCCCTTGACCCTGTGGGCTTCTCACTTATCAGAGGTGTGTGTCAGAATGAGAGGATCTCAGTGGGCCCAGAGAGGAGCCAGCGCTTTTTGGGTCTAAAGTCTCTTAACCCCCAACCATAAACCCTCCCGTGTAACAAACTGAGATTCATGCCATGTGCTCCATACTGATGGAATTTCCCATGAGTCCAACCAGAATCCTTGTCTTAACTTTGGACTTACTGACTGCCAGCATTTTCATGACACAGAGCAAGCGAGAGAACATATTTTTGCAGGTGCAAGGCAAAAGCAAGGGAAAAGCAACGTAGTCCCTCTAAAGATGGTGGCCATGAACATTTCAGACAGGGCTCAGAGATCCTCAAAAGTATACCACGTAAGCAGGTCTACTTTTAAGAGCAGGAAGGCTCTTAAAAAAAAAAAAAAAAAAGACATTCATTTCCCTGACTCACAGGGAGATGATGTGGAGAGTAGGATTATGTACTAATTTAGGAGTCAAAAATGTTGGGGATGGGCTGTTTTCCAAGAATAGAGGCCTCTTGCACGGTGGTTTCCCATCCAGCACTGTCTTTAAACTGTTGGAAATAAGAAAGAGAAAGCCCACCGAACAGAAGTGGGTGGTGGGGTCACAGTGAGGGTCGTGGTCACTATTGACTGAGTGGGAAATTGATTTGAGGATAGCAGGTTTCAGACCAGAAGGCAGGGGATTGCTTAGTCAGCAGTTCCTTTTCTTAAAAAGGGCTTATGGAGTCTTAGGGATCTTATCTGAAATTCAGATGGCTGTGCGCTCCCCACCTCACAGGTCACCCATCTGGCTGCAAAGCCCCTGCTTTGGGACTTAGGTTGAAAAGTCAGCAGTGTACCAGTTGGTTTGAATTCTGAATATGTGCAAAGAAAGCTTCCCTGGTAGATTGTACCTCCACTAAGATTCAATGATTTCCTGTTCCCTGAGCTCTTCAAGAAACATCCATGAAACATTTATCAGGTGTGTGGAGTTAAGGTCAACTCTGGTACACCCGGTGGAACTGAGCTGGAGAGAGGGGACAGCATTCTCGAAGGCAGGTTACTACCTGATCTGGCCATTCTAGGCAGCATAATCTTAAAAACAAGAGCCTGGTTGGCCCCACCTATTTAGGAATTTGTCAGCAATGGAAAGGAAAGAAGCTCTTTCAGCTTTATGCAGAAATAGCAAAATGATGAGCAAGTCATCAGCATCAGCAATGCCTTTTGTTTTCCAAATCCTTTTTCTCCTGGGCTTGCCTGAAGGTAGACTGCATCCCAATCCTCAGATGTTAAATTGAGGTCTTGTGACTGTGCTCTGAAACTCCAGTATTCTGGCCACCTGATGCGAAGAGCTGACTCATTTGAAAAGACTGATGCTGGGAATGATTGAAGGCAGGAAGAGAAAGGGTGGACAGAGGATGAGATGGTTGGATGGCATCACCGACTCAATGGACATGGGTTTGGGTAAACTCCGGGAGTTGGTGATGGACAGGGAGGCCTGGTGTGCTGCAGTCCATGGGGTCGCAAAGAGTCAGACATGACTGAGTGACTGAACTGAACTGAACTGAACTGACTATGCTCTAGACAATAGGAAGTGCATATAAATGATGTTTGTCCCTTCAGATCTAGCCATAAGTCCCCATGTGACCCTTCACAGCCTGTTCTCCATCTATGGTCACAGCGGAGACTGATTCTGATGATGCCATATGTCCTAGTCCTTTGGAGCTGCTGTTAACAGATGCTGTAGACTGGGTGGCTTATAAACAACACAAGTTTATTTCTTCCAGTTCTGGAGGCTGGAAGTCCAAGATCAAGGCTTCAGCAGAATAGATGTCTGATGGGGACCTACTTCCAGGTTGATAAACGGGCCGTCTTCTTGCTGTGTCCTTACATGGTGGAAGGGGCGAGGGAGCTCTCTGGGGTCTCTTTTATAAGAGCACTAATCCCATTCATGAGGGATCCACACTTGCAACCTAATCATTTCCCAAAGTCCCCACCTCTAAATAGCATCCCTTTAGGATTAGGCTTCAACAGGCAAATTTTGGAGGGACACAAATGTTCAGTCTATAGCACCACGTGTGCCCATGTGTGCTAAGTCACTTCAGTCGTGTCCAGCTCTTTGCAACCCCGTGGACCATAGCCTGCCAGGCTCCTCTGTCTATGGGCTTTCTTAGGCAAGAATACTGGAGTGGGTTGCCATTTCCCACTCCAGGGGATCTTCCCCACTCGGGTATCAAACCCATGTTTCTTATGTCTCCTGCATTGGCAGGCAGGTTCTTTACCACTAGCGTCACCTGAGAAGCCCCCTATAGCTTTTAATATGTTACAAGATAAAAGAAATTGAGTCCCTGAGTGATTATATGAGCATAGCACCTCATCCATTACCCTAGAAAGAGCTGCAAATGAGCATCACACTTCTCTTGGCTTAATCTCAGTGACCCGGAGTTGTGTGTTACAGAACTTAGCTTCCCCCAATAATACAACAACTTAACCCCAATACTATTAAAATTGAATCATACTTCTATTACATTGTAAAGTTAGCACAAGCATAATTCCATACCATGGGGAGGAGTTCTAATATTAATATCCCATCTTTGTTTAGTAAGAGAAAAAAGTCCGTGAGGTCTGCATCATATCTGTTCTGATTTGACTAGGATTTCCCTTTTTCTAAATTCCCCACCATCTGCGGAGTATTTCCTGTGGGCTCCACACCCCAGTCAATGAGGCATCTAATTCTCTTGGAATTAATTTCATAACAATTGTTATTCCCTCTGTAAAGATGTTCAGCCTGCGTGGGACACAGAATGTTCAACCAATCTCTCAGAATGCCTCTGCAACGCCATGTGGTTATGGCTGTCTCCAGCTCATGTCCTGAAATGACAGTGCTGTGTTTGAGAAAAGCTGGGACTCTGTGGCTGCCTTTAAGCTTCAAGAACTCAGAGTCCCTTTCCAAACTGCCTGATTCCTCCCTTGTCTTTTCTCTCTTCCTGCTGCATGATGCGACAGTATGCTTTTCTTCTCTGAAACGTCTCTCCACTCAGATGGGTCCAGCCTGAAAACGACTCTCCTCCTGTACAGAGATATGAATGTCATGAAACTTCCTAGGTGACATCACTAACCAACCTCCTTGAATTTGGTAAATCAGAATTTTAGCGCAGAGCCCCTTTCTCCTAAATAGATTTTTCTTGAGAAAGAACTTAAGGCTGGAGACTACAAACCGGTATTCTTGCCAGGAAAATTCCATGGATAGAGAAGCCTGACGGGCTACAGTCAGTGGGGTCACAAAGAGTTGGACACGACTGAGTGACTGATACCTTCACCTTCCCAAAGGACGAAAAGGGCATGGTAGAATGAATGCCTCTGAATTATTTCCCAAGCCATGATAACCACCCTATGGTTTACCAAGACTTAAGAGAACAGATGGGCTTTGTGGTCAGTGGTGTCAGATGCTGTCATTTGAAGGATGAGTGAGATGCATCCTGGAATGTTACAATGTTAAGAGGTTCTAGGTAGTGTCTAGTTTAATTCTATACTTTTTAAGGCAAAGAAATCTAAGCATGTTGAGGGCACGTGAACCACTGATAGAGTCAGGGTGGTATGTTTAAAAAATAAAAAGCATCTTGGAACCAGGCAATCACTGCAGTCTGTTACTACTTGTACTGGTTGTATGAGTTTAAGCAAGTTAGTGCACTTAGCGGGCGCCCCTTTCCCAGGCCACATTGATTCAATGCCATGAACATCTTTTCATATACTCAAGAGGCATTTCATATTGATTCCTTTTTGTGGATGTTGTCTGTTCATTTCTTGTGCCCATTTTTCGATGGGATTTTTGTTCTTTTTATTTTTTTTCCATGTTCTCCATTTCATCAAGATTTTCACAATAATTTGCACAGAACTTTGTAAAGTAGTCTCCTATGATTTTAAAAAAATACTTTAATGGCTTCCCTCTTGTAGTTTCTTAGTTGTCTGTTTGAGTTTTCTCCTTCCCCTTGCCCCTTCATTTAGTGATGATTAGTTTCTGTTGGTTTTATTTTACAAAGAAATATGATTTAGTAGTAGTATCCAAGGTGTTTTTCTTTTTCCTAATTCATTGATTTCTGGCTATATCTTTATGAATCCCTTCCTTGAGCTTCTGTGTTTTAATTCACTGGTCTTTTTCTAAGTTTTGAGGTTGGGATTTAATGAATATATTGGCATTTTAAAACTTTTATTGAAGGTGTTTATGGTATGAATTTTCTTCTGGTCATTGTTTTAAATGTGACCCTTAGATTCTGAATTTTAATGTGCAGTATTTTTATTACTGTTATTTTTTATAAGTTCTGTAATTATAAATTTTGATTGTTTGTTTTTATTCCAAAGTGGATTATAGTTTCAAATATTCATTCCATTCTGTTACTTTCTTTTTATTTTTTCTTCCCCATGGACTTTCATTTTACGTAAATTGGATATTCTTTGCATGTCTTCTATTCCCTCCACTGACTCTGTGATCTATTTCCTTGATTGTTTTATTATTTTTCTTTAATGCTCATTTTAAACTCTCATTCAAATCCCTTCCCCCCCCCAGCCTTTTATAATTTTGACTTTATTTTTTATATAATTTTTGCTTTTTTTCTTTTATTTCATTCATTAACTCAGTCAATGGCCATTTCATTGTATTCCTATGTCTTGACCATTTCCACTTTGTATTTGTGAGTTAATCATTAAGATCTTCCCAAGTGCTTTTTTTGAGATATTTAACTGAGTGAGGATGTTGTATTTCAGTTTTCTTCTGTAGCATGCTTGGAACGTGGGGGAGACTCTTCAGCAGCTGACGTGCTTGGATTATCACTTTCGGTTTATGAGGCTACTGGTGGGAGTGGTTCACAAGATTTCAAGTTCACAAATGTTCCGCTCTGTCTGTAGTCAAGGGTGTTTTCTTTAATGGTTGGTTTCTATTGGGGAAAGGGAGGTTCAGGAGGAGGAGTTGTGTATATTGTTTTCTTTTGTAGTTCTTTGTGTTACTGGATCCTTAATTCCTCCATCTAGCTCTGTGTTCCCTTCACTTTATAGTTTCCCAAGGTCAGTTCCCTCATCCTAATTACCACCTATTTCTCAAAAGCATCCTGTTTCCAATGCAGCCTCCTCACATTCTGAGAACATTGTCAAGTCCCTTCCCTATAGTTAGCGCTCTGAACCACCAGTTCTGTTCTCTGTAGTTTCACACTTAAGATAGATGTTCCTTCTCAGAGTCATTTTAGTTCAGTCTTAACACTTCTATTCCTCTTTCTTCTCTTGCCTATCTTTTTCTGAACTCTCCTTATTCTTGTCAAAACTCAGGAGAAATATTTCTACTGGAATGTGGTGCTTATTTTGAAATCAGAGGTTGTTTAAAGTTACCGTGTTTTTTGTCTCCAAATAATGCTGCAGGTGTGGAAAGACCCAGATGCTGGGAAAGATTGAGGGCAGGAGGAGAAGGGGGCAACAGGATGAGATAGGTGGTTAGCATCACCAACTCAATGGACATGAGTTTCAGCAAACTCTGGGAGATAGTGAAGGACAGGGAAGCCTGCCTTGCTACAGTCCATGGGGCTGCAGGGAGCCGGATATGACTTAGCAAATGAACAACAGCAACAATCAGAATAGGTTTTGGAGAAAGTGCTGGAGATTAGTTTCAGCAGCCGCCATTGTCTCAGCTATGTGGAAGTTGCTTTTCTTTTTTAATAAGTCAGTTATGTATGGTTGGTTATTGATTATGTGTTTTAAGGGTTTTTGTTTTTTTTTTTCCCCTTGTATTATGTTTTCACCCTCCAGGCAAGACTGGTTACATAATAGGTGAAGCCCTGTGGAAAATGAAAATTCAGAGCTGTTTGCTAAAAACTTGATAAGAAATTTAAGAGAGCAAAAGCAGAGCATTAATCCAAGTGCCGGAGCCTTCAGAGTATGGGGTCCTGTGTGACTGCGCGGGTCACACACACATGAAGTCTGCCTCGGTGCAGCACTTTGTATATGTTAAGTAAGTTTGGTTCAGCAGCTTCACAAGTGTTATCTATCATGTCCAGAGCCAGAGAAAGAGCAGGAGAGGGAGTGTGTGTCTTAGTTTGAGACTCGGGCTTAGGAGATCTGAGTCCTATCCCCAAATCTGTGGTGGATTTACAGGTGCGACTTTGAACAAGTCATTTTCTCTCTGGAGTTCTGTTTTCCTATTTGAAGAATGAAAAAAAAAATATTATACATCGAATTTTGCTATATAAACTATCACACATATCACTGATGAGAACTAAATAAATTTTAATAGTGCTATTCGTTCTATTACATAATAGAAAAATATAGACCACAGAGACTGTGCTTTATGTATATTACTTCTTAATACATGTGTAAAGTGAGTAATTTATTAAAAAAATCAAGGTTCAGTTTTAAGATGCTATTGATGAATTACAAGTAGAGATGATAATCATATACTGAAAACCACGAAGAAGGCCCAAAAGCTTCTAAAATTTGGGAAACTTGGAATAAGATGATGCCTGAGGACACTTTCAGTCTCTTTCAGCATGTTAGGATTCTATAATTGTGTGTATTTTTAGAAAATCGTGACTGTAATTTTTCTAATTTGGAAAAGAGGAAGAGTTTAAAATATATAATTCAGAGTCAACGTGTTCACACTTTCCAAAGAGACTGATGGAGAGGTGAAGTCCATATTCCTGGTTCTCCCTCAAAAGCATTCCGTCTCAAGACTAAACTGTGCCGTGTATCAAACCCCCACTCAGCCCCCTTGTACCCAGCCACCCAGCACTGAGCTGGGGTTGTAGAGAGCTGTCATGCAGGGATGTTGTCTGAGGCAGCTTGATGTCAAGTCTTCTTGACTGCAGGTTTTCATGTCTGCCTTGTCTGACACTCTCCAAAGTTCAAAATGGGCTGTTCGTGAAGGGGATTAAAATAGACACCACTCATCTGTTAACCAGTCACTAGATGTTATCTGTTGCATCTCACAAAAGTTCCTGATCCAGTTGCACAAGACCGTATCCCAAGCCAGATAAGTTTGTCACTTACTCTTTAAGACCCTAGAATTTAACACAGATACTGTGATCCTGTTCGCCAAATGGTATCATGTTTACAAAGATAGTGTTTGCAATTTTAAGGAAATCCTAGTGGCTAAATGGGAATAGACATTCAGTTTCCCTTTTACCCATAAGATTCACATGTAATTTTTAAAATGAAATTTGATGGCAGATTTGTTTGACCATTTTCACTGAAATTTGATTTTCTTCCACTGAGATTGATTAGGTTCTATAAGTTCCTTGAAAGAAAAAAAAAAGTGAAAACATTAGTTGCTCAGTCCTGTCTGACTCTTTATGAGCCCATGGAGTGTAGCCTGCCAGGGTCTTCTGTCCATGGAATTCTCCAGGCAAGAGTACTGGAGTGGGTTGCTATCCCTTTCTCCAAAGGGTCTTCCTGACCCAGGGATTGAACCCAGGTCTCCTACATTGCAGGCAGATTCTTTACCATCTGAGCCACTAGGGAAGGCAAAGTTCCTCATCAGATGCTAACTTCACCACTTGTTCTTAACCCAAGACACTCCACGAGAAATTCTTCTAAACTTCTGTGTCCTGGAGGACATTGTTGGCATCCTACAGTATTTAGACATTTTAGTCCATTTCCAAACATTTCTGGGCACCCCCACCCAGTCACTGACTTTCTGATGTTTCAACGCCTGGCCCTCCTATCAATGCTAAATCGTTGACTCTTCACAAACGTAAAATGGGAACTTTACTCTCAGGCCAAAAAGAAATAAAGAATCAAAGTGATTGACTCTGTAGGAAATAAGAATAATGAGTCATCACAGTTTTCACCCTGTTGCTAGACTATATTAAATTAAAATCACACAGCAACAGACATTCATTTCCGTGGTTTGTTTTGGATTTATGTTGATGTATGGTTTTGACTGCTTGTTTCTTTGCTTCGTTTAGAAGGAGGTAGTGTATTAAAGTCAAGGTCTTGTATAGCTGATGGGAACGGTTTCGGGAAAAAAAAAAAATGTTACGAAACATATATCTCCCTCTTGAGCAATAGTCCAGGGGAGCAATCACACATCGAATAAAAACAAGAGAGTGGTAATAGAGCAAGCAGGGTATGATTCAATAACTCCGTTAGATTGCTTTATTGGCTAGGTAATGAAGCATGCTAGGGAATTTCAACCAAACATGAGTCAACATACTGCCAGCTAACATTGGAAATAACTGAACTCCAAGTTTAGGAAGTATGGGATGAAGTGAACTGTTCAGTTTCTCCTGGGTTGGAAAGTGTTCCCAAGGTTCACCTTCTCAACCCTAACCTGGAGAAGTTGACCCAGGGTTGCTGGGGGTGGGAGAAGAGGACATTCAGGTCTTCTGTGAGATCTTTCTGTTGTCCCATTGTTGTTTTGTTTGTTTGTTTTCATATAAGAACTTTCAAACCAGGCTGATACAAGTATAAGGCATTCTCAACTATAGGAAATGGCTTTGCCTAACTGTAGATTTCTATTGCTTTTCTTTTTTTTTTCTCTCTTTAATTTGGTATTTAATTACCTGCTGCCTCTCTATGGCTCAGGTTCCCTTCAGGATTCAGGTGGAGGGTTGGGAGAGCAATTTCCTTTGTGGCTTAATATAATTATTCATAATGACTGCATATGGTCATTTTATAAGTTCCTAATTATTTTAAGTGATTGGTGCATAGTCATTTGCATAGGCTGTTTAGCAGAACACTCATTTCATTCAGTGACCTACATATAAATCACTGAATATTCTGTAAGCATCTAAAGCAGGTGGGAGAAACCACCCCCAGCCCCTCGCAAAGATCGTTCATGGCTCCAGTGTATGCGTTCCAGAATGTTTAATGTAAATCATAATAGCAGTTTGGATTCACTGCTCTTCAAATGGATGTGTGGTTGATGTAGGGGAACATGCTTTAATTTTTTTTTTTTTCCTTTCAGTAGCAGATGGTGCATGGATTTTATTTGGAGCAGGCACTGCCGTCCAAAGTAATTGTCAACGGCTTTCCCGCTCCACTATTATGAAAAAAAAGAGGGACCTAGAGCTTCTGGATCAACCCATTCATTTTACAGATGAGCAAACTGAGACCTTACATATTGATTGATTTCCCCGAAGTCACTAGTTTTTAGACAGAGTAAAGACTAAAACTCACATCTCCTGACAGTCAACCTAATTCTTGTTTCTCTATGCGTTTTCTCTTGAGAGGTGGCATGATACATGTCACTTAAAAAAAAATGGAATTCTGTTTCTGGTTGTATTTTATCTACCTTTCTCTTCTGAAAACCAACTTCCATTGATTCAAAGGAAGGAGCAGATAGTCCACAGTGTTGATTTCAAGCTGGGATAGTCTATGACTTCAAGGTTACCCACTTGTGTCCAACATACTCTTTGACGACCCCGTGGACTATTGCCCACCAGGCTCCTCTGTCCATGGAATTTCCCAGGCAAGAATATTGGAGTGGGTTGCCATTTCCTTCTCCTGGGGATCTTCTCAGCCCAGAGATTGAACCTGCATCTCCTCCATTAGCAGGCAGATTCTTTACCACTGAGCCACCGGGGAAGCTCTTGAACTTACACAGTCACCTTCATAGAAGAGGCTTTGAATGCTCTTCTAACTCGGTGACTTTTTCCAGTGTTAACTGCAGGGCTGGTGATGCACTATTACAGCTTCTCCCCAGTTCACAGCAAAAGAAGAAACAAATCAGCACGAGGAGTTTTGCCTTCTTTGGGGAAATAAGGAATGGAACACAGATGCCAGTCTTTCCCCACAGTCACCCCACCCTAGCCTTTCTCCCCTTCATGTTCTCACATGTTTTTAATGGGTTTGCCGGTGGGTGAAATTCACAAGTTAAGAACCACTGGGGAAGATCTCTGACGGTCCAGTGGTTATGACTCCACACTTTCATTGCTGAGGGCACAGGTTCAATCGCTGGTCAGAGAACTAAGATCCTGTGAGCCAGGTGGCATGGCCAAAAAACCCTAAGAACCACTGGGATGAGGGTTTATTTTCCATGAAACTGCATATTTAAAATGTCATGGTTACCACAGTCCTTCTCTGGCTAAACCAAGAAACTAAAAAAAAAAAAAAAAAATGAGCCTAATTTCTTAAAACCACTAAACTCCCCAGCCCCCACTGCCAAAGAAATATTCACTGCTCTGGGTCATTTCCCAAGACTGAGAAATAACTTTTCTTTCACTGTCATTAATAGATTTCATCTGTGATTTCATTACCTAATTGTTCTTGTAACGACTTCACTACATCTGTATCTATATCTATCATAGATACTCCAGAAAGGAGGACCCTTTCTTTCTATCTCTCTTTCTTTTAAATGCATTTACTATAATTCTCATATATATATGTGTGTGTATATATATATATGTATACACACACACACACACACACACACACAGATGCGACTTATGGGCTACAAGTTCTTATATGATGAACTCCCTCAACTGAGCACATATCTATGACTGTAAATCCTCCATGGAGATGTGTCCATGTCTACCTCCCAGCTTCTTCTGTATCCCCTAGCTACCAACTTCAACATTCTCTCCTGGCAACTCAGTGATAAAGCATCACCCTGCAATTGAACCCAAGGATACTTGGGTTCAGATCCCCTGGGATCTGAAGATCCCCTGGGAAGGAAACGGCAACCCACTCCACTATTCTTGCCAGGACAATCCCATGGGCAAAGGAGCCTGGCAGACTACAGTCTGGGGGGCAGGCGGTTGGGGGATGGTGTCGCAAAAGAGTCAGACCCTACTGAGCATGCAAGCAGCAGAGAAAAGATAAGAATTTTTATGACTGCTATCTTTGTTGCCATTTGGTAAATGGACCATGATCTCTATCTAGAATACCTTTTTCGTCCATGTCTCAAGTTGGAACGTTTGATGGATCAGAGGGAGAAAAACGACATAATACAGCAGGTGAACATAGGATGCTGTGTGCAGTGCTGAAATTTGGGCTGCTGGCCTGAAAGGTTTCTATTCTCTGGGATGCTGCAGGGAAGGAAATGAACTCATCAGTCCTCTCAGGGGTGGAAGGCTCTGCTGTTCCTTGGGTCACCACCCTGAGGACTCACAACCGCCTTGGCAACATTTGGCAGAAAGGGTCAGCCTGAACCACTCTTACCTGCTAGAGAATCTCTGTCCAGTTTTGATGCCTTGTGTGGATGTTGTTATGAATCCAGAACTGGTCCTTGGGATCCTGGTAAATCTGAAACAGAGAACTCTCACGGAGGTTAAAGTTTGAGAGCTGTGAGTGTGGGTTAAAGTGAAAAGCAGAGATGTGGAGGTTCTCATCAGGTGGTCCTGTTTGGGGTTGAGGGGGGAGGCAAGGAAGGATGGGGAGAAAGAGCAGGAGGGAGGGAGAGATGGAGTAAGTTTATTGCTCAATACAGTTTGATATGTGATGGCAGGGAGGTGAAACAGTTAAAGGTATATAACATATACCGTTTCCCGAAGCACACGCTTCATGGTTCTTGATTTCAGGTTCCTCAGGCTTGATGTGGTTATTACATATGCTGTATTCCAGTGAACTAAAATAAGCTTTTTCATGAAACAGGAGCTAAAACTATAGCCACAGTAGCAGCGAAAACAACAGCAATACTCACTTTAACTGCTGTCCTTGGTCCTGAGAGAGACCTAGAGATTTATGAATCCATTGGACCATTCCTTCTAGTCATACCGAGAGTCCAGTCTTTCTGAACGGTGACACTTGGGCCCTTGATGCCTGGCTTCATGCAGTCCTGGCACTCAAAATCGTTTGGTGAGCTTCCTGTCTGAAATCCATGAGTCCCAAAATCACTGTGCTGGAGTGTCAGTCCCATTTCTACCAAGTAGTTGGTTGACCTTGGAGAAGGTGATTAGGCTTTCTGTACCACTGCTTTGTTGCCTACAAATTAGACATGAGGATGATGTTGATAACACCCAAGTCATCGGGATGTTAGAATGATTACAAATACATGCCACACCCTTAAATAGTGTATGGCATGGATGTGTGTGCGCACGTACTTAGTCGCTCAGTGACGTTTGACTTTTTGTGATCCCATGGACAAAGGGAGCCCACGAGACTCCTTTGTCTATGCGGTTTCTCAGGCAGGAATATTGGAGTGGATAAACAGCACCTAATAAATATTGTCTCTCATGGTGATCAGCAGCATTGATCCAAACAGGGCTTCTGTCTGTCTGTTCTTCTGGCCACATGCCTAAGCATCGCCAGGAGGTGTTTGTTCTCGAGGAAAGTTCCTGGATCCTGCCCCACATATTTCCTGAATTCCTGTGGTTTGTACCTGGACATTAGTCCTTTTGATAAACTCTCTAAAAGGTTAAAATTTGAGAATCGATGAACTTGGGAAAGGTGAAAAACATTCTGAGACAAAAGGAATGGAGGCTAACACTAGGTGGTCCTGTTTAATAGAGAGAGGGAGACGGAGAACAGCTATATTCCTTAATTCAGAATGGCAGGGAGCTGAAACATTGCCTAATTCTGAAGCAGCAACAACTCCAGACCCCTGATGTTTAAATAGGAATCCCAGATAAAACCCCTCATTCTAACTGCAACCATGCTACCCAAGATAACAGCTGTCTCCATTCAAAGACACATTTATCTGTTCTTGGGTGACTAGTGCCTTTGGTTTCTGTGGCCAGAACAAATGTGCTTGCATGGCTTTAATTTTGCACTTTGAACTAATTAAATTGTATATGTGGAGCTAAAATATTTATATGCTCAAGATAATAAAAATAATCCATGATAAAGAGAACAATTGGAGTAAAAGTAAAGGAGATTTAGTGGCACCATATTTTATTGAGCGTCTGTGATTAGATTGTGTTCCCTAGTATGCTTTGGGGACTGTAATTCAATCTGCAGTTTGAACTGATGACTTTTCTGTAGAGGTTTAGGGGGGAAGAAAAAAACGGAATTCTTGTTCTTAATGTCTCAAGTTTGTCTTTAAATGGCCATTTATTCCATCTTGAAGTGGGAAAGGGGTTTTTACTTTAAGAAAAGGAAGAGTGAGATTATTTTGATGCCATCCTGGGTGGGGGGCCGAGAATGAGGTGGGGGGGGCATTTGGAAACACATGGTCTTCATTCTGTCCTGTATCATGAAGATGGTGTAGGGTGACCAACCATCTCCATTTACCTGATTGTCAGGTAAATGTAGGGTCCACCACTTAAAACTCAGCATCCCGGATATGTTTTGGTCCTGGGTAAATCAGAAGAGTCAGTCACTGTGAGTCTGGGAGGTACATTTGTGTTCTTTATGTAATAACTTGGACTTCCAAGGTGGCACATTGGTAAAGAATCTGCCTGCCAATGCAGGAGAGGCAGAGATACAAGTTCAATCCCTGGGTCAGGAAGCTCCCCTGGAGGAGGAAGTGACAACTCGCTCTAGTATTCTTGCCTGGAGAATCCCATGGACAGAGGAACCTAGTGGGCTACAGTCAATGGGGTCACAAAACATCAAATATGACTGAGCAACTGAGCACATATAATAACTTAGGGAAGTGGTTCTCATACTTCAGTAGAGGGTTTCTCAAATGGTCACATGCTTAGATGTTACCCAGGGATCTTATTAAACACAGATTCTAACTCAGGTCTGGGGGAAACCCAAAGATTCTGGATGTCTGGTAAGCTGCCATGTGACGTGAAAGCTGCCCATCAACATATGTATGGAAACATCTTCCAGAGGTCATAGTAATAACCATAGAATTAACCTGCCCATCAAAGTATGTATGGGGACATCTTCCAGAGGTCTGGTAATAGCCATAGTAGTAACCTACCCATCAATTTATGCATGGGAACATCTTCCAGAGGTCATAGTTTTAACCGACTTGTTAAAAAGCAAATTCAGGATCCCCACTCATTCTGATTCTTCCCAACTCTTGCCCTTTCTCTCCCTAGAATTTTGCTCTTTAAAAAAAGCACCAGGGTCGACCCCTAGACCATTCAGTTTTAACTAAAAGTGCTCTCCTTACCTTTTGGATAAAGTAAAATGTTACAGGAAAACCCGAATGAACCTTTTGGCCAACCCAATACTAACGGCTCTCCAGAAACTGGTAGATGACAAAGTGAAAGTGTTAGTTGCTTATGTATTTCCTGTTTACTTTTGGGTGCGCTGAGTCTCCGTTGCCACACATGGGCTTTCCCTAGTTGCAGCAAGCGGGGACTCCTCTTTCTCTTGGATCTCGCGCTTCTTGTTGTGGTGGCTTCTCTTGTGGAGCACAGACTCTAGGGCATGCCGATAGTTAACGGCACACAGGCTTGGTTGTCGCACGGCGTGTGCGATCTTCCCGGGCCAGGGATCAGACTTGTGTCACTTGCCTTGGTGGGTGGATTCTTAACCACTGGACCATCAAGGAAGTCCAGAATAGATTTCTAAACTAATATCTCATGTGAGTGATTCTGTATAAGTGGAATGCAAGATGGGGGATTTTTTTTTTTTTCATTTTCTTTTGGTTATTTTGTGATGGAGTTAGAAATCATTTCAGTTCTTCAAGTGGAAATCCTGAAGATACCTCACTATCTATCTTACCCCTGTATGAGTGTCTTTCCATGGTATCTAATGACAGTGTGGGCAATCAATAAATAGTTGTCGAATAAATGAAAAAGTGAGAGGTTTATCAGGGCAGTGCTTCTCACACTTTAATGTACAGAGGCATCACATGGAGATCTTGTTAAAAGTACAGATTCTGAGTCAATTGTCATTGTTGCTCAGTAGCTAAGTCGTGTCTGACTCTTTGTGACCCTGTGGACTGCAGCATGCCAAGCTTCCTTGTCCTTCACCGTCTCCCAGACTTTGCTCAGACTCATGTTCACTGAGTCAGTGATACTATCCAACCATCTTATCCTCTGTTGTCCTGTTCTCCTCCTGCCCTCAATCTGAGTCAGTAGATGTGGGGATTAACCTGATATTAGCCATTTCTAACATGCTCCTGGTCAATGCTGATGCCCTGGATGGTGCTTTTGGTAGAGAGAATCTGGATTAAACATAAAAGAAAAATTTAAAGGTGATATTCATATATATTTCACCATACTGTTAAATTACTAAGTGTGATGGTACTTGTATTTTCAGGATATACAAATAAGACCTAGCAATGAGATAAAACCATGCAAGTCTCTTGCTGTATTCAGACTTGTATATTGAAAATACAATTGTATTTAACTTATGCAAGCTTGTTTCCACTGGGGATCTTCCAATTTAAGATAATTATGCAAAGCGAGACACACATATATAGCCTGATAGTAAATTCAGTGCAGAATAAGACACACATATATAGCCTGATAGTAAATTTAAAGATGATTGAGCCAGTTCATGATGACCCAATAAAATTCTCCTTATCATTTATTAATATAAATGAAAGTTAGTGTTAGTTGCTAAGTCATGTCCGACTCTTTGCAACCCCATGGACTGTAGCCTGTTAGGCTCCTCTGTCCATGGGATTCTCCAGGCAAGAATACTAGAGGGGGTAGCCATTTCCTTCTCCTAGGGGATCTTCGGGGCCCAGGGGTTGAACCTGGGTCTCCCACACTGCAGGCAGACTCTTTATCTTCCGAACCACCAGGGAAGTCCCAAGTGAAAGTCAGTGCCCTTTAAATTAAGATTTTATTTTCTTGGGCTCCAGATCACTGAAGATGATGACTGAAGCCATGAAATTAAAATACACTTGCTCTTTGGAAGTAAAGCTATGACACACCTAGACAGTATATTAAAAGGCAGAGAAATCTCTGTGCTGACAGAGGTCCATATCATCAAATATGGTTTTCCATCATCAAAGCCATGGTTTTCCTATAGTCATATGTGAATGTGAGATTTAGACCATAAAGAAGGCTGAGTGCCAAAAAATGGATGCTTTTGAATTGTGGTGCTGGCAAAGACTCTTGAGAGTCCCTTAGACAGAAAGGAGATCAAACCTATTAATCCTAAAGTAAATCAACCCTGAACAATCGCTGGAAGGACTGATGCTGAAGTTGAAGCTCCAATACTTTGGCCACCTGATGCGAAGAGCCAACACATTGGAAAAGACCCTGATAATGGGAAAGATTGAAGGCAAAAGGAGAAGGGGGCGGCAGAGGATGAGATGGTTGAATGGCATCACTGACTCAGTGGACATGAGTTTGAGCAAACTCTGGGAGACAGTTAAGGGCAAGCAAGCCTGGCATGCTGCAGTCCATGGGGTCACAAGGAGTTGGGCATGACTTAGTGACTGAACAACGGCAACACCATTGAAAAGACAAGGAAAGAGGATTCCTAAACCAGTAGGACTTTAGCCAAAGAATCATTCACCATTACTCATTTTCCCTTGTACAAATGTGCAGATGTTTTACCAGATAAGGACTAGAGACCTGGGCCTACTTTCTTTAAGAGTAATTATCAGAAAATTACTTCCCATAGTGAGAAGTCATTGTATAATTACACTGGGAAGTTCAAGCCTACATTTTGAATTTTTTTAAAGAACTCCCATTACAAAATAAGATGATGCTGTAAGTTGTAAAATATTATTAACTAGTAAGCTGTTCCCATTAATATAGACCTTGGATATTGGTCAGAATCCAGAATTTCCTAACACTTCCATGTTACATCCTACTTCTGACAAAATGTGTCTTTGGGCTTCCCGAATGGCTCAGAGGGTAAAGAATTCACCTACAAGATGCAGGAGACACAGGAGATTCGAGATCAATCCCTGGGTCGGGAAGATCTCCTAGGAGGAAATGGCCACCCACTCCAGTATTCTTGCCTAGGAAATCCCATGGAGATAGGAGCCTGGTGGGCTATAGTCCAAAGGGTCACAGAGTCAGACATGACTGAGCGATTATAAACACGCATGCACAGAGGTTACACCTAAAGCTAAGCTGTGTATACAGAATTACACTCGAAAGTATATTGATAAGATTTACCTTAGAGTGTGCCTTGATGTGATAAATTTAGTGAAGTCAAGTAAAAATGCTTGTCTTATCCAATATTCCTATCATTTTAAGTACTTCGATCCACAGCAGTGGACAAAGACAAAATTTCCTTCCTTCATGAAGGTTGCATTCTAACCAGATCCACCCTTAGCCCCTCATCTAGCCCTGACACATTACAGGTGAATATGTGTTAATTGAAGATTGACTGAATAGAGCTTGCCCTGTAGTAGAACCGACAATGTCAATAGCTCTAGACACATAAACAGTCTTCCTGCTGTAGGTGAAGAATTCTAAATGGAACTCTAGACAGTGCAGGTGGTTACTCTGGAAGTTGGGGGATATTGATTGGATGAAAAATATCAGATTTCACCCTGTGTTTTTTCATGGGAGTGTCAATAATGAGAATGCACTGTTCATTAGAAGAGCTGGTTTCCTAAGGAGTACAAGCGTCTACATTGCAGATGGCTGGGGCAGAGTGCTGTGCATTCATTCACACACACACACACACACACACACACACACACGTATATACTGTGTGTAAAACAGATAACTGCTGAGAAGTTGCTATATAACACAGGGAGCCCAGGCTGGGTGCTCTGTGATGACCTAGATGAGTGGGACTGGGGAGAGGCAGGCTCCAGAGGAAGGTAATATATGTATAATTATGGCTGATTTGCATTGTTGTAAGGCAGAAACCAACACAATGTTGTAAAGAAATTTCCCCCCAATTAAAAACAAATTTTAAAAAAAGGGGAACCTTGGCACCCAGGAGGCTGGGGTGAAGGTCCGTTCCCTATTGCCAAGTATGTGCATTTGTCATTCTGACTCCTAGATTAAGTGTGGGAACTGGAATTATGTTCTTCAGAGTGCGTTTTATCCCAAACAGGAAAGTTTGGTTGTCATTGGAAAACAGAAAGTCAGATCCAATAATGACTTGCCTTGTTATGATCACACACAAAGAAATACAGACCATCAGACATTAAGAGTGCATCAGATTGTTCCTGGTGTCTCTTGAAGGATGTTTACCAAGGGGAGGTCAGCTATTAATGTATGCTGAGAACATCTTTAATGTTCTCTTTGACCCATCTTGTCAAGTCTTTTGCATCCTTCATACAATGTCCATTGTTTCTCTCAGAAACATTTTTCCCTCCCCTGTGTATTCCCAAGATTCCCATTGTTGCTGTTGTTTAGTCGCTAAGTCGTGTCCAGCTCTTTGCAACCCCATGGACTATAAGCCTGCCAGGCTCCTCTGCCCACGGAATGTCCCAGGCAAGAATACCGGAGCAGACTGCCATTTTCTTCTCCAAAAAGATCCCCACACTCACACCATCTGAAACCCTTCCACATCCTCCTTTTCCTCATTGTCCAGACCTTCTCTCTTACCCTTTCTCTGATAGTAAACTTGGCTCTTTGCAAGTGAATCTTCAGTCTCTTCTTCTGGTCTATTTTTTTTTTTTAACCCATTGAGCTAGTTCTGAGCAATGAAATTCCAAAAACAACTGGAAATGAAGTTATCTTTGGTAGGCTGGGGAGAGGAAAAGCTGTAAATATTTTTATACTAATAATATTCCCTTGCTATGTCTACATAAGATATCATCCAGCATCTCGGAGATGTATATGGTTCACAAAGATGACCCAGACAAACACCTATTAGAATGTTTAGATGATTTAGAATAGAATTAATTGGAGTAGAAATCACTGTAGAATTGTCACAGGTCACAATATAAGAGAATAACTGGTAAACTAATTAAATGGATGTTCTTCCATAGCTAGTATTTGTTTAAAGATTTTCCTGAGCACTATTCTTTTCTGAAAATCATTACAAAGCTTTATATTAATCTGATGATGTTGAATACTTAGTTTAATATCACCAGAAAATCAATGTTTCCAAAGTTAGAATGGGAAATTGTCCTTTATAATAAGAAAAATCTAGAACCAGAACAAATATAGTGTTCTGAAAAAGTGCATTTGCATTCTTTTAAAATTCATATACTACCTTAAGCTAATAAATGTTAAATGATTTCAGAAATAATTGTTACTGGGCCTATTCTGATGAGTAAATAAAACCATTTGTATGTATTCACCAGTTTAGGTGGATAGTATTTAGGAAAAAAAATACTTTTTATGGAATCTGGATTGCTCCCTGCAAATGTTATCATTTATTGCTTATATATATATATATATATATATATATATATATATATCTCCTTTACTCATATATAGTACTGAATTTGGATTATGATATATTCTAAAATGAGATGGTTGAATGGCATCATCAACTTGGTGGACGAGGGTTTGGGTGGACTCTGGGAGTTGGTGATGGACAGGGAGGCCTGGCGTGCTGCGGTTCATGGGGTCACAAAGAGTCAGACACGACTAAGTGACTGAACTGAACTGAACTGAAAATAGTAAACTTTATATTAATGAGATAGTATTGTTTTGTGTTAGTAGTGTGTGTGTGTGTGTGTGTGTGTGTGTGTGTGCGCGCGCGCTCAGTCACTCAGTTGTGTCCAACTCTTTGCAGCCCCAAGCCTGCCAGACTCCTCTGCCCATGGGATTTTCCAGGCAAGAATTATGGGGTGGGTTGCCATTTTCTCCTCTAGGGGATCTTCCTAAGCCAGGGATTGAACCCACATCTCTTGAGGCTCCTGCACTGGCAGGCAGATTCTTTACCACCGAGCCACCTGGGAAGCCCTGTGTTACCAGAGGGGCATTTTTCTAGCTTTGTGATTTCTTCAGCTCTCCCTCCCTCTCCTTCTCCTTCTTCTTTAATGAAGCACTGGTTTCAATTTCAGAAATACGATAGATTCTGGAGTGAACAGAAAGACCAGTGAGTCTGTTGTTGTTGTTCAGTCACTGAGTCGTGTCTGACTCTTTGCAACCTCATGGACTACAGCATAGCAGGCTCCTCTGTCCTTCACTATCTGCCATGTTATGTTAGTTCAAACAAGAAATGTCGCCTTAGACTAAGATGTTGGGAGAGACGCAGAGAAGTAAATGTGTAAACAGATGCAACAGACCTAAGGCATAACATTAATAGAATTTGGTATTGATTTGTTATAGCTATTTGGGGAGAAAGATGAGTAAAAGACAACTTCTGCTTTCTGGTTTCTTTGGTGGATTGTGGTTCCATTCACTGAGACAGGAAATGCGGGAATAATGTCAGGATTGAGTAAAGGAATTGTGAGTCCATGTGCTCATTCACTGTTGTGAACTTGCTTGACATATGACATCAGGACGCTTATTCTAACCCTATGCGTCTATCTATCAATGGTGTCCCTGGTGGCTCAGATGGTAAGGAATCCAGCTGCAATACAGGAGACCTGGGTTCTATCCCTGAGTCAGGAAGATCCTCTGGAGGAGAAAGTGGCGACCCACTCCAGTATTCTTGCCTAGAGAATCCCATGGACAGAGGAGCCTGGTGGGCTACAGTCCATGGGTCCAAAGAGTCAGACATGACCGAGCATTCATGTGTCTATCTTTCAAGTGACTAACACTTTCTTTCCTTCATGTGTCTAGTAGTCCTATTGAGTTGTCTAGCAGCTTCCAGCAGGTGGTGTCTATATTCTGCTGAGGTCTCAGACCTTTGGAATTGCCTCAGTTCTTCCCCCCTCCTTCCTTGCTGCTTCACCTTCACTCTGATCTCCTTCTCATTATGCCCATGTTATTGAAGCAACCTTTTAATTCTCCTCTGGCAGGATTACTTTCCTAAAAGCTATCCAAGTAGAATTTCTTTTCTTTAAGTGAGTAAACTATATTCTGATGAGCTCCCCCCACCTCCCCCGCCACCCCAGCTTCTCCAGTGAGTGGCTGTTAGATGGAAAGAACCACAGATCGTTTTCTCCGATCATCTTGAGAGTGACTGTTGTGGATACTCCACAAATATTACCTGATGGGCTTTGATTGCCAGATGTATCATCTCATTTTTGGGTTTGGGGTGATGGTTATTATTTTAAGTTAAACTTTAGTGGATAATATATTCATGTGTATCTAATTTCACACATTGTAAAATAATACACAATGGAGATCAATTCTTCTTCCAATCTCTGCCCCCAAGTATCCCTATTTCTCTTTCCAGAGATAGATTCTTTTATTTTTTTTTTAAATTGGGGTATAGTTGCTTTACAATGTTGAGTTAGTTTCTGCTGTATAGCAAACCAGCTGTCTGTAAATGTATATCCCCCCTCTGGGGTCTCTCTCACCGCCCCCTCCCCACCCCATCCCCTGGGTCACCACAGAGCACTGAGCTAAGTTCCCTGTGCTATAGAGCAGCTTCCCACTATCAAATGTTTAGAAACAAGTTAGAAAATTGCAGAGGAGGGAACATTCCCAAGCTCATTTTCTGAGGCTACCATCACCCTGATACAAAAATAAGACAAAGATGTTACACACAAAAAAAAGAGAATTGCAGACCAATATCACTGATGAACATGGATGCAAAAATCATCAATAAAATACTAGTAAACAGAATCCAGCAACACATGAAAACCACAACACCATGATCAAGTGGGATTTATCCCAGGGACACAAGGATTTTTCAATATACACAAATCAGTGTGAATAGATACAGAAATTGTGGTACATATATACAATGGAATTTGTTACTCAGCTTTAATAAAGAATGCATTTGAGACAGTCCTGATGAGGTGGATGAGCCTGGAACCTACTGTACAGAGTGAAGAATGTCAGAAAGAGAAAGACAAATATTATTAATGCATGTTTATGGACTCTAGAAAGATGGTACTGATGAACCTATTTGCAGGTCAGCAATGGAGACAGACACTCTAAACTCCCTGCCACTGTCTCCAAGATACTGAAAATCGTCACGCCTTGCAAATATGTAGCCATCCGTATCAATACTTCCTGTGACCCCTTAGTAGGAAACAGTGTCAGATAATCCCAAAGCATGGGTAGAAAGAAATTAATGTATGTTTCTCCTATTCAATGGTAACTGCACCAAACACTTTTATGTGCTCTTGCATTTAATTAGTAAGATAGATACTATTTTATAAAAGAGGAATCCAAGGTTCAGAGGTTAAAGACTCAGTGAGAAAGGAACTCAGTAAGCCAGGTCTGTGTACTTCCAAACCCTTTGTCTTCCCCATCTACACTGGAGAGCTGTAATTCATTCTAGGAGACAGAGTTTAGGAAGTTTCTAAGGACCCAAGACTTCATTCTGTGGTATATAAAATCAAACCAGAAGTGGCGTGCACCGTGGGACAGAATCACTATCCCATCAGACGTCCTTAGGAACACGGTGCAAAACAAACTGAAATCTGAGAAGTTTAGATGAGGTCTGTGGAGCTGTGGAAAGGAGTTTTTCGTTGTCTCTGAATTGGTCATTCTCAGCAGCAGAGCTATTTATAAGATGGGGGCAATCATAGAAAGCAGTGGCTTTAAAAAAACACTTTAGCTGCCAAAAAATCTCATTCCAGTTCTCTGGAAGAGTGCTGTCGTACCAAGTATAATTCAGCAGCCCACTGCCTTTCTGGAAGTTGTGAAATTGGAGAGAGTTGCTTTTGTCCAAATGAATAAACACCACCGAGATGAGCTGACCCACTCGTTCTGAGTTGAGCTTGATATGATCAGACATCTAGAGCTGCTTCCCTGGCTGGGCTCCCTTGAGATTTTCTCTCTCCCTCTCCATCTCGCCCTCTCCTTCTGCCTCCTGCCTTCTCTCTCCCTCCTTCCCTCCTTCTCTCTGTCTCACTCCCTCTGTCTTTCTCTCCCTCTCTCCCCTTTCTCTCTCTCCCTCAGTCTCTCCTTCCTCCCATCTCTTTCGATAACCAAATAAGGTCAGCTTTGAAAGATCCCAGGAAAGAAATAGCTATCTTTTTCTTCCTTCACAGGTATTAATTTCCGGAGATGATAATTCATAGCAAATGTACCTTTATATATACATAATTAGGGATTAAGTCTCAATTACCTTCGTTGACTTGCACATCTTTGTCCATACAATCTGGAGTAAATTATGTTGTTTGGCTTTTGATTTTAGCTCTCCGGAAAATAGCCAGCCCTACTCTTTATTATTATAATTTTGGAGAGATTACCTTTCTACCACGCTGTGATCCAAATGGGTTTGACAATACAGATGTCCTAAAAACACAAAGTCCTCTGAGAACCATACAGATAGCTTCTAAGAGTTCCTTCTCCTTCTTCTTGACCAAATGTGGTGAAGAGACAGACGCAGAATCTAAGCCTGGCCAGCTGTCCTCTCTTCCTGGGACTCTGACTCTAGGAGAATGGCTGATATGATGATGAACAATGGTATTTATTTCTGCATGAACAATACCCTTTTATGAGTCTTAATTCCATGAATATCCCATATTCTTCTATAAACCCCCCTTTTTTCTTAGGTTAGCCATAGATTCTGTTGCTTATAACTATAGAACTGCCAGATAATTCACTGTCTTATTCCAAAATAAATGTAAACAATTTGTGGAAACAATTATAAAATCTACACAGGAAAAACTAAGATCACAAAATAAATGAAAAACACCTGGCTACTTCTGTCTGGCAGAAAGACCTTTATTAGAAACTCAATTTTATAAGATAAATTTTAAGGCCTCCCAATTCACAGAAAAGTGATACTGGGGTTTGAAAAGAATTGTACTGAACTGCCTTTGCAGGAGTGGACTTAGGGAAGGGAAAGCCTGAGAGGCCTTTAAAATGCACTGGAAAGAAAAAGGAATGAGAAGTAGAATTACCATTCAACTGTGCAACAATAGAATTGGACCCAATGATGTTGGCCAAGATGATAAATGGTATGGGATAAAATCAGCTCTGTTAATACGGTAAGGTTTTCACCAAGTAACATTTAACACTTTCATCTTTTCCCTGCATATTATAGGATATTTTTTTTTCCATGAGTGTCCAAAATTCTGGCTTGTTCAATTTAGGAGAAGAGAGTATTTAATGTAGCTAGTCCTCATATGATTCCAAAATTAGCTTGACTTTTTTACTGATTTAGGGAAGATTAACAACCTGAATGCTGATATTTATAAGACAAAGAGAAAAATATTGAAATATGTTGAAGACTAGAATTTCATATATATATATGTTAATTCTTCTCAACAGGAATGGGAACAGTCATGGCCATTTCTCCAAACACATAGTGCAATACGCATTTGCTGGTTTGATTTTTTTGAATCAACCTGTATATATATTTTTTTCATCAGTCTCCATATGATGTAGCCTTTATAAGAAGCTTGCTGTCAAAGCAAAGTCATTTAAAATTAATTAATTAATGACTCTTAAAAGTAAGGCCCCAAGGGATAGATTATTTTCCCTCCTGTTAAAATGAATGTCTGTGAATTTTAAGATGCTCTTTGCATTTCCTGTTTTGTCTGGGACTGCATTTCAATGGGTATTTCTCCCTGTAGACCAAGCAATGAGATTTCCCTGAGAGGACCTTAGAATGACAGCGTAGAAAGCAAACTGCTAATTTGCACTGCTAAGACTTGATTCTGTTTTAAATGCCCAGGTTTGGCCTGCGTATTTGAGGAACAAGCGTGGCCCTGAGCAAACTGGAGATTTGCCTGCTGGTCGCCCTTTGGTGCCAAGGGCTGGCATTTTCCTTGTAGGTCCTTTGTTTTACCACATAAGGTTTCTAACTCAGCATCATGGAAGTCAGAGCTTTACACAGTGGTGGGGAGTTCCTGAATCCTTGGGCAGTCATGTCAGAGTTAAGATGCTTCTAGAGGTTGTTGCTGTCTTTCTTTGGAGACTGGAAAAATAAAGAAGGAAAGGAGGAATTTTAAAAAGTTCCCTCCCTCTGTTTATTTTTGTCTTAGTGTTTACAAAATTGTATTTCAGGAAAATGACACACTGTCCTGGCAGCCAGTTAAACAATGCTGAGCTGTATGAAGAAAACCATGAACTTTTGTTTACTCTCATTTAAAAAAAAAAAATATGACCTCTTTGTCCAGGGGACTCATTGTTTTATGGCTGAAAAATTAGGTCACAATTACTACATATACCAAAATTATGACTGTAGGAAATAAAATCATTGGCTTATCACTAAAAATTGGTCTTCCATCATATCCTAGGGCGTATCCAAATTATTTCTGGCAGACAAAGACAAATATCATATGATATTACTTATAGGTGGAATCTAAAAATTATATACAAATGAACTTATTTACAAGACAGAAATAGATTCTCAGACGTTGAAAATGAACTTATGGTCAACAAAGGGGGAAAGGGAGAGGGGAGAAATAGATTAGGAGTTTGGGATGAACATATGCACGTTGACTTGTCATGGTGTGTGTGCTCAGTTGTGTCCAAGTCTTTGTGACCACCAGGCGCCTCTGTTCATGGAATTTTCCAGGCAAGAATGCTAGAGTGGGTTTCCATTTCCTTCTCCAGAGGATTTTCTGGACACGGGGTGAGGGGTGGGGGGAGCAGGGATATATTAACAGTTTAGGATTAACCTATACACACTGCTATGTATAAGAGAGACAAACAAGGATCTCTTGTATAGCACAGGGAACTATATTCAACATCACATGATAACCTTATAATGGAAAGAATCTGAAAAAGAACTGTATCACTTTGCTCTACACCTGAAACTAACACAGCATTGGAAATCAAGTATAATTAGGATGGGGAGGGAGGTGGGAGGGAGGCTCTGGAGGGAGGGGACGCTTGTATACCTGCAGCTGATTCATGTTGATGTATGGCAGATACCATCACAGTATTTTAAAGGAATTATCCTCCAATAAGAAATAAAATTTTAAAAACTATCATTTAAAAAAAACCTGGAGGAAAAAACAAATTATCTCTGGCCGTCTTTCCCAGGTGACACTTAAACCCATATACCATGAATCAGACATTTATCTTTTCCAGCCCCACACTGACCATGTAGCTGCTCCCAGGGGTCCACCATCGTCACCTCTAATCTGGAGAACTCTGACATCTGTTCCTAGACATCCCCTCTGGATGCTCCCATGGCTCTCGTTTCGGGATCCCAGACCATCCTTCCGTCTTCTTTAGAGACAGGGCGGACGGCCCCCTTCCCAGCTCTGTGCTGTGATCTGTCGCCTCCTCCCCAAAGGAGATCTCCTTATATTGATACCAAGTCTCCCCCACCTTCTGCACCGGAACTCGCTCCATCCACAGGTGGCTCAGAATCAACCCCAGGAGCCGAGCAGGGCACAGATGCACCCCCATCCCATGTTGAGTTTTTTTTATCCCCTTTCCGAGTCCCAAACTCTCACCTCCCATCAAACTCTTCTTCTTCCTTCTCTAGTAATAAAATAAAACCTCCCGGGCTTGTCAAGATCAGGAAGCACATGGAGTTTGGGAAAGGGTCCATTGGGATTGAGTGAATAGAACAGGAAGGTAGTGTTTACCCTCCCACTGCCTCCATTTCAGCTCAGCCCCAAACACCCTGTTACGTAAAGGAAGAGAAATAATTGCCCAGACTGGGCGCAATTCCTCCCTTGCTGAACTTACCAGCAAGTTATTAACCAGGCCTCCACCAACACTCTCAACTTGGCACCAGCAATAGCTGAGGTTCGGTTCAGTGATCTAGATGAAGGGAAATTAGATTCAGGCAAACATAACAACTTGTCCTGGAGTGAAGAGCGAATGCATAATTCCTCTCATTTGTCCCCACTTTATTTAATAGCCCACATAGGGAGCTTATTTAAAACTACAAAACAACACCACACCATACCAGCCAATATCAGGAAATGATCGCACTGAATCATCAATATTACAATAGTAATTATTATCATTTTCTTCTGTGATATAGTAACAAAGAGGAAGGCAGGGAGGGGATATCTAAACGAGACTCAGAAATACCCTTTTGTGCTATTTAAGCTGAAGGCAAGGAAGCTAATTAAGACAGAGCTCATGCACTAGTCCTAAATGTTTTTTATTTTTTAATGAAATATAATTGCTTTATCATGTTGTATTAGTTTCAGCTGTACAGTGGAGTGAATCAGTCATATGCAGACATATATCTCCTCTCTCTTGGATCTCCCTCCCACCATCCCCATCCCACCCCTCTAGGTCATCACAGAGCAGCAGGCTGCGTTCACTTCTTTTCTGTGACATTGTTTTCCATCCATTCATTGAATCACTAACCACTGGATACCTACTGTGTGTCATTCATTGAGTAACTAACCGTTGAATACCTAGTAGGTGTCAGGCCTGGTGCCAGGTCCTAGGAGCAAATTAGACCAGATCTCCAGTTTCACAGAGCTTAGAGTTTAACCGGGGTGGAGAGACAGGCATAAATCAAAGAAATAAAAAATTACAATCTCTAATACATGCTGTGAAGGAAAGTTATAATGGGGCCACAAGAGTAGGAAACAGAGATCATGGATGTAAATCCAGAGAGGATTCTTCAAAGTGACATTTGAGAAGATGCTTGAAGCGTGGGTGGCGTTCACCAGGCTGAATTGGGAGGAGAGAGAGCAGCAGAGAAGGTCTAGGGAAGCTGAGGGAGTGAAGTGCAAAGTCCTTAAGAATGCAACACTCGAGGATGGATGGGGCTGGAGGCGAGGATGGAGAGGAGAGACGTGCTGGCCATTGCAGACCATGTCCGGTTCACGGGCCGTGCCCTGTGACCAGGGAATCCACTGAAAGACATGATGCAAATGAGTGCTGTGATCTGTCTGTATTTTTCAACCGTTATTCCAGCATCCTCCGTGGCAGACATTGAATCCTGTCTTTCCACACAGCATCTCATGGAATCAATCCTCCTACAGGGGAGTAAACTAAATATTGGAGATAGTATGTGACTTGCCCGAGGTTGCCCACTTGTGATTTGCCAGAGCCAGGATTCAAACTCAGGTCTGCCTGACTCCAGAGCACTTCTTCTTTTTTTTTTTTTAATCAGTTAATTTTGACTGCACCAGGTCTTTGTTGCTGTGTGAAGGCTTGCTTTCTCCACTTGCTTCGAACAGGGCTACTCTTCATTGCAGCATGAGGGTTTCTTGTTGCGATGGTTCTCTTGTTGCAGAGCACAGTCACTAGAATGTGGGCTTTGGTATTTGTGGCTCTCAGGCTTAATTGCTCCAAGGCATGCAAAATCTTCCTGGACAGGGATCAAACATGTGTCCGCTGCATTGACAGGCAAATTCTTAACCACTGGACCACCAGGGAAGTCTTAGATCACTTACTCTTAACCACTGCACTCTGTTGCCTTGACTGCCAAGCAAAAACTCTCCCATTCTTTGCAGACAACCCTCATTCTAATTCTAATGATCTAATATTCTATTCTTAATAATTACTTTAGGAGAAAAAAAAAATCAGTTCCTACCAAACATGTCAACACTGTGTCTATGCCTTTGGGTGCAATTAGAAAAGTAATTCCACTCCACTGATGCCAAGGGCAACAGGAAGCTTTTAGAAGATGCTTGAAGACCTTGAGATACAATTTTAGCTGTAATAAGACGGGGAAATACTTTAGGGATAAAAACTCCTTTCTGAGTGTTTACCATTTTAAAAGAATTGTGGCATCTCTGACTTACTGAAAAAGGCATCTAGATGAGAGTCAGTCGTGGGTTTTGTTGTTGCAAGATGGGCCCTTTACCTTTCCATGACTTGCTCACCGATGAACTGGAATTCAAGTCTAGATAGCTCATCGCAGGAAGGCCCTCAGGAGGAAAGCTTTGACATGGCAGCATGCATATTGCCAATTAGGGGTTCTGAGTGAGTGCTCCCCCTGACTGGACCTATAATCCATCAAACCGTCCACACGATTGGAGACAAGAACTTTGTTTCTGGAGATTTTAAAGTGAAAGCAGACACCCAGATAATGCATTTCTGCTCACCTTAATCTGTCGTAATTTCAAACACACTTAACCAGAATGGATCTTTCATGTAGGAGGATGCTGCTGAGCTGTCAGCTGCAGGGGTCACCTTCTTTGAGTGTCTCATGATGGAAATGATTGTTTTAAAACTTATTTTGGGGACTTCCCTGTTGGTCCAGTGGTTAAGACCTTGCCTTCCCATGCAGGAGGTGTGGGTTCAATCCCTGGTCAGGAAGCTAAGATCCCACATGACACACCACCAAAAAACCAAGACAGAACAGAAGCAGTATTGTAGCAAATTCAATAAAGACTTAATTTGGTAAAAAAAAAGAAAGAAAAAGCTACTTTGGCGCAGACCTCCCTGAAGTTGGACAAAGGTCTGCTCCAAAGTAGGTCCCTTAAAGTGGGAAGTCCCTTTAATCACATTTCTACTGTATTAAGTAGTTCATGTCCAGCTACAGAAATCCTATTAATGGTAATAATGTGAGCATTTGTGAAACACCCTTGGAATGTCATTCATATCAGACAAGGAGGGTCATGACCTCCGTGAAGTTTTGCCTCATACCTTGTTCCTACACTGTCTGCCCGGAATCTCACTGTGTCCCACTATTGTGCTTTAAAGTTAGATGACCTGGTTTTAAACCCAGCTCTGTCATTTTCAAGCTAAATGATCTTGGCACTGTTGCTAAGTGTCTGGTTTCCTATCTCTAAAACGGGAACACAAATATCTTTGGATGTCATGGTATATTTGTATTAATGTTTCATATTTTTCATCCCTTCCCCCGCTGTCCACATGTCCTTTGATGTGTTCCTCTCGTTAGAGTACCAGGTGGATGTTCCCTGTCTCTTTTATCCTGGTTTTGGTCACGTGACTTCATCTGACCAATGGAATGTTAGCAGGCATGATGCCCGCAGAGGCGTTAGAAGTACTCGTGGAGTTGGGATCATCCTCACGTGCTTCTGTCATCAGCAGGAGAGTGATGTTCTCTACATAGTGCAGTGGCCTCAGGAGGACATTCCTGGGTCTGACCTTTGTCGTCCTTGGCAGCCTTGACCACACATTCTGTGCATGGTGATTACATGATAATCAGTAAGTTGAACATTTACACATAGCAGGTGTATTACATGCAATGACTTACAATAGATGTTTGCAATCACTGTTATTGGATTCTTGAGGCAACCCAGCAAAGACGATTCCCCATCTGTTTCCAGTATGGACAGCAAGGCTCAGAAACGGTGAAGTTGCCAGCATTACACAGCTAGAAAATAGTATTCATAGCTCTGAGATCCAATGCCAGGTCCCTGCATCTGTGTTGAGCCCTTTACTGTAAGTCCACACCCATGGACTCTCCTCTTGCACCTGTTTTAGACTCAGTATCACTTTACAGCTAACCCTGACCATGACTTCAGTCTCTGGTTTTTCCCCCTCCAAAACTGGATCTTGGTACCTGACCTATTCTGTCCCAGAATTAGAAAACTGCTGTAGTCTTTGATATTTATTTTTGGTCATTATTTGACGTGAATTTCATGTAAACACACTGCTGTATTTACAATGGATAACCAACCATACAGCACAGGGAACTCTGCTCAATTTTATGTGGCAGCCTGGATAGGAGGGGAGCTTGGGGGAGAATGGATGCACATATATGTATGGCTGAGTCCCTTCATAATCTTAAAGAAAAAAAAAAAGAAAATACATAACTGTGTTCCAGTGAGCAATTTAATGGCACATGGTACACTCAACCTATTGCACAACCATTTTTATCTAGTTCCAATTATCTTCATTTCTACTTTCCCATATCTCTGGGCAACCTTGAATCTGCCTTCTGTCTCTCTGAATTATTCACATACATGGAAGCAGAGCACATGATTTTTTGTCTTTAGGTTCTTAAACTTAGTGTAATATCTTTGATAGCATACATTTATGATCTGTGTAGCATCATAATATCTATTTGGTTGCAATCCCATTTTTTATGCGTGAATAACATTCCATTGTAATGCTATACCATGATTTGTTTGATCCATTTATCCATTGATGGACATTGGGGTTGTTTCTACCTTTTGACTGTCATGAATAGCGCAGCTATGAACACATGCGTGCATGTGTTGTTTGAGCACCTGTTTGTGTTATTTTGAGTATGTACCTACAAATGGAATCTCTGGGTCATATAGTAACACTATGTTGAATTCTTTGAGGCAGTGTTGGACTGTTTTCCAGAGTGCTTATCTTTGATTTGCTTGTCTCTAGTATTGGGCTTCTCAGGTGGTGCTAGTGGTAAAGAACATGCCTGCTAATGCAGGCAGACGTAAGAAACACTGGTTCAATCCCTGGGTCCGATCCATGAGTTGGGAAGATACCCTGGAGGAGGAAATGGCCACCCACTCCAGTTCTCTTGCCTGGAAAATACCATGGACAGAGGATCCTGGCAGGCTATAGTCCATAGGGTAGCAAAATATTGGACACAACTAAAGCAACTTTGCATTTAGAGGTTGGGATTTCTTGACTACCATATCTTCTGCATGACCACATTTGGCAGCATGGATGTACAGACTTGAGAAATGGTCACTAAACGGAGGGCACTGCTAGCTAAATGGTTCTGGGGACATTTTCTGCAGCCGCTGGAGGAGATGGAATGAGAAGGGGCAGATGGAAATAGAAAGGGGTTCTTGACTGGCTCCAAGTCCAGGGGATGATGAAAGGGAAAAGCACCAATGGCTGAATGCAGCCAGTTTGAGATGCTGGTATGATGGGCTAAGATGAAGACCTTGCTCACCAGTTTTGCTTTCTGCCTGTTCCCTTCCATCACAATTATTCTTTCTTGGACACATCCATTCGTCAATGCCTGCTGACTCTCGCTCATCCCGTGCTCTGTTCCTGTCACTTGCAAGAATTTGGCTGTCAGGGGGAGATGCCAGCAGGCCTTTTAAAAGCCACTGCAAACTTTCACTGCTAACTTGTAACTTGGAGGAACTTCGGGAGAAAGGGTTATAAATAAAACGCATGCATCAATCTGGGTTTCACAACAGGAATGCAATTCCACTCCGTGGCTAGAGATAAAACATGTCTTGCCGTGCACAGTGAGCTCTTTGCCACGCTTGCATTTTATTTCCCATCACAGTCTAAGTTATGGCAGATGAAGCCGCTCATAAGGTATGAGGGTAGACAACCCCATGCTAATTCACACTTACACATTATGGTGTGTTTTTCAAGGTCCAAGTGCTGGCTTTCCTGGGCAGCTTAGGCTTGGAGGAAGCGAGAGGGGTGGGAAAGACCCCATGGACAGGGCCGGGGCTGGTCTGATTCTGCAACTAGGCTAAGCCTTTTGAGAGCAATGACTGAATCTCAGATCTCTTTATGCATTAAAATACCCAGCAGAGTCAGCCACATAAAGGGCATGGATTAGTATTAATGAGTAGGAGCTGCTGGGAACTGTTCCGATCACCATTAGAATTCATCACCGAGAACAGCCACCCCTGAAGGTACTCAGGGTGTATGCACTCTCCTTGGGCGCTGTACATGTGTGATTCCGATTTCATGTTCCTTAGCATCACATGACGTGACTACTGCTATTCCTTCCTTTGTGCAAATGGGAAACTGAGTAGGCATTTTATCAGGCTCTGAGCTGGTCAAAGACAGGACCAGCATTGGACCCCCGGGTGGGAGGGGCCTGTGTTAACCACTCCTCCTTCCTATATTCTCCACCCACCTCAAGTTACCAAGGAGGCTGTATGCCCCTCCCTCCTTCCTCAACTATATCCCTCCCTCATCCCCACTCCACCGTGTCTTTTCAATTTGTTCACGTATTTGTTTATGTGTTCTTTGGCTGGACTGGGTCTTAGTTCTGACACGTGAGATCTTTGATCTTCATTGCAGCATGCAAACTCTTAGCTGTGGCCTGTGGGATCTAGTTCCCCAACCAGTGATCACACCCAGGCCTTCTGCCCTGGGACTGTAGCCTTAGCACTGGGCCACCAGGGAAGTAACCACCCCCCAACCCCCCGTCCCTTGATTTTGAATTCCCCTATTCTTGTTTTCTTAGAGTCAGTAAAAGCATATTCCTTTTTTTTTTTTTTATCCTTGTGTCTGTTTTTTTCATTCTTTGAATTAGTTCCATCCCATTCAAGTTTTGTATAGCTATTAAGAATCACACAGTATCCTAGTTGCTGCAGAATCAGAGATGGGTAATCAGATACCCTTGCCTTAGGGGACCTAGACAGGTAACCAGAGACGATTAAGGTTCTGTGCTGTGAGCTGGATGGGGGGAATTGCAGGACGCTTCAGGAAGGAGCCTGCCAAAGGCATGCCACACAAATCAGGCCAAGGAGCAGCTTCCTGGAAGAGGTGGCATCCAGTCTGCATCATCAACGACAAGGAGCTGGTAATGTGAACGAAGGCTTCCCTGGTGGCTCAGCGGTAAAGAATCTTCCTGCAATGCAGCAGACCCGGGTTCCATCCTGGGTCAAGAAGATCCCCTAAAGGAGGAAATTGTAACCCTCTCCAGTATTCTTGCCTGAAAAACCCCATGGACAGAGGAGCCTTGTGGGGTACAGTCGATTGGGTCGCAAAAGAGTCAGATAGAACACAGTGACTAAACAACAACAACAATGAGAATGAAACTGTGGACATACTGTGCGGTTTTCTTTCCCGTGGACTTCCAAATCTTTGTCTACATTTTTCATCTTAAAGTTTTAGAATAGTTAAGAGAAATTTCAGGAATGTAACTAGTTGTCTGTCCAACAAGACAACAACTCAAGATGTCACTTTGTTTTGAACACAAAGTGGTGATGTATAGTAAATTCTGGATTTCTTCTTTTTTTTCCCATTAAAATGCTGAGCATATCTCCTCTATGTTTCTTGATCACCATCATCTTAAATAATAATAAATCTCTTCAAGTTACTATTGTCTTTTTTTTTGGTGACACAGTAATGAGAAGGGTAAATCACTTGGTGCCATATCACAGGAATTTCCTCTTTGGATTTATCACCTAGCCCCTTGAAACTAATTTTTCTTCCAGTTACTATTTGTTTTGCCTTCCTTTAAAAAGTTCACTTAAACTTTTTTTTAAACCTTTTTTAAAGAGAATGTTTAAAAACAGGTACTTTTTTTTTGTAGATTTGTCATAGGACCTCTTGATGAAGGTGAAAGAGGAGAGTGAAAAACTTGGCTTAAAACTCAACATTCAAAAAACTAAGATCATGGCATCCAGTCCCATCACTTCAGGCAAATAGATGGGGAAACAATGGAAATAGTGACAGAATTAAGTTTCTTGGTCTCCAAAATCACTACAGATGGTGACTGTAGCCACCAAATTAAAAGATACTTGCTCATTGGAAGATAAGCTATGACAAACCTAGACAGCATATTAAAAAACAGAGACATTGCTTTGCCAACAAAGGTCCATATAGTCAAAGCTATGATTCTTCCAGTAGTCATGTATGGATGTGAGAGTTGGACCACAAAGAAGGCTGAGTGTTGAAAAATTGATGCTTTTGAACTGTGGTGTTGGAGAAGACTCTTGAGAGTCCCTTGGACTGCAAGGAGAGCAAACCAGTCCATCCTAAAGGAAATCAGTCCTAAATATTCATTGGAAGGACTGATGCTGAAGCTGAAATCCCAATACTTTGGCCACCTGATGCAAAGAGCTGACTCACTGAAAAAGACCCTGTTGCTGGGAAAATGAAGGCAGGAGGAGAAGGAGACGACAGAGAATGAGATGGGTTGGATGGCATCACGGACTCAATGGCCATGAGTTTGCGCCAGCTCCAGGAGATGGTGAAGGACAGGGAAGCCTAGCATGCTGCAGTCCATGGAGTCACAAAGAGTCAGACTCGACTGAGCAACTGAACAACAGGATAACATTTCAAAAATAATACATATGGTTGTAAAGAAAAGTTGTTAACAGTTCAGAAGTGAAAGAATTAAAAAGTCATACTGTCTTCTTGGGGCTTCTCTGGTGGTGCTAGTGATAAAGAACCTGCCTGCCAATGCAGGAAACTTAAGAGACATGAGTTCAATCTCTGGGTCTTGGAGAAGGGCATGGCAGCCCACTCCAGTCTTATTGCCTACAGAATCCCATGGACAGAGGAGCCTAGCAGGCTACAGTCCTTAGGGTCACAAAGAGTTGGACACGACTGAAGTGACTTAAGCACTGTCTTCTTGTCCCCGTCTCCTTTCTGGAGGCAGCCATTATCAATAGCTATTAATTGTGTCCTTCTAAGCTGGGGTTCTCACCCTCACTTCTGCACTTTTGACTTCTGGGGTCAGATAATTTTTGTTGGGGGCAGGGACTGTTGTGTGTACTGTAGAATATTTAAGAGCATCTCTGACCTCTGCTCCCTGGCGGGCTACTGTCCCTGGGGTCACAAAGAGTCATCCACGACTGAGCATGCAGGTGCTGACCTCAGCTCACTGGAGGCCAGCCACACCACCCCTCCACCCAAGCTGTGACAGCCAACAAGGTCTCCAGGCATTTCCAAATGTCTTCTGGGGGCAAAATCGCCCCAGTTGAAAATGGCTGTTCTAGATGTTTTAAAATTCACACACACAGTGCAAGAATCAATGGGAAAGTCAGAGATTATTGGGCTTTTGGGGGCTGACTTGGGAAGGATGAGGGAAATTCTTTACAGGAGAAAAGGAGTTATGTGTCTAGAACAAGCAAGTTGAGAAGAGAAAAGAAAGCCTTACTCTGGATACAGTCTATTTGGATAGTCAAGGTCCAAAGACCCACCTGTAGGAAGTGTTTTTGAGTTCCACTCTCTCTTCCTTTTTCAAACTGCAATATCATTTCCCAATTAGTGGGTATTTATTCACTGTATATACTCACTGTAGGAAGTGTATATACTCACTGTAGGAAGTGTGAGTCCTCAATCGATAGCACATGGAAAGAAACTGGTTGGAGACAAAGAAAGCAATCAATGTGGTGAAAATGGGACTGGGATCTTGAAGACATTGGCAGCAAGTGGAAGGTTCCCAGATGGTGGGGAAGGAACCAGGGGTCCTACTCAGGAACCTGGGTCTTTCATCTTGGGGAGAGGAGAGCATTACGATCCCTGGGAAGCTCTCTAATGTGAGTGTGGGATTTTAGGAGTGTGGCAAATCCGAATTCAAATTTCCGCCATCTTTACAGGTGGGGTGAGCATAACGCATCATGGTTAAGATCATGGAGCCAGACCTGGGCTCTTCGTCTGGATCCCCCTCTTACTACGTATTTCACCTTGATCTTGTCATCTTATGCCTCCCAATCTCATTTTTCTCACCTGGGGAGGACAGGCATCATCTCACCTATGTAGATTGTAAAGATTGAGCCAGATTTCCCATGCAAAACTGCCTGGCACACAGGAAGTACTCATCGTTAGCTGGTATTACTACACTCGAGCAATCCTCATTGCTTATGCTGAGGCTTTTGTTGTCGTTGTTTAGTCGCTAAGTCATGCCCAACTCTTTGTGACCCCATGGACTGCAGCACACAAGGCATCCCTGTCCTTCTCTATCTGCCTGTGTTTGTTCAAACTCATATCCATTTGAGTAGGTGATGCCATCCAACCATCTCACCTCCCCCTTCTCCTTTGGCCTTCCATCCTTCCCTCTGTCCTGGTCTTTTCCAATGAGTGGGCTCTTCACATCAGGTGGCCAGAGTATTGGCGCTTCAGCATCAGTCCTTCCAGTGGATATTCAGGGTTGGTTTCCTTTAGGATTGACTGGTTTGATCTCCTTGCTGTCCAAGGGATGCAAGAGTTTGAAGAAATCCTGAAATGACTGGAACACAGTGTGCCTCAGATAAGTGTTAGCACATGCGCTCTTATGCACACTCTCTCTCCTCTCCTTTCATCCCTCCCTCGACTATTTTTTTCTCTTTTTTTGTTTCTCTCACTTTCTTTGCTACAAGCCTCACAGCTCAGGCGCAAGAGAACTCACCCCCAGATCACGCGATTTATTTTTCTCATGCTCATTTCTATTTTAATAATTATCATATTGACTCAGAATTTATTACACTACAAGGATGTGTCTAAGCAAAATCTCATGAATTTAAACATTAACGTAAGATAAATTAGTTTGAAATTGAATTCCTCGAATGCAATTGAATGTGTTTCCGTATGATGAATAAAGAATTTTCCAAATAAAATCTAAATCACTGCTGTTCCATTTTTGAGCGGGTAGAAGGAATACGTGGGGATATTTGATAAGGTGAAAATATGATTGCATCGCAATAGATTAGCCATGCTCTAAACTAACTTTTCAGTTTGGGGAGAAGGAAGCGTGGGCCCGAAGTTGGGTAGATGAAATGCGAAGGTTTTTGTGTACATGTTTATTAAGGCTCTTAGTTACCTCCAATTTAACACCAGTTATTGTAAGATATCATATTCTTCTAAAGAGGCTGCTCTATTATTTTTTTTACATTTTTGAATTAATGAATTCCCTTATTAGAGGCTAGTTAAAGCAGATGCCAGTTTGTTGATTTTTTAAAAATCCTATTTTCTTCAAAAGCTCTTCCCTTCAATATGATCTCCAAAGGGCTGAAAATGCTGTCCTCTAAAGCACACCAAAAGGCCAGTGGTCATGGATGAAGAAAGTAAACCCATTAAAGAGGAAATGGGCAGTGTATACGTAGAGCTGGTTCACTTCCTTGTACAGTAGAAGCTAACGCAATATTGTGAAGCAATTATACTACAATAATAAAAGATGACTGTAAAATTAACTAAAAATAAAAATAAAGATGCAATGATTAGTGTACCAAGACTATTTGGGAGAAAGCATGGGAAATCAAACCAGTCAATCCTGAAGGAAATCAACCCTGAATATTCATTGGAAGGACTGATGCTGAAGCTGAAGCTCCAATACTTTGGCCACGTGATGCAAAGAGCCGACGCATTGGAAAAGACCCCGACGCTGGGAAAGATTGAAGGCAAAAGGAGCAGGGTTGGCAGAGGATGAGGTGGTTGGGTAGCATCACCAACTCACTGGACATCAATCTGGGCAAACTCCGGGAGATAGTGGAGGACAGAGGACCCTTGTAGGCTATAGTCCATGGGGTCGCAAAGGGTCGGACACAACTTAAGAGACTGGATCACTGTAAATGGGAATTATACTAAATATCTTATGTTTTTTCATGGAAAAAAAATGAATTTCATTTAAATCAAGAAATACTCTGAGGGAAAAAAAAAGAAGAAAAAAAAAAAAAAAAGGGAGGCAATGTTCGGCCCTTTGTCAGACCCAGAATCATTCCTGGAGGCACAGGGCTTACAGTAAGGAAGACAAGGTTTGCTCTATTTGTGGAGGCCTCCGAGGGTGCCAGCCGGTGGCTCCTACGTCAGTAGTGTGATCTGTTCAAAGGCTAGGTGTGACGTGTCCCTTCTGCTGCTTTCCTATGCTTTCCCAAAACCCAACTCCTCTCTCAGGTGGCCAAACCCGCCTCTCAGTCTGCAAGTCTCGGAGCATCCTGCCCCCAGCCTCACCTTCCAGTAAGGGCCACCCTGCTCCTTCCCCTTCCCCTGTGCTGAGATCCCTTCTGCTCTCCAAGACCCCCTCCCCTCCCACCGCGGTGTTTGCATAGGCCCGACTGCATCTAGACTCCACCACCTCTATCACCCTCCCCAGTTAATGCTTCCATAGACTTTGGGGCCACAGAAACTTGGTCTTGTCCAGAAACCCCTCTCCCCAAATTCTCTGACTGTATCAGGCCTTATTCTTATCTGTCAGAGGATGCGGGGCTTCTCTCCTGGGCAGCAGAAATTCCCGCTGTAACTTTGCATGCATTTCTAAGCACTTTTGATTCATATCTTTTTTTTAGACCACTGAACCCTGTGGTCCTGAGGGGACCCATCCTACCTGCTCTGTGCTCATCAAGTCCTCCCCAGCACTTAGCTCAGGGCTGGCGCAGAGTAGACCCTGGAGCAAATGAGTGAAAGACCCCAAGCTTGGCAGACCCCAAGACCCAGCTTAGGAGGGAACAAGATGCCTGTGACATGGGCCAGATGCCACGGAGTAAGTGGGCTTCAGCAGGAAGGTCAGTGACTCAGAGCTGGGACCCCAGCCCAGTCCGTTGCTCTTTGCAGAGTCCCTGTTTGTGATTGTCTAATGAATAGAACGTGAGAGCTCAGGAGAGACCAAAGAAATGCTCAATGTCCTGCGTGACCCCAGAGGGGAAAGCGTTTGAAAGGGAGTTAATGAAATGTAGTCAGAAAAAAAAAAGCATTAAAAAAAAGTGAAAGCTAAGAAGTTCTACATCTAGGAATTTAATCTACATAAATACAAATATACACCCAGAGGAATAAATATATATGGGTAACTAAATTCACTGCAGTTTTTATGAGGAACTAAACTCACTGCAGTTTTTATACGTATGCTTTGTACATGTATGAAAAAATGTATCTGTTTATACGCATATCTAAATTGTGTATATATTGCATGTGTTGTGCTTAGTTGCTTCAATAACGTCTGATTCTTTGCAACCCCATGGACCATAACCCATCAGGCTCCTCTGTCCATAGGATTCTCCAGGCAAGAACACTGGAGTGGGTTGCCATGCCCTCCTCCAGGGGATCTTCCCGACCCAGGGACTGAAGTCACATCTCCTAGGTCTCTTGCATCACAGGTGGATTCTTTACCACTAGCGCCGCCTGTGAAGCCCAGTATATGCTATACGATACACTAAGAAGTGTATATATGTGAATGTATATGTTGTTGTTGTTGTTGTTTAGTCGCTAAGTTGTGTCTCACTCTTTTGCGACGCCATGGACTGTAGCCCACCAGGTTCCTCTATCCATGGAATTTCCCAGGGAAGAATACTGGAGTGGGTTGCTATTCCCCTCTCCGAGAAATCTTCCCAACCCAGGAATTAAAACCACATCTTCTGTGTCTCTTGTATTGCAGGTAGATTCTTTACCACTGAGTCACCTGGGAAGCCCTATATACACAGACACACACACACACATATATATGTCCCAAGAGGAGGGCACAACAACCCACTCCAGTATTCTTGCCTGGAGAATCCCATGGACAGAGGAGCCTGGTGGGTTACAGTTCATGAGGTTGCAAACAGTAAGACACAACTGAAGTGACTTAGCGCACACACACACACACACACACATTTATGTGTATACATGCATGCACACATAAGTATATTTATGCATGCACACATGCACACACATGTGTGTATACATATGCAAAGTTTATCAAAACTTACTTGGGTACATTTTGGCCCATTCATACAATGAAACACTACTCAACCATTAAAAAGAACAACATTAATTTATGGGTACTAGTGTGGAAAAGTGTTAGTATAATACTATCTATAAAATGGAAACAGAATATTTGCATAATGATTTGCATGATATAAACACGTTTTCTTGAAATGTCTAGAGACGTGGGTTCCTAACAGATACTATGAATTTCCCACAGTGGAAAGTCTAAAATGACACACAACTATTATTCTTGATTAGTTCCTGGAATTAAGTTTGATGAGGTGAATTTTCACTCTTTTGTATCTGGATTTTAACAACTATCAAAGACACTATAATAGATGGGTAGAGCAGAATGCCACAGAAACCTAGAAGAAGAGCTTAGAAACAGGAAGAAGAGAATATCATCCTCTATGGCAATGGTTCTCAACCGAGACAATTTTGCACCCAGGGGTCATTTGGCAGTCAGTGTCTGGGAGCATGTGGGCTTGTTACATTCTGGGGTGGGGCAGATGCACCTGGCATCCATTGGGTAGGGGCCAAAGAACTGATACTTTCAAGCTGTGGTGCTGGAGAAGACTCTTGAGAGTCCCTTGGACTGTGAGGAGATCCAACCAGTCCATCCTAAAGGAGAGCAACTCTGAATATTCATTGGAAGGACTGATGCTGAAGCTGCAATACTTTTGCCAACTGATGCAAAAAGCCAACACAATGGAAAAGACCCTGATGCTGGGAAAGATTGAGGGAAGAAAGAGAAGAGGGTGACAGAGGATGAGATGGTTGGGTGGCATCACTGATTTGATGGACATGAGTTTGAGCAAGGTCCAGGAGATAGTGAAGGACCAGGAAGCCTAGTGTGCTGCAGCCCATGAAGTTGCAAAGAGTTGGACATGACTTAGTGACTGAACAGCAACAGCAAAAATGCCCTGAAACATATTTAATTATATAATAATAACACACAAACTCTCTTGATAAATTTCTTTTATATAGTTTTTACTTGGCCCAATATGTTTCCCTCATCAGTTCCAAGATATTTCCCCTTCGGATCATTACGCCTGGATTAGGGTGAGTGTTTAATACAATAATTTCACTAACTCAGGGAAATTATTTTTTGCCCAGAGGCAGGGTTGTGAAGAGTTTCCTCAAATGGAAGGGTATTAAGCATTGTTTGACACAAGGATGCTCGCTAGCAACTTAGTTTTGTTTTTGATAACTTTTATCCTCTTTGTTCATCTCTTGGGTAGGAAAAGAGCTGATTCTTTGGGGAATGTTTTCATTTCATTGCCTCATATTTGGGAAGGAGAGACTGTTGCAAGCAGAGAACCCAAAACTTGGGGGATTTTTATGATCATCCCAGCCGTGAATATCAAGGGAGCATCATTTAATAGAAAAGCAAAGTCTTAACTTCCAAAAGAGAACCTAGCATTCTCTAAGAGGGGGTGGAATTAAATTACTTTTATAAGAAATGGGAAGATATTGCTAATGGGAATATCTTGACTGGTGTCACTAATTAAAGAAGGCACTTTGGAATTAATTGACAGCCTGCACTTAAGAATATAATTGCATAGTAATCAACCATTGGTAGACAAAACTTAATACTATTTATTAGGTGAGGATAAAACTTTTTCCTGATATTTCAAAGCCAGGGATGCAGCTCTGTTCCTAAATGCATCTCCAGAAATGAATCAACTGTATTTGTGTGTGAGGAACCCAAGTGAATAAACAAGTAGGATTTTCTGAAGGGAACCACACAATGGGATTTATCTTGAAAAGAGCAATTGCAGACATATGTCATACGTCATTACCAGAGAGCTGGTGACAGCATTATTCATTATATGGTTGCAGAGTGTTCTAAATTAGAGAAATGGATTATTGGAAGTAGATGATTTCCCCAGATTGCTACTTAATAGTGACTAAGGGGTCCGCATTACTCATATTTGCAATGAAAATGGTGCCAAAATCCAGCAGTGGTTGACGGAAATGAAATGGACGATCTATTAGATTTAATCTGGAGGTGCTGCCTAATTTTAATGTCTCTGGCTTAGTATAAATGTCCTGGGGTCTCAGAGGTTGGGTGCTTGCAGCAATCAGATATGGAAGTGAAGATTTCCAAGATTTTCGCCTCTTGTCTGCCCCTGCTTCCTTACTTGCCATGTACGCACACAGCCATCAGCCTTTACCAACTAAATTTCTCCCTTTGCTCTTTTCCATTATGGGAAAGCGTCTACCTTTGCAGCTTTCCCTAACTGTCCTTACCTGTTTTGAGCTGCCAAGCTTCCCATCTGAAGTAAGCAACCCAACTGCTGTATTCATTCATTTATTCATTACGTAGAGTCCCAACTACATGTCAAGTCCTGCTGGCTCAGCCAGTAAAGAAGTCGCCTGCCGTGCAGGGGACCTGGGTTCGATCCTTGGGTTGGGAAGATCCCCTAGAGAAAGGAATGGCTATCCACTCCCAGAAGTCTTGCCTGGGAAATCCCATGGACAGAGGAGCCTGGCTGGCTATGGTCTGTGGGGTCACAAAAAGTTGGACACAACTTAGTGATGGAACCACCACCACACCCAACTATGTGTCAAGTCCTGTACTGGCCTTTGTGGAATTATGGGAACACTAGTGTCCCAGTACCTCCAGCCCCGGAGCTTTCCATCTCCAGGTGTGTATGTGTGTGTGTGCATGTGTGTGCATGTGCTCAGTCATGCTACACTCTTTGTGACCCAGTGGACTATAGCCCACCAGGCTCCTCTGTCCATGGAATTTTTGAGGTAAGAATAATGGAGTGGATTGCCATTTCCGTCTCCAGGGGGCTCTTCTCGACCCAGGGATCAAACCCGCATCTCCTGCATTGGCAGGCAGATTCTTTACCAGTGTGCCCCCTGTGAAGGAGGGTTAGGGACAGATATTAAATGTGTAGTCACACAAATCTTTATGTAATTTCCGCTGACTTCCTTACTGTTGTGATTACCACTTCAGGCTAAGCTCCAGGCATACCAACCTCCTTTCCTTTATTTGAATATTCTAAGCCATTTTGCACTGCAGGGCCTTTGCACTTACTCCTGTCTTCTTGGAAGGCTCTTTCCAGGGCTGTCCCCTACGCATCCTTCAAAACTTATTTTAACCACCATCTTTCTTTCTGAGGGCTTCCCTGGTGGTTCAGATGGTAAAGAATCTGCCAGGTTTTATCTCTGGGTCAGGAAGATCCCCTGGAGGAGGAAATGGCAACCCACTCCAGTAATTTTGCCTGGAGAATTCCGTGGACAGAGGAGCCTGGAGGGTTATGGTCCATGGGGTTGCAAAGAGTTGAACACAACTGGAAGATTGACACCTCTCTTTTTGAAATTACTTATTTATTTAACTTTTGGCTGCACTGTCCATAGGCTTTCTCTAGTTGCAGCGAGTGGGAGTTGCTCTCCCTTGAGGTGCCGAGGTCCGCAGGCTTCTCAGTGCAGTGGTTTCTTTTGTTGAGGAGCAGAGGCTCTAGGCATATGGGCTCAGTAGCTGTGACTCTCCAGTTCTAGCTTACAGACTCAGTAGATGTGACATCCCAGCTTAATTGCTCAGCGGCATAGTGGGATCTTCCCAAATCAGAGACTGAACCCATGTCTGCTTCATTCCAGGTGGATTCCCAACCACTGTACTCCTAGGGAAGTCCCTGACTGCCACCTTTCCTGACTACCTCATCTAGAGTGGCATTCTGCCTGGTTTATTACCCAACAGTTACCCTGATCATTTCCTCACTGCACTCATACATCTGTCAAGATCTTACTTGCTTACAAATGTGTTGTGTGTCTCTCCCTCGAAAAGCTATGTATCACAGGGGCATGCATTTTGTCTTCCTGGTGTTTTTACCACCAGCACCTCTAATTGAGTGGGTACCTAATAAACATCAGCTGTTGACAGACGTGGCTGCCAGCCGTGATCAGTGTCACAAGAGGGGAACACCAGATGCTACAGAGAATTATAGCAGAAAGACCTCATTTAGATGGAAGGTACAGGGGAGACCTCTGCGAGGGACTGACATTTCAGTTGATGGGTTTGTAGGATTAGATAGGAAGAGAGAGAGGAGGAAGCCACATTTCCAGACCAAGGCAACAGTGTAGGGACAGCCTGAAGAGACAGAGAACTTGGTGCATCCTGAGAATTGACAGATGAGGATGCCTGGAGACCAGGGAGGGAGGAGCAGCAATGTGAACAGGGGCTAGAGGAATCAGCCTTGGAGGCTGTGAAAGAGCTTGGACACTGCGAAGTCACTGGAGGCGTTTAAAGGATTACAGGGACACGGCCCTATAAATATTTTAATAAGATCTCATTGGCTGTTGTGAGCAGACTTGTTTGGAAGAGAAAGAGGAAAAAGATGCCTGAAGCATTGCCGGGCACAGAGCAAGTGCTCACTAACTGTCTGTTAGGTAAGGACAGTAACTATCTGAATGGATGCTGAAAGGGGAGATCAGTAGGAGGGAATTTGGTTCTTAAAAGAAACCTTGCTAAAACGTGAAGTTTGGCAAGGGGAACACTTGATCATTATAAACAATTTCTAAAGTCAGGCGTCCTCTTTCTTGGATCTGAAACTACAGCATGTCACTTAGATGTCTCTGACTCCCAAAGTCATTCTTACAGATTTTTTTTCTTGTCTTTGTGGTTTTGTCCACCTGGAAGCCAAACTTCCTCTTGGTTGATTGACTTCAAAAGCCCAACCTCTCATATAGAGATGGCTCCATCAGCAAGGACCATGGACCAACCTCCACAAACACAATCATCTGTGATGATCCATTTCTTTCCTTTCTGAGTTTCAGCCTCCAAAGAAAACCTGAATGTAGGCATTGACTGCTGTGTATTTTATCCTGCATAATCAGGACAAGAAATGAAGTAGCACTAGTATTCAAGAGATAACACATTTTAGTAACAAACTCCCAAGACTCAGTGGCTTTATACCATTCAAGTTTACATCTTCTTATTCACCAGGTCAAAATGGGTATTCCTGATGGGTGGGTAGCCATCCGCCAGGAAGCAATGCAGTGACCCAAGCTCCTCCCCTTTGTGGTTCTGCCATGATGGTTGCCAAGGAGAGGGAGGATCACATGGGCCAAGCCTAACATGAAAACAGAGCAGCACCCTCACTCACTTCCCTTGGCTCAAAATGGTCACATGACCACACCTGGCTGCCAGGGAAGATGGAAAATGCTGTCTTTGTCCCTGGAGGAAAAATAAACCTGCAAATGAGCAGCCAGCCAAGCTTTGCCACTGAGCAACTTCCTTAGAAATTTGAGATGCCTTTGCTCAGCCCAGTATTCTTGCCTGGAAAATTCCATGGACAGAAGTGCCTGGCAGGCTTTAATCCATGGGATTGAAAAGAGTTGGACACAACTGAGCATGCATTGGGAGTTGCTATTATACAATTTACAGTATTTAATGGCTTTGCTACTTTATTAATGTGGTATGGTAACATGTTACCGAGTACGCTAGGCAGTTTTTCCTCATGAATTCTGGAAAATAAGAAGTTGTCACAGTGTTCTGCTTTCTCATCCACTCCTTAGAATCTGTTTTGCAAACAGTGATGTAGTTAAGGATTTCTCCTCTGCAGCTGAATTAAACTGCAGAAAGAAAGCAGCGTTTGAAGTCAGGAACTGAAATACACAGTAACAGAGGCAACCAGAAACCCCATAGTGTTTTCACCTTGTTTTGTCACATCTCCCAGCAAACTCATGGTTTGTTTGAGGACTCTGCTGCACTCCTTTCAGAGGTATCTTGACTTCCATAACATTTCAGATCTTCCTTCTGTGTGATTTAGAATGGCACCTCAAAACAGGAACCTTTTGTTTCTGGGGAAATCAGATCATCTTTCAGGATATGGCTGAAGGCATGTCTCATCCAGTCTTCCTCTCACCCTCGTACAGATGTGACAGATTCTTTCTTTCTTGGGTTCCAGTTTATGCTGTGTAGCCTCCTGTGATTAGCTTGTCTATTACCATAATGCAGTTCTTTGTTTTCTTAATAAAATATAACCCCAGTTGATTGAAGAACACTTAGAAATTACAGATTAAAAAAAAAGTAAGTGAAAATCTTGCATTTCCACTCTGCAGTGCACCTACTGTTGTTATGCACTCTCCCTGTCGTTAGACTGAGAGCGTGTTGAAGGCAGAGGCCGTGTTCCTGCCCTGCCCTTGTGGTTGAATTCCCCTTGCTGAGCAGAGAGCCTGACTTATGTGAAACCCTCCATAGAAGCAGAAGAATGGAAAGGTGGCTAGATGGATGGCTAGAGGACCCATCTAGCTAGTCACAGATGGGCATGCCTACTCTTTTCTGAGTTTACTCGGCTCAGAGAAGGAGGACTTGTAGGTGACATATATGGGTTAGCCTCTGCCACAGCAGTGCTGAGAGGAGAATCCTGCAGCTTGCAAAGTCTTCAATTTTAAGTTCTTTGGGAAAGTTCATTTTCTGCATGGAAATAACTATAAACTAAGACTAGCTTGCACTAGGTAACTTATAAGCCGTCCATTTCAATGTTCTGACACTTTCGAGTGTATCCGGAGCTCACACAGGTGTGCTGCAGGTCTGTTCCATGATGTGTGTCCAGATCCAGGCTCCTTCCGTAGCTGCATCACCCAAGGTGAGTTTGCACGGGAAGAGAGTCAGAGGGCTACTCTCAGACTGTCTGCGATGGAGGGGATGTCCATGCATGGTCCCCTTGAGGCACCCTGCTTCACCCCAGTGCTAGAGTCTTTTAAATGACCAGGGATGATGGGAGAACTAGATATGAGGGAACACTAGGTGTGTGGGCCAAAATAACCATGTCTTCAGTTCAGTTCAGTTCAGTGGCTCAGTCGTGTCTGACTCTTTGCGACCCCATGGACTGCAGCACGCCTTAGGAGGCAGTATAAGAATGCTTCAGAATTCAAATACTGGACTCAGACTGCCTGGGTCAGAGCTTTTACTGGGGGTGATTTGTATAATCTTGGATAAGTCATTCAATCTCTCTAAGCCTCACTTGCCTCATAGAAAATTGGGAAGAATAATAGTTTTAATTAAATGCTATGCAGATCAGTGAACTTGGCATTGCACAATCTCACTAAATATTAATTATCTCTTTTTTAAACATTTTTATTTTGTATTGGGGTGTAGCCAATTAACAATGTTGTGGTAGTTTCAGATGAACAGCAAAGGGACTCAGCCATACATATCCATGTATCCCCCAAACTTCCCTCCCATCTAGGCTGCCACATAACATTGAACGGAGTTCTGTGTACTATAGGTCCTTGTTGGCTATCCATTTTAAATATAGTGGTGTGTTATCTTAAAAGGCTAATACTTAAAAGAGTTATCATGATTACAATCCTATTATCATTGTTGGTAGTAGTAATAGTAGCAATCTGTTTGCTTTGCCCCTTCAGTTGCTCTCAATTAGAGACACACACGTGGACATAACTTGACAGGGTATACCAGAAGGCTCAATGCTCAATTTTTCCCAGCTGCTCCTATCCAACTCTGAAAATTGCCCTGAGGAGCCACCTGCCCATAAAGTGTTCATTACTGAAGACCATGTAAGATAGAGCATGCTATTTTTTGAGGAATAAAGGGGGAGGTGTATCTATCATTTCCAACACAGCTGCCTCTGTCTGAAAATGATTACCCCACACACCACCATCAGCCCCACTGCCTCGGTCCCACCACAAAGCCTGATGAAGTGTTCGCGGCAGCAATGCTGCTCAACCATCCACAGACTCAATAAACGCCCTGAAATTTAACATGCGTCTGCTGTCTGCTGAACAGCTCTGGGCACAAATAGGTTTCTTTTATTATGGACAGAAAGGCCAAGTGAAATTTTAATCAGACAGACAAGGAGGGTATCTGAGAACACTGAAATGCCAGACCTGCTGATATTTCCACAATATTGAACTTGTCTTTTTGGGGGCCTCTGTAGCTATTTCAATTAGCTGTGAGACACACAGCCTGTGTTTTTTGCAAACTCTCTTCTTTTTAATTAAGCGGCTGTTCACTGGGATATTAGAAAGCACACATTTCTTCTTGTAATATGCAAACTACTGAAGTGAAAATTAAGCAGTTGAAACATTTGGGTTTAAAGAGTTCATGGTTATCTCAATCTATGTAGGCATTGTACCATTCTTACTGGATATTCTGGGTGTTTTCTCCCTCTCATCTCAAGTTGCTAGATTTCTAGGCCTCAGTGTTTTATAGCATATATTTGCTCCAATACATGGTCCTCTTGCTGTCTTTTTTTTTCTTTTTAAAATTGCATAATATTTGGTTGAAACAACAACAACAAAAATACCTGTAACAAATATGGATACTGGGAAACACAGTCAAACTAAGATCCATTTCAGTTTAGTTCAGTTCAGTCACTCAGTCGTGTCCGACTCTTTGTGACTGCATGGACTGCTGCACGCCAGGCCTCCCTGTCCATCACCAACTCCTGGAGTTTACTCGAACCCATGTCCATTGAGTAGGTGATGCCATCCAGCCATCTCATCCTCTGTCGTCCCCTTTTCCTCCTGCCCCCAATCCCTCCCAGCATCAGGGTGTGTTCCAATGAGTCAACTCTTCGCATGAGGTGGCCAAAGTACTGGAGTTTCAGCTTCAACATCAGTCCTTCCAATGAACACCCAGGACTGATCTGCTTTAGGATGGACTGGTTGGATCTCCTTGCAGTCCAAGGGACTCTTAAGAGTCTTCTCCAACACCACAGTTCAAAAGCATCAATCTGTCAGCACTCAGCTTTCTTCACAGTCCAACTCTCACATCCATACATGACCACTGGAAAAACCATAGCCTTGACTAGACAGACCTTTGTTGGCAAAGTAATCCCTCTGCTTTTTAATATGCTGTCTAGGTTGGTCATAACTTTCCTTCCAAGGAGTAAAACGTCTTTTAATTTCATGGCTGCAATCACCATCTGCAGTGATTTTGGAGCCCAAAAAGATAAAGTCTGACACTGTTTCCACTGTTTCCCCATCTATTTCACATGGAGTGATGGGACCAGATGCCATGATCTTAGTTTTCTGAATGTTGAGCTTTAAGCCAACTTTTTTTTTTAAGCCAATATTTTCACTCTCCTCTTTTACTTTCACCAAGAGGCTTTTTAGTTCCTCTTCAGTTTCTGCCGTAAGGGTGGTGTCATCTGCATATCCATGAACCTACCACAAATTTGAATAGTAAAACATTCATCGATACTATTAAAATGACCTGTTTCCTCCTTGGTGAGTTTACCTTTCATGATAATCATCAAACACCATTTTGTCAGTTAAGGTGCATAAAAGTACTGCTAATCACTGGAAATGCTAGAAGGAAAAGAAATCTTTATTTCTTTAAAATGAAGCATTGTCAATGTATTAGTCCTCTGGAATATATTGGAAGTTAATCTTAAAAATAAGAAGCCAACTTCAGGGTGTGAGGGGAAATTGAGCCATCTCTGACATTGATTGATTGATTTTTTCATTCATTCCCTCACTGGTTCCTGTATTTATGGATTCTCATTCATTCTGCCATTCCTTCATCAAATATTGAGCATAATAGCAGTCTTCTTTAACAGAGTATTAATATGATCATCATTATAGTGTTTAATTATAACATTATAATTATAGCATTGTGACCATAATATAGGAGCTCTATTGACAATTCCTTTTGAGATGAAAGGAAGACATGAGGTTTGGTTTGCAAGCTCATGTCTTCAGAAACTGAAAGATATCTTTCTTTCAACCGTGTTAGACAGGGATCCACTTTATATATCCTAATTACACCAAAAAAGCCAAAAAGCAACCACAAGGTGTTTTAAGTGACACCTTGTTTTCCATTTTTATTTTCCTTGTGTTTGCTTGAAGGTAAAAGCCTCAGAGTGTGCCTGGGAATGAAGAGTCAGTAATTCTATAGTTTTGGATGATTTTCAGAGCTGTCTAACCTTGGGCCGATGAGACAGGTCTTACCATGGGGCTCCTCTCCCACAAACTGTCCACCCACAGTTCTGGAGCTAATTTTGCTCTCAAAACCCTCAGAAATGCTTTCGGTTGCTGCTGACTCTTGAGTTGTAAGGAATGCCAAAGCCCTCTGGGGAAAACAATGGGGAAACCTCAGGGACTGAACCTTCCTGAAGGTGGATGGCAGCCCACCTACGCCTCCAGTTTCTATGTTCTCTGTGGAAGCCGATGAACTTCACTCTCTTCATTTGAATGTAGCTCAAGAGCAGTTTTTTAGCATGAAAAATACATCTGGATGCTAGCCGTTTGAATAACTTCAGTAAGGAAATACGTAAGACATGGTATAGTTTCAGGAGCATATCTTTTTTCTTTAAATAAATAAAAGCATGTATCATTCTTTTTTTTCCCCCCTAATTGGAGAAGCAACTCATGTCCACCTTTGCAAACACAAATACTTCCTTCTTACATACAGAAAAAACACTTCCTCCTTAATTCAACCACCTGGAGATTGTTCACTACTTAAGGCAACTTTGCTGACCTAATTCTACATATATACCTGTGTGTGTGTTTGGAAAAAAAATCAGATTATACATTTCTATCCTGCACAGTGGGTGCATATGAATGCATCTCTTCTTTCCCATGGCTCTGCAGCATTCCAGGGTATCAGTGTATGGCCGTATCATAATTGATTTAACCAGTCTCCTTCCTGCTGATGGGTATTCAGGTTGTTTCTGGGTTGTTTTTTTTGTTGGTCTGAAAACACATTTTAAGGAAATGCTTTTCCAAGTGAAATAGTCTGTGAGAGTGAATACCTCTTGGGTTTCAAGAATGGGTGACAAATCCTTCTCCTTCCCCTTGAGAACATTTTGCCAAGTTTGACAGAAGTATCCAGTTCACCAAGGATGGCGTCAAGCACAGTGGTTATGGTTGCTCTCATGGGGCAAACAGTAGTTAGAAAAACACAAGTCCCAGGAAGAAAAAAAAAAAAAAGAAAATTCTAATCTTAGAGTGGCTTTACTGCTTTCAGATAACAATGCTTTCCTGGTGGTTCCTCTTTGCACAAAGACACATTAGTGGATTTGGGAATGTCCCCTTGACTCTTCTGCTCTTTGAGTAATCAATAATAGAAATAGGATTTGAGCCCCAGGATAAAGCACTCCTGAACTGCTTGTTTCCTCAATGCCTTTATAACCCCTAGGTGTGGCCCCAGTGTCTAAGAATAAGGAAGAAAATCACCCAAGTTTCCATCTGTCTCATCCAAATCCCAGGGGTTGCGTGGATCATGATGGCTTGTACCTGTGCTTACTCAGTGGTGTCTGACTCTTTGTGACCCCTTGGACTGTCGCCCCCACCAGGCTCCTCTGCCCATGGAATTCTCCAGGCAAGAATACTGGAGTGGGTAGCCTTTCCCTTCTCCAGGAGATCTTCCCAACCCAGGGATTGAACCCAGGTCTTCCGCATTGCAGGTGAATTCTTCACCATCTGAGCCACCAGCAAGCCCGAGAATACTGGAGTGGGTAGCCTATTCACCATCAAAAAATGCACCATTTTTGGCAGAGCTCTTTCTCAGTGATGTATTCACTTTTTACTTGTTCTCTCCTCTACCCCCCTCATCATCTAAGCCATCATCACCTCATCCCTGAATAGCTGCAGTGGCCTATTAACTGCTTTCCCTACCTACCCTGTTGCCCCTAAACCTACTCTCCCCATGGCTTCTGGAGGAATATTTTCTTTTTCTGGCAGCACCATGTAGCATGCAGGATCTTAGCTCCCTGACCAGGGATCAAACCCTGGACCCCTGTACTGAGGGCTTGGAGTCTTGACCATTGGATAACCAGGGAAGTCCCTGGAGGAATCTTCTTAATCATCAAGTTACTCTTTGGCTTCCAACCCTTCAGTGGTTTCCAGGTCCCGTTGGAGAAATTGTCAAGGATCACACTTATTCTTGGCAGCCCCTGCGTCTCCAGCACAGCCCCCTGGACATCCTCCCGCAAAGACTCTGTGCTCTCCATCCGTGCTGGGGTCATCTCAGTCCCAGTTCCGCATGGATGTTCCTTCTCATTCTCATAGCTCAGCTTTCAGTGTCCCCTTCTCAGAGACCATCAACAGGAGGCGCTCCTTCCTCGGGTGTCACAGAGGTCAGGCTCTTTGCCTTCCGCAGTGCCCACATCACCGCGTGTAATCCGTGCCCGTCCCTATGACTCATCTGGTTCTGCCACTGCAGTGCACGCTCCATCAAGGTGAAGCACTGTATTTTTCATGCTTACATTGCCTGGTCCGGTGCCTCCTATGTAGGGGACCCTTGGCACATCTTTCTTTCTTTTTTAAAAATTTAATTACTTGTTTGTTTTTGGCTGCACTGGGTCTTTGTGGCTGCCAGTGGGCCTTCTCTAGTTGTGGTGAGTGGGGTTACTCTTCATCATGCTGCGCAGACTTCTCACTGCAGGGACTTCTCTTGTTGCAGAGCCTAGACTCTCAGTCCGAGTTGGCTCAGTAGCACACAGGCTTAGCTGCCCCTTGATCCTCCTGGACCAGGGATCGAACCCTTGTCCCCTGCCTTGGCAGGTGGATTCTTAACCACTAGACCACTGGGGAAGTCCAATACATCTCTCTTGAATTGAAGAATGGAGAGGAGAAATGAGATGTGCTTTTTGTGAGTGTCTGTGAAACCTTTGTCCCTTATTAGATGAGCAGTCTCAGTGGGCCCTAAAGCCGTGTCTTCGGGAAAAGTGGATGCCTTCTGGGCTTGACCCAGTTAACCAAGTAAAGATGACTCCTAAAGAGCAAGTTGTGTTGCCTGAAACCCCGACTTCCTCAACCATTATCCGTGGACAATGGGAAACAGGAGGCAGCATCGTGTTCCACCAGATGACAGCTGGGTCGTAATGAGAGAGAGAAAAACAAGCCCCCAGCAAATGGGATATAAAACGTGGGACACCCCGGGTGGGGGAAGAACCCGGGGAGCTGTTGGGAGAGCTTCCGGGATGTAAGATCAGAGCTCTGATGCGGAAACGCTCAGAGACTTTGGCCCCTATGAATCATGTATTGGGGAAAGAGTTGAGTGTCTACAGACGTCAAATAACCAATAAAATTTCATGAATGGTAATGCTCTCTGGGCTCCAGGAAAATAAAGCTGACCTTACAACATGATCCCGCTAACAAAATTAGGTCATTTGTCTTTGATAGGAGATGGCCACTTCCTTATTTTTTATTTATTCATTTGTAAGCAGCTGCTTTAATAAGCCTGCATGGTCTTGGAAGGCACGCTCATAAGTTCTGGTAAAGCCTGGAAGAAAATTACAGAAGGAAAGGCTGTCTCTAAATTACTCCAAGAAAAAAAGGAAAAGAGGCCATGGCTAACACTTCCAAGAGATGCAGTTTTACGTCTGTGGGGCAAGACGATTTCTGCAGACTGGGTGCATGTGGGAAAGGAGAAGGAAGGTCTCAAATCACAGAGCTGTAAAATAGGTTCATTTCTGCCTCTCTTGGGAAATGAAGTGTCGTTCCTGTGAGCTTAGAACTTTCTCTGTCCTTCCTCAGACAGCCCTGCTCACAGATGGTTTAGCCATACCTGCCTCACAGCTGGGGCAAGTGACATCCCAAACCTCTAATCCCCATTCTGTCACCTAAGGGCTTCCCTGGTGGCTTGGATGGTAAAGAATCTGCTTGCAATGTAGGAGACACGGGTTCGATCCCTGGGTTGGGAAGATCCCCTGGAGGAGGGCATGGCAACCTACTCCAGTACTCTTGCCTGGAGAATCCCATGGACAGAGGAGCCTGGCGGGCTATAGTCCATGGGGTCACAGAGAGTTGGACATGACTGAGCGACTAACTTTCACTTCGAGGCTGCATCGCATTTCACGGCATGCAGTTAACATGTATGTTAACATGTGTTCTCTGAGTTGGCTGAGAATGGGCTGCTCCTGGAAGGGATCATCTGGGCACCTCTGCTTCAGGAGGTGGGTCCAGCCCAACCCAGCTCCTCACCACAGGTGGCGGGGAGGGGGCACCAGAGTCAGCTCTAGTGTGTTCCTTCTGGAGCCCAGACCTGGGGCAGCGGTCTTCTGGAAGGGCCGCCTCGTTGCTCCATCATCATCTCCTTGTTGATGGCAGGGCGGACGGGAGGATGAGCTGGAACCCTTTCACTGTGGCCCGTGTTTTTACGCCCAACACAGATCACGTGGCTGATACCGGTCTAAGCTCCAGGGCCGTGTTTTCCACTGCGGGCAGGGGGAGCTGCAAAGCCGATGGCAAAGGTCATGAATTGAAGGGGCCTTCAGAACCAGTTCAGATAATTCCATCAACCCCGACCTAACCGCAGGAGGCTGATGTCATTAGACAGCTGCAGTCATAGTTATTAGAGCATTTGTCTAACTGCGAATGCTTACGCATCTGTATTCTTTGTTTTAAAGCAATCATGTATTGCTGCAGTAATTCACAAGACCTCACAATATCATTGTACTAAGAAAAGAACGAAGATACCAAGTTACTCCCCCAGGACTTTCTAATGCCAAGCAAGCCATGGTTGATGATAGCCTCCAAATGAAGTGACACAGCCAGCGACTGACACTGTGGCAACCTGGGGAGCCCGTGGCCGTTCAGCAGAGGGGCCCCACATTGCAGTTGTTTGTGACCACCTGCAAGAGTCCGTATGGTGTGTCCACACCTTCTCATTTGACTGGAGACACCTGGAATTGTATATCTGAAATTTCCATTTTTTTTCCCTTTTTTTTTTTTAATGTTGGCCACTAATACAAATTATATAAAAACACTTTTCATGTCCACCAAAAAAAAAAAAAAAAGACCCACACATTTGTTGATTACACATGGCGAGCAGACAACAGATAGCCAATTCAAGGTTGAAGGCAGTATCTGCTATTTTCAGCACTGTTGGTCATTTCTAGTTAAATAGATAGTTGAGAGAGAAAGTGAAAGTCACTCAGTTGTGTCTATTTGCGACCCCATGGACTATACAATCCATAGAATTCTCCAGGCCAGAATACTGGAATGGGTAGCCTTTCCCTTCTCCAGGGGGATCTTCTGAACCCAGGGATCAAACCCAGGTCTCCTATATTGCAGACAGACTCTTTACCAGCTGAGACACAAGGGAAGCCCAAGAATACTGGAGTGGGTAGCCTATCCCTTCTTCAGTGGAACTTCCTGACCCAGGAATTGAACTAGGGTCTGCTGCATTGCAGGATGATTCTTTACCAACTGAGCTATCAGGGAAGCCGAAGAGAAAGAGAAATAGAAAGGATGGTAAATAGGTAGTAGAAAGATCGATTAATAGATAGAAAAAACTCCCCAGTGTGGAATTGCATGTGATAACCTAAATAACACTGCAAAGTGGCAGAAACGCAATAGCCAGCATTTAAACAGCAAGTTATAGACTCAGAGAAAGAGAGGGTCAGAGTTTCTTGTCAGAGACAATGACCTGAATTCACCAGTCTCATTCCCTTGCTCAGTCTCATTCCTCTCCAAATGGAGAGGAACAGAAAACAAGAGAATCTCAAGGAACAGCCAAACATTGCCTACCCTGGCCAATGCCACCTTGCTCTGTGCACACATTTGGGGCATCTTGACTGCCCTGCTCTCAAACCACATTTAGGCAATACCCACCTTGCTTAGACTTGTGCCCTCCTGAACCTGTAGACTTAGGGAAAATTAAACAGCTGTCTTTGGGTATTTATGGGACCCTCTGCAGATTCTTCTTGTCTGGCTCAGATATAACTATCCCTAGAGGATGAAACAAAGGAACCCAAAAACTTACTGAAAATTCCTAAATGCATAGGGGGAAAAGATGTCCAAGTATCAGAGACATGTGTTGATAGTACTGAGGTTCAGTATTGAAGAATTCATTTCTGTGGTACCTAAAGTCAGCTCCTTCAATACACTGCTCATTGACAGGAATTAGATTCATTTTTAAGAGAAATAGATTATGACAAAAGAAGAAAAATGTATCCGAATGCTTTATATAGAACCGGAATGCTCCTTTGCCATGACTGAATGTCTAAATGCCATGAGTTCTTCAAATCCAGTTCAAACGCTACCTCCTTCAAAAATCCACCCCAGTTTCTAGCACTGGAAGCCTTCACTGTCTGTCTTCTCTGACCATGGTTCTTTGTTTTTAGTCCTGTCTTGTATCTTAATTCTTAATGTGTGTGTGTGCCTACTAAGTCTCTTCAGTCGTGTCCGACTCTTTGTGACCCCATGGACTGTAGCCCACCAGGCTCTTCTGTTCATGAAATTTTCCAGGCAAGAATACTGGAGTGTGTTGCCATTTCCTACTCCAGGGGATCGTCCCAACTCTGGGTCCAAACCCACATCTCTTATGTCTCCTGCATTGGCAGGCCGGCTTTTTACCACTAGTGCTACCTGGGAAGCCCAGTTCTCTCTACCTCATGTTATAGTTACTCATTTCCCCACTAGAATAGGAAGTTGATTTAGGTTAGGAACCTTGGGCTTTATCTTTGTTATAGATATGGATTTTAGAAGGTGAACAAAAGAGATGAGTGACTTTTTAAAATCTCAAATGAACAGAGAAATCTACCCTCTACCTCTGCATACATACACACCTTCTAAACTGGGCTAACAGAAAAAGACCCTTTACACATTTAGTCTCTTGAATTGTAAAGTGAAATGCTAAGTTCCTCAATTTGGGGTGTCTGTCTCCCCATCACTCAATCACTCATTCAACAATTGTTTGTTGAGGTCTTTTAGAAGCCAAGGACTGAGTTGGATTCTGATGATCTTTTGGGAATGAAGCCTGTTCTTAGGCTTGAAGCTTTTAAATAGTAAATAAATTATTACATACTTAAAAATGGGGGCAGGCATGATGAAAGGATCAAATAGGGCATCCCACAAAAGAAGATAATGATGGGAGTGGGTGGAAGAAAATTCTACTGAGATAAGGTGGTCCTGGAGGGCTTCTCTGAGGAGGTGATGAGTAAGCTAATAAATAACAGATGGCAAAGAGCCAGGCTATAAAGAACAGGTTTGAGTAGAGAACCTGAAACGAGGCCAGATATACTGAGTGAGAAAGAAGAGATGGGAGACATTGCAGGAATAAGCAATACCACCAGATCAATGCCCACCCAGCTGAAATTCTCTCCTTTGTTGAGGCATCTTTACTGGGCCTCAACTAATCCATACTCCTCTTTCCATGTCTTCTATGAGTTTATCCCTGATTCACAATTTTGCATTATTTCCACTTTCCCTCGTTCTGATACAACTATGCCCAGATAAAAATCATCTATTGGCAAAAAAAAAAAAAAAAAAAATAGTGACAATACCAAGTGTTGGAAAGGATCCCTCATACATTGCTGGTGGTGATTTAAAATGGCACAACTATTCCCAATGATGGTTTGTCCTTTTCTTGTAAAACTAAACGTGCCACTAGCATATAACTCATTGTGCTCTTGAGTGTTTATGCTAGGAAAGTGAAAGCACGTTCACACAAAACTTCCTAGCAATTTTATTTAATAATGAAAAATGAGAAACAACCCAGGGGCCTTCAGTGGGTGAGTGGTTAAATAGACCATGGTACATCCCCACCGTGGAATACTATTCAGCAGTGAAAAGGAACATATTGTTGACACATGCAGCGACTTGACTCAATCTCTGAGGAATTATACTGAGTGAAATAAAAAAACCCAGTCCTGAAAGGTTGCATACTATGTGATCCTATTTATATAGCATTCTTGAAATGATGAAAGTGTGGAAACGGAGAACAGATGAGTGCTTGCAGAAGTCAGGAGCAAGGAGTAGAGCTGGTGTTCTGTTGTTGTTTCATCACTAAGTCAGTTGTGTCTGACTCCTTTACGACCTCATGGACTGTAGCCCACCAGGCTTGTCTGTCCATAGGATATCCCGGTAGAGTTGGTAGGTATGTTATAAAAGGTCAGTGCAAGAGATCCTTGAATTGACGGACTGTGTCTTGACTGTTTCAACGTCTCTCTCCTGGCTGTGATAACATCTACAGGATTGCAAGATGTTACCATTGGGGCGATTAGGTTAGGAGTACGTGATATCTCTCTATGTTCTTTCTTACAACTACATATGAATTTACAATGATCTCAAAACAGGAAGCTTAATTTAAAAAATCTATCAGGATAACAAATTAGTTTTCTGAGCTGTTTTTTTCATCTATTAGCATATTAAATGTTTTTATTTAAATGTCTATCCCCTCTTTCAGATTGTGAGAGCTTTCACTCCAGAGATCTCGTGTTAATTATCTTTGCATACCTCCTCTCAACAATCCTCCTATTTACTGCTGAGGCAAGAACAGAGCCCTGGGGTCAGGAAAACATGAGCAGAATCCCAGATCCAAGGTCAGGCACAAGGCTGTGGCAAACCGAGGGCATGCCTGGACCTCACAGAGGGGCCAGCAGGCTGCACCCCACCCACACACCCCACCCCTCATCCCCTGGGCTTCCTATGAAGAAGCACCGTGGACCAGGCGTGGATGGATGTAGGTGTGCCTGTGCTCCCTGAGAGGGGCCTCACTACTTTCTTTCGCTTTGTTTTTTTGGTTTTGTTTTCTAGGAGAGGCAGGATGAGTGTATTACTTTCCTGTAACTGCTATCAATGATTATCATAAACTTAGAGACTTCATTTAAAATAAAGTTGTTTTTTTTTTTTGATGTGGACTGTTTTTTAAGTCTTTATTGAATTTGTTGGACTGCCCAAGTGGCGCTGGTGACATCTGCTTGCCAGTGCTGGAGCCGTGAGAGATGTGGGTTTGATCCCCGGTCAGGAAAGTGCCCTGGAGGAGGGCGTGGAAACCCACTCTGGTATTCTTGCCTGGAGAATCCCGCAGGCGAAGGAGCCTGGCGGGATACAGTCCATGGGGTCGCACAGAATCGGACTTGGCTGAAGTGACTTCGTATGCAAAACTGAATTTGTGACAATACCACTTCTGTTGTTTACATTGTTGTTGTTGTTGTTTTGGCCAGAAGGCATGCGGAATCTTAGCTTACTAACCAGGGGTGGACCCTGCACTGCAAGGTGAAATCTTAACCTCTGGACCACCAGGGACGTCCCCAACTTGGTGACTTTAAACAACAGAAATTTGTTCTGTCACAGTCTGGTGGCCCAAAGTGTATGAATTAAGGTCAAGGGCCTGTAATCACTCTCTCCAGAGGGTCTAGAGGAGATTGTGCTCTTGCCTTTTCTAGCTTCGAGAGACTTCCTGCAGTCCCAGACAGGTGGCCACATGACTCCAGACTCTGTAGGTACAGAGTCATCTCCTCTATGTGTGTCTCTGCCCCGCCCTTAGAAGGACACTTGAGCTAGGATGCAGGGCCGTTCAGATAATTCAGATTCATCTCTCATCTCAAGATCCTTAATTTAGTCACATCTGCAAAGAATCTTTTCCCTCACATCATTTACAGCTTCCAGGAATTAGGACCTGATATCTGTGAATGGCCAATCATCTAGCCTCCTGCAGTAAGTGTGAAGTCAGCCTTGCAAGCAGGGGACGCATCTCTGTGTCTCGGGAACTAGCTGTCCAGGTGAAGTGCATGCTGGGAACAGTGTCGATGGATGACATCAGGAGATGGCATCACATGGAGTCTCTCCCACTGGAGGGAGGGGAACTAGCTAGCTTGTTGCCAAGCAACCCAGAAAAAGCCTCTGGGACCATCCCTCAGACAACCCTGTCCCTCTCAATCTGTCACTCAATGATCATGTGAACTTGGGGAAACTGCTTTACTCCTCTGAACTCAGTTTCCTCCTTCTCTTTTAGTATCCAACCCTTAGGGCTTTTGTGAGCATTAGTGATCGCATCTATAGTTTTTATCACAGCAGCTGGCAAACAAATGTTGGCTATGTTATTGTTGATGTGGTTTTAATGACAGTAATGATGATGGTAATGATGATGTAACCATGCATGTTGCAGAAATACCTCAAGCATTGGCTGCAGCAAATTGAGTTTTAGTTCAGGAAGGGAAAGTAGTTGCCGATGTCGGTTCAGTTGCCCCTTTCCTTAACCACTGGACTTCTGACTTTTTAATTAAGTAATTTATGTTTTATTGGATTATAGTTGCTTTACATGGGGTGTTAGTTTCTACTGCACAACTGAATGAATCAGGTATATGCATACATATATCTCTTCCCTCTCGGACCTCCCTCCCAACCCCACCTCACTATGGAGCATGTACGCTGAGAAAACCATAATTCAAAAAGACACATGTGCCCTAATGTTAATTGCAGCACTATTTACAATAGCCAGGACATGGAAACAACCTAAGTGTCCATCGACAGATCAATGAATAAAGAAGATGTGGACTTCCTAGCTTAAAAGGAAAATAGTTCTGATGGAGGAAAGTGTCCATGACATGGTACCTGAAGTCAGTCCCTACTTGAGAATCTGTCAGTGGTGGATGCTCCCAGGATTTGAGTTAAGAGAGGTTGAGGGATGTTAGCACATGAATTCCTACCTGATGCATGCTCAGTGGCTTCAGGGTCTGGCTCTTTGCATCCCCATGAACTGCAATTCGCCAGGCTCCTCCGTCCATGGAATTCTCCAGGCAAGAATACTGGAATGGGTTGCCATACCCTCCTTCAGGGGATCTTCCCAACCCAGGGATCAAACCCACATCTCATGCATTGGCAGGCGGATTCTTTACCCCTGAGCCAGCAGGGAAGCTCACCTTTTAGGACTAGATGAAGCAATTGGATGGAATTAATTTGCACGGCCAGCAGCAAATGCTCTCAATTTGCACAGTGGCTTATTTGTATTAATTGTAGACCTGTGACAGCTTATCACCCTGGTTGGATTTCTTTACCAGGACACACATCTTAGGGACACTGGGTCTCGCTGTGCAGAGAGGACCCGCATCTCAACCTCACTTGAAGAAACCGCCCTGGGGCGGATTCCTCCCCAGCTGAGCCAGGCGATGCAGTGACGAATGACCAGTACAGTAAATGGTTAAGATAGCCAGGGCTGGGATCCATAGGATTTATGCAGATAATTAGCTCTTCCTGGGTAGTGACCTGCATGTCTAGGTAACTTTTATTTTTTCAGACAGTCATCTCCATAATGAGCTATTAGTCTGCAGGCCAGAAAGGGAGAAAGAAGGAAAGACCTCAGGCAGTTAAGTCTTTGTTCCTTCCAGAAATCCTGATTTCTTTGAAGCCAAATGTGATCATGTTTCCTTTTACAAAAACTCCATTGCTCTGTACTGTAAAAGCAACTCCAAATACGAGGGTCTGACTTTTATTTGTTTCGATAATGGTTTCTGGGTTTCAGTGGCGCTTGCATTTGATGGTAGTCATGTTATTCATCTTACTCATCTCCACTGGTTCCATTAATGCAAGGAGGGACATATACCATTAGCATCGTTTTCTAGTTAGAGAACTTAAGAATGATGGAAGATGGATATGTCTAGTATAGGCAGGTGTCTTTGGGTCCCAATGGCAGAACCTATGTAGAGGAAAGGGGTTAGTTATTAAAAGGCTCATATAAATAAGGAACGTGTCATATAAATATGGGAAGATCTGAGGAAGCAAACTCCTGGAGACCCAAGGGCGTATCCAGACCTCTGAGGCCATGAGAAATAGGAAACTCAGTGAAGTTGGGACTTCCTCTCCCCTTTTTCTGACACAGCTTACCTTTTTTACCTAGCCACCAACATCCCCTGAAACTACCATCTCACCTTCCTGCCACCAAGAAAAAGCTTTCTTTTTCCTTGCTCTGATTCATACATGACAGGGGAAGATGCCGGTCACTGAGATTGGAATCTGACACCAATGCTTGAACTAACCTACGATAGCTAAGAACAGGGTCACATTATGGTGCGAAGGGGAGGGGCAGGCTCTGGGCGGAGAAAGGTGTGGTCCTAAAAGAAGGGAAGGATGCTGTGTAGACAAAACAACAGATTCCACTGCAATCCTGAAGGCAGTAACTATGCCTGTCATGCCTAATCTGCAATCCCCAGGACCCAGCACAGAGCCACTGCCCTCTGTACCCAGGATATAAAGGCCATGAATGCCCCCTAAAAATAACAGATGGCTTGTTGTTGTTGTTTAGTCACTAAGTCATGTCCGTCTCTTTGTGACCCCATGGACTGCAGCACACCAGGCTTCCGTGTCCTTCACCATCTCCCGGAGTTTGCTCAAACTCATGTCCGTTGAGTTAATGATGCCATCCAAACATCTCATCCTCTGTCGCCCGTTCTCCTCCCGCCCTTCAGTCTTTCCCAGCATCAGGGAATTAGTGGGCTCTTCACATCAGGTGGCCAAAGTGTTGGAGCTTCAGCTTCAGCCTCAGTCCTTCCAATGTAAGACACAGAAACATTCCCTTATGGATGTTCTTCAAAGACTATTTCAAATCAAGGAGATGGGAATATTTATATATTCCCGACTCTTCCAAAGGTCAGACGTGGTCACAAATTCCATTTAAAAAGCAAACAATGATCTCAATAACTTAGTACCATGAAGCAATTATAATGATTCTATCTGTCAAAAAACAAAACAGAACAGATCCCATCACCGACAGACAGCATTAGGGAGACATTTGTAACAGTTTGCATCTTAAGCATTTTGATTCTCAGTCCATTAACTGACAGACACCTAAAGCAGTCAATTTGAATACTATTAATTAAGCTGAAAAATAGCCCTCAAAAAAGAAAGAAAAGAAGAAGGAAGACGAGAGGAAAAAAAGAGAAGAAAGGCAAAAGGGAGGAAGGGGCGAAGGGAGGAGATTGGATAGATATTGGCTATCTCCTAAACAGTTAGTTTTTGAATAAATCTTTGCACATTGCCATCAGTTGCATTTCTTTTTGGACTGGTCACCTTATTTAGTTTGTTTGTGAAGTGGGTGCTGCAACAACCTGGACACAGACTGCTGTATAGTGATTTTTGATGTGGTCAAGAACACTGGGATTTTCAAAAGATTCTAGTTCTTACTGATTCAGGACTCTGACTCTTCATAATGTTGATTTCCAGAGCTGTGTTCTGCCATATTGATGGCCCTCCAGTTCTCTAAATATGGTCAGATCTTATTAGGATGAGTCCCAAAGAAGACGTCAACACCTTTACCAAAGAACTATTTAGAAAGATTTATTGGTCACTTCAAAATAATCACATTATTTGTATTGAATCAGAGAACCCACTCCCAGGAAGCATGGGGGAAAGCAAACATCATGTGTGCCGATGGAAAGAGTTAAGCCATTTTTCTATTTACATGGTTTATTTCACAAGTGTCTGACTCATTGGGCATAACCAGCACAGTTAAATTACAAAATTACTATTTGGTCCCTTTTTTATTGACTACAATTCAAGGCTGCTTCAAGCCTCCCAAATTTAATCCCCCTAGCTCTTTGCCGAGAACATTACCTTTTATTTTCAGTGTTAAACTGTGTAAGATACCCCTAAGGCTACATGGAAAGTTACTCCCAGTGATCGCAGCTAACGGAGTGTATCAATTGTTCATGATTTCCCATCTCCAGTAAATTGGGAGAGGCAGGGAGAGCAGTGGAATGAGAATTCTGTTCCGTCAGCACTTTCTTGCCCCAGCTTAGCCCAAGTAGAGCCTGTTTGGGTAATTAATTACAGTGTGTTTGTAGCTCATCATTCCGAGTTATCATTTAGCAACCTGTCAAAGTCCCCAGCTAATGAGCCTAGCCCATAGAATCCGATGCATTTATTTGATTTTATTTTTTAAGCATCAGGACGATCCTGGTTTTTCTTAGGTCAGATGAAGTTAGGGGGGAGATTCTGCACCCCTTTATGGGGAAGAAAAGGCTTTTATCCGCTAGTCACACATAGGCATGCCAAGAATGAGCTTGCTTAGAGCTTCACATTGGCTTTTGTCTAATAAACCAGATGCAGGAGTATCTCGAAGACTGTTGTAATTATGATTTAATACTTGAAGGATGAGAGAGGTCCCTCATAAGTGCCCTTGATAAAGGGGTGGTGACCATCATCCCTGGACTGGAATTTTCATCCTGATGATGGGAAAAACTAGAGTCGATCCAAGATGCAATTCTTTTCTCTTTTTTGGCTGTGCTAGGACTTTCTTGTGGTGTGCTGGCTTCCCTAGTTGCAGCACATGGGCTGTCTAGTGAGGTGCGGGCTTGGTTGCTCTGCAGCTTGTGGGACCTTAGTTCCCCAACCGGGGATTGAACCCAAACCCCCTGCACTGGAAGGCAGATTCTTAATCACTAGACCACGAGGGAAGTCCCAGGAGTCATCCTTTTGTTTTGTTAGTTTCTGTGTGGTTCCTTCTTTCATGGTGAGCTTGTAGTCACTCTACAATCTGTATATGGGGAGGACTTAGGCATAGCAGTTTGGTTTCACGGCAGAGGTAGAAGGGACAAGTCTTAGAGGGATGTTTGTATGACAGGCATCTTCATTTCACTTGGACTTGTATGGTTACATCCTTTCCCAAGGAGGATTTCATTCACTTCATATGAGATTGAGAACCCATTAGGTATCTCTATCAAAGAAAAAGAACAGTGATTGTATGGAATGGCATGTCAGAATAAGGCTTCTTATTGTCAGAATAACTCTTCCTATTCGTGAAGTTTCTGAAGCATAGATGTAACTGCAATATCATGTGAGCGGTAACCCCTACAGTCCCCAAAAGAAGATTTTTTTTCCCCTTATCGGTCAAAAGTGGGTAAAAACACATTCATACCCGATAGTTTAACTGAGTCACAATGATGCACATCCACTTATGCATGGGGTCACAAATGAGGTTGGGAGAAGGAAATAGATTATGTATCCTTAATACCATTGATGCTAGCAGGTCATTCTTTAAAAATGGTAGGAATACAAATGATTTCCTCTATCTGATGAGAAGATGCTATGTCTTCTTCATAAAAATGCCATCTTCTGTATTTAATTTGTTCTCATCTCATCCATTGATCTGTTACCTGTTATCTTTTTTATAATAAAGGGCCAAGGATTCCATACACAATTCTCTCCTCCCCTCCTCAAACAGATGAGGGAACTTATATTTTATGGCCCTTTAGCCCATCCTTGGGGTTTACGTTGATGCTAGGATCATAATTTCTTGTATGTGTCGGCCATCTGTTCGGCAGAAAACTGGATGATTCTAACAATGGCTGTTCGTTCTTGTGCAGGTGTGTAGATCTAATGGCAATAGACCGGCAAATTTCCCAAATGTAAGTCTTTTTTCGTGCTGCCTGTAAAAATATGAATTAAAATGAGCTCCACTTTGTCAGATACATTTCAGACATCTTCCAAGGTGGGGGGACCATCTCCCTGTGTTGATACCTAGCCTCCATAGAATTGTCATTTTCTAGTCTCTCACTGTTGGAACCATTTCATTCAAATTTCAAAAGTGACTACAGCATCAGTAAAATGAGAAAGCGTCTTCCAGCCTTGACCTCTGATAATGGCAGACATGTTAATATGAAGTTATTTCAATCCCCCAAAGGCATTATACAAGTATTTTTTTTTTGCTACCGTTCTTATTGCTTTATAGATTCACATTTTTGAGTATTCAGAGCTTGCTTTTCCTTTCAGTTAGAGGAATGCAGTGGAGAGAAGTGTTATTGATGAGGGCTGATTAAGCAAATTAATGAATTGAGACAGCTGAATAGTAAGTGAGCAGAATTTGAGCAGTGGAATTGGTTTTTGCTCATTGACTGTAAATGTATGAGTTAAAACCACAAGGGTGCCTGATAGAACAAGCTCTATTGCTGAGGTAAGTGAAGAAAGAATATTTGGAATTGCATTATTTTTTTTTCCCTTTTAAAAGAATAGTCATATGCTGGCTATTCACTGCCTTTATTTTTGCACATGTTTTCTTTGCCTCGTTTTCTGAGTCATCTGCAATGGCTCAGATGAATTCATTTGATCAATGTGTATTGAATGTCCATTGTGTTCCAGACAGAGCATTAGGCAGGTAAGGCTCCTGGTAGAAAGATATGACTTAATATGTCTGATTACTGAATATTCTCAATTCTAATAGAACCATGTGCCCTTTGCTAGATTTGCTAAATATTCATCCCTGAACAGTATCTCTGAAAAGCAGGTATTTGGCAAATACTAAAAGTTAAGACAATAGACTTCCCATGTGGCTCAGATGGTAAAGAATCTGCCTGCAGTGTGAGAGACCTGGGTTTGATTCCTGATTCGGGAAGATCCCCTGGAGGAGCAAATGGCAACCCAGTCTAGTGTTCTTGCCTGGAGAATCCCATGGACAGAGGAGCCTGGGGTACTACAGTCCATCAGGTCACCAAAGAGTCAGACACAACTAAACAACAACAATGAAAGTTAGTACCACATGTTTGCCAGGATGTGGGATCAGTAGGCCCTCAAACTGGATATAACTGCTTTAGATACTAATTCAGCAACATTATGAAAAGTTCAAGATGCCCATAGTTTCATAATTCAGCAACATTATGAAAAGTTCAAGATGCCCATAAAGTTCTTTCAGCTACTTTATCCCTAAGAGACCTACATGAAAATATCAATTTTACTATTGTGGAAGCGTGACCTTGGGAAAAGAACAGTCAACCATATGTACATTAATTGCCCATCAATAGAGAAAGAGTAAATAAACTGTAGCAAAATTAACCTTTGGAATGCCATGCTGTCGTTAAAATTAGTACATTAGATCTCTATGTGTCGACATGCTGCTGCTGCTAAGTCGCTTCAGTCATGTCCGACTCTGTGCGACCCCATAGACGGCAGCCTACCAGGCTCCGCCAGCCCTGGGATTCTCCAGGCATGGATTCATCTCAAAACCGTAATACTGAACTACAACCAAAAGTAATCTGCAGACGGAGACATGCAGGGTGACCTCATTTATGTACAGCTTCTGAACATGGAAAATACTATATATTCTCTTCGGATACAGGTATGTCTAGGAAACCAGAGACATACAAATAGGAATGAGAAATACTGAGATCTGCAGTGTGGCCATCTCTTTGGGGGAGTGGGGAAAAGAGTTGCAATCAGAAATGGCAGCTGAGAGAGACTCAATTATACGTGTCATATTTATGACACACGCTGCCGAGTGGACATATGGCATGCATTTTAGCATCTTCTATATTTTTCTATATGCCTGATGTATTACATAAGAAACAAGAACACATTTAAGAAGCTACAACCATTGCTCTGTGTGCTATTTTTTGAGCATCAGATTGCTGTTTTGTTTTTTGTTTTTTTAGATGACCATACTCTAGTCATTCTCAGGTCTGCAAAAAGGCTTTGTCCAAAAACAGTGCTCATTTTAAGTGTGATAGCTCATTGAGATTGCTGGGGGCACATAGGCAGAAGGACAAAGTACTCTTGGTCCACAAGACAAAAGCTGGACGAGTGAAGCAGTTTCCTGATGTCTTTGATCAATGCAAACCACTAATTGAAAGGCATGATTCTCTTTTCCAAAAGGAATGAATCTCTCCCCCACTCAATTACTGGGATAATTGCTTCAGCTCTCAATATTCGTTTAACTGGGCAGATCCAATGTCAACACCTAAGGCTCTCATTTCACATTAAACTGCCCAGTCGTTCCAGTAAACAGTCCGTCTGTTGGGACTTTCTGTTGCAATATTACTGACTTGGCATGCACCCTCCTATATTCCACAGTGTGCGTGATGAGGTCAGATGTGTTTTGGAAGGCCCCGAGTTCTTCCAGATTCGCATCGAGTTGAAGGACACACATCGATAATAAACATTTGGCGAGAGCGTTTTTCGCGTTTACGCTCTCTCCCCCTCTCCTAGCCAGAGACCTGTTTTTGTCTAGCCTGCACTTTCTCTCTGCCCAGAAATGCCATTAAAATTAACAAGTGTTCCCCTTGGCACCAGCAGGGGGTCTGCCGGGGGAACAGTGTTGGAATGGGCAATGGTGAGACTTAAATCAGACAAGGGGCTGCGGTGTAGACTGTGGAGTGTGTCAGGCAAACTCAATAAGCTCCAGTCAATACTGACGGGAAAAAGCAGGGCAAAACTAATTTTGATGAGAACGTGTCACTGAACTGCAGGGGAGGCTTGGAAAAGGATGCACTCGACAGAAAATAAAAGTGATTTTTAAATTTCACTTTCAGGTTTGTCAAGGGCTTGCTTGCTGTGTGCGTGGCGTGTTTAGGAACATAAAGTTAAATGAGCACTGGCCACTGCTCTGGGCACAAGAATTCCCTTGAAATCTCATGAAGACACAGATTCCTGGACCACCCCCAGGGATTGTATTTCAGGAAGTCTAGAGTGGGGCTTCGAGATTTTCTTTTTCGCAAGCTCAAAGGTGATGGTGATCCTGCTGTTTCGTGGAAGCGCATTTTGAATAGCAAGACCCTAGAGTGGGTTTTGATGAAGTGGAGGAAGAAGGTAACAAATGACAACAACACAAAACAAAACTGAAACACTTTCATCCAATGCTATCGGGAGATTAGCTCGGGAGATGCCACGGCGGACCGATTAGCAATCCTGGAGGAACTAACAGCTCTGTCTTGCACCGGCAGCCTGCAGAGAGGAGGTGGTATTTAACCTGGACCTTCGTTCTTGAAGAATGAAGAGATTTTGAGGCAGGAAAGAGCGCTAGTGTCTCAGAAAATGAAATAAACATGAATAAGTTGCGAGATACATTTGAGAATTAGGGAATAATTTAGGATGAATAGACATGGAGGTGAAAGGGTGATCACAGATGGTGTTAAAAATTGGCTGCAGCTGGCTCTGAGAGAATTTGTAGAATCCTTATAAAGGATTTGGTTCATTGTTCTCTAGTGGGGAGCAAAGGCATTTTCATAAGACTAGTTGTGGTGAGTGGATGAAAAGGAAGCCAGTTAGCAGGGGATGAGGGTGGGGAGGGGTACGTGAGGAGGACTCACCTGAATTTGTTCTTGGGGTAAGAAGCGCATTGCACAAAACATTCCAGCCTGGAGGCAAAGCCCTCAAGGTTGGAGACACAACATCTGCTGGGTGTAAATTAGAGAAAATAGCCAAAAGCAAATGGTCAAGGTGAATTTATGAAAATACATACCGGCAACCAAAAAGTAGGGACTTGCTAATCATAAGACTCTATGACTAACATGTCCAAGTTTGTTACTGGAATTTAGGACAGACCCATCAGAGAAGAACCTGAGCTAGCTCTGCCTTCTACCACCTCTTGATTCATTATGTTACTTGTACAGTGGCTCAGTGGTCAAGAATCCGCCTGCCAATGCAGGAGACAAGAGTATATGGGGAAGAGGGGCTTCCCAACTGGTGCTAGAGGTAAAGAGTCTGCCTGCCAATGCAGGAGATGCAAGAGACACAGGTTCAATCCCTAGGTTGGAGAGATCCCCTGGAGAAGGAAATGGCAACCTACTCTAGTATTCTTGCCTGGGAAATTCCATGGACAGAGGAGCCTGGTGGACTACAGTCCGTGGGGTTGAAAAATGTTGGGCACGATTTAGGGACTAAGCAACAACAGCAGGTAGAATACACAGTGAAGATTGTGTTTAAATATCTGTTACTATTATTTCTTAGTTGTGGAAATAAATATAATGGTCAATAAAGATGTAGCCTGGGGACCTCCTCGGCAGTCCAGTGGTTAAGACGACATGCTCCAATGTAGGGGGTGAGAGTTCAGTCCCTGGTTGGGAAGGTAAAGTCCCACATACCTTGCAGCCAAAAACCCAAAACATAAAGCAGAAGCAATATAGTAATGGATTCGATAAAGACTTTTAAATTGATCCATATAAAAAAAAAATCTTAAAAAAAAAAGATGGAGCCTGTTTCTGGATGACCCTCATCATCTTCTTTGTCAGATGAAGATAATGTTGGAGGCAGAGAGGAGGGTGTCAAAATATCAATATTTGGGTTTAAAAAATGACTTGGCACAAATTGGAGGTCAGCTCCTCTGTTTGTCGATACCAAATATAACCCTAGGGAGATAATGAGCCACATATTATAGTCTCAGGAGAGTGTATAACAGAAGGAACCAAGTCTCATAACCAAAATGAAATATCAAGTTCTTTACTGGTACTTTGATATTTATGTAAAACTTGCCTACCCATTTTTATCTCTTTCTTTCACGCTTGTATTCCTCCGTTCCTCCCTCTCTTGCAAAATGCTCACAGATTCTGCTGTCTTTCTTTATCTCCTCCTCATGCCCAGATGTACACCTTGCAAAGCCTCCAATTAATTTCCCTCACAAAGGCTGAACCTGCATCCGAGTGCAGGGTGGGTAGAAAACAAAACCAACAAACAAGAAAAGCCAGGATTGTCTTTACCAGACAGAGGCAGGGGTCATTTCAGGAAAATTATTTTAATAATGCTTATCCTATTTCATGAATAATTCATCATTTTTTTTCTTTTCGAATTGCTAGATAAGAAAGTTGAACTAAAGATTCAAAGATAAGAAGGTTGAATTAAAAAAAAAGCTTATATGTATGTGTGTGTGTGTGTGTATGGGGGATATATATATATAGAATATATATATATATAGGGAATATATACATATATAGGAGATATATAAATATAGGGGGTATACATATCCCCATGGACAGAGGAGCCTGGTGGGCTACAGTTCATGGGGTCGCAAAGAGTTGGATCTGACAGAGTGACTAATCACACGCACACACGCACGTGCACACACACACACGTGTGTATAAAGTCAACATGACCTTTCATTCTTTACTCATCCAATTCAGTAATTTGAAGGCATGGAGACATTTAAACAAACAAATAAATTATAATACACTGATTCTGTAAATACAAACCGAGCATACTATAGGGGGACTGTCTTACTTTATGAGGTTCAGACATTTTACAAAATCTTCAGCATTTCAGAAAAGAAGTGACATGGTCATTGCTCAAAAGAGGAAAAATGATATAATCTCAGAATAAAAGGAAAATAAAAATCATTAAAATTTAGCTTTCGTTTTAAAATCCCATATTCTCATATATTTTTATCATGGACTCAAATACACATCATCACAGACTGTATGGGTCAAAGGAGCACATTACAGAATCAATGATCTAATTAATGCACCTTAATTGCTCACAATGGAAAATTCCAAACTGGCTTTAAAAACCTTTAAATAATACATGGAATCCTGAAGAAGAGGCTGCTTCCTAGCATATTTGCTATGTTCAACCTAACTTACTTTTTTTATATATACTTTTTCTGTAAGGCAAGGTTGAAAACAGTAGACAGAGGCATTCGGGACTCTGAGTCTGTGGTTGGGAGCTCATTGCTTTTTTCTGGTGCTGTGTAAAAAGATATTAATCAAAATAGAAGGAACACTTTGGGTTTTGTTTTTTTTTTAATAAATTCAAAAAATTGCAGTCCAAAGTTAACCTTCTTCCTCAGCCCCAGTGAATGTTGATGGTGGGGATGAGTCTTACAAATACTTACAATAATTAATTTAATATATGTTCATTGTAGATAATGTGAAAATTACAGAAAAACACAATGAGGAAAAAGCACTTGTAACGTTATCAGTTTATATTTAGTGTACACCATTCTGATCTTTTCTTTGTATCTGCACATCCCTTTGTTTTTGTTGTTTAGTCACTAAGTCGTGTCCGACTCTTTGGGACCCGTGGACGGCAGCATGCCAGGCTTCCCTGTCCTTCACTGTCTCCCAGAGCGTGCTTAAACTCATGTCCATTGAGTCAGTGATGCCATCCAACCATCTCATCCTCTGTCACCCCCTTCTCCTCTTGTCCTTAATCTTTCTCAACATCAGGGTCTTTTCCAATGAGCCTCCTCTTGGCACATACCCTAACACAGACCTATTTAGGTAACACATGCTTAGCAATCTGCTAGTACAAGTCAGGAATTGGGTTAGATGTTAGAGATACAATTTATATGATTCTGTAGATAATATTTTGTATTCCAGGTTTTTTTTTTTAATTTAGCAAAATATTATGGGCCAGGAGATTTATTATTCTTCCTCATGTTGCACATTGACAGCAAAATACTCCCTAGTCTCTAATTCATAAGCTCACTCTTTCTTCTTGAAGTTTCCCTCTTATGTGCTATTTTATCAGTTTTCACAAATGAGTTTGTTTTGCTTGGTTGATAAGTGGTGTTGATCACGATGGTACACTGAAATTTTCAGGTACAATTAAGTTTTCTCTCTCTTGTGTGTAATATTTCTGACTGTTCTCCTGTTGCTCTTCTAAGTAACTTAGTATCAGTACACTGCTTGATAAAGCTCACTTATTTTGTTCTCCTCCAGAAATGTCTAAAATAAGGAAGACACTGAAAAAAAAAAAACCAGTAATGAAGCGGTATTGACTAACACAACATCTTTGAGTAAATACGGAAATGGAAGGATTGAAATAGAAGCTAATGGGTGATATTTTTGTATAAAATAACCCATCCCTCCTATTCTTTCCCCCAGTCTTTTTCTGTGTAATATGCATTTTTCTTTATCTTAAGAAATGACTTTGCTCACCTTGTCTCTGGTGGTTCTTTATGACTTCAGTCTCTTCTCATTATTTTTTCATGTTTCATGAAATGTAAGCTACCACTTTGATTTTGTGCACGGGGTGGCTGACGCACTTTAGGTTTCAAGCTATGATGAAACTATAGTAAAATATATCAATAGTTGTCGTGTGATCATGGACAACTATGGATGGATGTTAGAAAGGGGGAAAAAGAATCCAAACCCTGCCCATCATCTCCGTGTCTTCTGAAATCTTTCGTCTGCATCTTTGGGTTAAAGAGAAAACAGATGAAGCCAAAAATGTCTTTTGTGAAGAGCTTTGTTAAAAGGCTAGGAATTTCTAAGGGGCTGACTTTTGTGTACATCCTGCTTGGCATACAAACCATCAAGATGAGGCAGGTCCTCAAAGATCATTAGCTTTAGGAAGCTATCTAAAAGTCACACTGTTCTAAAGTTACCAAAAAAAAAGAAAAAGAAACAAAACAAAAACCTTTAAAGGCTGTATTATCTAGCCTTAATTTTTTTTTCCCCATGACTTGCTCTTACTATGAACTTGTATTTAATGATTGCATTCTAACCAGCAGGAACAAGTCCGAAGGGAATTCCCTATAAAGCAGTCAGTTTCAACTCAAAAGATGTACTCACTTACAGAAGTTTTCTTGGTCTTGTAAAGAAGCTGTCTTCAGCTGCTTGAGCTTTTGCTTCCCGGTGGGCCTTGGGCCTGGGGAGGGAGGTCCATCTGAAATGTCATTGGCTCCAGGCTGTGTTTGTGTACAAGGAGTCGCTCTCTTAAAGCAGTTATTTTCTTTCGTGAGTCCCACAATACAGAGCTTTGGGCCAGCTGCCAGGTTTTCCATTTCTGAGAAACGACTGACCCATAAAAGAAGGAAGGAGCTTACCAAGACTACCCTGGTGGTCCAGTGGTTAAGACTCCAAGCTTCCACTGAAGGGAGCAAGGGTCAGGGAAATAAGATCCTGCATGCTGCATGGTGCATCAAAAAGTAAATAAAAGAGAAGGAGGGAGCTATCAGGAAAGATATCCAATACATATGTATCAATTACCAGGATGTCATTACCTTTAAGCACACTCAGGACAGGTCCTATTTCTACCTTTGGTGGTGGTGATTTAGTTGCTCAATCATGTCTGACTCTTGCAATTCCATGGACTGTAGCCTGCCAGGCTCCTCTGTCCATGGAATTCTCCAGCCAAGGATAGTAGAGTGGGTAGCCATTCCCTTCTTCAAGGGACCTTCCCCACCCAGGGATTGAACCTGGGTCTTCTGCATTGCGGGTGGATTCTTTACCATCTGAGTCACCAGGGAAGCCCCAGATTGAATATGTTCCCCTGTTGTGAATTGTATGTTCAGTTCTCGTGTTGAAATCCCCTGTATGATGATTTTCAGAAGTGGGCCTTTGGGAAGTAATTGGTTTTAGATGAGACCATGAGGGTGGGCTTCCCCCCTAGCTCAGCGGTAAAGAATCCACCTGCAGTGGAAAAGTTGCAGAAGATGCGAGTTTGATTCCTGAGTTGGGAAGATCCCCTGGAGGAGGGCATGGCAACCCACCCCAGTATTCTTGCCCAGAGAATCCCATGGACAGAGGAGTCTGGTGGGCTAAAGCCCATGGGGTCCCAAAGAGTCAGACATGACTGATTAGTGGTCTCATAAGAGGAGGAAAAGACCACAGAACTCTTTCTCTCTCTGTGATGTGAAGACACAACAAAGAGGGCTGTCTGTCTGTCTGCAAGCCAGTAAGAGATCTCTCTCTTGGAACTGATCTGCTGGCATGTATTGGGCCATATAAGAAATGGAGATTATCATGGACTTTTGTGCATAGGCAAAGAAGGGCTTAGAAAAAGGGTGAAGAGGAGAACTATCATCAGAATCTCTTATCTTAATTCTCATTTCTTAGGATTAGGGTTTTATTGTGTCCAGCACATTGCACTCTTCCTAAATATTTCTTGACTCTTTATACTTGTCCCCATTCTCCTTCCCCTTTTCTGGCTTCTTTCCTGGAGTTTTATGATCATATCCTAACTGTCCTTCCCTTTTCCAGCCTTACCTTCACAGGTCTTACCCAAATTCTAAAACAGATTCTAACACACACATTCAACAGATTATCAAAACTTTATGAATCTTTAGAGGTCCATCCTGAATGCTTAGAAATGGAGAAAATTCTAAATAGCTCCAGCTATGTGTTGAATTTCCAACTACTTCATTCTGGTGTGTTTTGAAGACACATGAGCAACTTCTCCGTGGAAATCAGAGGAATTAGATTTCAGTCGGTTCTGAATGTGACTGCTCCCCTGCCCCCACTAAATCCAAAGCACACATTCACCCAGAAGTGACTTACATCATCTCAATATCTGGGAGTCTGCTCACTGTTGCTAAGATCTGCAAAATAAGGGGCAAAGGGAAACATTGAACAAGTTGAGGCTGTGAGATTTAGGTATATCATTCTCTGAGTTAGCTCCACAAATTTGAAAATTGTTAAACAGATAATTTACCTCTCTCTCTCTTTTTAAGTTCTTGTTGGAGTATAGTTGCTTTACAAAGTTGTGTTAGTTCCTGGTCATTGTTCAGTTGCTCGGTAGTGGCTGACTCTTTATGACCCTATGGACTGCAGCATACCAGGCTTCCCTGCCCTTCACCATCTCCGGGAGTGTGTTCAGACTGACATGCATTGAATCAATGAGGTCATCCCACCAACCTGTAGCAAAATGAATCAGTCATACAGATACATATATACCCTTCCTTTCGGGGTCCCTTCCTGTTCAGGTCACCCCAGTGCATTAAGTAGAGTTCTTTTCTTTTTGGTGATGACACTGGGTTTTGTATGGGGCTCATGAACCACCCAGTTCTCTATTCTCATAAGGTCTGAAGAAATGCATTCATGGTTTGGCTGGAGTATATTGTTCTGTTCAGAATTTAACAGGCAAGACCAAGAGAGTTAGCAGTCTGGAATGGGGCAGTGAAGGAAAGAAGATGGTGTTCCCTTTAGTTGCTTGAAAGTATCTGCGCCTTTCGCTTGTTGGCAGTACTGAGATTTAAGACTGTTAGGAAACAGAAATCTGACATTCCAAGATGCTCCCCTCGGACTTTCAGATATCTCCTTTGCATTTTGATTGTTTCAGCTAGTCATCCTTCACTTCTGATACCTATAAATATCTAAGGTTTTAGTTGATGCACATCCAGGTAGCTTTACAACGAGGATTTAAGAGCTCCATGATGGTATTTGCCATGAGTAATTGCTAGCGGAGCATATTGGATCACCTTGTATAACTTTTGCAGTCTGGTTTTAATTTCAGGTTTGACTGTTATATTGTAGCTTTGCAAAGCAATAACAAAAAAGTCATAATTTAGATTAGGAGAAACAAAACAAATGATGATGGGAATATTACCATAACCATAATTTTACAGCACAGTTTAATTATTTGGTTCAGTAATGTTCAATAATTATTTAAACACCAAAATCCCTCCCACCCCAGCCCCTGAACAAACTAAACAACTGTTTCACTACCAGCAGCTAATTTATAAGGCAATTTCAGAATCTCATGACTTCTTGTCTCTCTGAGATTTACAGTCGCTAATAAAAGGCCCTAACTTCGAGAGGCATGAATTAAAACTCATTTATAAAAAGAGGAAAAATTTAGGATTTTTTTTTTTTCTACTTCTATTTAGAGAGGTCCATATGCTTATTGACTTGGCTGTAAGTGGGTAAAGCTCAGTATCAGGAACCTACTAGGTAATCTTGAAATGTTGGAAAAATAAATGAATGAATGAACATATAAAGAAGCAGACACTTATGGGTAGACCAGTTGGCTTTTTAATTTTTCTCCTCGTGTTCTTTTGACTGAGATTTTGAGGGGGCATTTTGTTTGTTTTCAATGAACCCACCAAAGTTTTATTTTATGGATTTGGAAGTCACTCTTGACTCTCCCTTATGCTCATTCACCACAGCCAGGGATTGTGTCCCGCAGATTGCCCTCATCCTAAATATTTCTTGACTCTTTGTACTTGTCTCCATTGTCCATCCCTCTTTCCTGACTTCCTTCTTTGAGTTTTATGAGCTCATCCTATCTGGCCTTCCTTTCTCCAGCCTTACCTTCACAGGTCTCTTCCCCATATGTGTGCTTGGTCGATCAATCATGTCTAATGTCTAACTCTTTGTGACCACATGGATGGCAGCCCTCCAGGCTCCACTGCCCATGGAATTTTCCAGGCAAGAAGACTGGAGTGGGTTGCCATTTTCTCCACCAGGGGATCTTCCCTCCAACAGGGATTGAATCTGTGTCTTTTCCATCTCTTGCATTGGCAGGCAGATTTTTTACCTCTAGTGCCCCCTGGGAAGCCCCTCTTCCCCATATACCAGCCAGAATAATATTTTATAAAATACAAAGCTAATCATTCTTCCCTCTTGCTGAAATTCCTGCCATCACTGCCACTGCTTTTAGGATCAAGTCTAACTCTTCTATCACTGGCCCTTGAGCCCTTGCTTGTCTCTCCTGCCTTGTATCCCCACACCATACCACTCTCTCACACATCCATGCTCTGTGAAAGTGTGTGTGTGTGTGTGTGTATGTGTGTGTGTGTACGTACGTACGTGTTTCTCTCTGCAACTGTGAAGGCTCTAAAACCACTTTGTGAAGTTGTTCCCAATGTTCCTAAAGATTGTGGATGTCATTTCTTCTGAAAAACCTTCTCAGTTAAATATCCCTCATTTTATCGGGTTGGCCCAAAAGTTCTTTCTGGTTTTTCCATAAGATGCCATGGGAAAACCAGAAGGAACTCTTTAGCCAAACTGATATTGTCATGGCCATATTGGAGTGCCCCTTCAAAGCAACAGTTTTGTCTTCGTATGATTTCCTAATTTTGCCACCAGATGACAAACTCTACTAGAACAGGGCCAAGTCTATCTTGGTCACCATTTTATGCTCAACACTTAGCATGGTGACTAGCACATGGCAGGCACTTAATATTCATTGGATAAGTGAATAAATCACCCCTATCCAGATAAGTGTTGGCTTCCCTTGTGGCTCCGATGGTAAAGAATCGGCCTGCAATGCAGGAGACCTGGGTTCAATCCGTAGGTCGGGAAGATCCTCTGGAGAAGGAAATGGCTACCCACTTAAGTATTCTTGCCTGGAGAATTCCCTGGACAGAAGAGCATGGTGGGCTACAGTCCATGGGGTGGCAAAGAGTCAGACACAACTGAGCGACTGACACTTCCACTTTCATGAGAAGAATCTAGGGTTGTATCTCAAAACCAAAGTTCTTTGTCTTTAAGGATTTAAAAGTGCCCCACGAAATTGAGATAGAATTGATTTCATTTCTTCAACCATAGTGGTTGAATTCTGTTTGAGTCCTTAAAAGAGTTAACAGAATATGATGATTCAAAAACTCCATGTTCCATAAAAATAGTGCTATTAAGAAGAAAGCTATACTTCTCGGTAACCTCGGCGACACTCTGCTCTGTTTGACTTCCCTGACTGCAGCTGGTTTTGAGTATAATGCCATTGATTTTGAGAGATTTCATAAAGATAATTAGATATACTGGAGTGTGTTCTATATTCTCAGCATTTCAGAGGCTATGCAAAGCCACCCTAACTTTTGAAATATATACCTGGCATTACTTTCTTGAGAAACTTTCAGTTTTTTATGCAGTGGAAAAAAAATATAATAGTAAGTCTACCTCCTGAAGCATGAAGAAGGAATAAACCACTAAAGAGTGGGGATTTTTGCCTCTTTTTTCATTTATGGAAATCAATGTATGAAATGTACGTTTAATTCATACATGAGTTATCACGGTCCCAAAGCATAACTGTTTTAACACCTTGAGCTTTCTTACATTGGTGCAGGGAAAAGAGTGCAAAATCATTAGAAACATGATTATGTTTTAATTTAGGTCTTTTAGTCATATAAGCAGAATGCAATTAAACAAGAAGTGCTCGCTATGTCTACATATTTCAAATAGGCTTTCAATTTATCACAGTTTTATGTGTATATTCTTCAAATGCATGAGACTTCCTCAAGGCTATGACAATGAATTATAACTATGTTCTTGTAATTATTTTCAGTTTACAAAAAAGAAAAAAAAAACTGTTTGTTGAATAAACTATTAAGTTAAACACATTAAACAGCTAGTTTGCATTGGGATTCTGTGAGACTTGATGCCAGCCGTAGGATACTGTCCAGTCCTAGGCTGGGGTAGAAAATGTCTTGGATGTTATGACATCAACTCAGTCATTATCACCATCCTCGTCATTATTGTCATTTTCACCGTGAAAATTGGATGCAGGCATTTTGTTTATCTTAACAGTAATTCTGTGATCTTTATTAACCCCATTTTCCAAATGAGGGGAGTTTGAAAGTTTCAGTGATTTGCAGAAAGCCACAGAGCTGAGAAGTATAGTAACTAAGACAGGAAACCAAGAAGACTGCCTTCCCAGCTCATTCTGTTAATCATAAGGGTGCTTCGGAGCTGGCCAGATAATGAGGAGGAGTGGTGAGTGGGAATGAGAAGTGGTCAGGGAATTGAAAGAATGGAACAGAATGACTCAAAATCTAAGTTGTAATCTCATCATCAGTTGACAGTTTGACCCTGGGCAAGTGACTTATGAACACTTAATCATATAATGTCTACAATGCTTGTGCACATAATGGAATTCATCGGCAGTATTACTGTGTTGCTCAAAGAAGCAAATCTTCCAAAATTAAACTAGAATACACAGGATTTACTATGTTGGAATTTTATAAAATAATCAGATTTTATTCGTAAAAAAATAAATGTAAAAGAATAGGTAGGGACATTATGAAAAAGAATAGTGAAAGGGCTTGCCTTATTGGATATCACTATATTATAACACTAATATCATTGTGTGTGTGTGTGAGAGAGAGAGAGAGAGATAACATAAAATAGAGCTGGTACTTGAAAAAAAATTATGTTGCTGTCATGGTGGTGATGATGATGATGGTGGTGCTGCCATTATTGTTACTCAGAAACTCTCAACATCTCTGACCACTTTGGGATTGTCTAAGAGATGCAGCACATTGTAGAGGGAGAAGTTCCTTAGAGAAGTTTATCTGTTTGGATCTGCCTTTTATACCGAGGGCTTTGAGCTTTTCTGTCCAACAAGACCCATGTCTCTCAAGTTGAAAGGGGTCCTTGAGGGGCCAGCTGTGTGCCTGGCCACTCCATATGACTCATATGAAAACCTAGATCATCAAAATCCTTTGAGTCACCAGTAGCTACAGCATCCATCAAATCAGTGCCCTGACAAGGGCTGTGAATTACGTTTATGGCTAAAGCAAGGCTGTGGTTAAGGACAATAGCCTTGTTAAGACCTTGCTGCTTTTCAGACGATTGGAATCAGTCCACATCTGACTGATTCTAAGCACCATTTTTGATGATTACAAGCTCCCTGGTATGGATACCTTTAAAGAGCCACCAACGCAATTCATCTTAGACGCTTCACCTCCAGTCTTCCTTGGGAATATTCACAGAGTTACCTGATTTCTTCCTGGTCACCATATTCAACACACAATGAACAATTTGTTGGCTCTTCCACTATTAAAGGAAAATAATATTAACACAATTCAGCCTCCCTGAATGAGTCTATATTCTCTGCAAATTAACCAACTGGAATAAAGTCACTATTCAGAAATATCATGATATCAAACATAACTATATTCTTCTTGGTCATTATTTATATTAATTACATAGTGTAGTATGTAGAATGTGTGTGTGTGTGTGTGTGTGTGTGTGTGTGTGGTAGTTTCTCAGTCATGTCCAACTCTTTGGGACATCATGGACTGTAGCCCGCCAGGGTCCTCTATTCATGGAATTCTCCAGGCAAGAATACTGGAGTGGGTTGCCATGCCCTTCTCCAAGGGATCTTCCCGATCTGGGGATTGAACTCACATCTCTTATGTCGCACGTCTCCTACCACATGTGTGTTCTTAGTCGCTCAGTCGTGTCCAACTCTTTGCAACGCCGTGGACTGTAGCCCACCAGGATCCTCTGTCCATGGGGATTCTCCAGGCAGGAATACTGGAGTGGCTTGCCATGCCCTCCTCCAGGGTATCTTCCCAACCCAGGGATTGAACTGAGGTCTCCTGCATTGCAGGTGGATTCTTTCCCAGCTCATCTACCGGGGAACCCTACCTAGCACATAGTAGGCACTTAATAAATATTTGCTGAATAGAATATAAATCACCTCTGATCAATAGACTGAGGAGGCTTGGGTTGAATAATGCACTATGCTGGCATAAAAAGATGGCTTGTGAGTTTTCTTCTTTCTCAAACTGCCTTTCACAGTGAGAGTTCTGTTCCTTAAGCTTGGCTGGTACCAAGAAAGTCGTTGCTCTGCCATCTGATCAAGAAAGAACCCATAGTGCCTGCTTACTAATCGGTAATCTTTTCTTATTTATGTGTGCATTATGACAAAGCATGAAATAACTCCATCTCCTAAAACCGACCCAAAGATGAATTTCAGACCTCCGCAATGAAAGCTGTGTTGGAATTCATCATCGTGTAAATGCGAAAGTGCTTTCAACCCTCCAAGCTCTGGGTACACTCCTCTAGCCCTTTTTTCCCCCCAAGTTTCTGAAATATTTATGTGAGAATAATTCGTAAAATAATGAATATAGCTTTCCAGTGGCGCAACAAACGCACACTATATTTCTACTATCGTTTCTTATTAAATATTTATATGTATATTTTGTGCTTGCTTCATAACTGCCCATTTACTGATGCTTAACAAGCACAGATAGTCCAGTTGAGGAAAAATAATACCAACCAACAATAACTGAAAACAAACAGATGAACCAAGGGGAGCTTGTTTCTGCACTGGTTACATTTTAAAAGTGCATTTAACATTTTTAATACAGTCCATATTTCATAAATCCCACATGTTGACATGTCCTAGAGGAAGATGGATGGGTCGGCTTGGAGGTACGCCTCTATCTAGCTTTGTGTGTGCCTCTGCAGAGTTCATCTTTACTTCCCTTTAGCGGAACACAAAAATATGATTCTCTAATAACTGGTATAACTGCATCATCTTCCAATACAGACTGCATTATTAAATCACAGAGACAGACAAAACCAGAGTAGTAGGGAAGCTTAACTTCCACTTGATATCAGACTGTAAATGCCTACTTACTGTAACCAGAAGGAAATGAACAACAGTGCCCAGTGCCTGGAATTTGGGACAACTTCTAAACTGACTGCACCAGAGTCTTGTTTGTGTGCAATTATATTCATGCCTTATGTTTTCACACTGCTTTTTCATACCCAAGGCCACAATGATATAATCAGAACAGGAATTGTTATTCCCTTTCTGCAATGAGAAAATAAGGTTCAGAGAAGTCACACAAACGGTTCAAATTCTTTCCATAAGGCTTCAAACCGTATAAATTGCTTTCACGCACACAATCACATCACGTTGTGTAAGGGGGAGAATAATCCACCTCGATTTTCCTCCAGGTCCCGAGATACCCACTCCAAGAGCATAGGGAGAGAGTTGGCTTCAGACTAGAAGCTTAAACAGGCTTTCGCAAATGGTAGTTTCAAAACATACACAGAGCCTTGGCTTAGCCAAGGGCAGTCCGGAGCTGAGTTGGAGGATCAGGGTTGCAGAGAGCTGAGTTGTTCTGTAGACACAGAGAAGAGGAATTCAAGGATGCTTTTGTTTTTAAAAGGGATCAGAGCTCCAGGTCACGTCAGGGTGGGAGGGACGGGAGAGAAAAATGACTGGATGGCAGTGTGTGTGTTGATGTACTTCTAGAAGTGGTGATGCCTGATGTTTGAGATGTGTGTTTTTGCAGTGTCAACTCCTTACCCACCCCCACCACCTTCTGCTTCCCCTCTCTGTTGGGCATTTCCTTTCTTCTTGGTTTGAGTGGAACCACGTGACTAGTTCTGGCCACTGAGCTATAAATAAAAGTGACAGGTGGTGGGACATATATAGTACTTTGTAAATGTACTTTTCCCTCTGACATGGTGACTAGAAACATTTGAGATCATGGCTCTCCCTAGGTCCCTGAGAGGTTTTGAGGACCACGACCTACTTCATCCGACCACATCCATAATGGACCTGTCAATATGAGTGAGAAACAAGCTGCTGTAATTCCTAAGCCCTTGTGATTTTTGGAGTCATTTGTTACTGCAGCATTCCTTGGCTCATCCTGACTGATACAATCCACTATATACAAAAAGCCCTATGTGAACATTTTCCTTATATATTTGTTGTGAAGGAAAGGGACTGCATTTCATGTTAGGGCCAACTTTAATTCAAACATTACTTAACCACAGCAAGAGACAGAGGAAAGAACAAAAACACAGTGAGGACAAGAGATGGAACTCCAATAAACCCTGTCACACCCTGGCAATCCACAGAAATCCACAGAAATTTGGACTTTCACAAACTATAAAATGAATGTTTAGACAGAGATCTTCCCTGATGACTCTGCAAATAAAGAATCAACCTGCAATGTAGGAGACATGGGAATGTGGATTCAATCCCTGGGTGTAAGTATGAGTCGGGAAGATCCCCTGGAGAAGGGAATGGCTACCCACTCCAGTGTTCTTGCCTGGAGAATTCCATGGACAGAGGAGCCTGGCGGGCTATAGTCCATGGGGTCACACAGAGTCGGACAAGACTAAGCAGCTAAGCTCGCGCACACACACGCCATAGGTTTCCACTGTCATTTTTCTAATAGCTATTATTTACAAAGCAACGTGTTGTCAACAGTGGTTTTAGAAGCATAAAGTCAGGCCCAACTATATCATAGCACTGATCCACAATTGCAAACTGATCCACTATGTAATCATAACATGCTTTTCTGGGCAAGCAAACACAACCTCTGAATCCTTCTTAACACAGTGCTGCAGGCAACCACTGGCAATTTCTCAGTTGACCATGGAGTGGAATCTTATTTGCCGTCTCAGTTCTATTTAGTGTTGTGTTTGCAAAGAGACTTTAGATGTGTTGGATTCTCTGTAAATGTACAGTCCTGCCTCGTATTCAGATCTGATGGTTTTCTAAAAGACTGTCATTTCAAGTTTCATTGAATCAGTCCTCCTATCTGCCCAGTCCCATCTGTAGTTCTTTCTACCTATATCTGTTAATTTTCTAAAATATCCTGCATCTTTCATACTCAAAGTGCCTTTTCCCTGCTCTATCCTCTCAACTAAATTTTCCAGATCCAGCTCTTCTTAGACAGGGAATTTTGTGGTAGTGCCCTGAGCTACCAAGGTATTTCTTTAAATATATTTATTGATTGATTGATTTTTGGCCACACTAATTCTCCATTGCTGTGCATGGACTTTTCTCTAGTTGTGGCCAGCAGGGGCTATTCTTCATTGCGGTGTTTGGGCTTCTTACTGGAGTGGTGTTCCTTGTTGTGGGACACGGGCTGTAGGCGCATGGGCTCAGTAGTGGTGATCATGGGCTTAGTTGCCCTACAGAATGTGGAATCCTTCCAGATCAGGGATTGAACCCATGTCCCCTGTATTGGTGAGAGGATTCTTAACCACTGGACCACCAGGGAAGTCCTACCGAGCTGTTTCTTGCCAGTGGTGTGTGGTAGGTTCACAGCTATCAGTCATGGGATGTTTCAGCTAAGTTTGCGGGGCCCGTTAGGGGATAAGAGAAGGCACATGTTCCCGCCTGGGCCAACATCGGACAGTAAGGATAGGATGGAAGGGTGTAGGAAATTGGGAATAAACAGGATGTAAGGTTGGCTGGGTAGTTGAAGAAGGAGAGAGAACCTCTGGGGTTTTAACTGCCCTGGGATCTGCAGTCACATTCCTCTTGACTCCAGTCACCATGACCCACTGCTCTGACTACAGGGATGGACACGTGACTCAGGCCCAGCCAATTAGCATTGGCTTTTTTCCTGCACTGGTGACTGGTCCAGGGTGGGCATGTGACCTAATCTGGCCAGACAGCTTTCCTGGAGATTTTCTTTCTTTCTTTCTTTTTTTTTAATGTGGGCCATTTTTAAAGTCTTTATTGGATTTGTTATAATATTGCTTCTGTTGTCTGTATTCTGGTTTTGTTTTGTTTTGTTTTTGGTCTGAGAGGCATGTGGGATCTTAGTCCCCAGACCAGGGAGCACCCTCTGCATTGGAAGCATGGATCTTAAACACTGGACCATCAGGAAAGTCCCTTCTTAGAGATTTTTCAAATGGGAGATGAACATTAGCTTTGAAAGCCTCAGAAACATGAACTAGAATATCCCAGTAGCTCCCCCCCCCCCCCACTTTCTAGAGTGTTTGAAATACAAACGGAAAAGGCAGGGTGGGGAAAGAAATGAATACCCTTCCCCTCCAAAAGCTAACCATGGTGAAAACCACATGGAAACAAAGGTCACTGGAGGCTCCATGTATTCCAGTTATTATAATTTCTTGTAATGGATGAATGAGTCAATGCCTACATGTTTTTGGAGCTGCTGGAGACCAAAATATATACATTTTATATGGTTGGCAGAAATAAGCCACTTTAAGCTCTGGAGCAGAGAGATAAGCAGATGCAAATGCTACATTAAGAGGCTCAATCTGGTAATGGTTTTTCAAGTTGAATACACCAAGCCTGGGACGGGGTTAACAAATGCATAGCACATCCCCTCCCCTTCCACATCTGTGCCTGTGGCAGACATTACTAATCAATCTGGGCACCTTTACCTACCAAGTCAAATCCATCTCAATGCAGTGCTGCAGGCAGAGACTGCCCATGCGCAGAGCTGGTTCCAGAAGGAAACCCATTTGCTCTTCTGAACTGAGGGGCGGGGAGAACAGTAGGAGTCAGAACAATAATTAGACATAAGGCTCTCAAGGGGCTTCCCAGGTGGCGCTAATGGGAAAGAACCCGCCTGCCAATGCCAGATACGTAAGAGGCATAGGTTTGATCCCCGGGTCAGGACGATCCCGTGGACGAGTGCATATCAACCCACTCCAATATTCTTGCCTGGAGAATCCCATGGACAGTGGAGCCTGGTGGGCTATGGTCCACAGGGCCGTAAAGAGTTGGACATGACTGAAGCAACTTAGCAGGCACACACGCAAGGTTCTCAAGACTGGATCTAAACAGAGAGGGAGTGATGGAAGGAATACATACCTGACACTTGTAATAGTTGACTGGGGCTGCCACAGGGGCCACAACAGGGTGACTTAAACAAAATGTTATTGCTTCACAGTTATTGAGGCTGGGAGTCTAAAATCAAGGTGTTGGCAGGCTCGGTTCCTCCTGAGGGCTATGGGAAAAGCGGCTGCTCCAGGCTTCTCTCCTCGGCCTATCGGTGATCATCCTCTCCTCCTGTCTCTTCACAGTGTCTTCTCTCTGAATGTGTCTGTGCCTTAAATTCCTTCTTCTTAGAAGGACCAGCCTACTCTAATTAGCCTGTTTTTCACCTGATCCCTGCTGTGAAGGCTGTCTCCCAAATAAGGTCACATTCCGAGGTCCTGGGAGTTAGGACAGCTTATAACACTCGCCATGGTGCTTACCACGGGCCAGACATAGACATGAGTCGATGTACTATCATCCACTTGACCCTGAAAGCGACCAACATGATGAGTGTTTTATTGTCCCCATCCTACAGAACAGAAAACAGAAGCTCAAAGAAATGTATATAGAGTCACACAACCAGGATTGCTGGTGGGGCCAGGATTCAGACCCAGGCTCCTGACTGGGTTCTCTGACATAAAAAGAGGGGAACTTGGTTAAGTATTGCATGTACAGATGAAAACAAGCAAACAGAATCATCAGCTATCTTTGGACTTGGTTTCTGGGAAAATGGTGATGTCAGTTCTTCTTAATATTTCAGTGGCTCCCTATTCTCTGCAGGTTAAGACCTAAATTATTTAGCAGGATGATCAAAGCTGCTCATGATCCTAGATGCCTCATTAATTTTGTCTCTAACTATTTCCTGACCTCTTCAGTCTCACAAAACTAAACAATTTGCAGTCTCTCTACTTCAGGGAAGGGAAATGAAAAGGGGCTTGGCGGGTACGAAGGACCTCGAGTGAGAACAGAATGAACACTTCATCTCATCCTTGTGTTTATTACCGGCTACACTTACCAGCTGTGTGACCACAGATAAGTTACTTAAACTCTCTGATTCTCTAGCTTCCCACCTTGTCAGATAAAGTAGAAATGATCCCATTCCATACATTTACAGGAATATCCATGGAGATTAAATAAGATAACATATGTAGAGAGCTCAGTTCAGTGTCTAGCATGTGACTATACCCACAGTAACCATTCAGTTTGGAATACTTGGAGTCCAAAGTAACCAGTAACAGCCAGACAGGTAGACACAAGACTGGGATGCAGGTGACATTCTTCGAGGCATTCATCCTTTGTCTCTTTGCTTCGTGAAATGTCCATCCCCCAGATGTGACAAAGCTCCCCTTTCTCCCTTTGTTCTCTCTTCCACAGGCTCCCACCTGAGTTAAGAATTGAAAGTCTTAAACAGATTCCTGTCTTATCTTAGTGGTCAATTCCTGGCCAGCTCTATCTGTGAGGATCTGGTTCCTTACGGCCAATCTGTAGATATTCTTGGTGACCCTGACCCCCTACATCTCCTGACGTCACTGTATTCATAGATGGCTTCTCTAAGAAAACCACCATGAATGCTGTAATTAATATGAATGGCTATGGTATATATCAAATAGATCGTTAAGGCAGAGGTGGAGATGCAGCCATTTATGTTAAAGATGCATTTACATTTTATGTGCTGAAGCCAAAACCTAGAAAGCATCTAGCTCAGAAATCTCACTTTGCTACATTTTGGGATTATTTTAAGTTGCTGGAGATCCTTTTCATGCTTGCTTAATGCTCCGCTGTTGAAGCCTCTGGGAATCTGAACGAGTTAATAAGGTAGGTTTTTAATAGAAGTATATAATCAGCTAAATCACAGCCTTTAATGTCACAAATTTCAAAGACCAACTGATTTAATTATGTGTTAGTTCATAGACACGAGAGAAAGTTTTGTTTGATTTCACTGGTCTCTCTCCCATAGACATTCAGCTGCAGGAAGATTTACTTATAAATTATTGTGGAGAAGAATCTTCCTCAAGCAGACACCATATGTAACTGCAGCTTACCTTTAAGGGAAAATATTGAAGTAACACCCTCGAGCTGTTCTGTTCTGTGTTGAGAACTCGGAGCTAGATTTCTATCTTTGTAGTGAGTATCGAAACCTTGCCTCCTACATCCAGGCTGTTCAGAAATGAGATGAAATCCTTTCTTAGAGTGATAGTGTCCAAACGGTTTCTATCGTCCTTTGTTGATCCTATGAGCTAAAAACACGTGTTTAAATGGAGAGATTTCTTTTGATTTCCTTTCCTTTCTTGTCTTCCCCTCCCCCCTTCTTTTTTAGGGGAAAAAAAAAGTTGTTCCTGGTAGTATCCAGCCTGTGAAATGTTTTTAATAAAAGCTTAGACTTAAGTTAGAAGGGAACATTTTTACCCCAGGTGTCAATGATGTTGCCACTTGCTGAGTTCCGAAGCACAGAGCAGATGGGGGAAGAGGGAAAACTGGGGAGTCACACACGAGGAGGGGGTGCTGTTTATGCCAGTGACAAGCGGATCCTCTGCAGCATTCACTGCTGAGCTTCTGGCAGCTGTGTTCTGCAAGTACCTGTAATGAACTGCAGAGGAAGAGGCGTCTGGTACTGGACGGAGCCGAGCTGCAGCAGACAGGAGCTGGTTCAGAGGCTCCCTCTGCCCACAGGGCATGATGGTTGGCCGGTTGACAATCAGCCACGCTCCAGATGCCCGAGGCCCAGAGGCAACCAGGCAGTGAGTGTGCGTCCAGCTTTCCAAACTCTGGGTACTTTGACCCTGCTGCAGCTCTGAGCCTTGATTAATCGGGGCTGGGGAACCAGCAGGCTCTTCCAAAGTGAGCAGATGCCAGATGCTCTGTCCTGGGTCACTGCAAGAAAACACAAGTTTACAGATGGGATACAGGCAGCAGACTCTCTGCCTTCAAGGATCAGAACTCTCTGCTTCTTACTGTCAGCGGTTACAAAGTATTGGCGTGGCCAAAGTGGTCCATGTGATGCTGTGAAAAACCCGAACAAACTTTTTGGTCAACCCGATATTAAGCATCGACAATATGTAAGGGCTTCCTTGGTGGCTCAGTGATAAATAATCTACCTGCCAATGTGGGAGACACAAGAGGCATGGGTTCGATCCCTGGGTGGGGAAGATCCCTTGGAGTAGTAAATGGCAACCCACTCCAGTATTCTTGCCTGGAGAATCCCATGGACAGAGGAGCCTGGTGGGCTACAGTCCATGGGATTGCGGAGAGTCAGACGTGACTGAGCGCCTGAGCACACAGTATGTAAGACCCTCTGTCTACCACATGCTGTGTTCTTCTTAGTTCCAGACCCCAAATATGTCTTCTGACCCCCTTTTGGAGAGATAAAATGAAGTACAGACTTATTTGAGGACTAAATGGTACAACTGGGATTCTAGCCCAGACACATCTTACCGTAAGACTTTGTTTCTTTTTATTTCAATAGTGGTTTGCGTTTAAACAATTTAAGCAGCCAAACTTATATTCGGTAGGAAACCTCCTGGAGATTGAAGCTTTGACTGAAGCAGAGAGACAACGATTCAACGGTCCGGGTTGGCCTCTTTATCCTTTCCTGATGTTGAAGGGACCACATAGCCATCACTCCAGCGAAGGAGAGCTGTGGTTCTCCGGGTGTGGTCCCCAGATCAGCAGCATCAGTCTCCCCTGGGAGCCTGATACCTGCACACGTTCTCCAGCCCCACCCCAGACAGACTGAATCAGAAACTCTAGGACCAGGGGCTGGAATCTGAATAAGCCCTCCAGGCGATGCTGATGTGTGTTCCAGTGTGAAAGCCACTGGCCTAGAGTCGTCAAAACAAATTTTGATAACAGCTAAGCTCCACCCTGCCTTTTGGTCCATGGGATGCCTCATGTTGTTCCTAAGGATTTCACTGCAAGAGTGATGGATTAAATCCAGTCTTATTTTTAAGGGCTTCCCTGGTGGCTCAGACGGTAAAGATCTGCCTGCAATATAGGAGACCCAGGTTCAATTCCTGGGTTGGGAAGATCCCCTGAAGTAGGAAATGGCAACCCACAAGGAATGGGTCCTATTTACTCAATGCACCATTGAAGGACAAATATTGACAATATTGACTCATGATAAAATAGAAATTACTTCTCTTGATCACTTGTGGTTAAGAATTAAAAACCACTTATTTGAAGAAAGTTAAATATTTACCTGGATTTCATGGGTCAAAGATGCTGTTGACTTTAGTGTGTCTGTTGTTGATGTGCATGTATGTGAATGTGTGTGAGAAAAGAAACAAATGCTACAAAGCAAATTATGCCTCACCTTTCCTTATAAGGGCTTCCCAGGTGGCCCTGGGTCGGGAAGATCCCATGGAGGAGGAAATGGCAACCCATTCCTGTATTCTTGCCTGAAAAATCCCAGGATCAGAGGAGCCTGGCAGGCTATAGTCCCTGGGAGTCTCAAAGAATCAGACAGGGTTTAGTGAGGAAACAGCGACAGCAGCATTCATTGTAAATGGCAGCTGAATTTGCAAGATGTTGAAATGCAAAAATAAATAAATAAATAAATAAAGCAACTACCTTGGAACTGGTGAAACCTGGAATGGAAGAAATGAGAATTAAAGAAATCTTGGAAAACCCCTTTCTTTGGGTCTGTTAGCCAGGTGTCTGTTGAAGCAAGATTGTTCTGTTCTAGTCAATTTAAAACAAAACAAAGAAATAATCTTTTCTTGCTTGTGACAGTTTTATCCACTCCCATAGCTTTGATTGCCATCAATTCGCTGATGAACTTTGTCATATTCTCTGAGTTGCATCTTTCGTGCAGTTTTAAAATTATCATGCCTCACACCAAACTTGTGGTCTTCCCTCCCATTTTTATTGTAGACTTTACTTTTCTTGCTCTTATTGTTTTATTTTTTAAGGCATCTTTATTTTTTATTTTGGTTGCACTAGATCTTCATTGCCTGGTATGTGGGCTTCGCTGTCCTGTGGCATGTAAAATCTTAGGTCCTCAACCAGGGATCTCCCCTATGCCGCCTGTATTGGAAGGTGGATTCTTAACCAAGGAAACACCAGGGAAGTCCCTTTTACTGTTTACATAAAATTTCACATCTTCTTTCTCATGCATCTACAATGCTTTTAACTTGACCGGAGACTACAAAGTGGCTGATACCTGTGTTTTGAAATCTAAGTTATCGTGGATGATGTTTCAAAGTGAGGTTGGGCGATGAAAAAGGCTCTGATAATAAAAACAAGATGGCACCTGATAAATTACATTGAGAAGTTGACCCTAATTTTACAGGTTCTGCTTTAATTTTGAGAAGCCAAAGGAATAGGGTAATATCAATAGAAGCCTCCCTGAAAAAGAGTGATCATTCCCTAAAATGTTCATAATCTTTTTTTCTATCACATGTAGTAGATGATTCATTCTTTTCTTTTCTTTTTCCTTCTTTCTTTCTCTCTCTCTCACACACACTCTCTCTCTCTTTTTATTTTATTTTATTATTTTATTTCTTGTAGTTTGGCCAAATGACCACAGAAGGCTTCAGCAAGTTAGTACAAGTAGTTTTTGATAGATTTTCCTTTCTTGCTCTCTCTCTCTCTGGAATCATCATTTCATCACTAGTCCTCACTCCATTTGGGGCATTTGCTTATGTGTTTGATTTGATGTGCTCTGGTAATTATAACATTTTCAATGAGTCTCCTAAGCTTCTGGATCGTTTCCCTAGAGAACAAGTTTTATTTAGCATGCAGGCACGTTTGGCAGTAGTTGTGACATTTTGAACATTTCATTTCTTTACCAAAAAATAATTAACTTTTGGAAAAACCAATAAAAAGAAATAAAAAGAAAATCAGGGACAACAAAGCTTTATAGATTTATGGTTCTGACAGTCCAAATCCCATACTCTCAGTGCCCGATGGGCACCATGAACCAAAGGGCTGAAACTGTTTGAAAACTTTTTTTCATTTTTCTGTAACAATCCAAACTTGGAGGGGAAAGAGATCACTGATGTCAACATTTAGAAAGCAATGTTCTCTTTATATAGTCACTTATTGTCTTGGGTTTCATTTTTGGTTCAGGGGGAAATTAAATTCCCTGGCAATTGTACTATCTGTCTACCTGAGAAATTTTATCTCCACATAGTTTTTATTTGCTATCTGTCCTCTGGGTAAAATACCACAGATCCACAGGGTTGGAAGTGCCTTTTAGAGGTCTTCTGGTTCATTCTGCTCTTCCTCGAAGGTCAGTAGTTAAATTATTCCTGGCCCAGAAGTCCCTTATATTCTAATATCCAAAGGTTCTGTAGAGAAGCCAAGGGGGGGGGGGGGTGGAGCCTCCTGAGAATATTTGCAGCTTGATTCTACAATCTCATTCTTTGGTTGTAAGAATCGTTTTAGCATCTGAGTTCCTTCCCGTGTCAAGCACACAAGTAGCTTACAATAGGTATATGAGCAGATCCAACTCTCTCTTTCTACCTGATGCGAGCAATTCAGCTGAGAGGTGTGTGTGCTGAGATTCTTTTCTTCTCACAGAGGTGGGTTGGTTATGGGGCTGTCACCGGGATTCCAGGAAATCTGGGCTCAAATCTCAAGGTCAGGGACTTCCCCGGTGGCCCAGTGGTTAAGAATCTGCCTTGCAATGCAGAGGACGCAGGTTCGATCCCTGTTTGAGGAACTAAGATCCCACATGCCATGGCAACTAAGCCTGCCCGCTGCAGCCACTGAGCCCACATGCCCTGGAGCCCAAGGACAAACAGAGAGTCCGTGCCCCAAAGCAGAAGATCACACTGATTCAACAAGGACTCCTCACGCTGCAAGTAAGACCTGAGGCAGCCAAATAAATGACTATTTAAAAAAAAAAAAAAAGATCTCAAATTCCTTCCTGCAACATGCGGTGGGTTGCAGTATCTCACACAATTTTCACTGCTCCCTCCTGAGTGGCCCCGCCTGCCTGCCTTTCCTGGTTGGGGGCTTTTTTTCTCCCACCCTGTTGCTGCCATCCTTGGCTACAAGACTCACTTCAGCCCATGAACTGTGAGTGGAAATTGCATATGTCATTTCCAAGTGGAAGAATGTAAGGATCAGTGTGAGCCTCCCTGGGTCTCTTTTCCTTCTGCCCTAAGGCCAGTGATGCCTTAGGTAGGGGGTGCTCTATCCGTGTGGTGTCCCAGAGATAAGAGGGCTGAGGAACAGAATGGGAGATGACCTGGGTGGGGTGGGCATGCTCAAGAGAGAAAGTGGTCATTTATTGTGAGTCGTTCGTTAGGATCAGTTGTTTGTAGGATATGATTTAACTGTGTTGAGTTTGGTATTTGCTGCCTTCCCTTGTCTAATTCCCAAGTGGTCTCTGAGCCTTTGGAGGATGGGGAGGAGTTCCGATTCGTATCTGCAAGCTCACTCTTACCCCACCAGCACCCGCTATATTGCTTCGTACCTCCTGCCTGCTTGTTAAGTGCCTGGTGAGCTGTACTGAAGTTCGGTTTGGGTCATTTTAGGCCAGCTTTTTCAGTTCTCAAACCCAGCCTTTGCCAAAGGGAGAGTGAGATTTCAGAACTTCTGTACGTCTATTTCAGGTGGTACACAGACACTGCAGAAAATAGCATCAGATCCCATCATAAGAAAGTTATTCCCTTTCAACTCCCTTTTAATACCTCTTAAGGCCTTCAGGACAAACAGCGGTGGGGGGTGGGGGTGCTTCCCTGGGGGTCCAGTGGTTAAGAATCTGCCTTCCAGTGCAGGGAGTGTGGATTCGATCCCTGGTTGGGGAACTAAGTTTCCACAGGCCGCAGGGCAAGTAAGTCTGTACACTGGCAACTGCTGAGCCCGCACACTGCAACTGGAGACGCCTGTGTGCTGCCAGGAAAGCTCCTGCATGAGGGAATGGGGATCCCACCTGCCGCCACTAAGACTTGATGCAGCCAGATAAATACACTGATTTCATTAATGTTTAAAACAAAGAAGTATCATATCCATAGACTCGAGTCATAAACAGTAATAACTAGAATATAATAAGACTGATCTGTGTGTATTTGTGCAATAGTTTCCTATTTATACTAGTAGTTACTTTCACAGGATTAGAAAATTGTGTGTTGTGTAAAAAGTGAGATGGATAAAAACATCAAGCAAATATAACATAGGCAGCAAGGTGATATGGCAAACACTAAAAGTATGGCAAGGGATTGAAATCTGGGGGAGAAAAAAAACAAAAAAAGCACACCTCTTATAAGCTCTTTTGGACCCTACGTGATTTGTCATAAAAGCCAAAACAGATGAACTGAGATCGGATGGTAAAATGATGATGTAAGACCTTATCACCGTGGTGGTTGCTGATGGTTTGGTGATAGCAGCAGAGTTTTTCTTTTCCATCCAAGGACTTTTCCCTCCATATCATCGCTCGACTGAGTTCTCTATTATTAGCCTACTCCAAGTGGAGAACAAGGCTGGTGCATAGATTCATTGTCACCCTCTGATTTAAAATTTTTTCACCCTCTACACCCACTTCCTGTCCAATTGCAGAAGTTACTGGAACCACTGGTGTGAGTGAAAAGAACAATTAACAGATTCAGTGGAGTTTTAAATAAAACGTGTGAGCGCAGGGAAGCATAAAGTTGAAAACCCTAGAACAGACTCTTCTTGCCTTCCTGTATCTGTGTTTAAGTATTGCCTCAAATTGGTCCAATGTGCTTGATTATTTGTCTCTGACGCTTCAAGACTATGAACTTTTTGAGGACAGCAACTGTGTCTAGTTCACAGTTATGTTGCTCAATAAATGTTTTGTCTGCTAGGAGTTGTTCCAACAGCTATCCATTCATTAGTAGCTTTCAATTAAAGCTGGATGATGTGTTCCATTCCAGATGCCAATACATCCATTTTTATTATTAATAATAAAGATTGCACAATATTCATAGCAGCTACAAGTGATAAAATATGAATCAGGAGCTCAGTTAGGGATTTATGTCTCTGAAAACTTCATCTTACAGCAACCTAGCAAGATGAGTGATATCATCTTTAGTAAGGAAATTGACCTGGTCGCTCAGATGGTAAAGAATCTGCCTGCAATGCAAGAGACCTGGGTTCAATCCCTGGGTTGGGAAGATTCCTCTAGAGAAAGGAATGGCAACCCACTCCAGTGTTCTTGTGTGGAGAATCCCATGGACAGAGAAGCCTGGTGGGCTACAGTCCATGGGGTCTCAAAGAGTCAGACACAACTGAGTGACTAATACTAACTAAGGAAAGTGAAACTTCCAGTAGTTAATCAACTTGCCAATTGATACTAGAAGTAGAAACCAAATACAGGTTTGCCTGATTTCCAAAACCCAAAAATCCATTTGCCACTTCCCCTTAGCACTACCGTGTTGATAAGGGGAGATTGACAAAGCGAGAGGGATTTTGTGTGTGTGTATGTGTGTGTGAGAGAGAGACAGAGAGATAGACAGAGACAAAGACCGACTTTGTTGTTCAATTAGTAAGTCGTGTCTGACTCAGACTCCATGGACTGCAGCATGCCAAGTCTCCTTGTCCTTCACCGTCTCCCAGAGTTTGCTCAGACTTATGTCCATTGAGTTGGTGATGCCAACTATATAGCATTCTGAATTCACTCTTATGTATTAGTTCCTTATTTCTTTACCTTTGATGATTAATTTTCCAGTGTCTCCAGCATAGTATTACTCAATGCCTTTGTTCCAAATCACTGAAGCTGGCAGCATGACTTTCCTTGCTTAATCTCCGCAAGTTTTAACCAACTGTTAACACACTGTTTTCCTTGAACATACTTAATGTTTACTTATTCATCTGAACGTGAAAGGCAGCACCACATGAATATGCAATCTGTTTCCAACCCAGTGTCTCAACGAGATCCCACTGCCCAAAATAGAGTGGAAGTTGATATATCATACTGTGATGGCCATTCAGTGGACAGCATGGCAGGAAGGACTGTGAAGACAGTCCCAGGTCCTTCTTTTTTCGTTTTTCTTCCCAGCAGGTTGATTTTCTGAGAAGCAACCACGGCTGGTCACATTTACTGTTTGCATTTTAATCCTGCTTCCTAATACACTGAAAAAAAAAATCATCTTCCATGATGTCTACTTGGAATTTTCCTTTGTGCCAAGGTGAATTTGCCCAGGTGGACAGAATACATCACATTTCATTTCCTTTGAATCAAATGAAGTGTTATTCGTGTCCCTAATGCACATGGCTGGTAGTTAGGGGCTCTCCTTGTGACCCCTCCCATTGCAGTTGCATGCAAAATCCATGGCTTTGGGCCAGTGAAAACTCTCTTGAGAGCTCCTGCAAATCTTCAAGATTTTAGCTAGAAAACTTTGTAATTGGCTGTATTTTAGACAAGGCTGTTTGATGGTAAGGAAGAGAATCTCTCTAAAAATAGCTCAGGAAGATGTGGGGTTATTATAAGGAGACAGAGAGACAGAGACAGTGTTTTAAATATCCAAAGACTGAAAGTGAAGTCCCATGGGCTTTGTAGGGTTTGGTTTAGAAGTGGGAATGGCAGAAATGTGCATTCTCAAAGTCTCCCCCTCCCTCCCTCCCACTCCCCATCCCTCCCTCCCACTCCCCCTCCCTCCCCCCCCACTCCCCCACCCTCCCTCCCACTCCCCCTCCCTCCCTCCCACTCCCCCTACACCTCTGTTCCCATCTCCATCTTCCTTTGTCTCCACCTCCCCTGCTCTTCTGCCTGTCTACAAAGGAGACTGCTCCTGTAAAGAGAGAGACTAAATTCCCTTGAGATCCACCCAATGCCACTGGGCTCTGGGTGACTTTGAAAGTCAAGCTCGTGAGTTTGTGGAGCAAAGTATGTCTCTAGCTGCAGTGCAGGTGGGCTGACTTCTTATCCAACACTGAGCTCTGAATAGTTCCTTCCTGAATCTATGCCTGTGTCATCTCTTATCTTGAGCCGGGGGCTCTATCTTACCCATCTATCTATCTCAACTAGACATTCTCCCAAAACATGCCCGAGACTAAGCGTTTCAGGAATCCAGTTCCAAGGAGTGGCCCTGTATGGGGTTCTGAATGCATTCTCATGAAACTTTAAGCTGACACCCTTGATCCCACTGAAATATTTATGAATTAACTAAAGATTTTTATATAAAAAAGGCAGTCACAGCCAGATTGCCTCAGTCTAGATGAATCTCCCTTTACCTCATTTTTTTTCCTAGTATCCTTTAAAGCCATTTTCCCTGTGTGTTTGTAATTTTATTTTGTTTATCAGTGAAGGTAGTAGACCAGAATAAGAAGTGTCAGGTTTAATTCTCTGCTGCAGTTCTCAAAATAGATGTTTCATAAGTAACATGTGGCTCGCTCAGCTAAAATTAAATGTCTCAGTGTTTCCAAATGTTTTCCATCTAGAATTTGCAACATATACACCCTTCCAGAACTAACAAAGACCTTGAAAATTACCACTTAAAAATGTTCATTTATTTCAGACTTTTCACCAGCTTTAGATTTTGGGTATAGATAATATAAAAAACAACAACAAAAGCCCCTAGAGTTTATAACCTAATGCCATTAACAAAGTAATCAATTAATTAAAATTTAAAAAACTCTAGTTCTCTCACCCATATCAAAGTGTATAAAATATGTTAGTGAAACTGTCTACTTTTATAATGTTGTAGGAATCAAAGAACAAGTCCAAACCTTTGAGATTATATATCCCAGTGGTTCCTAATTACCAGAATCTCCTGGTAGCTGTAAAGAAAATTCAGAACCAGGTTTCCTCCCCCTCAATATCTTGATTTAATAAGTTTGGAAAGAGATTCAGGGAGTGGAAGGGCCAACTGGTCTACCCTGTTTCTTGGCCTCTACTATTAATTGATCTGTCTGTCTCCCTGCCAGATAAACAAGAGTTCATAAAACTCAACTGCCCTTTCCTCTGATGGCTTTTATGAGCCAACTGTATGAGGTTGATAAGGGAAGGGATCTATGTTCAGAAAAGCTTACAGAAGAACAAGGAAGAGAATATGACAAAGATCCAGAGTTGTAGAGACCCAAGTACCAATGCTTGGTGGCAAGGAGAGGAAAGGTAGAATTGATCAACAAAATAAAAGATAGTTAAAGAAGACCCATGAGAACTTGCACAGTGGAAACGAAGGTAAACGCTATTGAGAGGCATGCTGTAGAGTTCTGACGGTGAGCTTTATGGCACTTCTAGTTCCATGATGTTTCAAGTTCAAGTACAGGTTGACATATCAGCTCTGCCACTTCCTAGATGTATGACTTTGGCTGATGTGCATTTTATCTCCCTGGGATGATGAGCGTTCTCATCAGCAAAATGCAGATCATCCTAGTGCTTTTCCTCCCATGTCATTTTGAGATGGTGTATCTAAAGCACTTAGAACAATGCTTGGGGATAATTGACAGGGTTTAACTTGCTATTGCCATAGCTGTGTTAGAAAAGGGCCTGGCGAATAGTAGTAATGGGTGCTGAGAAATGGGAAGGGACTTTAGGCTACATTTTCAGAAATGCATTCAGTTAAGGAAGTGAGGGAAGGATGCTACAACATGGAGAGCAGCTGACAGCCCATCTAGAGGGAGGCACCCTGATGACGGTGGCCATAGCAATGGCGGCAGCATCGTAGAGTAGGGAGTCCTGTGTTCCTTCTGCGCTCTTGCTTTCTGAGTGCTGGCAGCACCAAAGAAGGAAGAGAGAGTGGGAACTGCTCCTATTTGACATAAAAGGAAACCAAAGCTGAAAGCTAGCTCCCCCAGGCTGGCACAGCTGAAACACAGTAAAGTGGAAATCTGAACCCAGGTTGGCTCTTTCCAAAAGCCCACTTCTTGCACTAAGCGAGAGTAGAGAACATTTGTATTGATTGGGTGTTGTCTCTGAACACAGACGAAAACATGATGTGGCTTCTCAATGCATTTAAGAAAATGAACAAATGCTTAATGGGACTTAGCCCTGCAGTTTATCACCTACATGCGGCCCACGCATCCTGCATCCCAGACCCTCTGGTGTCCTTTCAGACATCCTCCCACCCTACCCATCTGACTAAGTTGGATCCCCTTGTTATGTGTGAATTACAGCACCACCTCTCTGTTTTGTAGCATTTAACACAGTTCCTCCTCTATATACGTGCTGCATGTTGTGATTTTTTTTTTAAATTAATATCTGTAACCCTAAGTAGTCAAAGCTAGTTTTTCTAGTAGTCATGTATGGATGTGAGAGATGGACCATCAAGAAGGCTGAGCACTGAAGAATTGTTGTTTCTAATTGTGGTGCTGGAGAAGACTCTTAAGAGTCCCTTGGACTGCAAGGAGATCAAACCAGTCCATCCTAAAGGAAATCAACCCTGAATATTCATTGGAAGGACTGATGCTGAACTAAAGCTCCAATACTTTGGCCACCTGATACAAAGAACCAACTCATTGGAAAAGACCCTGAGGCTGGGAAAGATGAAAGGCAAAAGTAGCAGGGGGCAGCAAAGGATGGGATGGATGGATGGCATCACCAACTCAATGGACATGAGTTTGAGCAAACTCCAGGAGATGCTGAAGGACAGGGGAGCCTGGTGTGTTGCAGTCCATGGAGTCACAAAGAGTCAGAGACAACTTAGCAACTGGGCAACAAGAACAACAAAACCTTACTCAACTGTGGGTTTCACACGGTCAGGAGACCCTATCTGCTTTTGGTTGGTGCCCTTTCCAGCGCTTATTCTGTGCCTGATGCTTTGTGGCTACTCAGGAAAGATGAGTTGAATGAATAAATCCTACACCACACTCGCAACCATCCAGTGTTGCCAAATCATACATAATAATTGAGGTTGCCGCTGAGTCTATTAAGAATGCTCGCAGCTCGTTGTGGGGTTTGAAGACACGACCAGCACCTTGGCATTGGGCTCAGCATCCAGCTGTGCTCACTGACCACCACTGAGCTGCCGTCTGCTCCCTGCCCCTCTGTCACCTTCCAGAGTTTCACTTCCCCTTGGATTTGGGGGTCAGGAGAGAGGGGTGAAGGTTGGAAAAGATGAGGCTGTTGAGTGCACCCCAGCCCCCAAAGATTCCGCCTGTTGTATGACTGCGGTAGGAAGCATTTGAAATCAGCCGTATTAATTATTTAAAATCCATAATTCAGTCCATATTAAAGATTTATTGCAACAAACTGAAACACAAAGTAGAGACACAAAGGAAGCAGAGAGCATGCATTCTGCCATCGGAATTGCGCAGTGTATAAATTGTTTGTGTCAATGGAAGTCACTTGAAGACTACTTGAAAAAAAATACACAGGAATTTCTGGAAGAGGTTATTCAGCTGGGTGTGTGTGTACGTGTGAATTCCTGTGTATGTTTTAGGGTTTCCTTGCATTCCTGTTTCAATTTGACAGCAGGCACTTTCTCCCGCCTCAGGCATTGATTTCTTCTTGGTTCAGACTTCTCACCAGGACTGGACGCATTATAATTTTTCAGTCTTCAATCGGTGGTTCATGTCCATTTGCTGGTCTGTTGGGCGGGCTGAGTCGGCTGCTTGCTTTACCATCTTGGGTGGGAAGGGTTTGCCGGCAGACACCTGGGTGTCAGTCATAGCACCCTCCATCTCCTCCCTGCTCTGACACTTTGGGCACAGGTATTAAACACCATGAGCCTCATTTTTCCCATCTGTCAAGTGGGGAGAATATAAAATTCATGGAGTCCTACATGGAAGTAGAGCTGCAAGCTGCACATGAGTGTTCATTACATGGGTGTTTCATTTTGAGCTACCATAGTAGTAAGTGCCTATAAGCCCCATGACTTTTATATGAATAAATTACATTATATTTATATCTTTGAAGTATATGCACCCTTTCATTGCAATAGGGAACCAAAGGCAGGCACTGGCACCTTGTAAGTAAATTATACTAGCATCCAGATGGGAAATTAGCAACAGGAAAGAGTCCTTTGCCCTTGTTCTGGCCCCAGGCATTCAAATTATGTTTAACCTCAATAGCTGGGAGAACTTGGGAGAGGCTATTTCACTTCACCATGCTTCCGTTTCCTTATGTTCATATTTCTTTTTTAACAGTGTAATATTCATTTGATTTTTATTGGACTGTAGTTGCTCTACAATGTTGTGTTAGTTTCCACTGTACAGCAGAGTAAATCAGTAAAAAAAAGAGTATATCCCCTCTTTTTTGGATTTCCTTCCCACCTAGGTCTCCACAGAGCACTGAATAGAATTCTCTGTGCGATACAACAGGTCCTCATTCATTATGTATTTTATACGCAGTGGTGTATATATGTCAATCCCAGTCTCCCAGTTCATCCCGCCTCCCTTCCTCTCTTGGCATCCATACATGTATGTGTCCTCTATGTCTGTGTCTCTATTCCTGCTTTGCAAAAAAGTTCATGTATATCATTTTTCGAAATTCCATATATATATCTGTGTGTGTGTGTGTGTGTTAATATACAATATTTGTTTTTTTTTTTTTTTACAGTATTTGTTTTCCTCTGACTTACTTTACTCTGTATGACAATCTCTAGGTACATCCACATCTCTGCAAGTGGCACAATTTCATTCCTTTTTATGGCTGAGTAAATGTTCATTGGAAGGACTGATGCTGAAGCTGAAACTCCAATACTTTGGCCACCTCATGCAAAGAGTTGACTCAATGGAAAAGACACTGATGCTGGGAGGGATTGGGGGTAGGAGGAGAAGAGGATGACAGAGGATGAGATGGCTGAATGGCATCACCAACTCGATGGGCATGGGTTTGGGTAGACTCCAGGAGTTGGTGACGGACAGGGAGGCCTGGCGTGCTGCGATTCATGGGGTCACAGAGTCTGACACGACTGAGCAACTGAAATGAACTGAATATTCCTTTGCATATATGTACCACATCTTTATCCATCCCTCGGTTGATGGACCTTTAGGTTGCTTCCTCTTGTTTTTTATTTCTTTTTTGTTTGTTTGTTTTTTATTTCTTATTTATGGTTTTGACTTGTTAGGAAGATTAATTCAGTGAATACTCATGAAATTATTGGAGTAGTCCCTTGCACATTGAAGGTCAATGGGAGTCGATTTTTGTTTTGTTATTATTATTGATTCTGTTGATATTGTTCTAATGAGCCTATGTGGTGACTTTAAGCATATCAGCGAGTAAATATTATTGTTTAAGCAGGTTCAGACATCTCATTATCAAATACGCACTCCACTCGTCTATTTCTCACCAGTTCTCCCACCAGTATCCTAGTCCAGATTGCCATCATCTCCCACCCTAGATGCCACCAAGTCCTCTATGGGTCTTTCCGTGGCCTCTATGGATCTTTCTGTGGCCTCTATGGATCTTTCTGGATGCTTTCTTGCCATGCTCCCAGTAGGGAGAGGAATCTTTTCAAATACAAATCTGGCCATGTTGCCACTGCCCACCCTCCCAATTAAAACTCTTCATTGGATTCCTGATGCTCTTAAGGAAAAAAACAAACTCCTCTACATGGCCCCGCATGTCTAGCCTCTGCCCGTCTCTGCACAGTCCTCTGCTGCTCCCTCTCATTCATGATTTTGATCCCTTTTGATCTTCTTCCAGTTCTACCAAGGTGCTAAGCATCGCAGCATGTGCTGGTCCATCCACCTGGAGTGACCCGCTCTCTTTACCTCACCTGTCCAACAGCAATGTTCATTCTTCAGGTCTCAAAATCAAAATCCCTTTCTTCAGTTGACTTTCCCATCTATTGTGCAGCCTAAGATCCTGTCCTCTCTCTTAGAAAACTCCCCTCTTCCTCCACAGCCCACAGTGCAGTTCATGATTAGCCACTTGTGTGATTATTTTGATTTCTGGTTCACTTGCTAACATGTGAGCTTCATGTGACAGTGTCTTGTTCACTGCTGCATCCCCAGTATCTTGCATGGAAAATATCTGCTTATTTCACGAATGCAGTTGAAGAGGTTCCCATAAGGCTCATTAGAACCGGGAAGACTTTCTGTTATCCTTCTCATCTGCCTACATCATGCGCAGCTGGGTGTTGTGGTCCCAGCATGTCCACTGTATACTTCTAAAGTGTGCTCACCTCCCTGTTTTATAAAATATCTATCAGCAGACCCCATGTCCCCCATTAGACTCTTTCCTGTCTCTCATATGAGTATGTGACATAGATATGCAATGAAGAAGTTCAGAAGGAAGAAAATAAGAGAAGAAGAAAGGGAGGGAGGAAAGATCTGACCAGTCCACTATGAGTAGAATCACTTCTTGACCTCTTGGAGCTAAGTCCTCCCCTCTCCCTGGGTGTACTGTCTCAACATGGTGAGTCAAGAGATGTTTCATCCTGGAAATGCCCTGCCTGGTGGGACAAAGCCTATAGAACTTTGTCTGTTACAGTTTGCAGTGGACTGCAATCCACTCCATCGTGTGCTCGGTCACATCCGACTCTTTGTAACTCAGTGGACTGTAGACTGCCAGGCTCCTCTGTCCATGGGATTCTCCAGGCAAAAATACTGGAGTGGGTTGCCATTTCCTTCGTAGACTGCAATAGGCATGTCTAAACAGGACGTGTCGGTTGCAGTTGACGAAGACTGCGGCCAGAGCCCAAGGCGTCAGATGGTGCCTGGCATGGGGCTGACCCCTATTGCATAATTCCTGGCCCAGCCTGACAGTAAATTCGTATCTCCTTAAGCAAATCCAGATATGACTCTTGGTTATGTAATGTAACATTCAGCTCCTCAGTTATACTGTGAGAGGCTGAGGGGGAGAAAATAGACATTTTTGCAAAGTCTGTTTCTGGCAATTTTCAATAAATGAAAACAGTTGAGCATACAGAATTTTCTGTTGTTTCTGCAAAGAGATAATTTGTTACAAGGAAGCTCGTTTGCTTATTCGTAGTCAACACGGCTTCAGACCCAATAGAGATTAACAGTCGCAGTTGAGATGGATTGAGAAGGAAGAGACATAATGCTTCACTGTTATATTTACTGTGTTAAATATAGAGTGGGAATTGATGAAAAATGTGCTGGAGTTCCCCGCATGAGCCTAAGTGATGAACTGGGGTTTATTTGCCATCTGGCTTTTAAGCAGGGATTTTTTTTTTTTTCATGTCAGAAAAATGGCACCTTCAGAACTATTGAGTTACAGACATCTGTTTATCAGACCTTTGCCTGGATGAATTATTCAGAATATGCTTAAGGTTGTGCTTTACCTGACATATGGAAATCTAAAGCTGCATGCTCAATGTCGGCATATATCTGTCTACACAAAATCAGATGTCATACTCGAAACCCAGTGTTGCAACTTGGTAGGTGGTGCTTTCAGTACTTGGGATATTAATTGTTCTGCCCTTTGTGGTTCTTGATGTCTTCATTTTTGGAAATCAAACTGCAGAATCCCATGCGACTCCAGTGTTTTATATGGGTGTTCCTTTTTGTTCCCAGTATGTCTTTCACGACACGGTGGAAAACTGCTTTTTCATTTTTTTTTTTTTTTTTTAATTTTATTTGCTTGGATGTTTGGGGTCTTAGTTCTTTCATTGCAGCATGTGAACTCTCTATTTGCGGCACGAGGGCTTCAGTAGTTGCAGCTTGTAGAGCTTAGATGCTCCGCTGCCCATGGGATCTTAGTTCCCCAACCAGGGGCCAAACCCATGTCCCCTGCATTGCAAGGAGGATTCTTAATATATATACATATGTTAGCATTTTTTTTTCTTTTGATTGTGCTGGGTCTCCATTTCTGCGGGAGGGCTTTCTTTAGCTGCTGAGCACGGGCACTGCTCTCTAGTTGCGGCATGCAGGCTTTTCATAGCGGCGGCTTCTCCTGTGGCAGAGCATGGGCCCCAGGGTGCCCGGGCTTCAGCAGTTGCATCACGTAGGCTCCGGAGCAGTGGCACAGGGGCTTAGATGCTCCACGGCATGGGGCATCTTCCTGGACCAGAGCTCAAATCCACGTACCCCGCACTGGCAGGCGGATTCTTTGCCACTGAGCCACCAAGGAAGTCTTCCTGCAAGGTGGATTCTTAAGCACTGAACCACCAGGGAAGTCCCAGTGGAAAACTATTTTTAGTTAGCTTGATTTTCATGGTAAAACTCCATGGGTAGTTCCTTGTTCCTCAAACAAACATTAGCTGGAGGGAAGGATGAAGTGAAGTGCAAGTATTAGCTTTTCAGTCATGTCTGACTCTCTGCAACCCCATGGACTGTAGCTGACCAGGCTCCTCTGTCCGTGGGATTCTCCAGGCAAAAATACTGGAGTGGGTCGCCATTCCCTTCTCCAAGGGATCTTCTCCCCCCAGGGATCGAACCCAGGTCTCCTGCATGGCAGGCAGGTTCTTAACCATCTGAGACACCAGGGAAGGATTCCTGGAAGTAATGAGAAGACTCAAGAAGAAGTGGTTTCCATGCAGACCCTGAGCCATCGGGACACTGCAGCAAGAGTGGACATCTAGTGTCGGCTTTTGCGATGCCTGCAGGATCTCATATTCCATTCATTCCCTCCTCCCCTCATCTGACATTTAACTGAGAGCACCTACTGTGTGCCAAGTATTAAGGGCATCCATCTACGCCATGATGTCATGGAGCTTACAGGGGAGCAGACAAGAAGGACACAAAGAAAAGAGTCACTGTGATTAATGTATAAATTCAAACTGAGCTGAGAGTTCTTACCAAAGAACAAACAAACATCAAAACAACAACAACAACACAGGGGACTATGAAAGTCTTTGTTGAAGGAAACTGGCCCAGAAATTCAAAGAGGACTTCTCGGAGGAAGTGACCCTGAAACCACCATAAAAAGGATAAACAAGGATCTGTCTTGTCAAAGAAGGGGAGAAAGGGGCTTTCAGATGTGAGTGAAGCCGTATGTCAGTATCTGGACACTAGAGGGCTCATGCCACTTTCCACGAAATATTTAGTGGCCAGTTTGGTTGGAGTTAGGAAGGTTCAGTGGTGAGAAGAGATGACCGCATCTGGAGAGGTCCCCAGGGCCTTACAGGCTGAGGTGAGGCAGTTAGTGCTTACAAAACAAGGACAACGGGGAAACCATTGCCCAGATTCCAACAAAGATGAGGGTGACACGAGCCCCTTCTGACTTTCAAAATATCCCTGAAGTTTACCCTCATTTCTTATTTGCTTTGGAATTCCCTAATGTCTAGGGGTCAGTGAATGTTTGTGGCATAAACACACGGTGCAAGGCGACCGCTTTGCTGAGATGTCCATGGGAGTTCCAGGGAGGGGCTCCCGGCTGGCTTACCCCAGGAACTGGTGGGAGAGTTCAGTCAACTAGCATGCATAACCCTGGGGACCATTCCTTTAAGTAACCTGGTGCTGTCTCTATCTACACGTGTGCTCAGTCTCTGAGATTTATCCAACTCTTTGCGACCCCATGGACTGTAATCAGCCAGGCTCCTCTGTCCATGGGATTCTCCAGGCAAGAACACTGGAGTGGGTTGCCATGCCCTCCTCCAGGGGATCTTCCCGAGGCAGGAATCGAACCCAGGTCTCCTGCATTGGCAGGAGGGTTCTTGCCCGCCAGTGCCACCTTTCCATTTCTCCCTCCCCTCATCCCCTGGCAACCACCATTCTTATCTCTGCTTCCATGAGTTGATGCTTTTATATTCTCTGTCTACGTAGAATCATACAGTATCTGTCCTTCTGTGGCTTGCTTATTTGACTGAGCATAATGACCTCCAAGTTCTCCCATGTTGTCAAAAAGGTTAATGCCTCCTTTTTATTTAAGGCTGAATAATATCCCACTGAATATGCCACATTTCTTTATCCATTTAATTATCAGATAATTTTTAAAAGGCCTAAATGAAAGCTTCATGTGTGCATCTCTGTGTGTGTGTGTAAGCATCTTTCTTGCTACCTTGCATGGTTTGTGCATACCTGTGTGTGTCCTAGACTAGTATTTCCAGGATATCCGCTATTGAACCCTGTTCTTGGCGAGGCTGGAGGGGTAAGCTTATGAAACCCATCCATCTTGCATCCGTTTACTCTTTGGGGAAGCATCTCCTTTCATCTCTATGGTTTTTCTGGGTGTTTCTGTTCTCCGGCGCCCTCTGCTTCGCACCTGCTGGGGAGCCCAGCTCTCCGGCTGGAGGCTACTAGTTCTGCGGGAAGCTTGAAAAGAGGATGAAGTCAGAGCAGTTAATTCTGTTAGAGGAGAATTGTTTTGTTCTGTGTTCAGTGAAGTTTCTCTCTATTACACTTTTCTACAAATTCCCCCGTTCCCAATTCCCTCAGACAACAAAACTACAATTTGCCGGATAAACAAAAACAGTGGGGAATGAAACTTCCCTGGCAGCCAGTCTGTCAGAGGCGCTGTGCTTGTTAGTATGGTGAAAAAGACTTAGAGGTTTCCTTCAAGTTGTACAAAATTGAATTACTTAATAAACTTGGTGGAACTTTCTTCCCTGGGAGTCAGTGCTATTAAAAAAAAAAAAATCCAATCAGGTTATTTTGCAGCATTAGCATTTTTGCATCAGGGCAGACTGTTCAAACCCTGTTTCTCGAGATAACACTTATTTGCTCAGTAACAACTGTTTCTTCGCCAGTGCTTCCTAAGTAACTGATGTGTGCATTTGTGCTCAATCGTTTCCGACTCTCTGCGACCCCGTGGACTGCAACCTGCCAGGCTCCTCTGTCCATAGGATTTTCCAGTCAAGAATACTGGAGTGGGTTGCGATTTCCTTCTCCAAGTAACTGATACAACTATAACTTAAAAAAAAAAAAAAAAAAAGGCTGGTTACCCCTTTCAAATGATATAGCTAGCACGTTGGACTTTCTATGTATTCAAATTCTTTCTCCTTTAACAATGATTCCCCTGGTCCCCCATAACCACCAGAAAGCGGGGAAGAGGCAGGCAGCAGTTAACCATCATATTAGAAAGAATTTCACAAACGCCCGAGGCAAATTCATATGCCAGGAGAGAAATAGTACCTCGAATCGGAAACAGAGCCAGCCCTTCCTAAGAACATGCTGTTTGCACATGGTGTTATTAATAGCTGAGGGCTATCTGTTTATTCTCTGGGCCTCTACTCTTCTCTAGAAGCGAGGTCAGTGTCCACAGGCTTCTTCTGAAGTGACACCGATGCTTCCAAGACGAGCTTTGTCAGGAGCCCGAGGCTGCTGGTTGCCTCTGCAGCATTCTGGAAAAAAAGCCTGTCCTTTCCACTTGTCATCCCAAGCACCCAGCAGAACCAGAACTGGGAGGAGCAGCACTCCATCTGCTACTCCATCTTGGATGGAACACTTTCTCATTTTTTTAAATGCCCCACGTAGGACCGCAAACGATGTTGATGGACCAAACAGCCCATAGGAGAAAATGTCGAGGCAAATTCACAGAAGGTCTTCAGCCTTTTGGCAACCCATAAAAGTAATTTATTACCGCCCCCCCCCCAAAAAAAAAGATACACAGTGTCATGGGGAAGCATCAGCATTAAATATTAATATCTGTTCCCTGGGGTGATAAAATTGTATTCAGTTATGTCACAACCTCATGATTGCTGAATACTCACTAATGACCCCAAAACTCTTGAAAAATACAGGATAAACAATGCTGGAAGGAAAGTATGGAAAATCGCCTCCGGCCTGTGGAAATGTGGCTTTATTTTGAAATAATTTGAAATAATCGCATGCGCATGAAAAAAATCAAGTCAGCTTACCTAACCACATTCTAATCTCCAGGAATTTTTCTTTACGTTTTTGTCAGTAGCATTTGCTGTGGATCGAAAGCCATCTGGCTAGACTTGGAGCTCATGGCCAAGGCTGCCTGTCCTTCACCTTTTTAAAAAGAGAGATTTGTTGTTTTTTTTTTTTAGATTTATTCTTTATTTTTGGCTGTGCTGAGTCTTCATTGCTTTGCACCAACTTTCTTTACTTGCAGCAAGCAGGGGCTACTCTCCAGTTGTGGTGCGCGGGCTGCTCGTTGCAGTGGGTTCTGTCGTTGCAGAGCACGGGCTGTAGGCATACCGACCTCAGTAGTTGGGACACAGGGGTGCTCATGGCTCCTGGACTCTAGAGCACAGGCTCAATAGCTGTGACACATGGCCTTAGCTGCTTCAAGGCATGTGGGATCTTCCAGGACCAGGAATGGAACCTGTGTCTGCTGCATTGATAGGTGGATTCTTTACCACTGAGCCCCCAGGGAAGCCCTGTCTTTACTCTTTTTATACGTGTTATTTTTCCCCCAAGTGTAGCCCTTCCCTTATTGCCTGCAGACAACAGCCTTCTGCTTGTCTGAAGCAAGGTATGCAATTTCCACCGTCTGCCCCGAGCACCACCTGCAGCGTGCAACCGGCTGCCTTTGCCTTAATCTTGGCACCTTGGCTAATTATGTTTGGGCAAGATTTACTTTTTGTTTGCTTAGCAAATTTTGTGAGGCATTTTTGAATCTCTCTTAACACTCCACAGGCCGATCCCTCTTCAAAGCAAGGATGTTGGTTGCTTGCTTTGTTTACCTTCTGTTGGCTAGTCTTGCCTCTGGAGATACCCGTTCTCCAAATTGGGAATGCCAAGCACGGAGGTGGTACCCAGGGCAGCTTGAAACTATGGGGGGTGTGAGGCGAGACTGAGTACTGCGGTGGGCTTCTGGTGGAACTCCAGAAGGGGAAAAAGCAGACTCAAGCAGAAGGTGGGAAAAGCAGACTCCCACGGGATGATAAATCACATCTGCGGTTCATGCCTTTTCACCAAACCCTCAGTCATTTTGGGAACTGGGCTCAGAGCATCTTTTGAAGGGCAAAGAGAGTGACCCCTGGACATTCTGATTCACCAGCACTTGGGTGAAGCTCTATAATGTACCTTTCTAGCAAGTTCCCAGGTGATGGTGACCCTCTGCTTGGGGGCATTGCATTTTGAGGACCTCTGGGCTAGTGAGGTGAGATGTCTGTCCTGTGTGAGTAAAGATGTCTTGAGCTCCTTTCCAGCCCCCAGGGCTCTGACAGATCAGATTTCAGTGTGCTGGGAGTGTCTGGATATCTATGCTAAATACTTGCCCCACTTTAGGTTCCATGGTGGCTCAGCTGGTAAAGAATCCGCCTGCAATGCAAGAGACCTGGGTTCGATCCCTGGGTTGGGAAGATCCCTTGGAGAAGGGAGTGACTACCCACTCCAGTATTCTGGCCTCAAGAATTCTGGATCGCAAAGAGTTGGACACAACTGAGTGACTTTCACTTCACTTCACTTACTTGCAAATAGTTTCTAGTCAAGGGCTTCCCTGGTGGCTCAGAGGTAAAGAATCCACCTACCAGTACAGGAGTTACAAGTTCGATCCCTAGTCCGGGAAGATCTCACATGCCATGGAGCAACTAAACCCGTGTGCCGCAATGATCGACTCTGTGCTCTAGAGACGCAGCTACTGCAACCCACTCACCCTAGAGTCCATGCTCTGCAACAAGAGAAGCCCACACACCACAGCTAGAGAGCAGCCCCAGCTCGCTACAACTAGAAAAAGGCCTATACAGCAACAAAGGCCCAGAGTAGTCAAAAATAAATAAATAAATTTTTTAAAAAAGAGTTTCTAGTCAAATCAGAGAAATGAAAACACATGCCAGAAAGGCAGATGGAAATGTCACATCCTAGAAAGACTCCAGACACAAAAGTGTCACTCTCTGAGCTTTGACCCACTGCAACCCAAACTTTCTCTTTTGTATCCTCATTGTGTCTTGGGCAAATGTCCTCTTCATCTGGCCCTTGTCAGACACCATGTATGAAATCATGCACTTTCCACTTCTCTCCTCTGTTAGACTGTGGGTGCCTGAGGTCCAGGAGCGCATGCTATTCATCTTAGTCACATATATAAGTGTCAACCCTGAATGCTCATTGGGAGGACTGATGCTGAAGCTGAAACTCCGATACTTTGGCCACCTTATGTGAAGAGCCAACTCATTGGGAAAGACCCTGATGCTGGGAAAGATTGAGGCCAGGAGAAGAAGGGGGCGACAGATGATGAGATGGTTGGATGGTATCACAGACTCACTGGTCATGAGTTTGAGCAAAGTCTGGGAGGTAGTGGAGGACAGAGGAACCTGGCATGCTGTAGTCTATGGGGTCTCAGAATCAGACACGTTTTAGCAACTGAACAAAAACAACAACATAAATGCCTGAGACGTGCATGAATGCATGAAGGGCCAAATGAGTGGTGGGGATGATAAGCTGAACCAGGAGTTCTAGGAGGACAAGGAGTGTGTGCTCTTTCCAATGGAGAGATCTCCCTTTATTGGGCAGACTTTCTGTACATCCAAATAAGCCACTGCTAAGATCTCATTATCCAGCATATTGAATCACATGACCAAGCCTAGCTGCAAAGGATGCTGGGAAGTGCAGTCCTTTCTCTTCAGGCAACATCACAAGTTAGAAAGAAGATAAGAGTGGACACTGGGCAGACAGCCAGCAATCTCTGCCAGGTGAGGGATGGGATTCTGAAGGTTGGAGGGGACTCTGGAAAGAGCCCCCAGTGGAAGGACCATGGTGGAAAACAATGCCTGTTTACTCTCAAGTCTCCTCCCTGGTTATGTAAATTTGTTGCTGTTGTTTAGTCACTAAATTGTGTCCGACTCTTTTGCAACACTGTAGACTGTAGCCTGCCAGGCTTCTCTGTTCATGGGATTTCCCAGGCAAGACTATTAGAGTGAATTTCCATTTCCTTCTCCAGGGGATCTTCTCAACCTGAGTATCGAACTCATGTCTCCTGCATTGGCAGGCAAACTCCTTACCACTGAGCCACGTAGGAAGCCTGGTGATGTAAATAAACACAAAAGCAGTGTTTCAGAAATTGTTCTCCGTCCACCTATTTCAGTGGAATAAATAGACACTTTAAATTCATTTCCACAGTTGCAGGCTGTGTGTTGCTCTATCAAAGCTTCACTTTTGCACAAGGCCAGTGGTCAGCTCAACCCTCCTGTGGGAAGTGAGGCTCGGGCCAGTGCCTGCTGTGTCCACACTCCCTCCCTCTGTCTGTCATGACAAACCCACGGTGCTGTGTGATGATGTCTTTTCTCATGGCACCGCCACAAGCCCAGAGCATGTTGGCATCAAGCTCCTCTGGCCGTCCTGCCCACAATAGCATCCTGAGACTCTGTACACCCAGCAGCTGGCACAGTGCCTGGCCCTCTGCCCATCCTTTGAGGGAGACGTTCGGAGTCAGCAGCATCCTCCCCACTGACACTCAGACCCTGAAATCCTGAGATGCTTTGCGTGACTACCATTCAGAGGCCCCTCAGGGTACCCCATGGTCCTTTCTCTGAGAACGATGCTGAAAGCTTAGCTTCTCTGTACACAGGTGCCAAATCGAATCTCAGAGACAGAGTTTCGGGTGAAGTAGAAAAGGGGAGCTTTATTGCTTTGCCAGGCAAAGGGAGACACAGAAGGCTCAGGCGCTCAAAACCATGTGTCCCCAACTTGGGGAAGATACTGAGAAGTTTTATATTAATTGTCCAAAGAGGGCATGGACATTCTTCTGGTGGGTTGATGGTGAGGTAGTTAGGAGTAAGCATCATCAGTCTTTATGTCCAGCTGGTCTGGGGTCTACATGCTAGTGGGCAGCCATACCATCATTAATTGCTAATTGCTCCCACCTAAAGGGGGTTTCAGTATCTGCAACGTAGCTCAAAGACGTTATTGTGCATATCCATTGATGGGGATATAGGACCTTGCCCCAAGGCTGCTCTTGACTGTTGGTTTCTCCCTGGTCTCACATCCCCTCCCTTCTTAGTTAACAAATGCTTGAATCTGCCCATTGGAACTCCAGAAGGGTCGTGGAGAATGAATGAAGGCTGTTTCCTAGAATCAAAGAAATGGGGGACCCAGAAAGGCTTTGTGCCCAGGACCCCTGCAGGACCTGGCTCGGTCTCAAGAGTCCCCTGTGGACTCGGCTCCAGGCCTCCCCTCCCCGCCATCCGCTCCTGCCCAGAGCTTCTGGGCAGCCAGTGGTTAAGTCCACAGTGTGCAAAGCACACGGCCACAGCAGGCATGCAAAACTACTTCTCTGCCCTGCATGTGGCATAATTGTATTTTCAGGGAGGGCTGATCTATTAGCCAGGTGTAGGTCTCAACTGTGTAACTTTTATAAAGGAAACACTAAAGGCCTCTCACGGTGAAGGATATTATAATTATGGATGATTTATACTCCCCAGCTAATGTATACATTGCATTTTATGAGACCGTTCTACTTGACGTGGCCAGAAACATTAAGTGAAAACACCGTTGTGGCCTGGGTTAGAAACCTGTCTTTTGTTTTGTGTCTTATCTTATCCAGGGCTCAAATATTTGGAAGGATGTGTCTGCTCACTGCTGTGAAGGAAATACGGACATAATAAGTGCATTTCTGATCTCCGACCAGATCGTAATTTCCTTCTAAAATACCTCACTGAGTTTAGCATATTTATTCCTCAGTGGAATGTTGGCTGTGTATTGCAGTTCAAAAGAAAATAGTAATAGTAGTCATTTCAGGGCTAAGAGGAACCTTAGTGATTTTCTAGATTAGCGCGTCCCAACACAAATGAGGGTTTTGACTGGTAAATGATCTGACTTTTATGATTTGGAAGCTGGAAGACAGAGACAAGTGGAAGAGGAAGGAGAAAAGTCATTACAGAGGCTGCGTGGCTTCTTTGATATATTATGTTGGTGATGAACAGGCAGATCCAGGTGTGAGTCCCGCATCTATCTGCTACCTGGCTTCCTTTGATAAGTCAGGGAATCTCTGAAGACTTCAGTTTTCTGCTCAGCAAAAAGAAGCGTTTCTGCACCCGATCCTAACGTGGGGCAGGAGGATTTTTCTACCGCTACTGTTTGATTCAACTCTTGATGGTTTCTGGGCTTCCCTGGTGCCTCGCTGGTTAAAAAATCCATCTACAATGCAGGAGACCTGGGTTTGATCCCTGGGTTGGGAAGATCCCCTGGTGAAGGGAATGGCAACCCACTCCAGTATTCTTGCCTGGGAAATCCCATGGACAAAGGAGCCTGGAGGGTTACAGTCCATGGGGTTGTAAAGAGTCGGACAGGATTGAGCAACTTTCACTTTCTTTAATGCCTTCAACCTGAAGATAATGTCAGATTCCACAAGCTAAGCCTGCTCCCCATCCCCCACCTCAGCGTGCAAACACACACACTTCAGACACTGATCTCAAGCCCAGGCTGTCACCTGGACTTCTGACTGATTGGCTGGAAGGAGATGCCAGCAACCTTGGGTTCAGTGAATTTGCTAGAGCAGCTCACAGCACTAAGAGAAACAGTTGACTCCCTCAGTTCTGTCGCTCAGTCATGTCTGAATCTTTGTGACCCCATGGACTTCAGCACGCCAGGCTTCCCTGTCCCTCACCAACTCCTGGAGTTTACTCAAACTCATGACCATCGAGTCAGTGATGCCATCCAGCCATCTCATCCTCTGTTGTCCCCTTCTCCTCCTGCCCCCAATCCCTCCCAGCATCAGGGTCTTTTCCAATGAGTCGACTCTTCGCATGAGGTGGCCAAAGTATTGGAGTTTCAGCTTCAGCATCAGTCCTTCCAATGAACACCCAGGACTGATCTCCTTTAGGATGGACTGGTTGGCTCTCTTTGCAGTCCAAGGGACTCTCAAGAGTCTTCTCCAACACCACAGTTCAAAGGCATCAATTCTTTGGCACTCAGCTTTCTTTATAGTCCAACTCTCACCTCCATACATGACCACTGGAAAAACCATAGCTTTGACTAGATGGACCTTTGTTGGCAAAGTAATGTCTCTGCTTTTTAAATGCTGTCTAGGTTGGTCATCACTTTCCTTCCAAGGAGTAAGCGTCTTTTAGTTTCATGGCTGCAGTCACCATCTGCAGTGATTTTGAAGCCCAAAAAATAAAGTCTGCCACCGTTTCCCCTGTTTCTCCATCTATTTTCCATGAAGTGATGGGACCAGATGCCATGATCTTTGTTTTCTGAATGTTGAGCTTTAAGCCAACTTTTTTACTTTCCTCTTTCACTTTCATCAAGAGGCTCTTCAGTTCTTCGCTTTCTGCCATAAGGGTGGTGTCATCTGCATATCTGAGGATATTTCTCCCGGCAATCCTGATTCCAGCTTGTGCTTCCTCCAGCCCAGCGTTTCTCATGATGTACTCTGCATATAAGTTAAATAAGCAGGGTGACAATATACAGCCTTGACATATTCCTTTTCCTATTTGAACCATTTTGTTGTTTCATGTCCAGTTCTAACTGTTGCTTCCTGACCTGCATACAGATTTCTCAAGAGGCAGGTCAGGTGGTCTGGTATTCCCATCTCTTTCAGAATTTTTCAGTTTATTGTGATCCACACAATCAAAGGATTTGGCATAGTCAATGAAGCAGAAATGGATGTTTTTCTGGAACTCTCTTGCTTTTTCGATGATCCAGCAGATGTTGGCAATTTGATCTCTGGTTCCTCTGCCTTTTCTAAATCCAGCTTGAACATCTGGAAGTTCACGGTTCACATACTGTTGAAGCCTGGCTTGGAGAATTTTGAGCATTACTTAACTAGCGTGTAAGATGAGTGCAACTGTGCGGTAGTTTGAACATTCTGTTCATGGCCTTTCTTAGGAATTGGAATGAAAACTGACCTTTTCCAGTCCTGTGGCCCCTGCTGAGTTTTCCAAATTTGCTGGCATATTGAGTGCAGCACTTTCACAGCATCATCTTTTAGGATTTGAAATAGCTCAACTGGAATTCCATCACCTCCACTAGCTGTGTTTGTAGTGATGCTTCCTAAGGCGTGCTTGACTTCACATTCCAGGATGACTGGCTCTAGGTGAGTGATCACACCACTGTGATTATCTGAGTCATGAAGATCTTTTTTGTACAGTTCTTCTGTGTATTCTTGCCACCACTTCTTAATATCTTCTGCTTCTGTTAGGTGCATACCATTTCTGTCCTTTATTGAGCCCATCTTTGCATGAAATGTTCCCTTTGTATCTCTAATTTTCTTGAAGAGATCTCTAGTCTTTCCCATTCTGTTGTTTTCCTCTATTTCTTTGCATTGATCGCTGAGGAAGGCTCTCTTATCTCTCCTGGCTATTCTTTGGAACTCTGCATTCAAATGAGTATTTCTTTCCTTTTTTCCTTTGCTTTTTGCTTCTCTTCTTTTCACAGCTATTTGTAAGGCCTCCTCAGACAGCCATTTTGCTTTTTTGCATTTCTTTTTCTTGTGGATAGTCTTGATTCCTGTCTCCTGTACAATGTCATGAACCTCCGTCCATAGTTCATCAGGCACTGTCTATCAGGTCTAGTCCCTTAAATCTACTTCTCACATCCACTGTATAATCATTAGGGATTTGATTTAGATCATACCTGAATGTTCTAGGGGTTTTCCCTACTTTCTTCAATTTAAGTCTGAATTTGAAAATAAGGAGTTCATGATCTGAGCCACAGTCAGTTCCTGGTCTTGTTTTGTTGACTGCATAGAGCTTCTTCAGCTTTGGCTGCAAAGAATAGAATCAGTCTGATTTCAGTGTTGACCCTGGTGTTGTCCATGTGTAGAGTCTTTTCTTGTGTTTTTGGAAGAGGGTGTTTGCTATGACCAATGCGTTCTCTTAGCAAAACTCTATTCTCCTTTGCCCTGCTTCATTCTGTACTCCAAGGCCAAATTTGCCTGTTACTCCAGGTGTTTCTTGACATCCTACTTTTGCATTCCAGACCCCTGTGATGAAAAGGATATCTTTTTTGGTTGTTAGTTTTAGGCGTTACTCCCTAGATTACTGGTTTATTGTAAAGGATATAACTTTGGGACAACCAGATGGAAGAGAGATGCCTAGAACGAGGTGTGGGGAGAAGGTATAGCACTCTCCCCAAATCTCCAGGCAGAAACTCCATGAACCCCACCTTTTGAGTTTTTAGGGAGGCTTCATTACATAGGCTTGATTGATGAAATTCTTGTCCAGTGGCTACTGATTCAATGACCTCCAGCCCTTCTCCCTGCCATGAGAAGACAAAAATCCACTCATTAGCCAAACAAAGGGCACCTTTATCCTCTTATCACTTAGGAAATGCCAAGAGCTTTAGGATTTCTTTGCTAGTAAAGGGAATGAAGACCAAGTATTTATTTCTTATAGTCAATCACAGTATCACAGAGATCAAGACAACCTTGTCTTCATGTGACGATCAGACAATAGATGGGAAAATATATTTGAATTATCATTATGACAGTGACATTGCCAAGGGGAAATCCAGCCCAGGGTGGTGGCAGTCAGCCCTGTGTATCCACAGAGGAAGATCAGTTCTGGGGGAACGTGCCCAAGGGCTTCCACCTAGTTAGTGACAGAGTCTTACTCTCTCCACTCAGGGTCAAGATCCTGACGGTTAACTGTAGCTTTCAGCAGACATCCCCCAGACCCTCTTCCTTATTCTCTTCCCTGTTGGATGAGGCCCCTGGTCCTCAGTGTTTGCTGGAATTCCATCAAAGGAGGACCTTTATTTGCTTCCACTCCTTGTGTTGTGGACTCAGGGGTCTTCCCCACTTCTTTCCGGGGCTGCAGCTCACTCTACCTATAAAGAAGGAAGTGAATTTTAGCTTCCTAGGAGTAAGTCAGTGAAGTGTCACCTTTATACTCTTTTTTTTTTTTGCCAGATCCACATACCATATTATCATTTCTTTGATATTTTCCCTTAAACTGACTTCTTAAAAAGTGACTACCAGCTGTAACCTCCATTGAAACAGTCACTTGTTTTTTAAATACACTTTTCTTTTATGGAGGTGAAATTCACATAACATACTATTAGCCTCTTTAAAGTGTACAATTCAGTGGCATTTAGCTCATTCACAATGCTGTGCAACTCCCACTTTTCTTTGGTTTCAGACCATCTTTATCACACCAAAAGAACATCCTGTACGCATTAAGTAATCACCCCTCTTTCTCCCCTTCCCCCACTCCCTGGGAAATCTCTGTCTTTATGAGTCTCTATGTCTCTATGGCCAATTTGGGAGATGTCGCACAGTCACACAATATGTTTCACCAAGCTTCTTGATATTGAGGTTTATCCATGCTATAGCATGGATCAACACTTCCTTTTGCGTGGCTGAATGATATTCCATTGTGTGGATATACCACAACTGGTTTATCTTTTAATGTATTGATAGACGTGTTTTCTTCGGTTTTGACTTTTCTGAACAATGCCGCTGTGTGTGGTCATGTGTAACTCCTCTATGGACGTACGTTTTCATTTCGCTTGGATGTATACTGGGGAGTAGAATTGCTGGGTCGTAGGGTGTAATACACTTTTGATTAAATAAACAGTTTGTGTTTTTTAAATTGCCATCCTTCCACCTTCTCCAGGACCATGGATGGCACACATGCAATTTGAGAAATATCACCAACCGTTGTCACTGACTGCTTTTAAGCCCTTCTATTTTGTGACACCATAAACCAGCCTGGCTTTTATTTTCTTGTATTGTCATCACAACCTTTCCTGATTGCGACCTGGAATACAACCTGCCACCATTCTCACCTGCCACAGTTATGCCAGTTCCTACGTCCAGACCATCACTTATACTGTATTTCCTTCCAGCTTCTTTTCTGCCCACTCAAATCTTTCCCATCCTTGAAAACTGAGTTTAGGTTTGTATCCGGCTCATGATTTTGCCCTCTTTTAACTCTTGCAATTTCAGTTGAAAAAGGAAAGGGATAAATTCTGTGCACATTGATAACTTTCATAGTTATGTTGTATGGTATAATATAGCATTATAAATGAAGATATAGACACTAATAGAGTCTATTGAAGTCAAAAGATGAAAATATATAGTTTCATCGAAACTCAATCCATTGCCCTTGTGGCAATTATTTTGGCTTGGACCACTAAACATTTCGTCATTCCCGTATTGATATCTTCCTTTGAGAAAGCTTTATAGTTCTCTCTATGTCTGCTGCATGCATGAGTGCTAATAATAATAATAAATAATTGCAATAAATAAATAATAATAATAAATAGCAGGTATTTATCACATACCTGCTATACTGATAAAAATATTTTATATGCCCAATTTCTTTAAGTATGCATAGTCATGCAGTTAATCTACACTGTCCCATATAGGAGGCACCAGCCCCCTGAGGCTCTTGAGCACTTTGAACTGAAACTGTTCCAAACTGAGACGTGCTATTTGTGTAAATTACAAACCAGATTTCCAAAACCTAATATAAAAAAGAAAAATATCTATGAACCATGTTCATGTTAACTAAATGTTGAAATGATAAACTTTTGATAGTATCTGATTAAATGAAATACACCATTAAAATTAATTTTACCTGTTCCTTGTTTACTTTTTTCTTGATGTGACTACTGGAAATGTAAAATTGTGTCTATGCCTCACACTGTATTTCTCCTGGAGAATATATATTGTCTCCATTTCACAGATCAAAAAATTGAGGTTTTGTTCTCTCGAGTCATTATAAAGAGTAGACCCAAGATTCAAAGCCAGATTTGCCTCATTCTTATTGTCTATATTCAATATATCCTTTGTGGCTGATTGATTATTAATTAGTAAATACAGCCCACAAAGGGGCTTCCCCAGTGGCTCAGTGGTAAAGAATCCACCTGCCAATGCAAGAGGTGCATGTTTGATCCCTGGGTGAGGAAGATTCCCCAGAGGAGGAAGTATTCTTGCCTGGGAAATCCTTTGGACAGAGGAGCCTGGCAGGCTACAGCCCACGGGGCTGAGAAAGGGTTGGACTCGACTTAGTGACCAAACAGCAACAGCCCGCAAAAAGAATGCAAATATCACCCCCTTCATCTCTCATCCCATGGTGAAAAAGTTAATTTCCACTGAATATTTCCAAGAACCTCCATGAGTCTTTGAGACAACTCCCAGATTCTGAACCGGCCTCTTGCTAGTTCTAGACATTACCTCTCCATGACACATGAGGAATTCTGTTCAGTCACTTCTACATCATCTCATGTCTGACAGCAGCTCCAGAAACTAGCATTCTTACTGTCTTTCCAACAACTAATTTTTTTTTGCAAGTGATTATTTTTTGTCTTTCCAACAACTAATTTATTTTTTGCACGTGAATATTTTTTGATTCTTGGTTTTCAAGGTCCCAAGTTAAGGATGGACTGAATCTCTCTTCTTGATTTGTATTTGAATAGGAAATCCCAATTATAGCTTTGGTTCCTATTCTTGCTGCCAAGAACCTCTCCTGACTCCTGTTTCATTGTGTTAAGGTATCTTTAGGGTATTCATTTGTCACAAGCAAACTCAGCAGAGGGTATTGTACCTGGCAACTAAGCCAGTCTGGGTAAAACTAGTATCGGGGATCCTATGTGAAACAGAGTTTCTGAATGTGAATGTACTCTGTATTGTATAAAGACATTTAAAAAATGCTCTCATCCTTGATGTCTTCCATTTGGGGAATACATCCATTTCTGTCTCCTCCTCCTTGAAATCTGAAAGGAAGGAAGCACGATGGTAGAAATATTTTGCCCCAAAGGAAGATCAATGCTAATAACGTTCATTTTCCTAAGTGCAGCCCTCTCCTGGAATTAAAGTGAGAGAGAGCTAACACAGGCTCCCTCCCTGTCTTCTGCACGCAGGCGAGGGCTAAGATAGCCCAGATTGAATTTGCTCTTCTCGAAGTAGGGACTGTACACAATTTGATGAATAGACTCTCTCTATTGCTTTGCCGGGAACCTCTGTGTCCCAGGTGGAAATATTTCACAACCTCAGTGCACTCCTTCCCCGAGCTGCAGACAATCAGCTGCTTCTCACGGCAGAGCATCCTGGGGAGGGCTTACTTCATCCTTTATCAGAAATCCTGGAAAAATACCAGGGAGGAGAGGAAGCTGGCACACTTCTTCAGAGGGATGCAGGCGTCCTAAGCATCCTCCTAGGGTTGTGGTCCCCAACCTTTTAGGCACCAAGACCGGCTTCATGGAAGACAATTTTTCCATGTACCAAGGCGAGGGTCGGAGGGCAGTTTCAGGATGACTCAAGCACGTTACATTTATTGTGTCCTTTTTTCTGTTGTTATTATCATTACATCTGTTCTACCTCAGATCTTCAGGCACTAGATCCTGGAGGTTGGGGACCCCTGTTCCAGAGCTTTGTTCCCCAAGGCAGGACTCAGGGTAACCTGCAGGAGACCTGCTTAGAAATCCTCTAAAACTTGCAGATTTGGGTCCAGGCCTACCAAATTAGACTTTGGAGCTGGTGCAGTTGCTGGCTTCCCTGGTGGCTCAGCAGTAAGGACTCTGCCTGCAATTCAGGAGCTGCAGGAGATGTGGGTTCGATCCCTGGGATGGGAAGATCCCCTGGAGAAGGGCATGGCAACCCACTCCAGTATTCTTGCCTGGAGAATCCCATGGACAGAGGAGCCTGTCTATGGGCTGCAGTCCATAGGGTCACGAAGAACGACTGAAGAGACTTAACATACAGCTGCAGCTTTATCAAGGTGTCCAGGTGATTCCATGGCTGCTAATGCTGATAAACTGTGGCCATAGGAGGACTTCATAAATGCCAGGCAAAACCATCTTAAATCCAATCAAATTAATTGTTAATTAAATAAATGTCTGCCTGGACCCCAACTCATAGCTTTCATGTTGTAACTCCCTCCCGACATCCAGAGGCATCATTTAATGAATGAGTAACCAGGGACATGAGCATGAAGCACTTATTTATTTTCCCAAACCCTCTTTCCCTCTCAGTGAGAATCCCACCTTCTGTGGCCCTTCTAGACAAAGGAATTACTCCCTGCCCTCCAAATGCAGAGGAGATGAAGCAGCAATTTCCCGTTTATATAATGCTTACTAATTAATCACGGACACAGTTATGTGTGGACATTGACTATAGGCATTCTCCGTCAATAAACAAGTATTTTCATTGCAGCAAATGCAGACTTAGTCCTTTTCTTAAGTAAGAAGTTGTGAAAAGAAGGGGAAGGGGATGGAAGGAAAGAGGGAGGAACCCATTCTAACTGGCTCTTAGGGGTCCTGTTTTAAACACCATTTCTCAACTTTATATCTCCAGGAGATAGTGGAGGACAGAGGGGCCTGGTGTGCTGCAGTCCATGGGGTCGCAGAGAGTCGACATGACTTAGCAAATGAGCAAATACTTATTGAGCGATTCCTATTTATCATGAAGTTTTCGTGTATTAATTTCTTTAAAGCAATTCTTCAGAATAGCCCCTGTGGGATTAGTTTGACTATTAGCTGCATTTTATAGAAGACCAAAAAAAAAGAAAAATGAAGCACAGACAGTTATAGCAAACTTCTCAACATCACACAGCTCATGAAAGTCACTCAGTCATGTCTGACTCTTTGCACCCGCATGGACTGTAGCCTGCCAGGCTCTGTGCATGGAATTCTCCAGGCCAGAACACTGGAGTGGGTTGCCATTTCCTCCCCCAGGGGATCTTCCCCGCAGGAATGGAAACTAAGTCTCCTGCAGCTTTGGCATTGCAGGAGGACTCTTTACTGCTGAGCCTCCGGGGAAGCCCAGCAAGGACGTCAGAGAGTTCCTTGTGTCTCTCCCTGGGGGTGCTGTAACAAACTGCCACAAACTGAGTGGCGTGGGGCAGTAGGAGTGCCTTCCATCACAGGCTTGGAGGCAACTTGTTCACAATCTCGATGTCATCATGGTCGGTTTCTTCTGGAGGCTTGGAGGAGGATCTACTCTAAACCGCTCTCTTAGGTGCTGGTGGCTCCAGCTGATCCTCGGCATTCCTTGGCTTGTGGTCGCATTACTCCAGCCCCTGTCTCCATCTTCACATGGCCTTTTCTTCTGCATCTCTGTGTAGCCTCTCCTTTTCTTCTGAGGACATTCATCGTTGGATTTAGGGCCCACCGTTCATGCAGGGTGACCTCATCACATGATCCTTAACTTGAGGGAATTCCCTGGCAATCCAGTGGTTAAGCCTCCATGCTTCTTTTACTGCCAAAGGCTCAGGTTCAATCCCTGGTTGGTTGGGATACCCAGATCTCACAAGCCATGGTAGCTTGCTTCATCAAGCCTAGCACTGGAGAAAGAAACTAATTATCTGTCTATCTGTCTGTCTATCCATGCATCTACCACCCATGTATCTATCTGTCTAACTATCCATCCATGCGTGCATCTATCTATCCACCCATCCATATATCTATCTATCTATCCATTCATCCATGTATCTTTCTATTCACCCATCCATCTATCCATGTATCCATCTATCCATCCATCACAGGGCAGTGAATGCCGTCTTCTGCTGTCTGCACTAACAGCCTGCAGAACTCCCTTCCTGAATGTCAGGCTGGTTGCCAATATTTTTGTTTTTCTTTGCAGTATTTTTCCACAATTAGCATCCTTTATTTTCTCATGTCTGTGTTAAGATTCCCAGCAAAGAGTTGTCTTGTATTTCAAGGGATAAATGGACCTGTGATTCTTTTACCTGTGGGCTGTTGTTTGTGAATTTTATAGCCCCTCTGGGCCAGAAGAGTGTTGAGTGAACTCAGACCACATTAACCTTAGAGCATCTACCACTCTGAAAATCTGAAAGCCACTGACAAGGTAGACACCTTGTCCCCTAAATGCCCTCTTGTGGGCTTCCCTGGAGGTTCAGACAGTAAAGAAATTGCCTGCAGTGTAGAGGACCCGGGTTCCACCCCTGGGTCAAGAAAATCCCCAGGAGAAGGAAATGGCAACCCACTCCAGTATTCTTGCCTGAAGAATTCCGTGGACGGAGGAGCCTGGCGGGCTACAGTTAATGGGGTCGCAAAGAGTAGGACGTGGCTGAGCGACTAACATGTTCACTTTTTTCAGGGTGACTGTAGACAGATTAGGAAGGCGGCCTTCATCTCAACAGGGATTATGTTATAAAGGTGACGTAAAGGCCAGATGTGAACATCCACGTTTCTGGGTGTGTCTCTGTGATGTTAAACAATGCATCCGTATTTCCTTTTGGTCATTGTCGGTGATGGTTAACCATACCACCTGCAAATCAGATGGTGTAAGGAGAGTTAAATACACAGACTGCTTATATATCTGTGGGTATAAGGAAACCAGAAACAGTGAGTGCCCTGAACTATTCAAATAAAAGATGCTATCATCCTTAAGCCTGGGGGACAATGAGAGAGAGTGGTTCCCAAAAATCAGAAGGAGACAGCCTAAAATCTCTGACCTAGAATGAGCTTTGGAATAAATACCCCGGCCTCCCATCCCTCTCTCCCCACTTCCCTGAACTCCCATTGGTCCAAACCAACAGGCAGGAAGGAGCTGGTCCCCTTAAGATGTCTGTGGGACATCCTCCAGGGCAGGGAGCAGCGTGCAGAAGGATGGAGGGCTGGCTTGCAGGGGCCTAAAGAGGACAGCACACCCTCTGCCCATCATCCCTGTGCACCTTCCCTTCCATGCTTTTAAGCACTAGAGGACCAGGGAAGGAGCCAGCACCACAGACATCAGAGCCCTATAATTAAGCATCATGCTTTGGATTCAGATAAATGTTCCATCACCTCCAAGCCACGTGGCTCTAGGCAAAAGACTTCCAAAAAAAAAAAAAAAAATGACATAACATAAGTACTAACATCCCTGCCTTACTATGATAAATATTCCCATCTCCATTCCCCTCCCCTAGGTTCTTTTTCTTATTAGCACTTTTCATTGACTGTGCTCTGTATTCACTTACTTTTTCATTGTCTCAACCCCTCCACCTTCCAACTTGAGTGTGAGTTTTGCAAAGTCAGGGACTAGGATGTCTTATTCACTGACAGATCTTCAGAGGGAAAGCTATCGCTGACAAGGAGTAACCATCAGGAAGCATTTGGGGGCATCGGTAATGAGGGGGGCTTCCCTGGTGTCTCAGGAAAGAATCCACCTGCAATGCAGGAGACCTGGGTTCAATCCCTGTGTCGAGAAGATCCCCTGGAGAAGGGAATGGCAACCCACTCCAGTATTCTTGCCTGGAAAATCCCATAGATGGAGGCCTGGTGGGCTATAGTCCGCTAGATCGCAGAGAGTTGCAAAGGACACGACTGAGCAACTTCACTTTTAGAAAGTGTTAAGGGCTTGAATATAATCAAGTATTTTTAGTAAGTGTATCAAAGTTCATTTTATACACACCCACACAGGCAGACAAGCAAAGAATGGGGAATATTCTCCTGGAGGCATGATTCTTTGCAAATGTGAATAAAATAAAGCCTGGTCAAATGATCTGTGCTGAACTCATGAAGCTGTATAATTTTTAAAAATCTGTAATTCTATTTCTCTAAGTAATTTTATTTTGTCATTCATTTTTGCATAAGTAACCAAAAGACTTTTTAGGAAAAAGAAAAAAAGTCTTTATTGAATTTGTTATAGTATTGATTATGCTTTATGTTTTGGTTTCTTGGCCAAGAGGCATGTGGATCTTAGTTCTCCAAACCAGGGATCAAACCCACACAACCCCTGCATTGAAAGATGAAGCCCCAACCAGTGGGCCACGCGGGAAGTCCTCCTAAAGACAGATTTAAATTCTGGACGTCAGATCTCTCCACCTTGTCTATAAACCAAAACCAAAACGGTCTCCTAATTCACAATTGCCAATGCCTCTGTGTACTGAGATTTGTCGTGGGGGACCCTGCAGGCAGAAACTTTCTTTTGGGGTCCTCATCACTGGGCATGTGTCAGAATTTCCTTGGCTTCTGGTCAGATGTAGACAGTAGGTTTAGCAGGTAAATAAAGTTGACGACATTTGCAGGGACTGGAGAGGATGCCAGCCTGGGAGGCTTTTTGGAAAATTGCACAGGGGGAGGGGAGGAGGGTGGGGTGGGGGAGGGGACAGTCCTGAGAATTTGAAAAATAATGGAGTCCTGTTTGCCTGAATTCTTCTCCAGCAGGCAGCCCGGGGCTCTCTTTGTCTTGAAGGTGGACAGCTTTGTAGTCTGAAGGAACATCTGTGCATATTTAAGATAAAGATGCCACTTAGCTCTTTTTCCTTTTCAGAACTGGTAAAAGAGAATACACATCTCAGGGACTCACAGTTTAAATGCTTCTTCTGGGTCCCTTGCTTTTTTAAAAAGTAGCATTTCAAACTGAAGCGCGTCATCCCAGGCCGATACAAAAAAATAAACAGATAAATAAATAAACACCCACGTGGCCCTTTTTTATTTTTGTTTTTCATTTAGACTCTGCGCTTCCTCCCGGCAGGTATTCCCCCAGGATGTGCTAATCTGTGCTTTTGGTTGTTGCTGGAATGCAGTTGTTCCCCCTCCTCTTCCCTCTCCCAGGCCTCTCACAGCTACTTAGCCAGCTTTCCAAGCAGATGCTAATCCACCACTCCTGGTTTATTAACCCTTGAACACCTAATTCCCAGGATCCCTTCTTCTCTTCCCATACCAAGGACTCTCAAACTCCAGTTTGCTGGAGCATCACCTGAAAGACTCAGTGGACCTCACCCTGAGAATTTCTGCATCCCTAGGGCTGGGTGGGGCTCAAGAGTTTGAATTACCGGTAGCCCAGGTGGTGAAGAATCTGCCTGCAATTGCAGGAGACCCGGGCTTGATCCCTGGGTCAGGAAGATCCCCTGGAGAAGAGAATGGCTACCTACTCCAGTGTTCTTGCCTGGAAAATCCCATGGATAGATGAGCCTGGTGGGCTGTAGTCCATGAGTTCGAAGTTGGACACAACTGAGCAACTAATACACACACACACACACACACACACACACACACACACACACACACACACACACACACACACACACACACACACACACACACACACACACACACACACAGACTCTCCAGTCTAGCTGATGTTGCCAGTCCACCAAGCTCCAGTGAAAGGCAGTTATTTATCTCAGCCTCATGTTAGTAGGTTGATCTCTTGCAAAAATGTTTCTCCTCTTCCTTTCTTTCCAAAAGGACCAAAGCCAGCACAGAGGTTTCTGTTTTTCCTTCCTTTCTGCTGTGTTTGTTGCAGGAAGGGGGACCCCTTCCAGGGCCCGAAACTGGGCTCTTGTCTAACACTCGGAAATGAATTGTCCGAGGAGACACATGCTGACAAAGCAAGAGATTTTATTGGGAAAGGGCACCCGGGCGGAGAGCAGGAGGTAAGGGAACCCAGGAGAACTGCTCTGCCGCGTGGCTTGCAGTCTTGGGTTTTATGGTGATGGGATTAGTTTCCGGGTGGTCTTTGGCCAATCATTCTAATTCAGAGTCTTTCCTGGTGGCCCACGCATTGCTCAGCCAAGATGGGGGCGAGCGAGAGGGATTCTGGGAAGTGGACGGACAGGCAGGGTCTCCTCTCGACCTTTCCGGAACTCTTCCGGCTGCTGGTGGCTTACTAGTTCCGTATTCCTTATCAGGATCTCCTATCATAAAACAACTCATGCAAATAGTTACTATGGTGCCTGGCCAGGGTGGGCGGTTTCAATCAGTGTGCTTCCCCTAACATGTTCACTGCTGTGTCTTCGCTTCCTTGAATGGTGCCTGACTTCTGGGCGTGTGTTCAGGGGAGGACTTGACAAACATCGTTTCCCTGTGAAATACTAGTGGTGATGTCACCATCATCTGGCTTCCCTGAAGTTTTAGGGTGCAGTAGGGGGCTCTTTCATCTTTGTAACTCAGAGCCCTCATGAGACTTGGGAGATTGACGTTTCAAGATGAAAGTTTGTTCTGAATTGAGCCAAATTGGAGAGCCGGAAACTTAATTACAGAGGAGACAGAGGGACTTCCCTGGCGGCCCAGGGCTTAGGACTCCCTCCCAGTACAGAGGTCACAAGTTTGATCCCTGGTTGGGAAAGTAAGGTCTGCAAGGTATGACCAAAATTTATTTTATATTTTATATATTTGATATATATTTGATAGATTCGTTTAGATTCCGCAACAGATAGTATTTATATTTATAACGTATTTAATATAAAATAAATTTATATTTTATAAATATTTGATAGTTTTAATTTTCAAACAGTTTTCATTACTGTATGTATAATTGTATATTTTATATATCTTTGATAGATTTGGTAAATTCTGAAACAGATTGCTTCCACGTGAAATAAAAGTCTACTGCTATGAGTAACATAACTTCTGTGTAACGCTAGTATACAATAAGTGTAGTTTCCTATAGTGTCCTGCTGAGCCCTTGTTTCCCGCTGCAGCTCCTCACCGCCACCCCAAACTCTAGATTTATGATTTTCCCACCTTCAGTGGAACCCCCAGCTCATGGGGAGTTGCTGCTTTACTCTGTGGCTTTCAATCCCTTTAGCCGATGGCATCGTTCTTCGCGTGTGCAGTTAGGGTTCTCAACACTGACATCGAGTGGGGAGTGTTCAGAAAGATTGATACCTGGGTACTGTTCCCCAAAGATTCTGATTTAATTCGTCAGACTATCCCTGGGCATCAGGATTTTTGAAAGTTTACAGCCCAGGTCATGAAGGATTGGATTGGGGTGGAGGTGGCCTGGAAGAAGAGGAAGGGAGGAAAAGAGAAAGAAGTAGTTTTGATTTTTGGAGCCAGCAGGGGACACTTCTAGAGCAGAGATTGTTGTCGGATGATGAAAAGTGAGTTGGAAGCATAGACCTCAGAGCACACTTGAAGAAAGAACCTTGAATGCAGAAACAGGACTGCTTTAATGGGTTAATTATGCACACTCTTGTCTTCCCTAATGATTTTATCTAGGGCAACCTTGTTGGCCCAAGGAGATCATAAATTCCTTGGAATCAGTGATGTGTTGGAGAGTTACCCTGTAGCTCCCAAGATCTCTAGCGAAATTGCCTTCATTTCAAGAGTCTTCAGAAAATAGCCCCCAAGTGATTAAGGAAGCATGAGGTCAAAATGGGAAGTAAAGAACCTGTAAAGACCGCCAGTCAGTAACAGTTGTGTGTGTGCGTCTGTCATCAGTTCAAATTATTTGCTTTTTTTATTTTTTTATCCAGTATGAACACACACATACACTCAAACAGAACAAAGCAATAACAAATAATAAAAAAAAAAAGCAGCCACTGACCACCACCAACCCCCTCCATTATCACCATTGTCACCACCATCATCACCACCATTATCTCCATCATCACTATCATAACCACGATCATCACCACCATTATCTCCATCACCACCATCATCACCACCATTATCTCCATCATCACCATCATAACCACGATCATCACCACCATCGTCACCACCATTATCTCCATCACCACCATCATCACCACCATTATCTCCATCATCACCATCATCACCACCATTATCTCCATCACCACCATCATCACCACCATTATCTCCATCATCACCATCATCACCACCATCATCACCACCATTATCTCCATCACCACCATCATCACCACCATTATCTCCATCACCACCATCATCACCACCATTATCTCCATCATCACCATCATAACCACGATCATCACCACCATTATCTCCATCACCACCATCATCACCACCATTATCTCCATCACCACCATCATCACCACCATTATCTCCATCATCACCACCATCATCACTACTACATCATCATCATCACCATGACTACACCATCATCATCACCATGACTACCACCATAATCACACCTGAAACTTGGAAGTGTAGCCCAGTGGAGCATCTGTTGTCAGCGAATGAGGCATCAAGTCCCCCACGCAGATGTCACCTCATGTCACTGAAGTAAAGATGTTCACCAAGCAGCCGACTTGCCTGCATACACATGCTTGAGTTCCAAGTGAGCGGACAGGAAGGGAGAAGCCAGGAAAGCAGCTTGCTTTCCCCTGTCCCCAGTCTAGTGTCTTATCCGTGAGCCCACACTGGAACCCTTCAATACTTTATTAAGCATCTCCTCTCCTGGACACCCCACTACCTTCAGCTCCAGTACATCCCTTGCTTGGAAGCCAAGTGTGTTCTTACCACTGCATGGCTCCTCATTTTCATCACAGAGAAGTGATGCTAAGGGTTGAAATAGGGGTAGGACGCTGAGAAAACCACTTTACTGGTAACTTAAAAATATTAAGCTCATATTTTTAATTCATATGAATTAAGGGTTGTAGTCTGAGTCCCGAGGCAAGTCAGTCACACTTCTCAAGATGTCGACCACAAGCCTTTTCCCTGCCTCCACCGGGTAAACGGTGACCCTCTGGTATACATCAAAACGTGTGCTTTTCTGTATTCTAAGCAGTTTTTGAAACAGTGTTTTGCTTTATTGCAAACCACAATGTTTTCAGAAGGCTTAAAAATCCAGTTATGACTATAGCTGTGAGGGAAAAGGTCTGCGTGGTGCCAGGGAAATTTAATTTTTAGCTTTAAAAAAGTCCCACCAAATTCAATTTTTCTCACATTTAGGGATTCTTAGAGTTTTATCTAGCTTGCATAACTAGTATATTAGAGAATGTGTTACTACGGGGTTATTTTTTAACACATTTATTATTTATGAAATGCAGAGGAAAATAGTTAGAAATGATTGTTTCAAGGAATATCCTGTAGTTTTTTTTAAATTTTCTATTGTATTCAAAGAAGTTGTTCATGCTGTTTTAATTCAAACATTAAAAGTTAAATCTCTTTTTATTCTGACCTACATTTTAAAAACACTGCTTTAAGTCCTTATTATGGGGAATGGAAAATGGGATTGAAAAAAAAACAAAAACGCCCACTGTGTGTTTCTTAGCTTGTGGTTTGTAGGTAATCAAGTTGATTCTTGCCAAGCTGTCCAGGAAGGGGGGTGGAGGGTGGGGTGATGCGGAGCAGGATGTGAGGTCTCTCTCTGGTTCTTCAATCCTTCTGATGCCGAAAGCTCAGCTTCTCTGCACGTCGGTGCTGAATCAAATCTCAGAGACGAAGTGTTGGTGAAGTAGGAGAGGATAGCTGTGTTACTTTGCCAGGCAGAGGGCGACCCAGCAGGCTAATGCCCTCAAAACCACGTGTCCCAACGTGGGGAGGCTAGTGAGAAGGTTTACAGCAGTTGTTCAAAGAGGGCCTGATCGACTTGACTTGTGCACATTCTTCTGATGGGTGGGTGGTGAGGGAAGGAGGTGTCAGCATCATTGACCTTCAGGTCCAGCTCATCTGGGGGTCTGCATACCTGTGGGCAGCCAGACCCTCACTAACTTCTCCTGCCTGGAGGGGGTTTCTGTACCTGCAAAACAGCTCAAAGATCCTGTATCTGTTGATGGGGAGGCAGGACCTTGCCCCAAGGCTGCTCTTGAGTTTCTCCCCAGTCTCACATCCCCTCCCATCCCTAAGTCTCTAATTAACCACTACTTGAATCTGCCCATTAGAACTCAGGGAAGGTCATGGAGGCTGAATGAAGGCTGTTTCCTGTAATTGCAGAAACCGGAACGCAAAGGCCTGGTGCCCAGGAGCCCCACAGGGCCCAGATGGATATCACTTGCTCAGTCCCCTTTCTCCCAAAGGAAATCTCCCCCAGGCAGTCATGCTGGTTAACTGCCTGCTCTTGAGTAATGAGAGTCTTACCATCTGTCTCTTACTCTGAGTGAGAGAGATGAAGAGGAGAAAAGAGATAGCATATCTGACTAGGAATTAATGCCCCTTACAACAGATAGAGAACTAAAATGCTGCAACATCAACAGACAACCTGAATCAAAAATGGGCGATGAATTTGAATAGACCTTTCTCGAAGAAAATATGCAAAGAGCCAATATGCACCTGAATAGATGCTCAACATCACTAATCCTTAGGAAAATGCAGATCAAAACCACAGTGAGACATCCCTTGATACTCATTAGGATGGCCATTATAAAACAAAAACAGAAACAAACTGAAAATAAGTGTTGGCAAAGATGTGGGGAAATTGAAATCCTTGTGCATTGCTGGTGGGAATATCAACAGTATGGTTGCCCCTCAAAAAAAAAAAAAAAGAAAGAAAGAGAAAAAGGAAAAAAAAAATAAAAAAAAGAATTCATGTTTGATCCAGTGATTCCACTTCTGGGTATATACCCCAAAGAATTGAAATCAGCATCTTAAAGAGATCCCATGTGTATAACAGAATTATTCACAATAGTTAAAAGGTCAAACAGACCAAGTGTTCATCAGTGGCTGAACAAATCTGTTGTATTCATACAATGGAATATTATTCAGCTTTAAAAAAAATGGAGGTGATTCTGACACATCTTCCAGGAGATAAGAACCATCAAGACATTTTGCTGAGGGAAATAAGCCAGTCACAAAAAGATAGATACTGTATGATTGCATTTATATGAGGGTTCATAGTCAGGAAGTGGAATAGTGACTGTCAGGGGCTAGGAGAAGCAGGGATGGGAGTTACTGTTAAATAGGTACAGAGTTTAAGTTTTGCAAAATCAAAAAAAAGTTCTGGGATGGATGATGGTGATGGTTGTACACCAATGTGAATTTACTTAATGCCATAGGACTCTACACTTAAAAATGGAGAAAATGGTAAATTTAGATTGTGTACATGTTACACAATTCCAAAAGTAAGCTAAAAAACAGAACAGTATTAGCAGAAATTGAGAAATGCTGTGTATCATCACCTTGCCTGCGTACTAAGTCGCTTCGGTCCGACTCCTTGCGACCCCATGGACTGTAGCCCCTGGGATCCTCTGTCCATAGGAGTTTCCAGGCAAGAATATGGAGTGGATTGCCATGCCCTCCTCCAGGGCATCTTCCTGACCCAGGGATGGAACCCATATCTCTTACATCTCTTGCGTTGCGGGGTTCATTCTTTACCACTAGCACCACCTGGAAAGCCCCTTCATCACCTTGGTATCCAGCAAAAATCTCAGAGAAAGATGTGTGGTACCTGGATCCTCAGACAACTTGTGGAGAGAACATGTGAGGGGGAGTTGTGGCCTCCTGCCGACAGCCAGCCCCAACTTGCCCTCATGTAAGACACCTTGGAAACAAGTCCTCTGAGCTCAACCAAACCCCCAGGGGACTCCAGTCCTCCCCAGCAAGCCTTAAGTCTTCCACCTGAGATCCCTAACAGGGTGAAGCAAAGTTCAAGTTCATCTGTCTACTCTGCTCTGTCTGAATTCCTGACCCACAGGAACCATGAGATAATAAATGATTATTGTTCTTTTAAGCCACTCAAAGTATTAGAGTAATTTGTCTCACAGTCATAGGTAACTCATCGTATATGCTTCCCAAGTGGCTCAGTGGTAAAGAATCTGCCTGCCAATGCAGGAGACACAGGAGACTGGATTCAATCCCTGGGTTGGGAAGATCCTCTGGAGAAGGAAATGGCAAATCACTCCAGTCTTCTTGGCTGGAAAATTCCACAAACAGAAGAGCCTGGTGGGCTGCAGTCCATGAGGTCCCTCAGAGTTGGACACAACTGAGTGACTGAGCACACACACAACTGATCAATATTTGCAATCATCTGCCATCTTTGACTATTTGGCAATGCCTGCCTCATCCCCAGGGCTTCCCCAGTGTTGCTAGTGGTAAAGAACCTGCCGGCCAGTGCAGGAGATGTAAGAGAAGTGAGTTCAATCCCTGGGTCAGGAAGATCCCCTGGAGGAGGGCATGGCAACCCAGTCCAGCACTTTTGCTGGAGAATCCCATGGACAGAGGAACCTGGCGGGCTACAGTCCATGGGGTTGTAAAGAGTCAAACATGACTGAAGCGACTTAGTATGCACACAGGCCTTATCCTCATCACACACACACACATACACACACACACGCACACGCTCTTTGAGGATGCTTTATTCTTGAATTCGACCCACTGTATACAAAGAATCTTCAGCAGTTCTGGCAACCAAGTGAAATGTCAGCCTTATTTTAATGGGAAGAATGTAAAATGCCCACAGAAGAGGCTAGGAGGGTTGGCAGGCGGGGAGCGGGCTTGTCTCCAGGGCATTCTACAAGGGTGTGCAGGATCCAATGGGCCAGAGTATCTCTGGATCCTAGACAGGATCCTAGACAGGAAGGATGATATTCTGTGCATCAGCTCTAATGGAGCCCTTGGGTTTGTGTGACTGGGGACCAATCTGCGTCGATGTGTAAATATGTCTGCTCTGCTTACACTCGGGCATGATTGCATATTGAGGGGTTAATGAGCTCAGTTTGGATGAAGGCAGGAGGGTGTCTTCTCAATGCACAAGGGTGTTCTGCCCGCACCAGGCTGACTCCGGGCGTTTCCTCAGATCTGAGGTTTGCTTTCTGCTCTGGGGGTTCAGCTCCCCTGCACTTGATGGATGTTGGCCTTAATTTGGTGTGTTGCAGTCGTTGTGAGCTGTGGAAGGATATTACCTTAAGGATATTCTTCTGAATATTAAATTAGAATAAATTAAGGCACGCTGCATATTCAGCCTGAATCAGAATTGAGTAATTGCCTTCCGTTTTGTGCCACTAAGTTCGTTGGAAATGCAAGATATTTGTTTTAATTACCAAGTGGTTGAGCTGACTCTTAACGAGAGGGTGCATGAATGCAAACAAACAAACAAAAATAACTTGTTTGTGACTTTGTGAATGTTAGGTAATACCTGACTGGATTCGGTTTTGTTAGAGTTCCTCCTTCTACTGTCCTGTGTTTCCTTCATTCAGCATTGACTGATGGACTCCCTTCTATGTGTCCTGCAACGTGAAATGATTTGAGGATATTAAGAGCTATAATCTTTATGTTTTATTGTTTCCTGCACTTTATTGTTTCTACGCACTTCACATGCATAGATAGTATACACAGTAAGTAGCACCATTAGGCAAATATAACTTTTACCTCTCATTTTATCAATACAGCAACTAAGTTCCAAAGAGAGGATAACATCAATTAATAATAATAATAATAAAAAGACAAACAGCTAGAGATAGGATATGAATCTGATGAATCCTAAATTCTGAACTCTCCGTTGTATTTTTTTTTAATTGAAAAAAGTTAATTTACAATGTTGAGTTTACTTCAGGTACAGAGCAGTGTAATTCAGTTATGTGTGCATATCAAGTCACTTCAGTCATGTCCAACTCTTTGTGACCCTGTGGACCATAGCCCACCAAACTCCTCTGTCCATGGGATTCTTCAGGCAAGAATATTGGAGTAGGTAACCTATCTTCCAGGGGATCTTTCCGACCCAGGGATTGAACCTCTGTCTCCTGCATTTCAGGTGGATTCTTTACCACTGGGCCACCGGGAAAGCCTATTTCAGTTATATATAAACATCTATCTATTCTTTTTCAGATGCTTTTCCATTATGGCTTATTATGAGATATTGAATATGGTTTCCTGTGCTATACATTAGGTCCTTGTTGTTTCTATTTTATATATAGTTGTATGTATCTGTTAATCCCAGATAATACTAAGAGGCCAGAAAATATACCTATTACTACTGTTACTATTCTGATTTCTTTTGCTGTTCTTGTTATCATTTTTACTGGTGGCACCTAATATCACTGAGTCTCACCCACGATATGGGGATATACTGTAAAGATTGACTGAGATACATGCCCAACCCTCTGGAATTACTGGACAGTCAGTTAATGTTGTTTTGTTTCTTTCCTGTTTTTTTCCTTCTTAGGTGTGGATGTTCAGTTGGGTATTCAGATGTGAATACTCAGTTGGGTCCCGAGTTGGAGGACAGGCAGTGGGGAATGGAGATTCTACCCTGGGATGTGCGGTTACTTTTCTCACAGTTACTTTTCTTGAAGATCTACCTCGACACATGTGAGCTCTGGATCATAGGTGCTCGAAGGAATTTTGTCATTTTCCCGTCCTCTGATTGCCGAGGAAACCATGGCCCAGAAATATTTAGCCACCTACCAACACCACACCACTGGCAGATGGCATAGCTGAAAGGAAAATCCAGACCTTTACCCCCAGCATGCGCTTTTCATGGGAGGTAAATCTAGCTTAACTATTAAATTTTGATTCTTGATATATGAAAACCATAGCTTTTTATTTGTTTCTCAATCAAATATCCTGATCTTGAGTGTAACTTGAGTCAATATTGTTGTTTAGTTGCTCAGTCATGTCTGACTCTTGGAGACCCCATGGACTATAGCCTTCCAGGCTCCTCTGTCCATGGGATTTCCCAGGCAAGGATACTGCCATTATTCTGGGCCAGTTTTGTTTCAAATGACAGCAAACTAAATCAGCCAGAGTCACAACATAAAGCAGAACTTTGTCCAAAGTTTTACTTAGCTTCTTATATATGTATAAAATAGATGTTTACTATATAAATCATAAACATCTATCTTTATCTAGATTAACAAATGTGCTCTGCTCTGCATGGAATTTAAACCAGGTTTTAGAGTTTTTCATTAAGAGGATTTCATGTACGTGGTGGAAGATAAACGTCAAGGTTCCTGGTAATTTACTGCCTATTACTGAATTCCACTCCATAAATATATTATTTAATCAAAACTCCTGTTTAAATGAGACAGTAAAAATGGCATGGGTAATATTTAAAGTTGGCATAATTTTTCCTTACGTAGCATTTTTTTTGAAATTGTAGAACAAGGGGAAAAGTTTGAGAGCTGGGGTCCCTATTGCCTTTTTGGGGAAGGGGCTACTGTGAGTTGCTGTGGCCAAGCTGAAATCTCTGATGTCTTTCAAAGCCAAGGCTCAAAAGTGATGCTGTCCATCTCTTCCTCAGACAATTCCCAGGACTTAATGACTCAGGAACCGCTAAAGCTCCCCTAATCTCCTCTCTGTCCACACAGCAAAAACTGATGAGCGGGTGATGATAATGATGATTCAGGTAAACATTGATGAGCGGAAGAATAATTCTTCCAACCTTTAATGAAATTCCTCTAAATCTCATCCATTCTCTTGGAGAGAGGCAAAAAAAAAGGGGGGGGGGGAGAAGGTATTCAGAGACCTTGTGTGTGTATGTGTGTGTGTAGCCATGTATTTAAATCAAAAAATTTTAAATCAATATTTAAATATAGAATCAAATCTTCTTTGAAATATTCTCTCATTTTATATATTCTTCCTATCTTTTTTTTTTTTTTTTCTCCTTTTTTTCTTTTGGCTTCAGTGTGCAGCATTTGGGATCTTAGTTCCCAGACCAGGGATTGAACCCACATTCCTTGCAGAAGAAGCACAGAGGCTCAACCACTGTACTACCAGGGGAGTCCCCATCCTATCCTTTTTTTTCTGTCTTTTGAAGGGTATCTGCAGCAGCTGTCTAATCAGTGCCATCATTATTCGATGTAACATGAAGCTCCCAGTTTACAGAAGCAGAGAGAGCTAGATTCAGATGAGCCTTATTTATTTATTTAACGTTGTATGGCTTCTAACAAGAAACTCAGCCATGTGGAAATTCAGTTTTCTCCTTTGTAAAATTAGAAAAGTTTAACCTCTGCATGAAAAGCCTCTCTCATACGATAGAAATGTCATTAGATTCATTCTCCCTTGCCAGTAGAGGTCGGGGCTAGTGAATTTCTTGAAAGTTCTTGCCTCTCTTCCCCCAGTAGACTTGAAATTTGGGCAAGAACTCTGCTATCCTGTTCAATGACCCACTTCTGTTTCCCTCCATACCTGCCAGGTGTTCTAAGAGCAGACTTTTCTAGAAAGTGGCTCTATCATAGAGATAGAGCTGATGGCAAGGAAGGGTGGATAGATGTGGGAAAATGAGATTGGTCTGGTAGGTGTGAGAAAAGTACTAATTGTTACCAAGAGGTCAAAGGCTGATGAACCCATCCGGTGTGAAGAAGGGTCTAATGGACCAAATGAGCTTTAAGTGTGCTAGCAGCACCCTCATTCAAGGCAATTTGGTGATCAAGATACAGTCGACACTTTAGGGCTGAGGGAGATGACAGGGAAGTGTTGAAGGCTGGATGAGATGAAGAGTAGGACGTGATGTCTGAATTATGTATAAGCTTAAGACTAGGGACTCTCAAGAGAACTAATGACCAATTAGGGATTCTCCTGAGAGGCAAAGCCTCTCTCCAGAGGAAATAAAAAATATCAAATAGTCACTAGATAATGCCTCCAAGCCACAATCAAGGGCAATGGCTGACGTTCAGTGGCTTTTGAGGAGGACAGTCTTTCTGGGTGGGCACAGTGTGGTGCTAACGGTCTGAAGCATGCCAACACACACAACCCTGGCTTACTGTCAACTTCAAGGTTCAGTTCAGTTCAGTCACTCAATTGTGTCCGACTCTTTGTGACCCCATGGACTGTAGCACTCCAGGCTTCCACGTCCATCACCAACTCCTGGAGCTTGCTCAAACTCATGTCCATTGAGTCGGTGATGCCATCCAACCATCTCATTCTCTGTCGTCTCCTTCTTCTTCTGCCTTCCATCTTTCCCAGCATCAGGGTCTTTTCCAATGAGTCAGCTCTTTGCATCAGGTGACCAACATACTGAAGCTTCAGCTTCAGTGGTGGTCCTCCCAACGGGTATTCAAGACTGATTTCCTTCAGAATTGACAAGTTCAAGGTGGAAGCTCAAAAAAATTGCCATCCACTTTTGTGACGTGTTTCACGGCTGAACAAAGCAAGCTGGATTCCCCGACGCTCTTCTTACCCAGCACCCAAGAGAAGAAGCTGGGGGTAAGAGCCTTCACTGTCTTTATACTGGATGCTCTGGTAACCAGACCAGAGGCCCTTTGCTGATCTGGCTCACCCAACCTCCAGATGTCATGCTTGTTGGTTGCCAGTGGTTTCCACCTTCCTGCTTTGTGGCAAACTGCCCCTGGCAAAATGATTTTGATCCACTTTGCCTGAGAGATGACACTGTCCTTGCAGCAGAAAGCCAGCAGTCCATGACTGATCTAGTTCCCTTTGGCCTTGAAAGTGTTAGTCCCTCAGTCATGTCTGACTCTTTGCAGCCCAGGCTCCTCTGTCCATGGAATTCTCTAGGCAAGAATACTGGAGTGTGTAGCCATTCTCTTCTCCAGGGGATCTTCATGACCCAGGGATTGAACCGTGTCTCCTGCATTGCAGGCAGATTCTTTACCATCTGAACCAACTGGAAAGCCCAGTATGTGTGTGTGTTTGGGGGTGGGGTGGCTGGTTGACAATCCTACAGAACATTTTACTCTACAGAACCCCAAACCTATCTGAGCTTTTGGATCAGGGCAAAGCTAGACCCTATTTAAGGTCACGCTCTTGCTTGGCGTCTCCCTTACCTTCCTTGTGGATAATGAGGGCTGATCTGGCTCATCCAACAAGTGTGCAGTTTCTGATGTATTTTGGAAATCTTCTTTTAGGATATGTGTGCATTAAGAGACTGGGTTTCCTAGACCTTAGTCTGAATCTTGAGCCACTGTGCAGTTTTCTAGGTGTTCTGCCTATACATTCCAGTCTCAAGAGTGCTAAAACCCAGACTATTTCCAAGGCTCAGTACATGGTTTCTTGTGCAAGCTTTCTGTCCTTCATATACTCAGATAAACCCCCATCACCATAGTTCCCTTGTATGGGTGTGTCCCATCCATGCAAACTAGAGGGGAAAAAAAGAGGGATAGAGGACTATGGATATGATTTGTCAGACTCCAATTAGCAAATCCAATTGATTGACAATGATAGATTCCCGGGTGGGTACGAATTTGCAGCTCTCAGCTCTTCTGTCTGTGATCATGAAGGCCAACAGAGAGGTGGCTGAATGCTGTATTGAGCACTCTTTGTTCCTCTTGGGTGAGAAGGGTCACGACTTTTAGCAACATTCATTCTTATCTTAACATCCCTCATCTCATGTTCACTAATACATTATTCAGAGTTTGTGAGGACAGAGCAGAGGCCAGCTCTCCACCCAGAGACCTTTTACTGGGGTCACACACAGGTGGGGGTGCAGGACATGGAAATGAGGATGTGGACAAAAGGGAGCTGTGACCTCAGACTGCTTGGGAAAGCAAACGGGCAGCAAAGTTCCCGGGCAGCAAGTCAGCTCAGCCACTGACTTGTCACATATCCTTCGGGAGAGTCATGTAACCTCTTTAAGCCTATTATGATGGTGGCGGCATGTTCACCGGAGGTCTCAAACTCCGATGCTTACCTAGGGCCAGGCAGTTAATATAATCCATTGTGCGTGCTAAGTCGCTTCAGTTGTGTCCGACTCTTTGCGACTCCACAGACTGTAGCCTGCCAGGCTCCTCTGTCCATGGGATTCTCCAGGCAAGCATACTGGAGTGCATTGCCATGCCCTCCTCCAGGGGATCTTCCTGACCCAGGGATCGAACCCACATCTCTTATGTCTCCTGCATTGGCAGATGGGTTCTTTATCACTAGCGCCACCTGGGAAGCCCCATAATCCATCAGAGCTGGTCAATTAATCCCCTGGACAACACATGCCACTTCTAAATGGTCCTACGGGGATGGAGACCCAGTAGTGTCAGATTTTTTGATTTTTGTTGCCGTTGTTGTTTTTGACTTGTAGGCTCTTAGTCTCAGCACGCAGGGTCTTCATTGCATCATGTGGGATCTTTTGTTGCTGCATATGGGCTTCCCCGGTGGCTCAGTGGTAAATCTGCTTGCAATGCAGGAGACACGGGTTCAATCTCTGAGTCGGAAGATCCCTTGGAGGAGGAAATGGCAACCCACTCCAGTATTCTTGTCTGGGAAATCCCATGCACAGAGGAGACTGGCGGGCTACAGTCCTTGGGGTCGCAATGAATTGGACACCGCTGAACTACAAACTACTAACACTTTCACTTTTCAGGGACTCGCTAATTGTTATGCTAAGGCTTAGTTGCCCTGCAGCATGTGGAATCTTAGTTCCCCAACTAGGGATCGAACCTGTGTCCCCTGCATTGCATGGAGGATTCTTAACTACTGAAGCAAGAGGGAAGTCCCCAGATTTTCTGATTTTTAAAGAAAGGATGGTTGTTTTGATTTTTCAAATAAAAAGTATTCTACTGTTTCAGTTTTGGAAAACACTGGATGGCCAAAACAAAGAAAATCTGTGGCTTGTCGGCTCCCAGTTGGCAACTTACAAGTTTGCTTTTGTAGCAGAGGCTGTTGGTGCCCACCCTCCCTGACTCCTGGGGGTAGTTACCATTTTGAATGGTCTTGTCTTTGCCATGTGTCTTTGTGGAGCCTCTAGAGCCAATTTTGCCCACACTGATGCCAGGTTGGAAGTGCGCCCTTCCCCCGGCAATCTTCAATGTGTGGCTCAGGATTTGGTGTGCAAATATGCCATCATTCTTGCCTCTCAAGAATGCCTTGAGATCAGGGTTGGCAAGTATCTTCCAATTAAGGACCAAATATAGTAAATATTTTAGGATGCAGGGTCCATATGGCCTTTGTTGCAAGTACTGAAAGCTGCCATTTTAGCCGGAAAGCAGCCAGAGACAGTAACATATGGGCATGGCTGTGTTCCAATAAAACTTTATTTATAAAAATAAGCAGTGGGCCGGATTTGGCTGACTGGCCCTATACTGGCCCTACATTGCTTATTCAGGCTGTAAGACATGCATTCTGTGCTTACTCCCTGGATTCCCTGATGGAAATGAACTCTACCTACCTACAGTGTCAACTAGTTGGTAATGGACTTGGTATAACCTACCTTCCCTCCGTGTTCCATTTCCCCCTGCCTGCTAGTGCTTCTTGAAAACCCTCCTCCCTATAAGCTCCTTGTGTTTGAAACTTGGTCTGGGAAAACCATAAATGTTGTTATTTGAATATGGGTCTTGGAGTCATTTGGGTCATCTTTCCTTTCATTCCTACTGCTTTCCACCTGCCCTGAACAAGTGATTACATTCTTTTTTGTCTCTGGCTCCTCATTTGAGGCAATGTCAGCGTCCGTTTAAGAAATAGTTCTGGAGATTTAATGAGATGGTGTCTGTCCAACTCTTAGCACATCACCAGGCCCATGGTAAAATTTCAACAAGCACCAGCTGTGCTTGTAATTCTCAGCATGGAGGATAGAGGTTCAGACTTCCTGTACTAGCTCTGCAGCTGTTTTTTAGGAATCTGCCAAAATGTTGAATCGAAGGCTCTTGTATTTACTGTTTCCTATGTTTCGTGTTTCTTTTGAAATAAAGTCACGCTTCTCACTGGTGGAATGTTATTTAACTGTCTTTAAAAGATAAGATTACGAAGACACTTGGGTGTGAGTTTGCAACCTGAACCTTTGAATCTTAATCATGCTTGCCGGTTCCTGAAGAGAAGGAACAGATGGGAGAATCGAGCTTCTGTCTTCCACTGGCCTTACTTCAACCGGCTGTAAACATATGTTCTTAGGGAGGATGTAGGGATGCACTTCACTAAAGCTGAAGGAGATGTGAGGGGAGAGGATGCCTCCAGCGTGGAGATGGACCTGGGTCCTCATTGTCCTTCCTCCCGAGGCGTGGAAATGGTTCCTGGAAACAGAACTGGATTGGAATTCTTCTCTGTCATCGTCACCTGGGGCCAGCTCTGTCACTTCTCCAAGCCTCTGTTTCCTAGGACCTGTTTGAGTTTAATTAGGTGATTTTCTTCCCTTGCCTTATCACATTTTCTCATTCCCTTCTTCTGTGGGCTCAAGAGGGAAAGGACTCCAAACCCATAAAAAAGCTCAACTGTGCTTTTTCATTGTGAAGCCAGGCGATGGAGGAGGCGAACCAGCCTGTTTGCCATGTGTCTTGTGCTTTAAGAAAACCACCCATCTGCTTTGGAGACAGCCTTGTTTGATGATCGGGAAGTCAGAGAGTCAGCATGGGAAAGCAAGAATAGCCAGCAAGGTGGCTAAAGGGTTTCATCAGTGGGCCAAGCTCCATGTTTAAAAGCTGCTGTCATGAGGACTGTGCTTAGAAAAAGGGTAGGAAAAAAAAAAAGAAAAGGGTAGGGAAACCGATGGGAAATCTTGCTAAGATTGATTAGAAATGCCTGACATAGGCATGGTCGACATGGAGAAGATAGGCATGCCATTTATGTTTGAGCCTATCATGGGGTATAAACTCGCTGAGAGACTGAAAAAGAAATCTGGGCAGTATTTCTATAATCCTTAAACTGGCCAGCCTCAACACATAGTAAATATGTATGTGTGTGCACAATTGTGTCCAACTTTTTGTGACCCCATGGACTGTAGCCCACCAGGCTCCTCTGTCCATGGAATTTTCCAGGCAAGAATACTGGAGTGGGTTGCCATGCCCTCCTCCAGGAAACCTTCCCAACCCAAGGATCAAACCCACATCTCTTGCATCTTTTTCATTGGCAGGCAGGTTCTTTACCACTAGCGCCACCTGCAAAGCCAAATATATATCTTAAACAAAAATAAACATTGGGTTGGCAAAAAAATTCATTTTGTTTTTTCTGTAACATGAAGAAAACCCAAACAAACTTTTTGGTCAACCCTGTATTTGCATACATATATGAAGTCATGTGGAGCTTCGCTGGTGACCCAGTGGTAAAGAATCTACCTGCAATGCAGGAGACCAGATTGGATCCCTGAGTTGGGAAGATCCCCTGGAGGAGGGCATGGCAACCCACTCCAGTGTTTTTGCCTGGAGAATCCCATGGACAGAGGAGCCTGGCGGGCTATGGTTTGTAGGGTTGAAAAGAATTAGACATGACTGAGGTGACTTAGCACGCACACATATAGTCATGTACTATATGTAAACAGATGGTGTCACATGTCATTAGAGACTCCCTTCTGTATCACTGGGTGTTCCATTTTTGCTTGTTGGCTTCTCCACACAGCAGGGGCTGCCCTTACATTCTGGGAGCGGAAACGTTGTTTCTGATAACTGAGGCTTAAATCCCCTGGAGGTGTTTAATTGGCCACCCAAGTTATCTATCCAGCTATGAACTGAGTGCAGTGAGTAGGGACTGCCAATGAGGAGGGTGAGGGGAGAGCCAAGTCCACCATCCTAACTTGTACAGACTGAGCGGGGCTGTGGAGTGGGATTATTTGAGACAGTTTCCCCAAGGAAAGGAGTCTGGCCTGAAAAGAAACTCAGTTGTATGGAATGTGATTTGTAAAACAGAGGCTAAGGACTAAGATCTTTCAGGTTCCCTTTTCCTCGGAAATTCAATGATTTTTCTTTCTTTGATATGTACAGCAATATGTAAGCAATGACTTTTACTCCAAAAAAGTCTAAGGTCCATAACAGAAACTACAAGTGAAAGTCCAGCATACAGAAACAAAGGCTCTTGGAAGCAGCTTCATCAAGAGACACACCCAACTTGACAACACGGAACCATAAAGTAGAAAAAAAAAACAACGCACCAGTTAGTTTTTCCTCCCTTGATTGAAACAGGCTCTGTGGATAATTATTATAGATAACTACTACTTATTTCAGAGTGTATTAGTCTGCTAAAGTTTCCATGACAAATACTGGAGACTAGATGACTTATACAACAGAAATATGTTTTCTCATAGTTCTGGAGGTTGGACATCCAAGATCATGGTCTCAAAGGTTTGTTTTCTGCTGAGGCCTCTCTCCTTGGCTTGCAGATGACTACCTTCCTGCCGTCTCATCACATGGCCTTTTCTCTGTACGCATCCCTGGCATCTCTTCTTCTTATAAGGACACCAATCCTATGGGATGATGGCCTCACCCCATGACCTCATTTGGGCTTCCCTGGCTCAACAGTAAAGGATCTGCCTGCATTGCAGGGGCCACAGGAGATGTGGGTTTGATCCAGGGGGTGGAAAGATCCCCTGGAGGAAGAAATGGCAACCTGCTCCAGTATTCTTGCCTGGAGAATTCCATGGGAAGAGGAGCCTGGCGGGCTACAATCCATGGGGTTGCAAATAGTCAGACATGACTGTAAGTGACTCAGCACGCACAACCTTAATTACTTCCTTAAAGGGCTCGGGTTCAAATACAGTCACATGGGACATTAGCACATCAACGTGAATTTTTGGGGGGACTCAGTTCAGTCTTTAACACAGGATTTTTAGTTCCTTCTGCATTCTTCTGTCTGTGATGAAGCCACACCTGGAAGGAATGATGCTCTTACCTCCTCTGCCTGCTGAACTGTTCTTGCTTTAAAGCCCCTTTCCCTGAGCTCTCATTTACCTAAGCATAACCACACGGTCCTCTGCATCTCACAGCTTCATGCACACATTCATTGTAGCATCCCACACCTATTTATTTAGATATCTGGCCCCCTACCCATCACACTACCCACTATACCCGTTGCATCCTGAGAATGAGGATAATGATTCAAGTGTTTGGTAACCCAGTACTTGGCTCAGAGTTGACTTTCAATGTTTGTGACTCAGATCAAAGTTGGACAAACAGAAAATGCATTGGGCAATTTTCCCCCTGGCTGTTATATGTGAGTTAGGGACTTATTTCTGTAACATTAAAACAGTAAGGTTTCCCTAGTTGTACAGTGGGTAAGAATCTGCCTGCTAATGCAGGGTTTGATCCCTGGTCCAGGAAGATTCCATGTACCACAGGGCAAGTAAGCCCGTGTGCCGCGGCTTCTGAAGCCCATGCACTCCAGAGCCTGTGGTCTGCAGAAGAAGCTCCAGTGAGAAGCCTGCGCACCACAACTGGTGTGTAACCCCAGCTCACCACAGCTCGAGAAAGCCTGCACACGGCAGTGAAAGATCCAGCGCAGCTGAAAGGAAATACATAAAAAGATATAACAATATGCATCCAGGTGCTGTGTGCCGACGTAGAAACTCAGTCTCTCCTAGCGATGTAGAAAGAGGGGAGATGCAGGCTGAATTGAGGAATGAGAAAAGAGGGTGGCTTGGGAAAACTACCCTGGGAAGCAGCCACTGTGCAGGACGGGAAAGAGACATGGATCCCTGAAACTTGGGTAGAGGACTTCCATTTAACACAGAACAGAAGGTCTCCATCACAACAGATGTCAACGGGTCTATTACCTACCTCAACTTTTTCATTCGTGCCAGTAGAGAAGAACCACGGGGATAAATGAAGCATGGGAGAGTCACTCATCTTTCTGAGGGGTCCAGCTCAGTTGCCTGTTGGCTGGAAACTGGGGTGATCTTTCATGATTACTCTGGGGTGTTCCACCTAACTGATGCTGCTTGACAAACTGCCCTAATGTAGTGGCTTAAAATAATATTCACTTATTTTGCTCCAGAACCTGGCAATTGAGTCCGCTCAAGTAGACAGTTCTTATTCAGGATTTGTCATGTGGTTCCAGAGAGAGGACTCAGTCTGGGAAAAACTCTTGTTTGGGAAAAACTTCTTCAATCACTTTTCTGAGCTGGGTAAACTCAGAGAGTCAGAGGCTTGTCTTGGTCCATTTGAGCTGCTGTAACAAAAATACCATACTGGGTGGCTTATAGACAATAGAAATTTGTTCACGTCATCCTGGAGTCTAGGAAGTCCAAGGTCAAGGTACCAATAGATTCATTTCAGGTAAGAACCTATTTCTTGGCTCTCACTGTGTCCTCATATGGCAGAAGAGATGAGTGAGCTTTTGGGGGAGTCTTATGTAAGGGCATTAGTCCCATTCATTATGAGGGTATTAATTCCATTCATGAGGGCTCCACTCTCAGGACCTAATCACATCCCAAAGGAGGTTCCATCTCCTAATGCCATCACATTGAGGGTTGAGTTTCAATATCTGAATATGGGGGGAACTCAAACATTTAGTCTATAGCTGGGACTGTTCAGATCTATCTCTCTCTCTATTTGTCTCTTGTGTCATCTCTCGACAAGATCTGTTTCATGGTCGAGGGATGACAGGGAGGGTGGCCAGACATCTTACATATGGCATCACTTCCATTATGTGGATCTACTGAAGCAGGAACAGGTTCACTCATGGTCAAGGCACTGTAGACTCCACCTCTTGATGGAGGAGGGTCAGCGTTATCGACCAGCATGTGGGAAGGGAATGCACGGCTGCTGTGGAAGAATGCAGTCCCCATTCAGTTCAGTTCAGTTCAGTCGCTCAGTCATGTCCGACTCTTTGCAGCCCCATGAATCGCACGCAGCACGCCAGGCCTCCCTGTCCATCACCAACTCCCGGAGTTTACTCGAACCCATGTCCATCGAGTCGGTGATGCCATCCAACCATCTCATCCTCTGTTGTCCCCTTCTCCTCCTGCCCCCAATCCCTCCCAGCATCAGGGTCTTTTCAAATGAGTCAACTCTTTGCATGAGGTGGTCAAAGTACTGGAGTTTCAGCTTCAACATCAGTCCTTCCAATGAACACCCAGAACTGATCTCCTTCAGGATGGACTGGTTGGATCTCCTTGCAGTCCAAGGGACTCTTAAGAGTCTTCTCCAACACCACAGTTCAAAAGCATCAATTTTTCGGTGCTCAGCTTTCTTCACAGTCCAACTCTTACATCCATACATGACTACTGGAAAAATCATAGCTTTGACCAGACAGACCTTTGTTGGCAAAGTAATGTCTCTGCTTTTTAATTTGCTATCTAGGTGGGTCATAACTTTCCTTCCAAGGAGTAAGCGTCTTTTAATTTCATGGCTGCAATCACCATCTGCAGTGATTTTGGAGCCCAAAAAAATAAAGTCTGATGCTATTTCCACTGTCTCCCCATCTATCTGCCATGAAGTGATGGGACCAGATGCCATGATCTTAGTTTTCTGAATGTTAAGCTTTAAGCCAACTTTTTCACTCTCCTCTTTCACTTTCACCAAGAGGCTTTTTAGTTCCTCTTCACTTTCTGCCATTAGGGTGGTGCCATCTGCATATCTGAGGTTATTGATGTTTCTCCCTGCAATCTTGATTCCAGCTTATGCTTCTTCCAGCCCAGCGTTTCTCATGATGTACTCTGCAGTCCTCATAGATGGTCGATAACAGACATGCAGTTTTCTTCCTGGAAATTGTCCTTGAGTGCCTTCATTTGACATTTCCCCTGACATCTTTGCAGAGCACATAACTTCGGTCAAGGATCAACATGGCATCTCTGATAGAGAAATTCTTCCCTTCTCTCTTTACAGGAAAGAATAGGAGCTTTGTTTTCATTTCTGTAGATTCTTGATTCTGCTGTTGTTGTTGTTCAGTTGCTAAGTTGTGTCCAATTCTTTCCCTTGGGCTGCAGCACACTAGGCCCACCTGTCCTTCACCACCTCCCAGAATTTGCTCAGATTCATGTCCACTGAATCCACAATGTCATCCAACCATCTCATCTTCTGGTGCCTCCTTCTCCTTTTACTTTCCATCTTTACCAGCATCAATGTCTTTTCCAATGAGTCGGCTCTTTGTATCAGATGGCCAAAGTTCTTCCAATGAATATCCAGGGTTGATTTCCTTTAGGATTGACTGGTTTGATCTCTTTCCTCTCCAAGGGACTCTGAACAGTCTTCTCCAGCACCACATTTCGAAAGCATCAATTCTGCAATGCTCAGCCTTCTTTACGGCCCAGCTCTCACATCCATTCATGACTACTGGAAGAACCATAGATTTCACCATACAGACCTAGTTCTATAAGAGCACCTTAAAAATAAGGCTCTCCTGATCCTTGAAGGTGTCTGAAGAAAATTCTCTTGAGTTACATGTGCAAAAATGTCAGACTGTTGACAAAGGAGTTAATTTAGGCTGATTGGAAACCTAAGTCAGAAAGGGTAGCTTTGATAAAACTCTGCATCCTCACTAAGGCTCATCGTGTATATTAGGCGTTATTTTCTCCACTTTGAAGAAGCCAAGCTGCAAATATTAAACTGCTTTTGAAGGCTTTCCAGTAAATAAATACCAAGGTGTGTGCTTCTTTTCATTGAAGAAAGCAAAACTGTGATAATTTCTTGATACTTTGGCAAGCTGGATATGTGTATCAAATCCCCTCAGACTTTTGTTACCCATGGAACTTTCTTCATATGAAACATTACTTAAGTTTAAATAATTATAAGGAAAATAAAGCAGAACGACTCTGTGACAGGCCATCCAAGGAGGCTTTCTCAAGAGTAAATTTTGGCATAGAGACTATACTGTTTTACATGGACATCACACACACACACATTCATGTGCACACACACGCATACACACACATATATTTATATATATATGGTGGTGATTAATTTTATACTTTCGTATTTGAACATCAAGATTTCAAACAAGTTTCCAATTAGTATTCACACTAGAAAAGAAGAGTTGCTAGATGGATTAATTAATTAAATCTGTCCTTGCAGTGGTGGCCAAAGCCTGTTGATTATGTAAAGTTTTATCTCTCTCTCTCTCTCATAGTGACATCCCTCTTATGACAGAGGAGTAACCTGTAATTTATAAAAGTGTTTACATCTTTACAAATCTACTAGGTCTTACTGAGCATTGAAGGCAGGACCTGGAGCTAAGTCCACATATCACTCAAATGGTGACAACAGAGAAATAAAACATCTCTGTCAACAAGACTCCAACATAAAATGACAGACAACACCTGAAGTGTCAGTCACCTTCGCGGGCAGTTTTTGAAGTCAGATTTTAGATGGAGGAGCTGAGATTTATTTTGATGTCAAGAAGTTATTCACACGTTTATGTAGAAAGAAAGTGGCAGATCAACAGGGTGTTGATTACGAAGTCACTGTGTAATAAATCAGGGTAGTGACTCTGGTCATCTCCCCAGTTTTGACACTGGGATGGGCTTATTTATGGCATTTTAAGGTCTGAGCAGTTGATTTAGATTTGCAATAGCATGCCCCTTTCCATTAGTGACACCGGCATGCTTCTATGCGTCGCTCTTTTGCATTTAATGATTGGCATTTTTAAAATTGCGTGACTATAAATTATCAGGTGGGAACAAGCCTCCGTTTAAAACATGATTTTGTTGAAACATTTGTTTAATAAAAACATGATAGTTTGTTTAATAAAAACATGATAGTTAAGGTAAATACATCACTCGTCTCTTCCCTCTTTGTCCTCCCTCATGCAATGTTAATTATAACTGAAGAGTGTTTGAACTACCAAGAAATGGCCTCTCGCAACCACCTTCTTTGCTAATGGGGAGACTGGGGCTCGGAGGGGAAGGGCTTTTTTAGGACAGCTCTCTGACATAAGTCTGCTTCATCTGGGAGGTTTGCCATTATACACGTGCTGATTCTCAAGTCGACTCAGGTGTGCGCTGAGTCCCAGGAGGCAGGTTCTCCAGAGGCTCTTGAAACTTGGCCTGATTTAGAAACCAAAGTCAGAGGCACATAGGAGAAGTGCAAACCCCATTTCTGTCGCTTCCCAGCTTTAGAACCTCGGGCAATTCATCTCTTCTCTCAGAATCCTGGGGTCCTCATCCATAAAGTCAGGAAGGCAAATTATACCCACCTGTTGTTGTTCAGTCACTAAGGCATGTCTGACTCTGCAACCCCATGGACTGCAGCACACCAGGCTTCCCTGTCCTTCACTATCTCCTGGAGTTTGCTCAAACTCATGTCCACTGAGTCAGTGATGCTATAGCAACCTTATAAGGCTGTTATAAGGATGCATTTTATTTATTTACAGAGTTTTTGATGTGGACCATTTTTAAAGTCTTTACTGAATTTGCTACTGAATATTTCTTCTGTTGTATGGTGTTTTTTTGTTTTTTTTTTTTTAACCTTGAGGCATGTGGAATCTTAGCTCCCTGACTAGGGATTGAACCTGTACCCTCTGCATTGGAAGGTGGAGTCTTAACCACTGGACTGCCAGGGAAGTTCCAAGGATGAAATTTTGTATGGGAGAACATCCCTGTCATACCATAGTAAATCATCTATAAATCATTCTTTCTCTTCTTGACCTTTAAAGCCTCCTATTGTGTGCATGCACACATACACATAGACATGCACACACAAACACATACATGCCCACAAATGCAGATGTGCACACACAGACACACAATCACAGACACACACACACATGCACATATATACACATCTGTGTCCTGGACTAATTGATTATGAGATTTTTGTTCTACATCTCACAGGTTAGAGTATTTTAAAATGATCACACTCAAGCAAAATGTGAACGTTGTGGCATTAACTCAGTTCAGTGCTTGCTTTTGTAAAGGGCAGTTCTTGCTTCTCTGTGAGTGTGTCCATGAAATATTGGTTGTATAGACCAGCACCTTCTATTCCTTTCATGACAGCAATAAGAGAGAAACATAATAGTATTTGTCATCCTTTTATATAAATATATATATATATATATATATATATATATATATGTATGTATCAATTGACTTAATGAGAATGAGGACACCTTTTAGACTAAGCAGATTACCTTCACTTTGCTTTGCAAATCTGAGTGAAGGCTGTAAAGGCCTTGGCTGGAAGAGGGAGCTGGCGTCAGGGAGCATATGGAGAAAGTGAAGACAGGGCTGGGGGTTAAGCACTAGAGAACTGGGGAAGGGGCAGGACCCACCTGCAGAGCTTGGGGAGGGTTGAGGGAGCAGAGACTTTCCTGTGCATAGTGGGGACTTTAGGTGGGTGATGAATTTTTGGAGCGTCTTGCTGTGGTTCCTCATTTATCACCGCCAGCATTAATTATCCCTGCTGAGACCATTGGCATTGAGCTGCTTCTGCGTGAAGCCTGGTCTGAAAGAGTGAAACAGCAGGCTCAGTTTTCTTCTAGTTACCCTTGCATTTGTCAAGGGAAAGCCTCACGCTGGACTTTCTCACATACTTCTCGAGAGACTGTATTAAGGATTCTCACTGAAGTGGAAACGTGGCGTAGGGAAGACTTGGAACCGATGGGTCAGTGTTGACTCTTGGCCCTGCTCAGTGAGTGGTTTAAATCCATTGCCTCTGTTCCTGACCTGCTGTTTACAGAAGTGTTCTTCCAGTTCTATCTCATCATATTAAAATCTTGCCAAACCTGAAGGCTTTCAAAGCCAATTTCATGAATCTCTGATGGTCCTGTGTGTTGAGTGGGCTTAGGTAGGCAATTTCTGCTGGGAGACTCCTTGTGGTTGTGAAACTGTGTAACTCGGATTGGGACTTGAACTCATGGGTGGAGACTCAAACTCAGCAAAAACCCAGATTGGGATTTGAATTGAAATCTTTTAATCGGTCTTTTAATTGAAATCATACTGGGTTTCAGGACTTAGTGAAGCTCAGGTTCTTGGTGTCTCATCACAGAAAGAATTCAGGGAAAGACAAAGTGACAGGTAAGAAATGGACTTATTTAAAGAGAAACACGCTCCACAGACAGAATGTGGGCCATCTCAGGACGTGAGAGTGGCCTTGAAATATGGTGTGATTAGTTTTTATGGGTTGGGTAATTTCATAGGCTAATGAGTGGGAGGATTATTCCAACTATTTGGAGGAAAGAATGAAGATTTCTAGGGATTGGGCCACTGCCCAAGTTTTGATCTTTGATGGTTGGTCTTGGAACTGTCCTGGAGAAGGGCATGGCAACCCACTCCAGTATTCTTGCCTGGAGAATCCCATGGACAGAGGAGCCTGGTGGGCTACAGTCTGTAGGGTCACAAAGAGTCAGGCACCACTGAAGCGACGTATCATGCACACACACTTGGAACCATCATGGCGCTGATGGTTGCGTCACTTAGTTTATGCTAATGTTTACAATGAGTGTGTGATGAAGCCCAAGCCCCAGTGAAAGTAGGTATTCTGCCATCTTGGACCTAGTTGGCTTTAGCCAGTTTTCATTATATCCTATGGCCATATCATTCTTTTAAATGCTTTACCCTGCCCCCTTCCCTCCTGTTTCAGTTGCAATAAGAGAGTGGTTCAGACTGGAGTCACTGAATGGCTTGAAAGGGCTGGACATCCAAGGAGGCTTCTTTTCTCACTTGCCTAGCATCTGGGTCAGGTTAGCTGAAATAGCTCCTGGAGGGCCAGGCATCCGTCTTTTCTTAGAACCTCTCTACATAGATAGCTTGGGCTTCCTTACAGCATGGCTGTCTCAGATACTTTAGCTTCCTTAAATGGTACCTAGTTTTCTCCAGAGTGCAGATTCCAAGGGACTTCAGGGGAAGCTGCGAGACTTCTTACCAAGACCTAGACTCTGAAGTCACGTAGCATCCCTTCTAGCACATTCCATTGGTTGCACAATGTGGGAGGGGGGCCAAAGCAGGGGTGAAGACAGATGGAGGCACAGTCCATGGAAGGGGCATCTTTGGAGACCAGCTCTCAGTGACATGAGAGGCAGCAGCTCCTGTGAGCTGCAAAACCAATCAGGTGATGAGATTTTATACCTTTTCTGAAAAGCAAGGGGAGGGGAAAGTTAACTTCATCTTGGAGGCTCTGAAAGTTGAGGCACAGCATTTTTTCCAGTAAGCTTGGCCGTCTTTGCTGAGCCCTGCACTATGCAGCCATTAGCAGGCGGCCAATGCTTTGCTTTATGAGGCAATTATTCCAACACACTCTATTCAAAATACACATTAGAACTTAACCTTCTGAATCCTGAAGTAGCATTTTTATCACCCAACATTAGAAAAGAGACAGAGTCAGCATATTTCCCCCCCCTTTTTTGATCTGGTATCATTAATAAAGCATTGGGTAAGGACCTTCTCACAATTCTTCCAGATAATTTGCGACATGAAAGGCGTCCTGTGATACAATTGTCTGTTGGCTTATTCACATAACAGAGGAAACACATGGATCGTTTAAAAAATAAAGCCAAGGGATGAAAACAGCCAAAAGGAATATTTCCTCCCAATGCTGTGAATGCACGTCAAGAATAGAGATGTGACGTTCTTGGAAATGCACAAGTAGAAATGGGAAGTTAATATGGAATTTCTAATTAGGGTCACATGCTAATGAACTCCCTCTTCATGTTAGTTTTATGCCGCTTCAGAAATTTTTTATCATATGCTTAAAAATTTATGGCCAGAAACATTAACGAAAATGAGGCGTGAATTGGAAATTGTGTCATTATGGAGATGAGGGTGGCCCGGCATTACTGACTTTCAAGGAGGTATCTTTTATTGCCTTTTTGGAGAACGAGAGAAATGATACAGGTAAAATTAATGGCAGGACTTATCCTCCATCCCGACATAGACAGCCTGGTTATATGTATAGTTATAAAAGTTTGATTTTAATAAGATTTTGAATTAATTATAAGGAGAATATTAATCACCATTGACAGTCATTTTTTTTCTTTTTTTTAGAATAAAACGTCCCCAGCTAAGTAATATTATAGTTCTTAAGTGCACAAAGATAGGCATTTTCTTTTTCTCTCAGCTTTGTCTTTTCGGAAATTAAAATCCACCTTTTCAGAAACCTGTGGATGGGAAGGCATATGCCGTTTCGTCTGTGAAATAGTCACTGGGTTTCACATTGTATTTTAAAAGTGTCTCTGCTTGCTGAGCTCAGGGGACCAGCAGATTTCATGAGCAGCTGCCGTGTTTATAAGGAGGGGAAGGAACCTGGGTATATTAAACTTACTTTGTTTTTAATCTCTCAGAAACTATTGTTTTCAATTCATCTGATAACTGTCATATTTGAATAGATTTTCAGCAAAGCGCATTTCGAGTTTCTAGGAATTATCTCTGAAACTTATCACGGCAGAGATGAGCACAGAAGTCAGAATAAAATCCCATTTCTAGGCTGATCTCTAGGGAGTGACCTCTTTCTCTCTCACTAATTCCAGGAACATCAGACCCAGGGCTTTAGCGGCTCCTTAAATGCCACCTCCTTCCTCTGGGTCTTTTCCAGCTCCATCCAAACTCAGGACTCTTGTCTGCAGAGGAGACCCACTTCTCTCTTCCTTCCTGCCTTCTTACCACTTCTCCCTCCTTCCCCGTCTCTCTATTTTTCTTTAAAATGATTCCAGTACCAAGACCCTGATGCTGGGAAGGATTGAGGACAGGAGGAGAAGGGGACAGCAGAGGATGAGATGGTTGGATGGCATCACCAACTCAATGGACGTGAGTTTGAGCAAACTCTGGGAGATGGTGAAGGACAGGGAAGCCTGGCGTGCCGCAGTTCATGGGGTCACAGAGAGTCGGACACGACTGAGCAACTGAACACCACCAACCAAGTACAAATGGCTCAGCAGTAAAGACTCTGCCTGCCAATGCGGGAGAAGGCGGGTTTGGTTCCTGGGTCTGGAAGATCCCCTGGGGTAGGAAATGGCTACCCACTCCAGTATTCTTGCTTGGGAAATCTCATGGACAGAGGAGCCTGGCAGACTGCAAGAGCCTGGGGTCAGAGAGAGTCAGACACAACTTGGTGACTTAGTGATAATGAAGTACAAAGTGCATTGGCTTTTTCCTGACCAACCCCTGGTTGTCGCACCGTTCATGGCAGTTCTGACCCAGAGGTAGCATCAGATGCCACAGGTTAAGGGCTCAGTCCCACAAGCCTCTCCCCTCCCCCCATCCCAAGTCACCTGTGATTGTCACCCGTGCGTCTGACCTGCTGATTGTAGAAGGGAGGTTCTGACGAGCTCCCCCTTGGGTTCAATTCGTTTGCTAGCTCCCAGAACTCAGACACATCAACTACTCTATCACCGGTTTATTACAAAAGATGACTCAGGAGCAGCCTGATAGAAGAGTTGCACAGGGGGCTAGGCCTACGGGAAGGGGGTGCAGGGCTTCTAAGCTCTCTCCACCACCTCCCTCTCCCCAGATCTGCACCTGCTTAGCAGCCTAGATGCTCCTCAAACCCTGTGCCTTGAAGTTTTTACGGAGACTTCATTACACAGGCGTGATTCGTGAAATCCTTGGCCACTAGTGACTGAACTCAGTATCCAACCCCTCTCCTCTCCAAGGAGCTCTGTAATGACCGCAATGGGTAGAGTGATGGGGGAGGGGGAGGGCCATGCGGGAGGGGATATATGTGTGCATACAGCCGATTCACTTTGTGGTAGAGCAGAAAGTAACACAATGTCTTAAAGCAATTATCCTCCTGTAAAGAAGTAAATAAACATGGGGGACACAGAAAAGTTTTTGTGCCCAGAAGCCCCACAGGGTCCTGTTTGGTATCACTTTCTCTTTAAAGAACACACTTATTGGATTCAGTGAATGCGTGTCTGCGTGCGATGAAGACGCTTGCTTCAGTGTATCCAGCTCTTTGCGACTACGTGGACTATTGTCCACCAGGCTCCTCTGTCCATGGGATTCTCCAGGCAAGAATATTGGAGTAGGTTGCCATGCCCTCCTCCAGGGGATCTTCCTGACCCAGGGATCGAACCCAGGTCTCCTCCATTACAGATGGATTCTTTAACTGCTGAGCCACCGGGGAAGCCATTGGATTTAGGGCTCACCTTAGATATAGAGTCTCATCTAGATACCCTTGACTTAATTACAACTGCAGACCCTGTTTCTAGAAAAGCCACATCCATGATACTGGGAGTGAAAACTTGGACATATCCTTGGGGGGTAGAAGGCAGAATTCAATTCACTACAACCTGTGTAAGTTTTTCTCTGATGTAACTTAAATATGAATTCATCCCCTCCTCCCCCACATATTAGACCCCAGGTTGACACAGCTTCTATTGAAGCTGTGTACCTCAGGCTGGGACTTGAACCCATGGTCTTTTAATTAGAATCAATCACCCGGTATCTAGACCTAACTTAGGCTTAGTCCTTTATGTCTCATCACAGAAAGAATTTCGTGAGAGACAAAATGATTAGAAAGAAGTAGATTTATTTAGAAACATGTGGGCCCTCTCAGAAGGCAATAGGCCCCCAAATATGGGGTGATTCATTTTTATGGGCTGGGTAATTTAATAGGTTAATGAGTGGGAGGATTATTCTAACTGTTTCGGGGGAAGGAGTGAAGATTTCCAGAAATGGTGTCACTGTACTTTCTGACCTTTTACGATCAGCCTCAGAACTGTCATGGTGCCTTTGGACGTGTCATTTAGCTAATGCATTACGACAGGCACATAATGAGGCTCAAAGTCTACTAGAAGTCGAAACTTCGGCCATCTTGGACCTGGTTGGTTCTAACCAGGTTTTGTCTTGTCCTGTGGCTCTGTCATTCTTTCAGTGGTTGTGCCTTGCCCCCTTATCTCCCGTTTCAAATGTAGCTCCTATGTCTGCAACCTTGGTCTCTTAATTTCAGAAATCCAGCACTCAAAATCATCATGAAAGTAACTCAGGTGACACCTCAAAATAAAGCTCGGGGTGCAAGGGGAGATTTTGCCCAGACACCCTGGCAATGTGCAAGATCTAGGAAATAAAGCAATATTGACTCCCGGTTAGGATTTCAGTTCTATAAAACCTGGGTCTGAAACAACATCATTGTATGAATTGCCTGAGCAGTTGATCCAGGCATGATTCTCTCTCCCCCTTCATCGAGGACATCAAGGTCCACGCCTGGCTACAGGACAAGCTTGGGATCTGGCCCCTGATGGGTCTCCAGCCTAGCACACCCCACCTACATGTTTTAACGTCACTTACTGGATAATCATGCCAAGAGGTAGCATCAGAAGCAGACATTCTGCGGCCATAAAGCGAGCACATCCCAGCATCGCTCCACAGTGACTGTTTATCTTTTATGGCTGAGCCTCTCCACTTTGCAGAAATGAGATCCCAGCACCATTTTCAGAATTTTAAAAAACCTCAGAAGAACTCGCAACGCTTTGCTTTCAGCTGGACTTCAACCAAGCAGGTGGTGGTAACATAAGTTACCCCAGGTTCATCTGAACCACTGGTCCATAATTGGGTACATCTTAGATGATCTGCTGGCAAAGAAGCAAATGGCTTGACAGAAACTTAAAACTTACATTTTGGTTGACAAAATTCCTGTTGAGCAGAGCTTAAGAACCTCTCAGCAGGGCTGTTTGGAAAGTTTAAAAAGCTAAGAGGGGCTTTGAAAAAGACAGGTTGAAATCCCTGCCCACCAACTCCTTGGCGGGTGATGCTGGGTAATTCACTACTTAACCTCTCAAAGCTTATTTTCTCCTCTGAAAAGTTAAGCCAGGCTAATACCTACCTCAATCCTAAAGGAAATCAACCCTGAATATTCATCGGAAGGATTGATACTGAAGCTGCAATACTTTGGCCACCTGATGTGAAGAGCCGACTCATTGGAAAAGACCCTGATGCTGGGAAAGATTGAGGGCAGGAGGAGAAGGGGACAACAGAGGATAAGATGGTTGGATAGCATCACCGACTCAATGGACACGAGTTTGAGCAAGCTCGGGGAGATAGTGAAGTGCAGGGAAGCCTGGCGTGCTGCAGTCCATGGGGTCACAAAGAGTGGGACAGGACTGAGTTATGAAAAAGCAACAGTGTATCATCTGTCAGCAATGGGTCAGGGTATCATTTTCTACGAACAGGGAGACAGAGGGAATAAGGAGACCATGTAAAGGTCAGGTAGGGGTTCCAACAAGTGATGTATTTTGAGCTCGGACAGTAGCCCTGGAGTTGTGTGGGAGCCATTAGGAAGGAGACTAGAAATAGGACATACGTGAGGGACCCGGCCACCTGTGAGTGTCCCCACTGGGCTGTGTCTCATCCGCCGCCCCATTTGCCGTCCCTGCCCCTGCTCAGCGCAGATCACTGTTGACCGAAGAGCAAAGCCTTTGCCCAGGAATCCTGTGTCTCTTTCCAAGGGCTGGGGCCAAGACGTAGGACACGGTAGATTTTTGGTTACAATGGGCCTTCTGAAATAGCCTGTGCCTGTCTGCACAGAGAGCTGTGAGTCCCCGGGGAGTGGTGAGCGGCAGCAGGTGACTGAACTGTGAAACTCAGAATTGAAGGAGAGAGCGATTAGACACCATCCGGCACGCTTTCTGAGGACCGGGGCTGTCAGTCTGAAAAAAGACACCGCTTCTCACTGCTTCGATTCCTCCCACCAACTGTTCAGCTGCCCCCGGGTGCTAGAAGGATGAACATGCTCTGGGAGGGAGGCAGAGAGGGTTCTGCTGATGACAGCACAAAAAGTCACAGCTTCTGCTCTGGGAAGGAAGAAGTGCAGGCTCCCAGGGCTGGGGGAGGTGGGGAGGCGCGACCCTGGGCTCTTGAAAGAGTCACTGTGGCAAGATCCCTTCCTCTGTGCTTGCCGCCCTGCATGCCCCCACTCATGGAGGGCCGCCCACCTTGGCCTTGGGGTCGGAACCTCTGCTTGGGCTTCTCTTTCCTTCCGAGTGACTGACAGCCTCCGCTCCAGGAAGCCTTTAACTCAGCCAAGCCCCCCAGGCGGGCTGTCACTTGGAGGGAAGAACCTTGCAAAGCCGCCTGGTGAAATTAGCAGTGATGCCAACGATGAGATCTTTCATTGCTTTTCTTTCTCTTTATGTGTTCCCCCTTCATCAGGCATCTTACTTTTTTTTTTTTTTTTGCTTGTTCCCATCTCATGCAACTGGAAGCCGGGAGGACCTCTGGCCATCCCCGTCCTAACTGAGAACTCAAGACTTCTCCCTGACTTTGCGTTAAGTTCTCCAGGGGCATTTTTCGAGAGCAGTTGTGGGGATTCATAAGAGCGAGTCTGGCAGCAGCCGTCTCAGAAGGATGTGAGGGTGTGAGTGATGGATTCCTTCCGTCCTGTCAGTATCACTTTGGATTTACATAAGGTGCTGCATCCCAGAGGGATGGAAAAAACCCACAGGAACCTGCCTGCGATCTTCTCTACATCCTGATTTCCTTGTTCACAGTTGCTGGCCTCCTCTCCCACCCCCCACCCCCACTGCCTGTTACCGTGCAGACCTGGGTGATACCTTGATTACGCCAAAATGTGTCCATCCAAGTGCCTGGCTTTTTAGCAAAATCTGGGGTTTTCTGGCTGCTGGAGGCCATTCTTGACTCTTGGCTCCGTTCACATAGCAACTATGCACATAATAAGCTCATTGGGCTTCTGTGGTGGCTCAGATGGTAAAGAATCTGCCTGCAATGCAGGAGACCCCGGTTCGATCGCTGGGTCAGAAGATCCCCTGGAGCAGGGAATGGCAACCCACTCCAGTTTTCTTGCCTGGAGAATCCCATGGACAGAGGAGCCTGGCGGGCTACAGTCCACGGGGTCGCAAAGAGTCAGACATGACTGAGCAACTAACACACATACAAAATAAGCTCCTTAGAGGAAAGCCCCTCAAAGGCCAGATTGGTGGGTGCTCAGGAAATGTGCTTTGCAAGACAGAAGATGACAGAGCAAAGCCTGGATGATGGCAGTTCTTGCCCCCCCGCACCCCTCCACTTCATCCCCATCTGAGAGTTACCAAGATCACGTCTCACAAAGACCTTCTAACTAAGGCCTTGGTTAAGAGCACTGCTTTCAGAGTCATTCAGACCACTCTCAGCTGTGTGACCCCCAAATAAGTTACTTAACTTCTTTGAGTCCCAAGGGCCCTCAACCGGTCAAGTGAGAATGACAATTAAGTTCCTATGTGGAACTTGGAGTCAAGTCCTACTCTCTGCGACCCTGTGGACTGTAGCACACCAGGCTTATCTGTACCCCCCCGCCCCGTCTCCCAGAGTTTGCTTCAATTCATGACCTTTGAGTCAGTAATGCTATCTAATCATCTCATCCTCTCCACCCGCTTCTCCTTTCCCAGGGTTAGATCCTGTCTTTATTTAAAATGTTGATATTTCGTCCACTGTATAATGTTTACATTTATTTTGACTTTGTGAACTATTGCGTTGAAGTGGTATATCTTGATGACTTAGCTTTCTGGTGCCTCGGCAGCTCTGTTCCCCCGCAACTCTGGGCCCTAATTTTGAGCATCAACCATGTGTGAGGCCCTGGGATAGTCAGTGGATTTACAGTGGTGTGTCCCTGAGATGCCACGAGTGGCCTGGGGTAGATTTCCTGAGGAAATGGACAGAACCTAGTAAGTGTTTGTCACTCAGTCATGTCTGACTCTTTGTGACCCCGTGGACTGTAGCCCGCCAGGCTCCTCTGTTCATGGAATTCTCCAGGCAAGAATACTAGAGTGGGTAGCCATTCCCTTCTTCAGAAGAGCTTCCTGACCCAGGGATCAAACCAAGGTTTCCCGCCTTGCAGACACATTCTTTACTGTCTGAGCCATCACGGAGGCCGGAACCTAGTAAGGGCGTTGGTTGTTTCAGATAACAAGATTCCTTCTGGGATAAGACAGGGTAGGTTCAGAGACTCAATATTGTCCTCCAAGAGTCGCCCGGATCATTTCTGCCCAGAGATGTTAATTTTCTTTCATTGTTTGAGCACAGTCATGTGGCCTTTAAGCTTGTCCCCTCTCGGTGTCAGGATAGTCACTGCAGTTCCAATCATGACGTGTAGAGATGGCAAGACTGGCTCCAAAGCCTCCTGCCCCTGAGGAGCATCCGGAGAGCAGTGGTCCAGGCAGAAGGATCGGGTTCCCACACCTTGTAGTCAGGGAGTGGTTTGCTTGTCGGGGAGTAAAGGGGGCACCAGATGGGCTTGGAGCCGGTGGCAGTGGATGGTTACCTAGAGCCCTTTAAGCTGTGATAGGGAACATAAGGAAGTGTGTGTGTGTAAACCACTGAAAGATTTTTTTAAAAATATTTACTTATTTATTTTTGGCCATGTTGGGTCTTAGTGGAGGCATGTGGGCTCTTTCTTAGCGACTGGACCACCAGGGAAGTCTCCATTCATTCATCAGTTGATGGACACCAGCATTGCTTCTACCACTTAGCTATTGTGAATAGTGCTGCTCTGAGGCATGGGCTTGCAGATACATCACAGCCTACTTTTCTTCTTCCTGGAGTGATCCAGGGGAAGGGGAGAGACTGAGAATTCAGGGGAACAGGCAGAAAATTGCAAGAGTAAATCCCTTGAGAACTCAAGAGTCTTCGCGGAGAGGCTGATGGGAGTGGGTGCAAGGATGCCTCTTTCACAAGAGCAGGTGGGAAACGAGGGAGCAGATACACAGGGAGGCTGCTAGATTAGTTGGCAGGTGGGTGAGGAAACTCCTGTTTAAATGCTTCTGTTCCCTAACGAAATTAGAGATCAGACCATCAGCTGTGTGGTGTGTGCGTGTATGTTGAGGGTGGTAGGACAGGACATCAGAGTTGCCTTCCCATTAATAGAATGAATGATTAGCAGTTAGTACTTGAAGTCAAGTTGATGCACCCCCTTATGTGCCATGCAGACAAAATAAAGCTCAGCTCTGTTGTCAGACAAAAGCAGCTGTTATTACAATGGTTGGCATTGCAGAGATAATTCAACTCTAAGAGATAATAACATATCAATCAGTCAGGAAACATTTCGCCCAGCAATACCCACAGTATAATATTTGAGTAATAATCTGCTCTGGACACAACCAGGAATTTTCTTTCATTGAAATACTCCCCTTTATAGCAGAAACTTAACGCTGATTTTTTTTTTTCCAAGCTTCTATTTGGAGAGTCTGTTTATTTCTTTTCTTCCTGAGGGGATGGTGAGATAGATATTGTAAATGGTGAGGACTTTTTATTGTTTTTGACAGTTATCAAAGAAAAAAAATTATTTTTAAAGAGCTGGGCCAATAGACTGAAAAATAAACCCATTTGGGATTTTTGAGTCAAGCGTGTTGAGTTATGTGTGATCGTCACTTGTAGGTTTCAGGGAGCTTAACTGCACTTATTAATGGGGATGGTTATAACCCGCCTGGATGCAGGCGCTCACGTGATCCACTCTGGGTTTAATACCACTTCAAGAAATCATAGTCCAGTGTGTGGTGATATAAATCACCTCCTTTGTTTGTATTCTGGAAGGTCATCAAGATGGGGATGGACACTACATGCTGAAATGCCCTTTGCACTCTTCCTCTATATCCCAACTCTCACACTCTCCAGAGACTGCACCCCACACACCTCAGAGAAGTTCCCCTTCCTCCTCAGGGCTTTCTGGCCACTCCCTTGTCTCCTATGCTTTAATATCCACACCATCCTCATAGTTAACGCTCCCTGGAGACCCTACTTTTCCAGCACGGCTACCTGAGAAATGCAGATTCATCCTCATCTTTTTTTTTTTACGCATCACTTTAAAAGTGTCTTATTCTGTTTTTTGCCTTTCATTCTGGCAGGAAGGGTGGAGCCAGACCTGCTCAGCTGTTAACACTTTTTCTTTTTGCCCCCATTCTATAAGAAAATGTGAAGGAGGGGGGGAACAGAAAGCCATCTCAGCAACCTCTCTGGGCTCAGAGCAGACTGGGGGCGGCCGGGGTTCATTCTGCTCAGCACTCAGCACTGTCTTGTTGGTCCCTGCGGTGGGATTAAGGTCGGAAGAGGGAGGGCGCTCGCCCCAGGCAAACAGTTTAAGAGGGGCCCTAGAAACTCAGGAACCAAGCTGAATCTTATTTTCATACAAATCATCAAGATTGACATCAAAGTCTAATACATAAAGTATCCAGAGTTGGATTAGGAGAGGGCCAGGGAAGGGAGTCCAGGTGACTCAATGGTAGATCCTCCTGCCATGTGGGAGACGTGGGTTCAGTCCCTGGGATGGGAAGATCCTCTGGAGGAGGAAATGGCAACCCACTCCAGCATTCTTGCCTGGAAAACTCCATGGACAGAGAGGAGCCTGGCGGGTTCCAGTCCATGGGATCACCAAAAATCGGACACGATTGAGTGACTGAGCATACAAGGCTTGTTTATAGTACCCAGAAAACCTACTTCCCAGTATGGCCTGAGAACATCACGTGAGTAGGGGGAGATGTCCAGAGGAAAAAAAGAGGGCGAGAATGAGAGAAAGGGGCATTTCCCAGTTTGCCCAGGAGAAAAAAAAGGAAGATACACGTCCGACCAGCCCAACATGGCTGAGTGTTCCTTGCAAGGCACTCAGGACTGGCTAGTATCTTTCTTTCTTGGTTCTTCTGAATGCCACGCTCCCCTTAAGCTCCCCTACTCCCCCTGCACCTGGGTGTCAATTACAGCTGACTTCGCAGGCTCCAACCCCCAACACAACAGCCGGGCGCGATGTCTTGGGCCCCATGGCATAAGGCGGTACAGCTAATTAGCCAGGTTTGGCTGTGCCCTCTGCTTCAGCTTGAAAAGCTTCTTGAAAAACAAGTTTCTGGCATTGGAGTGCATTGCTTTGTACTTTCTAGATGTTCTAAAATGTCTCCATTGTGTGACTAGCAGTCTCATTTTATGCAAAAAAAAAAAGAGAGAGATTTTTTTTCTGATGTTCTGTATAATTTTTGACACTCTACTTTTTTCTGATGCTCTATTTTTTTTTTTCTTTCTGATGTTCTATTCAGCCGGTCTTTGAAATTAGATGTTACTGCTAATTTAGATATCATGATGACGATGATGACAGCTAACATTTATTGAGCACAAGATACTGCCAGAGACGGTTACAAGCCTTGATGCATATGGACTCAGAATAGTCCCATAACAAGTAGGCTGTATTATTATTCCCATTTTGCAGAAGGGGCAACTGAGGCTTGGAGAACGTAAGCAACTTCTCATGATGATATTGCTCCTTCTTGCCTTTGTTGTAGGTATGAGCAGGTGTTTTCCACTTGTAGTCTCTTGCACTCCTCTCAGTATACTCATGGTCTCGTCGTCTCTATAAATGTGGCAGCTGAGGTTTTGTGAATATAAGTAGGATGCCATACATCACAGACTGAGTTTGGAAGCAGGGTTTGAACTCCAGCAGCCTGGATCTGGAACTCTTGCTCTCTGTGGCTACACACGTCTCCCTTTGTCGTGTAAGAAATGGCTTCACACGGTGCTGCTTTGCTGGGTCACACCCCGATAATGCTATGGGAGGCTGTGGGCTGCCCTGGAAGTTAGACACCTGGGGACCAGACGCATCTTCGTGGGAATTCCAGCTCAGCCATCCCACGCCACCCCCACCCCTAAGTGATCTCAGGCAAATCATTTACTTTCTCTGACTTTCAGGTGTAACTTCTGAGCAAAGGAAATCATATAAAGGTCATGATGAACGTCAGAGATCATCTATGTAAAACGGTACCTACGTGGGCCATACAATGACTATGGAGGCAAATACAATTGTTCCAAGAGGCAGGGATGAATTCAAACCAAGGCTCTCGGATCAACAGTGTCGGGGACATGGTGCTTTACATTTTTCAAGTCTCAGTCTGCCCCTCTTTAAACTGTGAATAACAGGAAAACCCAGTAAAATAATAAAAACAACGCAGGATTCTATGATTACGCAGCGGGATGTAACAGCATTCAGTCAAGAGCAGCTATTAGTGTGATTATGAACACATTGCTTGAATCTGAGCATAGTAGAACCACTGAATTCCAGTTGAAAGAAAGTTCTCTGAAGAGAAGAAATAACCATGATTTACAGCTTCTTTTCAACCCCCTGTACCTACCTCTCTATTGATTGAGGGGGCTGCATGTTGTGATTAATTAAAATCAATACCTTCAAGCGGACACAGAGATGCTTTTTATGAAAGAGGAGACAGTAGGACTGTGGCTTGCTAGAAAGGGATGCGACCGTTTAGATGACACTTTGAGGAGCTCACCACTTCAAGGGGCTGTAGAAATAACTCGGGTCTCAACAGAACATAAGTAAATAAAGTTGGAAGGCATGATCATGTCAGTTAAGTGTTGAGCGCTCTAATCACTTATCAGAACGGTGGCTGGGCATTTTCTAGAAATGCAGGATTATCTTGGTATTTCACGGTTTTCTCAGGCTTGTCAAACAAACAAACAAAAAAGCCAGCCTTGCTTTGTCAGCCTCTTACGCAGCTAGGGGTGGCCATGTGACATGTCTGGTCAGAGAGGTGTCACCGGAGGTTTGCTGTGGGTGCCTGGGGCAGCTCTTATTTTCCTTGTGGAAGGGAGAACCTGCGGGGCGGGGGGCGGGGGGGGGGCGGTGCTGTCTTTCCCTCTCCTGCCCTTTTCCTTCATCTTTTATGGTGTCCATGGTGGGGCTGCCGGCTTCCCTGGCGGCTCAGATGGTAAACAATCTGCCTACAATGCAGGAGACCTGGGTTCAATCCCTCGGCAGGGAAGATCCCCTGGGGAAGGGAATGGCTCTCCGCTCCAGTGTTCTTGCCTGGAGAATCCCATGGACAGAGGAGCCTGGCGGGCTACCGTCCATGGGGTCGCAAAGAGTCAGACATGACTAGGGGACTAACAGCACGCACGTGGTGGGGCTCCAGCCACTGCTTGACAACCACGTGGGACACTGGTGTGACGTAGCACCGCCGAATCAGAGAGAGGATGGGCCATCTCTGAACTCACATGTTGTGAGAAAATTAATCCCTTATTCACTTATACCTCTGCCGTTAGAGTTTCTATTCTTTGCCACCAAAAACATTTCTAACTGAAACAAACTAAAGAGTTACTGCAAAGCTTTATTTCTTATGTAAGAATGGGGTGTGTGTGTGTGATATGGAACTTTAGCTTTTCCATATATATTGCTTAGGTACACGGACTGTGTACCCATTTGCTCAGTTGTGTCTGGCTCTTTGCGACCCCATGGACTATAGTCCACCAGGCTCCTCTGTCCATGGGATTTCTCAGGCCAGAATAATGGATTAGGTTGCCATAGCCTCCTCCAGGGGATCTTCCAGACCCAGGGATCGAACCCAAGTCTCCTGCATTGGATTCTTTTACCTGGGAATCCAGGCACAAGAACCTATGATCATGTAGCGATTTGCCTTGTCTTTCCTTTTCTTTTCCTCCAAAACCTCTTTTGCCATTTTCAAGCAGAGAAAGTTCTGTTAGGAGAAGCACCCAGTTGCCTTCTCACTTTCAAAATCCTCCATCTTTGCTTGCATTCCTTGGCCCATTGGCTACCTGAAGAGTCTTTTCCAAGCTGACATCTGACATAGGGATCAGAACAGAGTTTTGAAACAGCTTTAATAAATTTGAGGTGGCAAGTTTTTCCTGACAAATTCCAATTATCAAGAGATGTTGATATTTCTCCAGGAAGAAAATCAAGGTTCCAACTCTCCTGTAGAGAATTTGGAGAGAACCATGAAATTAAAGAGGGGCAGATTCCTGCATGGGGAGGAAAAGTTCAACAGTGATGGTATTTGGTGCCTTTCCACTTAAGTTAACCCTTTAATTAAAAAAAAAAAAAAAAAGAGTATTTATTTACTTATTTAGCTGTGCTGGGTCTTAGTTGCGGCATATGAACTCTTAGTTGGGGCATGTGGGATCTAAATTCCCTGGCCAGGGATCAAACCTGGGCCCTCTGCATTGGGGGCACAGAGTCTTAGCTATTAGACCACCAAAGAAGTCTCAGGTTAACCCTTTCATGGCAGAAGAGCATACACATATATACCCCTGAATGGTGCATCATATAATTTTTTGAAGGCTTGTGCTTTACCTTGCAGATCCATGTAAAATTTTTCACTGTTTCCTATCATAGAGCCATGTTGGTTGGTACAACATGATGGGACTCCCTCACCCATTAGTTGAACCAAATTAATGATGCAGAGAGATCTCCATGTTTATCTTATTGGGTTGTCTTTTATCTGGCATCCAATTCGAGAATACTGGAAACCATTCTGTGGCCAGATTAATCACTTTCAATTTGAAAAGCTTTATCCAGGTGAGGAATATCACTCACAGGTATGAGCTCATTTTGATCTTTCTGTAGCTGTGGTGAGTGGGGGCTACTCTCTAGTTGTGATGCGTGGGTTTCTCATTGCGCTGGCTTCTCTTGTTGCGGAGCAGGAGCTCTAGAGAAAAGGCTCGATAGTTGTGGTTTAGTTGCTCCAGGGCATGTGGGATCTTCCCAGATCAGGGATTGAACTCGTGTCTCCTGAATTAGCAGACAGATTCTGTTCCACTGCACCACCAGGGAAGCCCCCATTTTGATGTTTATGGAAACCTATGGTGATCCCCCTCACATATGTAGTTTGATTTCTGTGGGCACCATTAGCGAGAAAACCAAGTCTCATTTCAGAGTCAGGGCTCAGATCTTGGATCATCGATTGTCCATCCTTAAGTCCTTACTCTGCAACAGGGTGCTTCACACTCATTAAATGAGCATCATTAACGGGATGGGCCCTGGGATGTCCCAGAGGTCACCTTGCCCCTCCGTCCGTCATCCCATGAAATAGCTCCATGTTAATAGCTCCGAACTGTAGTTACCAAGAGTCAAACATTTGTTTTTCACTTATGTTGCCACATTTGATATTCACAATAAACACAAGAGGTGGGCTTGCTAGCACCCTATTCTGAGGGTTGTAGGAACCTAGGCTCATAGTATTTGGGGAACTGGCTTAACATCACACTGCTGGGACGTGGCTAGGGATGGACTTGAACTTGGATTTCTGATACCCAAGCTCTTAGCCAGTCACTCTGCAGTTTCCTAGCCCCCAGGGCACCCCAAGCTCCTGCCTCCTCCACCGCTGCCTCTCACGTTGCCCATTGTCTGGCCCTGTCACCTGCTTTATCCCATAGGTGATTGCAGAGCTATTTGAAATCACTAGTAACTTAATTAAAGTGATGTGCAGTTGTCTGCCCAATAAGTTTAGTTCATCACTTCTTTACCTGTAAATAAATTATGAGGAAAGTGGAGAATTATGAGGTCGGCGGGGCGGGGGATGGCGGGGAGACTCCTTCAAAAAGCCAGGGGGAGAAATATCCAGCCTGATAGAATTATCTATTTGCTGCTTCTGGTCCACAGACTTACCGGCTTTTTTATTTATTTTTTATTATATATAGGATTATGGAAGATGAAAAGGAAACGCTTACTTCAGCTTTTAAGAGCGATGTAAGCAATTTTGCATTGCATTTACTCCTCAGGGGTGGTGTGAAAATGTTTCTAGTAAATTAAAGTATAATAAAAGCATTGGCAACCCAGCAACTTTTATATTAATTTCTTAATTTTTCGGAGGCTTAATTATAAATCTCAAAAGGGAAGAGGCGAGGTCTATGGGTTTCTGGGAGAAGAGTGTAGCATTCCTAGGTGTAGAGGTCTGGTTTTCTGCTGAGAGGTGTGTATGCAGTGATGCAGGCTGTGTGGATGCCTTGAGATGCAGACACTCCTCCTGGGTGAAGGCTAGGGATGCCCAGAGGACCAAAACATCAGGCTGTGGAGGTCCAGCTGTGCTGCTCAGTACTAGCTGTTATTGTTGTTCAGTTCCTAAGTTGTGTCCGACTCTTTGCGATCCCCATGGACTGCAGCACACTGGGCTCCTCTGTCTTTTGCTATCTCCCAGAGTTTGCTCAAATCTGTGTCCACTGAATCAGTGATGCTGTCTAGCCATCTCATCCTCCACCACCCCCTTCTCCTTATACCTTCCATCTTTCCCAGCATCAGGGTCTTTTCCAATGAGTTGGCTCTTCACATCAGGTGGCCAATGGATTGGAGCTTCAGCTTCAGCATCAGTCCTTTCAATGAATGTATTTCCTTTAGCTTTGACTGGTTCGATCTCCTTGCTGTCCAAGGGACTTTCAAGAGTCTTCTCCAACACTACAGTTCAGAAGCATCAATTCTTTGGCGCTCAGCTTTCTTTATAGTCCAACTCTCACATCCATACATGACTACTGGAAAAACCACAGCTTTTGACTGTACAGATCTTTGTCGTCAAAGAGATGTCTCTGCTTTTTAACATGCAGTCTAAGTTTGCTGAATTGTTTATGGCACTGTGGTATCATGGGTATGTGCACTGCATCCCTGTCTGGAGTTTGACTGCCTGGGTTTAAAATCCTGGCCCCTCCTTTACCTGAAGAAATTTGGTGAGCTCCTTCCTCTTTAAAAATGGAATTTGTGATGGTATTTATGTCATGTGGAAGTTGTGTGAAAAAGCCTGAGTGCTCCTGGCACTCCTGAACCATCAGACTTGGGACCATCTCCTACCAGACTTCCAACCAGGCAAACAACAAATATCCTTATGGATGCAGCCATCGCTGGCCAGGTTTTGAGACTTGCATCCTAGAGCAACCTCACTTTTAGTAGGTTGCTGCTTAGTATGAGCAGCAGTTCAATGCATTCTAGATTCACTGAATCATAGAATATCCATGCTGGACAGGATCTTAGATCTTTACAGTGAATTTTATATATAACTTCTTCTTTCTTACCCGTACATACTTTTTCAGGAACGTGGAAACTGGAGGAGGGGGGTGTTTTGAACAATCCATGGGAAAATATGCAGTGATACAATTATTTGTTTTCTGGACAAAGTTGGACAATTTCCAGTGAGATACTTTCTTTGGTCTGTTCTTTTCTAGTCCCAGGCCCTTTTCAGGCACCCGGTTAGGGTGTGTGTGCATGCTCAGTTGTGTCTAACTCTTTGCAGCCCTGTGAACTGTAACCCGCAAGCCTCCTCTGTCCATGAAATTCTCCAGGCAAGAGTACCAGCACTGGTTGCCATTTCCTCCTCCAGGGGATCTTCCCGATCCAGGGATTGAACCTCTATCTCCTGTGTCTCCTGCATTGGCAGGTGGATTCTTTCCCACTACACCACCCAGGAAGCCCATCTTTTATTAGGCATAGATTCTAATTGCAGTGTTTACCTCTGCACGTCTATGTGGTTTCAAACACAAAATTCTTTCTATTTTAATCATATTTGTTTTCTGTTTCCTCTATCCTAAGATGTGTGCTACTTGTGAATAGGAGATGTATCTTCTTATTTTATATTTGTACATCTGGTACATAGCAAACGCTCAGTTAGAGAGGAATGAATGAATCAAAGAAGGAGCTAGTGTGTGTTCATGGAATGTTAATTCCTTGGGTAGGTTGATAGATGCTACACACACACACACACACATACAGAATTCCATGGTTTTAAAAACAAATGTAGGATACATTTGGTGAGAAAGATTAAACAGATTTCTTTGTGCCAGTCTTCTTTGTACCTGTAATATGCCACTAATATGAACTGTAAATCTCCAGCAGGATGGTATAGAATGAAGCAACTTCCAAATTCACTAGACCAAAGAAGTCTTTTTTAAAGAATGTCCTGGGACTTCCCTGGTGGCCGAGTGGTTAAGAATCTGCCTTGCAATGCAGGAGATGTGAGTTCAATCCCTGGTCAGGGAACTGAAATCTCACATGCCCTGGGGCAGCTAAGCCTGTGTGCCAACACTACGGAGCCCACGGGGCCACAACTAGAGAGAAGTCTATGTGCTGCAACAAGAGAACCCACATGCCAAACTAAAACTGATACAGCCTAATAAGCCAATATTTTTTTAATAAAGAATGTCTTGCAGAAATTCAGTTTAAAGTCTGTACTGAGTTATATTTTTTTTTTTTTTTTTTTGCTTTTTGAAACTTTGCAACATTTTTCTAACTTTTTTCCTCTGAAAAATTCTGTTATGTTAAAGTAAAGGACTGTGACTATAATGCCTGTGTATCTACCAGAGAGCTTCCATGGTGGCTCAGATGATGAAGAATCTGACTGCAATGCAGGAAGACCCAGGTTCGATTCCTGAGTCAGGAAGATCCCCTGGAGAAGGGAATGGCAACCCACACTAGGTTCCTTGCCTAGAGAATCCCATGGACAGAGGAGCCTGGCAGGCTACAGTCCTTGAGGTTGCAAAGAATTGGACACAACTGAGCGACTAACATACATACACATCCCTACCAGAACTGCAGATTTTTAACATTTTACCACATGTGCTTATTCTATCCTTCCTTCCCTCTCTCTCTGTTCAAATTCTTTTTGGATATCCCTTTCCTGACAAAGAGGCAGGTCATCTTCTGTCCGCCACTAGGATGTACTTCTGTGCTCGCCTTTAAGAAAATAACTGAACACTCCAGAAAGCAGATACCTGTATGTTTCACACGCCTTTGTTGATTTACTAAATCCCATCCCAACAGAATCCTAGAATCTCAAGGTGGGGAGGGACCTGAAAGGGCATCCTATCCAAGCGACTACCCACCCCCTCTGCCTTCCTGACCCGTATTTTATGCCTTCCAATGCCATTTATTTTTTTTTCCAGGGCTGGTGAGTTAGTTCTAAGTGGTGTGAAACTTGCAAATGAAGCTTTGCAGAGATTCTGCCCTCTTCCTGGGCACCATCCAAGTGGTCTATTAGCTGCTTCCATTTATCAAAGTCTCATGTGGGTGTAGGAAGCCTAATAATAAGAGTTCAGGAAAAGAACAGCATTTTGAGGGAGGACTGAAGTGTTTTGCCAACTCTTGATTACCCGTGATAACGAGAATGAGAACCTTGGCCCCGGTTGCCCACCGATTCACTGAATCGTGAACTATCCATGCTGGACAGAGTCTTAGGATCATCGGATACAGCCCCTGCATTTTTCAGACAAGGAAGCAGAGAACAAGAGAGAGTGCAACACATTATGTGAAATCCCGTGGCTGCCATCATTTCTGATTTGGGGGCCAGGTTATTTCCCAAGCCAGCAAGCTGATCTCGGAACAGTCACAGACAGTGTTTAAGACAGACGCTCACACACACCTGTGCGTTCACACAGAGGCAGACATGGACACGGGTACACAGACTTATGTGCAGCCTCATTCATGGATGGAGTTTCTGTCTCCTCCAGATATGACTCGTGATATGAGGCTGTAAGTCCTCTTTAAAAGAAATAAGTAATTTATCCTTGTCTGCACTAAGTGTTTCTGCACATGGGCTTTCTCTGCGGTGCCTGGGTGTCTCCTTGTAGTGACTTCTCTTGTTGCCGGGCACAGGCTTCAGGCACAGGCTCAGGAGTTGTGGCCTGCGGGCTTAGTTGTCCCGAGGCATGTGGGATCTTCCTGGAGCAGAGATCGAACTCACGTCTCATGTCCCCTGCATTGGCAGGTGGGTTCTTAACCACCAGATCACCAGGGAAGTGCCTACACATCCTCTTGTTGGCAATCTAGAACTGTGAACTTGGTAATAGAAACTCTGCCAAATACAAGGACATACTTTATTCAGCAGCTTTAGCCCCTCTTGCAGCTCACAGAGGGAGTTGGGATGAAGGAAAACTTCACAAGGCTGCTGGGATGACTGTCTGGTCAGTGGAATGACAGAAGAAATAAAGAAATTCAGTGTTACTGAGAGGGCAGCTCATAGTATTCACACTTTATCCTTATTCAGGCCAGATCTGAAATATTTATGATGCCTAGAGAGAGACCCCAAAGGAAATCTGAGTTTACTGAGCACCAGCTCTACACTCTGGCACCTGCATTATTTTATTAATTCTCACGATGACTATATGACCAGTAAAAAAAAAAAAGTATGGAAAGGCTATTACCTACGCTAAATCACACAGCCAGTAAATGGTGGAGCCAAAAATTAAATGTGCATCCAGAGTTCCTTTTTCTTACGTTCACAGCCTCCTGGTTGTTAGAACAGTGAGAACATAGTATCCGAGGAAGAGAACAAATTTCAGACAAAAACACCCCAAAGGGTTCATGTTGTCCTAACCGTAAATCTCCTCCTAAATTTTGGGAAATAAACTTACAATTTTCCCATTTGTTTCTTTGGTGAGAGGACAATCTCTTCCCCCCAAAGCCCTATAAACCAGTGCTGTCCAATCGGATTTTCTGTGATGAAGAAAATGTTCTATCATCTTTCTGTCTAATATGGTAGCTACTGACTAAGTGTAATATATGCACAGGATTTCAGAGTCTTCACAGAATGAAAGAGGGTAAAATAGCTCATTGATATTTTTGTAAAAAAGTTGATTGAATTTTGAAATGATAATATATTTGGCTAAAAGTTAATATGTTTTAATTTTTTCTTTTACTTTTTGAACTTGGATAAAAGAACATTTGGACTTCCCTAGTAGCTCAGATGGTAAAGAAAACACCTGCAGTGCAGAAGATCTGGGTTCGATCTCTGAGTCTGGAAGATCTCCTGGAGAAGGGAATAGTACCCACTCTGGTATTCTTGCCTGGAGAATCCCATGGACAGAGTAGCCTGGTGGGCTACAGTCCATGGGGTGGCAAAGAGTCAGACATGACTGAGAGACTCAGCACACAAGCATGCACTCACTCACTAGAATATTTAGAACATTGTGTGATATGCCTATGTAGTGTGTTTATGAATATGCCTGTGTATTTACAACAATATATGTCTCTATGTATTTATGCTTGTATGCATGTATGTATGTATGTAGCCTCTATCTATTGAAAGTCATTTTACTTTTAATAGAGACAATATCATATAGTATATAATGATTTACAATTTGTTATCATTTAACAGTGTAATTATGATATTTTCCCCTCAGTATAGGTACATATAAATCAACATCACTCTCTTTAATTACTATATGGCAATGCCTACATTGATTTATGAGTTGCTTATCCATTTATACAAAGTACCTGCATGGGTGGATACCAAGAGTAAGAAGAGAAGCAGGTTTGCAGTTGTGGGGAATACAAGCTTTCAAGAGGTGGGCAGAAGTCAGTCCTGCAGACTGGTATGAGAACAGGACAGAATGACGGGACATCCCCGGATGAAGGTACTGATGGAAACCGAGAGGCGGCAGGGCCAGTGGGCATTGATAACGGAGAGGTCAGACCAGAAACCTTCTGGAGACTAGGCTCCAGATTTAGGAACTAAAGAAGTGACTGCTCATCCAGGAAGGGAGCAGGTGGCATCTGAAATAACCCGGGCTGAGGATTAGATGGAAAGTGAAGCAATAAAGGCTATCAATGTCGACCTCTTCCTCATTCTGGAATCCTATAGAATCTTTACAGTACCTTACGTTGTTGAGGATGCTTCAGAAAATGAAACTTAAGCCAGAAAGTATAATAAAAGATAGAATTTATCATACAAATGTTTACACTTTTGGTATTTAAAAATGTACTATGAATAAAACTAAAAGAAAAAGGCAAACAGGGAAAATGTCTGCAACTGGATAGAATGCAGTTTTGTTTGTTTGTTTCTTTTTTTCCTCCTAAATTAGAATTTTCACTTTCGGAGGGCAGAGTCTGTATGCCTTTGGCTCAGTGTGTATCTCTAATAACTAACAAAGTGCCTGGCATACAGTGAATATTCAGGGAACATGTGCTGAATAAATGAATCATATTAGAACTCTTGATTTCGGACTCCCTGGCCTTGCCTTTTCTTTATTCTGATAGTGATAGAAAGAGCACATTCTGCCCACAAACATTGTCTAGGTTTACCAGATCGAAATATCATCACATACAGGTGAGTGTGACCTTGGATACCAACTGATCCTCTGTTTCCATATCAGGATAATTCCAGCCCAACCTGCTTAGAAAGAGCCAGGGAAAGAATATGCACCAATGAGCTTTGAAATGGAAAACCGTGGTTCACCTATTTAGCATGATTTTTGATAAAACAAGGCTCTCATTTTCCACAGTAGATGGTTAAGTAGAGAAAGCCGATTTTCCCAATTTATTGTGAATGAGGGCCATCGAGGTGCTCATCAACTGCTCCTTCCAAGCATTGTCCCTGGATATTCTAATGCCTTAGACCTACAGGGACCTTTGGTCATGAGTATTTCTTCAGTTTCATTCAGTAATTGTTTACTAAGGTACTGCAACTGCATGTACAGGCATGGAACAGGATGCTAAGATAAATCACTGGGCAAGACACCCTCCATACCTTGGGATACTCAGTTCAGTTCAGTTCAGTTTCTCAGTCGTGTCCAACTCTTTGCAACCCCATGGACTGCAGCACGCCAGGCCTCCCTGTCCATCAACTCCTGGAGTTAACCCAAACTCATGTCCATTGAGTGATGCCATCCAACCATCTCATCCTCTGCCATCTCCTTCTCCCCTCACGCTCAATCTTTCTCAGCATAAGGGTCTTTTCAAATGAGTCAGTTCTTCACATCAGGTAGCCAAAATATTGGAGTTTCAGCTTCAACATCAGTCCTTCCAATGAACACCCAGGACTGATCTCCTTTAGGATGGACTGGTTGGATCTCCTTGCAGTCCAAGCGACTCTCAAGAGTCTTCTCCAACACCACAGTTCAAAAGCATCAATTCTTTGGCGCTCAGCCTTCTTTATAGTCCAACTCTCACATCCATATATGACTACTGGAAAAACCATAGCCTTGACTAGAGAGACCTTTGTTGGCAAAGCAATGTCTCTGCTTTTTAATATGCTGTCTAGGTTGGTCATCACTTTCCTTCCAATGAACAAGTATCTTTTAATTTCATGGCTGCAGTTAGCATCTGCAGTGATTTTGGAGCCCAGAAAAACAAAGTCAGCCACTGTTTCCACTGTTTCCCCATCTATTTACCATGAAGTGATGGGACCAGATGCCATGATCTTAGTTTTCTGAATGTTGAGCTTTAAGTCAACTTTTTCACTCTCGTCTTTCACTTTCATCAAGAGGCTCTTTAGTTCTTCTTCACTTTCTGCCATAAGGGCGGTGTCATCTGCATATCTGAGGTTATTGATTTTTCTCCTGGCAATTTTGATTCCAGCTTGTGCTTCCTCCAGCCCACCGTTTCTCATGATGTACTCTGCATATAAGTTAAATAAGTAGGGTGACAACATAGAGCCTTGACATACTCCTTTTTCTGGAACCAGTCTATTGTTCCATGTCCAATTCTAACTGTAGCTTCCTGACCTGCATACAGATTTCTCAAGAGGCAGGTCAGGTGGTCTGATGTTCCCATCTCTTTTAGAATTTTCCACAGTTTATTGCAATCCACACAGTCAAAGGCTTTGGCATAGTCAATAAAGCAGAAATCGATGTTTTTCTGGAACGCTCTTGCTATTTTGATGATCCAGCGGATGTTGGCAAACTGATCTCTGGTTCCTCTGCCTTTTCTAAAACCACTTTGAACATCTGGAAGTTCATCTGGGATACTCAGAGAGGCCCTTTGGCTGACAGTCCTGATCTACCCATTTCTCAAACATTAATGTGCAGAAGATTTACTTGGGGATTTTGCTCCAAATTCAGGGTCCACTCACGGAGTTTCTGATTCAATCGACAGTATTGTTCAGTTGCTAAGTCAAGTCCAACTCTTTACCACCCCATGGGCTGCAGCATGCCAGGCTTCCCTGTCCTTCACCGTCTCTCTGAGTTTGCTCAAACTCATGTCCATTGAGTCAGTGATGCCATCCAGCCATCTCATCCTCTGTTGCCCCCTGGGTATCCTAGAACCTGTTTTGTTAACAAAACTCCCAGGATATCCAATGCTGATCCTCCAGTCCACCATTCCTTAATAACTTTTGGCAGAGAGTGAAACTTAGCTCTTTAAAAAAGAAAAAAAAAGAATCAGCCCATGTTTTCTCTGTTGTTCAGAATCTCAGCCATTCATCAGAGGGAGCAGGTGTGTTTGCCTTTTTCTCTCCACCCCATAGGAAGTTGAGGATCATCAGGGGGCAAATTTCTCACCATCTCATCAGGTGGCCTTTCTCCGGGGTGTTGAAAGCAGAGAAAGGCCTGCCATAAAGCCTAGGGAAGAGGGCAGTTAAGGATAAAAGCTACATAATGTGAACCATATGCTGTTGGAACTGCAAAGGGGCTCGGGAAACCAGCTGATTTTGCAGACAAGGCAGCAGGTCCAGTGAGGTCTCCGGAGTGACCCAAGTCCATGCAGGCAGCCGGCCCCCAGGTCAGTTTTTCTCTCTGGTATCTGGATTTCATGGTGTATCCTGTCATGACTGATGGCCACTGACCAGAAAACCTATTTCCTTCCCTCTCAAACACAGACAAAACATTTCTTATGTTTCATCAAAGAGTCATTACCCATTGTCAAAGTGGGATGTAGTTAATGAGAAAATTATAATGTTTTTTTTTTTTGTAACTCACAGAGTCCTGCTTCCTCAATTACTTCTTTTCTTCCTTTTTTTTTTTTTTTGAGTTTGAAAATTGTAATTTATTGATGAAAGTGAAGTCGCTCAGTTCTGACTCTTTGAGATACCCCATGGACACCAGGCTCCTCCGTCCATGGGATTTTCTAGGCAAGGGTACTGGAGTGGGTTGCCGTTTCCTTCTCCACTTTTCTTCCTTTTTTTAAAAATTTTATTTGAGTGTAGTTGATGAACAATGTGTTAGTTTCTGCCGTACAGCAAAGTGAACCAATTATACATATACACGCATGCGTGCTAGGTCACTTCAGTCCTGCTGACTCCTTGCCACCCCATGGACTGTAAGCCTGCTAGGGCACCTCTGTCCATGGGATTCTCCAGGCAAGCATACTGGAGTGGGCTGGGAAGTCCAGTGGATATATGTGTCTTTCTTGGGCTTCCCAGGTGGCGCTCGTGGTAAAGAATCCACGTCAATGCGGGAGACTTAGGAGACAAGGGTTTGATCCCTGGATTGTGAATATCCCTTGGAGGAGGAAATGGCACCCTACTTTAGTATTCTTGCTGGGAGAATCCCATGGAAAAGGAGCCTGGTGGACGTACAATCGATAGGGTCACAAACAGTCGGACACAACTGAACATCTGAGCCACACACACTACGCCACTCTTTTTTAGATTCTTTTTTCATATAGGTCATTACAGAGTATTGAGTAGTCTTCCCTGTGGCTCAGAGGGTAAAGCATCTACCTTCAATGCAGGAGACCTGGGTTCGATCCCTGGGTGGGGAAGATCCCCTGGAGAAGGAAATGGCAACCCACTCCAGTATTCTTGCCTGGAAAACCCCATGGATGGAGAAGCCTGGTGGGCTACAGTCCATGGAGTCACAAAGAGTCGGACACGACTGAGTGACTTCACTTCCCTGTGTGATGTAGTACTTCTTTTCTTTAAGCGTGAGGCTGAGAGCCCAATACTGGGAGTGTTTCTTGTCTGAATTTCCAGTAGATTTTCATTTTGCAGCTGCTGTCTGGCCCTCGGGGTTATTCTTTGCTTTTCTTTGTTAGTCCACTGCGTTCACCTTGGGTTCTACCGTAGGCTCCTTCAATGGACTGAACTGTACCTTGATTTTTCATTTCTTTGTCTCACTTGTCGAGTAAAATCATTGGAGGCTGGGTGGTATAGAAATCTAAAAGGTGCCTGGTGCCCTGTCAGGAAGGTGCTGGAATGACAGACCACAGCAACACACAGCCTCCTGGGAGTCATGCCTTCTCTTCAATGGCTTCTTCCGAGAATCCAGACCTCCAAGCTCACAAAAATAGCACATTTGGACCATAAAGAAGCAGTGAATAGGGCAAACCTTGATTCAACACCTCTCCTAATGAATGCATTTCCTCTGGCTTGTTGGGAATTCCTCCAGCTTTTCTAAATAAACTGCAAATCAAAGGATCCACCGGGGTGGGGGGGTGGCAAATGGTTGCAAGAGGCAGTCACATTGCATGAAGAGACGGACTCCGTTCCCGGGGAATCTGGGAGAGCTCTTTTGCTCCTCCTAATGTTATTCTACACCGTGAGCCACAAGGGCTCAGGAACATATGGAAGGCTTTAAGTTTAATTGTTAAAATTCTGCTCAGCCAGGCCACTTCTTCCCCATGATGTTCACTGTTTAGCATTTGTGTGCATTAGGTAATATAGTCAGTGTTTCTCACTCCAATCCAATCTGCAGTGTGTTTGGCAGCAGTCCAGTTCCATGGGCAAGGGGCGTGGGTGGGGGGAGAGTCGGGGGTCACAGAGACCATGACTCTGCCAGGTTTGAGTACAGAGGCGATATTGCTGGGTTTGATGGCGTGCTTGCGTGAACACTCCAAAATGCTGGTGAAGCAATCCCACTTCTTCCCCGAAAGTCTCTCAGGGACAAAATTAATGTATCTCATATTGTATTGATTGGAGCCAATAAGTGCCTGCATGATTTGATGGAAGGCAGCGAGATTATGCGGGGAAGAGGGGCGAGAGGCAGCTTGAGAAGAAGTATGTGGTTTAATTACTGGCTGAATTTCGCCAATCTACCTCCTCTCTCAGGAGTTTAACAAATAACCCTAAGTGCACTTTCGCTGTTCTTGACATCTGTTGAAACGATATCTGCCCACCACGAGGGGGGTCTGGGAATTGGGCTTGGGGTACTGGTAAGATCAGCCAGCCACAGGAAGTTCCCTTTCAGCCTGCAGAATGAGAAGGTGGAAAATAACCACATTCGCGCTTTAAGGTTAAGCCGCGGAGAGCAGAGGTTTATGGAATAGAGTACTGCCCCCAGCTTAATGAAGCCATCTTCATCTTCAGCGCGGGGTTAGACGTTTGTGTCTGTATTTCTTGGCGCTGAAAAGCACCGGTGCCGGGCCACACACAGAATTGAACCTGAGAAGTGGATGGTGGATGGCTAAACACTTTATGCACCTGGTTTTGAAAACCCCTCCCTTTAATGGCATGGTATGCATCATTAGGAAACTCTCTTTATCTTTTAGATAAACAAGAGATGACAGCTGTTTTCTTTCTTTCTTTTCTAAATGGAAAAAAAGAGAGGGAAGCCAAAACCCAACTATAATTCTATGTCGACCCCAGCACCGGGAAGACTGATGGTGTGAATCTGAGAGTGTTTTGATTACATCAATAATTCAAAGAAAGTACCATCCACTTAATCTCTCTTACTCCTCTCTCCCAGAAAGGATCCTGGTTTTATTCTGAAAGTCCTAAAGCCATCTACTTCAGGTCTTTCTGAGATATGTATTTGTTTTTCATGCTTGAGACATTCATGTATATTATAGACCAAATTACATGTAAGTCATTTGTTTTCAGAGACTTGATAAATATCCGTGTGAGATGAGATGTTATCAAATCAAAATTCCAGATTCAACTTGGAAATGTCTTTATTGGTCTATGTCCCTGATTGAGGACTTGATATTTGATACTTTGTATGTATTCACCATTCTTAAAAAAAATACATGTTTTAAATATATCCATATATTTCTCTGTGTATATATATGGTGGTGTGGTTTAGTCACTCAGTCAGGTCCAGCTCTTTGCTACCCCATGTAGCTTGCCAGGCTTCTCTGTCCCTGGGATTTCTCAGGCAAAAATACTGGACTGGATTGCCATTTCCCTCTCCAGGGGATCTTCCCAACCAAGGGATGGGACCCACGTCTCCTGCACTGCAGGCCATCTCCTCCCTTGCAGGTGCATTCTTTACTGTTCAGCCACCTGGGAAGCCTATATATATATATATATGGACCCAGGGATCGAACACAGGTCTCCTGCATTGCAGGCGATTTCTTTACTGTCTGAGCCAGCTGCGAAAGAAATCACCTGCAATGTAGGCGATCTGTGTTCGATCCCTGGTTGGGAAGATCCTCTGGAGAAGGGAATGGCAGCCCACTCAGTATTCTTGCCTGGAGAATCCCATGGACAGAGGAGCCTGGCGGGCTATGGCTACAGTCCATAGGATCACAGAGCCGGACTCGACTGAGCAACTAACACTCACTTTCATGTATACACACACACACACACACATATAAATGCCACATATACGGTACCAGATAATTATGATTAAAACTTTGCTTAATTAAGTGGAGAATTAAAATTTCAGAGCAACCATAGTCTGTTACCTGACTTCTGTGATTTAGGCTAATGTCTCAGTTCACTATTAAGGTCATTTCTCCTAAGGTTTCACTCTTCTTTTCATCATTTTTACTGGTGATGCCTAAAATCGCTGAGGAGTTGAATATAATGTGCTCAATTAATTAGAGGATATAATTTGCATTATTTAAGCCTACATTGCGGAGAAGGCAATGGCACCCCACTCCAGTACTCTTGCCTGGAAAATCCCATGGATGGAGGAGCCTGGTAGGCTGCAGTCCGTGGGGTCACGAAGAGTCGGACGTGACTGAGTGACTTCACTTTCACTTTTCACTTTCATGCATTGGAGAAGGAAATGGCAACCCACTCCAGTGTTCTTGCCTGGAGAATCCCAGGGACCGGGGAGCCTGGTGGGCTGCCATCTATGGGGTCGCACAGAGTCGGACACGACTGAAGCGACTTAGCAGCAGCAGCAGCAAGCCTACGTTGATTGCAAAGTAATTGGGATTTAAAAGAAGCTTCATGTGTGTTGTGTGTAGGTGTCCCTGTGTGTGTCTGTGTGTAGGTATGTGGTGATGTGTGTGTGTGTGTGTGTGTTGGAGGTGATGTTTCTATTCCTGTATTTGGCAGACTTTGGGAGGAATTTTGTACTTTATGACTGTGATGTGTGACAGTCCTGATAAGGTTGTTTCAAAATTCCCAAGCGAATAATCTGGCTGGTGGAGACAGAGGAGGTAGGTTTAGAGTAAAAGCTAGACATGCTCATACTTTAGACTGGTTCAGGTGTCATAACTCAACACATAACTGTCTGCTTTTTTTTCCATCCTCCTATGTATGACCCTTTAAATTATTAGAACATATATATAGATATATATGAAAAAGAACCTAGTTCTTGTGGGTCTAAAACTTTCCAGCCCCTACCCACTCTTTCCCATTGGAACTATATTTATAGCATAAAACATCTAAACTTAAAGACTTACCTTGATAATTGGTCCCCATGTTGATGGCCCTGGGGCATGTGGAAGGACCATCAATGATCCAAGTGTATTCAGTTAGTGATAATGTCAAGGGTGTTTTATTGTATCCTAATTCTTTCAACATTGGTCTTGTAGGATCCGTGGCAGCTTCTGATGAACCGTAGTTCTCGCATTTCTTGTGCATAGTGAATATAAAAGTTTATTCCAACCTGCTTTTCAGTGAAAATAAATCCATTGATAATCAGTGTCTCTAGCTTAGAACAGCATTGGAAAATACTGGAATTTTCCCCATTTTATATTGAGTCAGCTCTGTTTCTCTGTGCGGTGTGTATGTGTAGAAACAGGTATATAATATGAATATCTGTTAGTCTATCTATCTGCAAATTGTTACTTAATAAACACTTACGTAGGGCTAACTCCAGGCACTATTTTAAGTGCTTTACAAAACTCCAGGCACTATTTTAAGTGCTTTAAAAATAATTTATCACCTTACAACCCTATGATGTAGGCACTATATCCCCATTTTATGGATGGGCCCTGTGAGGCAAGGAAGTTTGTCTAGGGTCACAGCACTAATAAGTGGTAGAGCTGGAATTCAATCCCAGGGACCCCATATCCCAGTGCTTATAATAAAAAATAGTAACTCGTGATTATCAAGTACTTTCTACATTTCAGATAGAGGACTTTAATTTTTTTCTCATTCAATCTTCACAATAAACTTATGAGTTGATTACTGTTATACTTATTTTGCAGAGCCAGATTCAGAAGCTGAAAGAATAATGCATTTTTGATCATATAGCTCGAAGGGGCAGGGGCGAGACAATTAGATTAAAAAGGTCTCAATATTTTATAGTGAAAGCATCATACATATACATGCACACATGTTTCTTTTCATATATACATGTATTTATAATAAGTAAAATACTGATGCATGCAAGAAGTGAAAAGACAAAAACACCTTACGTTGACTGTGTTTGGCTCTCAAACCCACACCTCCATAAAGAAGTGTCTTTTTTTCACTATTAGCTTCAATGCAGAATTATCTGAGCATTTCTCCCCCCAAATATGGGGGGTGTTTGAAGAGATAGAAAGTCCTTTTGAATGCCAGAGAGACTGCATTCAACTTCTTCTTCTAATGAAAAAGACAGATCTGCAGCCAATACATGTTTATATTTATTAAAAGAGAATGCTTATGAATATCGAGTGGCATCAGCTAACCAGTGACTGAAAGGCACAGTTGGAGTTTGTGGTTGAAAATATGCTGAACTTCCAAGAGAGAAATGGGCTGCCTGATCAGAGTTCAGTTATAACCAAGAGCATTGCATCAGCAATAAACTTTAAGTTAATGTTAACAATTTTAATTTGTATCTTTTAATTGTTGAATTCTGAATTGCTTTCCAATTTCCCACCGAGTTTAATGTGTATGCAAATTACGCAGCCAAGAAATTCAAGATACAAAAGATAGACTGCGTTTTGCAAACATACCATAATTATTGCTTAATTTTTAAAGGTTCTTTCTCTTCGTCAGGGTATTGTTCAATTTCCTGAAACTGAGCAGAAGACAACTTTTGGTTAATGATTAGTATAAATCTTGTGATGGAACTTAATTGAATGCTAACTTTGTTGTTCTCACAACTGCAAGCTACTCAATTCCCTATTTCTCTGAGGTAGGGTTTCTTGCTCTCTTAGCACAAATAACTCGTCTGCTAATAATAGCAGGAAAGAATTATCAGAACATCCTTTTAATTGTCTGAAGGCTCTGCACTCTCATGCAAGCTGTTACAGAAAGGTAAAAACAACTTTCACATCTATTTTAATACTGCATTTCTTATTAGTTCCAATTAGACTTATCAGTGATCAGACCAAGCAAATAAAGGAAAAAGATATCAGTGAAGAAGACAGATGCTGTTCTATTGTTAACACTCAAGGTAGGAAATGTCTAGATTTAGGATGATATATATATATATAATATTTACTGTAAAATGGCAGTAGCTAAACCAATGGATCTGGTGGAATAGCAGTGATCAATGTATTAAGTGGGCTTCCCAGGTGGCACTAATGGTGAAGAACCTGCCTGCCAATGCAGGAGATGTAAGAGATGCGGCTTCAGTTCCTGGATTGGGAAGATGCCCTGGAGAAGGGCGTGGCAACCCACTCCAGTATTCTTGCCTGGAGAATCCCATGCACAGAGGAGCCTGGTAGGCTACAGCCCACAGGGTCACGAAGAGTCAGAAAACTGAAGGGTCTTAGCATGCACATAATCCCATTAAACATTTAATTTTCAATTGTTTTTTGATTACCTGCTGGACTCCAGGAGTTATCTTAGATATGTGTATTCAGTGTTGAACCATATTTACTGGTTGCTGTCATTGTGATCAAGTGTTTAAACATGAAACCAAGAAATAAACAAGCGGCTATAGATGGTGATCCATGATTGGAAGGGGGTGGGGGTGGGTAAAGTTAGTAGGCTACAGTGTGATTTGGAGTTGGGGGCAGTGGTGGTCAAGGAAGACATCCGGGAAGAGGTGATGTCTGAGCTCGTGGTAAAGGACTGACCCTGGAAGAGTGGGAAACAGAAAGTTCCAGAAACGGGGCAACCACAAAGGTCTAGGTGGGAACAAGCGCGACGCACTGGAAAACCAAAGGAGGTTTGGTTTAGGTTCTGTTGTTTTGACAGAAGAATGGCATTTCTCTTTAGTGTCTCACAATGCCAGTCCCCTTGCCCAGTTGGTGGTGTTCCCTCTGAGACTGTTCCAGTGATGAAGGACAGCTGATGGGTGGATACAGGCTGTTTGTACAGAAGACTTAACACATCAAGCTCCTTTGGAAAACTAGGAAGGACATTTTAGTTATGGTCTCAGTTCTGGAATGGCTCCTGAGTTTTCCTCAAGATCCTCAGTAATCCTGAAGCTGTGTTTTTTATTCCAAATTCATCAGTGGACCAAGGTGATTTGATGATACCTAAACTTACTCTTCTATTTTTTCCCTTTAATGGTGGTTTTAAATTCTTTTGATTATGAAAAATTTCAAACATAAATGTAGGAATAATTAATATAATAGTATACATACCCATTGCCAGCAATTTCAAAGTCATGGCTGAGCTGCTTCTTTTTTTTTTTTAATTGATTGATTGATTTCTAGGGCTCCCAGGTTCAGTAGTTGTGGTCCTGTGATGATATGTGGAATCTTCCCAGACCTGGGATTGAATATGTGTCCCTTGCATTAGCAGACAGATTCCTAACCACTGGACCACCAGGGAAATTGCTGAGCTTATTTCTTTTGTATGAATGTTTTAATCTACCTCTCTTTACCCCATAAATATTTTGAAGCAAATCCCATTGTATTATTATACATAATTTTATATATAATATATATTCTTATATTATTTGAATATGTGTATTCAAAAGATGAGGACCTTTTAGGAAAAGTATTAACATTATTGCATATTAAAACAAGCAATAATTCCTTAATAAGATCAACTATTCACCCATCATATTATTTAAATATTTATATATGCATATTAAAACGGTGAAGACTTTTAAGGAAAAAAACTGAGTTTATTAACATTATTAGGCCTTAAAATTAACCTGACTTCCTTAATATAGTCTAATATTCTATCGGTGTTCAAGTTTACATGGTTGTCATCTACATATGGGTAAACCTATGGCTGATTCATGTTGATGTTTGGTAGAAACCAACACAATACTGTAAAGGAATTATCCTTCAATTAAAAATAAACAAATATTAAAATACTGTATTCTGAAAAAAGGAGAAAAAAAGGTTAAAGGAAAATTGGCATACAGTCCTCACTCAGTATCCATGAAGGGCTGGTTCCAGGACTTCCTACGGATCCAAACTTCAGATACCCAAGTCCCTTCCATAAAATGGCACAGGACTTTTCCAGTGGTCCAGTGGTGAAGATTCTAGGCTCCCAGCACAGGGGACCCGGGTTCCATCTCTGGTCGAGGAACTAAGATCCCCCATGCCAAGCTGCATGGCCAAAACAAAACGAAACGGGAGTCGATTAAAAAAAAAATGGTGTAGTAAGACTGGCCGTCTGTATCCGAGGTTTCTGCATCTGGGCAGATGGAAGGCTGATTGTGGCTCAAATGTGACCTGTTGACACCTCGCTGAAGTCTCTTTCGCTGTCGTTGATGTCGTCCGACCCTGGCACTCTGCTTGCCCGGGACACTTGATCCTTGTTATTGAAGGGACTCTCCACCGTCCAGCTTTGTTCTCTATGTTCTCTGTCCTCTGTTTTCTGCAAAGTGGTGGTTAGATTCAGCCATTTGATGAAATGTTGGTTCATTTTTTTAAAGCAAAACCACATCATAAATGTCACTGTGTGCTTCCCTTAGGAAGCATGACCTGTCCGGCTGGCAGTCTTTCAGGGGATTTTTCGCGGCTATTGCCACGTGATTGCCAAGTGATATAATCGAAGTGATTGCCAAGCGTGGCCATCACTCCTCTTCGTCTGTTACACGGGACCCTTCTGCAGAGAGAAAGCCCCTCTCCTTAATTTGTGTTTATTTTTGCTTACCCTGAAGTGCGGTTTCACAAAAGAAATGTAGGATTCACACATCTTTGTTTGTATTCTTCCACTTTTCAAATCACAGGATTTGTTTGCTTGAGCCCCCCAGAAGTGACCAGTGACTTTTCCTGAGTTCTGTTTTGAAGCCCTGTTGTGGCTACTGGGAGCTACTTCCGGCTGGTTTCTTCTTGTCTGAGCCCAGAATTTGCTTGCTTTATGAGATGACAAGGTGTTCCTAGATCAACCTGTACATTTCCAGCCTCTGGCCTGGACTCAATATTTTCTTTTTTCTTTTCCATGAAAGCTTTCAGAGCCAGTAGGTGGCTTAGTTTGGGAGTTAGTGAATGTCTTCACCTTCTTCTAATGGAAGGGTCCCTGTCTTCTAAGAGCAGTTCCATTGGGTTCTTATGAGCAGGGCTGAGGATTCGGGGACATTGAGACTGACTCAGAGTCCTGAGCGTAGCAGTTCATCCAGGGGTGGGTTCGTGATCCGGACGGACCACCCAGAGTCCCCTGTGCCCCTTGGCAGTTAAACTCTATGGAGAAACCGGCCTCTCCTCATGGCTTGCAGGCTGGTCAGAAATGAGTGAGTCTCATATTGTGGCCGTTCTGCTCCAGTATACAGAAACACAATCTAAGAAATGGAGAAAGGAAAAATCTGTTCAGGCAATATATTTTTTAACTGACGTGTAGTTGATTTTCAGGGCTGCGTGCCCATCTCTGCTGTATAGCAAAGTGACTCCATTATACACACATGTGCATCCTTTTTTTAAACATTCTTTACCAGAGCAAATGCTTCATTGGCAAACTCTGTTTCTTATCCTCTTCACCTTGAGGATGATATTCTGGGGGAGCTGGTGTCTGTGGGTCTCGCATGGACACCATAAAGTTTTAGAAAGTAGAGTTCAGTTAACGAAGCACTAATTCCAGCTACAGTCAGCTGTGCCAATGAAACGTTATTCTAGCTTGCTTGCTTGCTTTCTCTCTCCCTCTTTCTTTGCTTCCTCCCTCCTTTCTTTCTTCCTCTCTTTCTTTCATCCATACATGTGTCATCTGAAAACACTGCAGAAAGGCGGCCTGATGGGATCAGGAGCATCTTCAAATGAGAAAAATCCCCTGCCCCCGTGACAAATCTACAGGTCTGGCGAGAAACTCCAGGGCTCGCTCACATACAGCCAGAAGAATATATTGACTGTGGCCCAAGCTCTTGAGAAGATTGATCAATCCAGGAGACTTGCATTAATTGTGAAATAGAAGGGACGGTGCGATCAATGGTGGGAGTGAGGTGCTGTGGGAACCACGCCATGTCGAGCTAATCCAATAATGGAGAAGCTGATGTATAGCATATTGGAATCCTACCGTCTGGGCACTTGTCACCATAAAAAATATCCCGCAATTATGGGGAAAAATTGAGCAGGCAGCAGTTGAGGCAACCTAATCAGCCCAATGCCACTGTAGTTCTCCTGATTAAACACTAAATTAAGTGGCACTCAGCTTGGTAACCTGCTGGCATTATGAAAAATAATCCTGGTGCTCATGTGAAAAGTTTGTATTTTAATCAAAGCCAACTATGAATATGAAGCTATTCCTGGGCTATTTGGGTGTTGTTTAGCTGTGAACACGTTTAACAATTTATAAATGAATCTTTTGCCATTAGCTACGAGGAAAAAGGGACCCATGCTGTACAGGGAGGTAAGGCTTTCTGTGCTAAAAATCAATTAGACTTGATACAAGCTCAGAGAACTCTAAAGAAAAAAAAAGAAGAAGAATGCATTCAAGAAACCCTGGGAGAATTCAAATTTAGTTAACTTCTATAACATTTTGCCTAAGGGCATCAACTCTATTCTTTGCTGAAAAGCACGTGATCATTCCAGGAGGGTTGAGGCTTAATAAGCTGTGGGTTCCACTAATATGTCTTAACACGCATGCGTCCTTTTTAAGTCTTGCAGCACAAGTCCATTGACAACCCAGGACTAAATGGCAGATTTTCCAGGACCAAGAGGAAACTGCTCTTCAGGGGCATTGTTGTTGTTTAGTCTCTAAGTGGTGTCTGACTCTTGTGACCCCATGGACTATAGTCCACCAGGCTCCTCTGTCCATGGGATTTGCCAGGAGAGACTACTGGAGTGGGTTGCCTTTTCCTTCCCAAGAAATCTTCCCAGCCCAGGGATTGAACCCTTGTCTCCGGCATTAGCAGTCCTTGCAAAGATGTTCTCAGTATCTTATAGATCCAGACTTGTTTCCCCAAAGAGAATCAATTGTTGGACACTGGCTGGTGACCAAAATCTTGTGTTGCCATCTTGAAAAGGCAGGTGAGAAGCTGACACTTTCCTACTTTGGTGCCACCAAAGCTTCAGCCACAGTCCTTACCTGATGGGTTGATTTTGCATTTCTTGGAGACCCAGGATTTGGCGTCTCCAAGTCCTGGGACATGAGGACATGGGAACATGGGGAATGGGACATGGGGAACACATAATTTTCTAGTGGATTAGTGCTCTTGCTAAGATATCGAATACATTTTACAGTTCATGTCTGCATCAATTGATCTGTTGAAAATAAGGTGAATGGAAAGCAGAATTACCTTTGGGAGCAGTGCAGAGCCGAGGAAAAGGTGTGGACTTTGGGATCGAGCCCTGGCACCCACTGGCTTCATTATTTTATATAAACGTTGATATACAAATAGTTCCTACTCACACAGGACTGTGGACAGAATTAAGTGTGTGTGCTTCAGTCACGTCTGATTCTTTTGTGACCCCAGTGGACTGTAGCCCACCAGGCTCCTCTGTCCATGGGATTCTCCAGGCAGGAATACTGGAGTGGGTTGCCATTTCCTCCTCCAGGGGATCTTCCTGACCCAGGGATCAAACCCACCCCCGTCTCATATGTCTCCTGCATTGACAGGTGGGTTCTTTACAACTAGCATCCCTTGGGAAGCTCTAAGAGAAGTGAGGTGTGTTAAAAACCTAACTCAGTGTTTTGCTCATAGGATACGCACACTAAACAAAAGCCAGTCTCTCTTACCTGAAAGTGATTATGTCCCCTGCCCCCCTCCCGGAGGACATGTGCCAATGACTGGAGACGTTTTGGATGCTACAACTGGGAGAGGGATGTTATTGGCACCTGGTGGGTGGAGTTAAGTGAGACGGCTAACCATTGAGCAGCGCACAGGGCACCTCCCAACAACAAAGAATCGTCCTCTGTAAACGTCAATCGTGCCAGGTTAAGAAGCCCTGATGTAATCTATTCTGGCGGCATCACTATTGATGGTCCTCGAAATCGGAGAGAAGGGACAATGCTCTTAACAAATCCTATACTTTCTATCCCTCACATTAAGCTTCTCTCTAAAAGAAGGAAGGGGAGCTTTCAGGGGACTGCAGAGGCAAGCACCAGTTTTCATTCAATAGAGTGAAAACACATGCATAAGGTAATTAAAGTGGCAGAGGTTTACAATAGCAAATTTTGTATGCAGAATAAATGAACTGTTCAAAGTGCTGAAACTTTGGCTAACAAATATTCAGAATGGCAGGTAAACTGAAGTCTCGGATGGACTATAGTCTTTGCAAAAATGCATCAAAAAACTAATGCATCAAAAACCTTTCGGAAATAACATTATAAAACAACTGTACTCCAATAAGGGCTTCCTTGGTGGCTCAGATGGTAAAGAATCTGCCTGCAATGCAGGAGACCTGAGTTTGATCCCTGAATCAAGAAGATCCCTTGGAGAAGGGAATGGCCATTCACTCCAGTATTCTTGCCTGGAGAATTCCATGGACAGAGGAGCCTGACAGGCTACAGTCCATGGGGTCACAAAGAGTTGGACATGACTGAGCAACTAACAGTTTATACTCCAATGAAAATTTTTATTTTAAAAGTTTTGGGAAAACTGTTCTAGCTTAAGGTGATGACAATTGTATCTTGGGCAGGAATGAGTGGATAATAGGCTAAAGACAAAGTTTATTACCGAACTGTAAGCTTCATGAAAGCAGGAATTGTCTTTATCCTTTTTCTCTTGCAAGACCCATGATTAATTTTTTAGGGGTATGGACTTTAAAAAAAAATCTTTTTGTAGTGGAACACTTAACATAAGATATACCCTCAACATATTTTGACATGTACAATACATTGTTATTGACTACAGGTACAATATTACACAGCAGATCTGCAGAACACATTCATTTTGCTCAACTGAAGCTTTATTCCCATTCATCAATAACTCCCCATTTGCTTCTTCTCTTGGTCCCTGGTAACCACCGTTTCACTCACTGATGCCATTCATTTGACTAGCTTAGATATCTCATGTAAGTGGAATCCTGCAGTATTTTTGTCTTTTTGTGACTGACTTATTTCGCTTAGCAAATGTCCTCAAAGTTCATCCATGTTGACCTATATTGCAGAATTTTCTTATTATATTTTTTTAAGGCTGAATCATGTCCCATGTGCTGTAAACCACGTTTTGTGAATATGTTTGTGTCGGTACTGGACGGCACAGACTCGGAGTCTAGGCTAAAGTAGATAGTGAATATTCTCGCTTCTCTCCCCTCCCCCACCATCAGCGGTCTGGATTTGTCATGGCGGTTGAAGTAATAATAGTTGTATCACACCACAAGTATCGAAAGTGCTCAGTTGCTCATTGTGTCTGACTCTGTACGGCCCAGTAGACTGTAGCCCGCCAGGCTCCTCTGTCCATGGAACTTTCCAGGCAAGGATATGGAGTGGTTTGCCATTTCCTACTCCAGAGGATCCCGACCGGGAATCGAACCCGTGTCTCTTGAGTCTCCTATATTCTTTACCTCCAGTGCCACCTGGGAAGCCCACGTGTATTGAAAAGTGTCCACATATTTTCTAATATCATTTTCACAATCAGATGATGTTGTAAGGGCATTGTATCATTGTGGAAAAGGACACCAAGGCTTTGAGTGAGTATATGGTTTGGGACTGGAAACCAAGAATTCTGAACATTCCTGAATTTGCTCTCGTAGGCTGTGGAGTGGATCTAGAGCCTGGTTTCCCAGCCCTCACGGGGTATAGAATCAGCTTACAGAGCTGGCAAAAATTCAGAGACCTGAGTGCTACTCCAGACCTATGGGAACAAAATGTCCTGGTATATAAGCACCAGGCAGAAGGTTTTTGTAAACAACTCATACACAGAAAGACTGGGAAGAGGAACAGGCATTCTTCTTTTCCTGTATCAAACATCATCTTAATTTTTAAGACTGCTTTGGATAGAGGCTGTTTACATTATTCTGAGTTTCTGGCTAACGTAAGAGCTTAATTAGACACCCATTTGCGATTCATCTCCTCTTGTTAAAAAGATTCTTTTAAGTAAACAAGGAACAGTGATTATATATGAAATTTTCTTTGATGATTGGAAGTCTTCCATTTCAGATCGCTATTCAATTCTACTGTTACATTTCATTACTTGTGTGTGTGTGTGTGTGTGTGCACACACACTCATTTGCTCAGTCATGTCCAACTCTTTGCAACCATATGGACTGTAGCCCACCAGGCTCCTCTGTCCATGGGATTTCCCAGGCAAGAATTCTAGAGAGGATTGCCATTTCCTTCTCCAGGGGATCTTCCCAACACAGGAATCCAACCCATGTCTCCTGCATTGGCAAAGCAGATTCTTTATCACTGCACCACCAGGGAAGCCCCCAGCCTTTATGCTTGAGTGGCTGTGAAATACATACATGCATATATATATATAAAACATGGTGGACTTGAATTCTGTAGACTGGATTTAACTCTAGGCTTACACTTCTCTGCAGTGCAGGAGACCTGGGTTCAATCCCTGAGTCAGGAAGATCCCCTGGAGAAGGGCATGGCAACCCACTCCAATCTTCTTCCCTGGAGAATTCCATGGACAGAGGAGCCTGGAGGGCTATAGTCCATGGGGTCCCAGAGTTGGACACAACTGAGTGACTGACACACACATCACGCTTCCCAGCAGCCTTCAGACCTAACCAAAGTAGGTTAGCTGCTTGGATAACAGATCCAGCTGAAATGTATTAAATGTGTCTGCGTGCCAAGCACCACACACAGGGTTTTCCCAGGCATCGTCCCATCGGATCCTTCCAGATTCTCTTTCCCCTGGGTAAACACATCGCCTAGTGGGTGCAGAAACAGGCATAATACTGGATGCAGATCTAGAAAGCAGACCTGCTGGACCTGCACCAGATCTGATTGATGCCTGTGTTGTGCTCACCTCTGAAGTGGAGTTGATTAAAATACTGCCCTTCCTGGGCAGTTTGAAGATCCGATGAGCAGCTTATGTGACGGAAGATCTGAACGCTGAGTAGGTAAGGTGATTCATTATTTGGTTTCTGCCAGCACTTGTTGGAAAGACCGTGCGTGTTTTCTCTGGGTTCGTCCCTGGCACCTCATTTACCAATCTTGAAATCCCCGACTTGTTTTCTTTTTCAAGTGGTAAATGTTTCATCATTATTTTTGTCTCCTCTTGGAGCTGACCCTCTCGCTCCCTCTCCCTCTCTCTCATGACATTTGGCTTCATCCTTCAGCCTTTTTCTCTCTCTCTTTTATGGTTCCATGTTTCTGTGAGCAGAACTCATTTTTCAAAAGACAGATGGTGGCAACCCTATTCTCTCTAAATAAAAAAAGCAAAACAGCTGTGAAGGTGCAAACAGACTTGCGGCCAGCAAATCGTATCTGCTTCAAGTGCTGGCGAAGTCTCCCTTTAGGGAAGAGGAGCCAGCTAAACAAAATATGCAGCCTTGGCTGGGCTCTGCCAAGGTCCAAGTATAGAATGATGGCAAAGAATGGAAATTTATAGCCCGCGATAGATCCAGCACCTTTCTGTCTTGGCGGGTGCATATTTAAATGCAGTGCTAACGGAGCTGAAATTTATTGCTCTCTAATAACGATAAAATGCCATCAGAGAATGAGATAAATCTTGGCCCCAAATCTTAGGATGCAAGGCACACACTCCCATGCACACACATGCTTGTAAAATACAGCCAGATACTGCTAACTCAGATGGTGTGGAGGTCGGCCGAAGAAGCCAACGGAACCGAGAAAGGAAAGGAAGTGTTTTATAGACGACTGCAAATTGTTGTTTTCATGAGGCTGGGGTCAAGGTACATTGTGGCCTCGGGTTGAAATGACTGTTGCTTTGTCTCACGGCTGATATATACTTGACCTTGGCGGGAAAAGCATTTTCCTTCTCTGTATGCTCCATCGCTGTCTCTTTACCTTTTCACAGCCCTGCGACAGGCTGACTTCCAAACAAATACCGATGAATTATAACCCTGTGGGAGAGGAATGTTGCCGTTGTCTTCTTCTTCTTTTTTTTTTTAAGTGTGTTTTATTTATTTATTTATGATTTGGAGTCTCAGAGGCTGTGTAAGGAGAAAGTGAGACAGGAAATAAATTTGCCAAAATGCCATGTTTGCAAACTGCCCGTGATGGGAGAATGAGGTGTGCCTCCCACCCGCCTTCAGGCACATTGCACATTCAGAGAGTGAGGTTTTACCAAGTTCCATTCAGGAGTGGTCATTCTCATTTGAAGGCAGATCCTCCTTGCTCATCCAGCCAGTCTACATGGACACCCGCCCATCTCTCTGAGCGTATATAACTCATGGAGTGGAGCCCCACTTGCTTGGGAATCCACGTGAAGCTTGGAAGAATTTCCATCCTCTATGTGTGTGTGTGTGTGTGTGTGCGTGCGCGCAGTTATGTCTGACTCTTTGTGACCTCATGGGTTGTAAACCCTCCAGGCTCCTCTCTGTCCATGGAATTCTCCAGGCAGGAATACTGGAATGAGTTGCCATTTCCTACTCCAGGGAATCTTCCCGACCCAGGAATCGAACCCACATCTCCTGCATCTCCTGTGCTGGCAGGCAGATTCTTTAGCCCTAGCCCTGGTGGCTTATGCCAAAGTCACTGCCATGTAGAGAAGGGGGTTGTCTCTTGCTGACCCTTCCTCTAGATGTTTGCTTGGCTACCAGTTCTTGCAAGGTGATTTCTAACATTCCAGGTGAGATTTTTATTTTCCGTGGGCGCCCTGAATCCAGGATGGCTTGGTGTTAATCCCAATAAGAGCAAGCATCTCCTTTCTGGATGCATCTTTGAATATATGTGCATATATGATTGTGTTCCTCTGTGTGTGTGTTTGCATGTCTTGGCTTAACTGATCCTGTTTTGCAGATCTGGACAATGCCTATAAATGGAAATATTCTTGTTCAGAACCGGAAAGACTGTTCTTGGTTTCCTAGATTTTTACAACTCTGTGTGTGTGTGTGTGTGTGTGTGTGTGTGTGTGTGGACGTGGGGTGTGTGGTTGGGTATGAAGAACAAGAAGTGATAATACTTGATAAGCTTGAAAATCTTAGCCATGTGGTTAATGTGGAGGACTCTCAGAATTTTTTAGTGCATGTGGTGTTGTTTTATAGAAAACTGTTGTTATAAACACTTTCCTCTCATATGCATTTCCTTTTCCTGCATGGAAGAAAGCTCTGAAATACTGTAATTTGGTGCATTTACTTCATTTACTTCATTTTGGTTTTCTTATGTTGTTGCCTGAGGAAAAGGCAAGTAAACTGGGGAGATGTTGTGAAAAGGGACCTAAGTTTTCATATGAAATGACCTTTTCGGAGTGGGACCTTTTAACTGAGTTTCCTGAACTTCTTGAAAGTGTATTGGGTGAGGCAGGAAGGAGAGAGGGCAAGAGAAAGAGGGACTGAGAAAACTCATGTTCTATGTATCTCCACTGCCAAGAGATTCTGCAGCTTTGCTTAGGGTCTGAGAAGCATGCTGTGTGCCACCCTGACCCTTAGTTCCCCTGCTTCTGCGGCCTGTGGAGTGAATATTCAGCCACTTTAGAGTTTGAATTACATGGTCAGAGCTTTGAGCTCAAGCTAACTCATTTCTGGGAAAGGCATGACATTATCCAGAAAGTGGATCTTATACAAAAAACAGATGCCCAGCTCCAAACACCACATCTTGGTGGGTTTTGCCCAGCCGATGCAGCTCATCAAAGGGAACCCTCACACCTTGATCCCATTCATCCCAAACTCCTACAGTCTATTCAACCGTCACCTCCATCCCCCAGTCTGTGGTCCAGCTAGACCGACCTTCTCTCAAGGGTCCCAAGCAAGCCTCGCTCTGTCTCACCTCCCAGGCGTCACATATTTTGCTCTCTCCACCTGCAACAGCCTTCCCTTTCCTCTGGCCGGGAGCTTCTCTTCTTTCTTGTTGCTGATGAAACACTTCTTCCTCCAGGAAGCCTCCCATGATGTTTTCTAGACTAGGCTAGATGAACCTTTGATATCTTCTTCTAGAATCCCCGCTTCTCCTGCCAGAATCTTTGTCACACACTCTCATTTCTTAGGTGAGGTATAGGTCTATACATACATATATGAATAAAAAGATAAAGGAATGTTGGAGAATTTATCTGTGTTTTATCATAGTACACAGAAGATCAGAAATATCCACCTAAAAAGTAATCACACAAAAATGGACATGTAATGAGATACAGCCTATGTGGTCATATTAAAAAAGGAAGAGGCAGAGGAGGGAAAACATCTGTCTTTCCCAGAAGTGTACCTTCTAACTGCATCGTTACTGTTCTCCAATATCTACCCCACTGCCTGATTTTAGTGAAAGCTTAATATTTGTAGAACAAATGTATAGACAAGTCCATGAATGGACAGCAGATTATCATTATCACATTATTATTGGTTGGATGCAAGCTGAATGGATTTTCTTTCCCAGCAGGTACTGTTCTGACCCCCATCTTTCTCGTTTACCACCTGGGTCCCCTTGGTTTAGCTTTTACCTTGAATTTCACCCTAGTATATCTCTGTCTAGGGCTACAGAGACCTGGTCACATCACTGGTCTCTCTTCTTCTGCCAGCCCTGGCAGAGGACTTCCCCAAAGGCCTGTCTAGCTTCAGAGTATCACCCATGTGGGGAGGAGGGTATAAGAAGGGATGATCCGTGATGAATGAAATGAGAAAGTGAGGAATATGCTTCACACAGGGCTTCCCTGGTGACTGAGCAGTAGGAATCTGCCTGCAGTGTAGGAGTTGAAGGAGATGCGGGTTCAATCCCTGGGTCAGGGAGATTCCCCTGGAGGAGGAAAGGGCACCCCACCCCAGTATTCTTGCCTGGAGAATCTCATGGACTGAGGAGCCCGGCTGGCTACCATCCACAGGGTCGCAGAGAGGCAGATGTGACTGAAGTGACTTATCACGCACGCAAGCTTAACACACTTAAAGGCTTCTCCATTCTTCCCCTTTGTCCCGTACTCAGATCCCTTTAGTATATTGGATTTTCCTTCTGGGGCTTGACTTCCTAGAATCACAAAATCACAAAGCCAAACCAAAGAAAATACTTACCACTTTGTCACACTCGGTTAATAGCAATGACCACAGGAATACGTTTTGTTTCATTTTCCTGTGATGGGGCCTTGTGGATCCAACCATGATTTGTCATGTGAATGAATGATTGTTTTGATCAAATGTGTCCCACCTCAATAAAAAAATGGTAAATATGGTAATAGCTAATATTTTAAAATATTTTGAACATTTCAGACATGTGCTTAGTGCACGTATATTGGTGATATAACCCATAATTGTTGTTGTTAAGTTGCTAAGGAGTATCTGACTCTACAACCCCATGGACTGCAGCACACCAGGCTCCTCTGTCCTCCACTATCTCCTGGAGTTTCCCCAAATTCAGACCACTGAGTAAGTGATGCTATCTAATCGTCTCATTTCTGCCACCTTCTCCTTTTACTTTCGGTCTTTCCCAGCATCAGGGTCTTTTCCAGTGAGTCAGCTCTTCGCATCAAGTGGCCAAAGTATTGAAGCTTCAGTGTCAGCATCAGTCCTTTCAGTGAAAATTTCAATAAATATGATTTCCTTTAGGACTGACTGGTTTGAGCCCCATGTTGTTCAAAGGACTGTGAAGAGTCTTCTCCAGCACCACAGTTTGAAGGCATCAATTCTGCAGCGCTCAGCCTTCTTTATCCATACATGATATCCATACATGATATCCATACATGGATCCATGGATCCATACGTCCATACATGACTACTGAAAAAACCACAGCTTTGACTATACAGACATTTGCCATATATCTATACCTATCTATTTTAATTCTTGAAGGTAGATATTATTTTCCAAACAGAAGCTGCAAAGATGAAGTAACTTGGTCCAGGTCATACTCTTAGAAGTGGCAGAGACAGCTTTCAAACTCAGGTTTCCCTGACCCAGAGGATGTTTTTGTCCTAGCAGACCACCCTCTCTCCTTGGCCTTATGAGACTGAACTGAAATGTTTAGACTTCTTTTTCTTTCTTCATTGCCTGGGCTCCCTCAAGAGGGCAGAAACGATGCCTCACTCCTTATAACCCAAAAGAAGCTTCTCATGGCAAATTTAGCTAGTATTTATTGGGTAACTATTATGAGCCAGACACTATAGTAGGTTCTGGATGCACGGGGCCCAGGCCCTCACAGGGCTGACATCTTGCAGAAGAAAGCAGAAAAAAACCCCACATCATGAAGTAGGCAGAATGAGACATTGAATCGACTCTGAGTACTTACTCTGCAGCTCCCCTGGTGGTTCAGCTGGTGGAGAGCCCGCCTGCAGTGGAGGAGACCTGGGTTCAGTCCCTGGGGCGGGAAGATCCCCTGGAGAAGGGAATGGCAACCCACTCCAGCAATCTTGCCTGGGAAATCCCATGGACAGAGGAGCCCATCGGGCTACAGTCCCCGGGGTCTCAAAGAGTCAGACACGACTTAGCAACGAAACCATCACTTACTCTGTGCTGAGCACTTTCTTTGTACTCTTTACATATGAGTTCATTTAACCCATGAGATGATCCCATCCTGTATACATACATATATATATATATATATGTGTGTGTGTGTATATATATATATATATAATGACGGATTTTATTAGAACCCTAACAAGTCTTTCATATTACAGAATATCCTCTTAAATATTTAATCTTGAATACAATTAGTACTATCTGAGTAACTCATTTTAGCCTAAGAATCAGTCAATACTATCTTGGAGTGTTCATAAAGGCAACTTGACAGAATGTGTTTAAAAAAAAAAAAAGAACAGTTTAACATGAATTCAGTAATTATTTTGGGGGGTATAATCTTATAATTGAAAATGTGGAATGAAATTTTAAGAAAGACTTTTTGTATCGTATTTTGAGGATCCATAGAATAATTTACATTAATATAGTGTATCAATAAGTAATATATACACACATATTTCTGTTGTTGAGTCGCTAAGTCATGTCCAGCTCTTTGTGACCCCATGGACTGTAGTCCATCAGGCTCTTCTGTCCATGGGATTTCCCAGACAAGAATACTGGAGTGGGTTGCCATTTCCTTCTCCGATCCCATTCTTATCATCCCTATTTAACACCGCCGGAGGATATAGCGCAGAGAAGGGGAAGAACTGGTTCCAGAATGCACGTGGCTAGGAAGCTGAAGAACTAGAACTTGAACCGCACGGTCAGAATCTTGACTCACAGCTCTTTGTCATGAAATAAACACAGCAGGGCAGAGGCAAGGTGGGGAGTGGAATACACAGGCAGGAGGTGGTATTCCCTCCCACATGAGAAAACTAAGAAGGGATCCTAAGCAAAAAATAAAAGCCAGGGACCTCTGAGCAAAGAACCAGCCTGGGCAGAGGTACTGCGGGGGGCAGACCTGGGGGAGTCCAAGGAAAGAGGTGCGCGGCGGGCCGCTGCTGGAGAAGGGTGCTCATGATCTTCAGGAGATGAATGAGAGGCTGGCTGGGCCACAGAAGGAAGACCTTTCAGTGCTGAGGGAATGGTGGTCTATTCTCTGTCCCTCTTCCCATATAAGATCTTTAGAAGCTGCTTTCCTCTTTGATGCCTTCTTTCGTGGACTTGCGGATGTGCTGCTGCTGCTGCTGCTAAGTCGCTTCAGTCGTGTCCGACTCTGTGCGACCCCATAGATGGCAGCCCACCAGGCTCCCCCATCCCTGGGATTTTCCAGGCAAGAACACTGGAGTGGGTTGCCATTTCCTTCTCCAGTGCATGAAAGTGAAAAGTGAAAGTGAAGTTGCTCAGTCGTGTCCCACTCTTCGCGACCCCATGGACTGCAGCCTACCAGGCTCCTCCGTCCATAGGACTTTCCAGGCAAGGGTACTGGAGTGGGGTGCCATTGCCTTCTCCGTGTGGATATGAGGCAAGCAAAATAGAAATAATGACCTTCAGGAGGGGTGTCTCCTAGTGTTGCTGGCCAAAATCTTGACTTTCTCTGCCCACCGAAGCTGAATAAAAAATACGGAGATAGAGTTTGGAAGAGAAAAGGTGGCTTTAATTCTCATCTGGTGGAGATGGGGGCACAGTTCTTGAGCTCATGCCTCAAGAACTGTACCCCCCGCCCCCATGAGGAATCTCGGGGCTTGTATAAGATGAGGGCTCAGAGGCAGGAGGTGGTGATGAGGAACAAAGGTGATAGGATCTTAATTTCTTCCTTTTGCATTGTTTCAAAGACAGTCATAGGCTGGTGCCAGGAACCCAGTAACTGAGTCTGGAAGTCGGGTGACTCTGCAGCCTTCCTTCTGATGTGTAAAATGAAGATCTACAAGGGGAAGAGTGTTGTTAAGGGTAAACAGCAGATACGGGATGCACTTATCATGGAGTCAGAGGAGAACAGGTGCGGAGGGTCGCTCCTGCAGAGTTC